>NC_047659.1:115584374-116246874 GCF_011762505.2 Arvicanthis niloticus | reverse complement strand
ACAGGCCTCTTCTGTGATTTTCGCATCCCAGACCTTGTCACCTTTGATACAGTGGTCTTGGGTTTTGTTGTTTTTAATTATTGTTGTTTTGTTTTTACTGTTGAAAGATATAACAAATTCAAATATTTTATGACTCACAGTTAAAGTGACACTGTTTATATGGACTAGCAGGGAAAGGTCTTCTAGATGTGTACCTAGGCAATCCGAAGGGGTGAGCCGTAATACCTGGAACATGTGTTGGTGCCATTTGCTGTATTGAAGTAGGCTGTGGAAGTAACCCAAAAGGATTCACTGGTAGAAGGAAGGTAATATTATCTGTAGGCACAATCTTCTCCGATGCATATGGTTAATTGTATTTTCTACTGTAAACTTGTTGGCTTTAAGGTCTTCCTTACTAATGCTGCAAATGTCTTCTTGCTGGAACCCTGTGCTGACATTCCCTTGCTCCTGAGAGAACAAGTCGATGCCTGTAAAGCTGTTCTCACTGTTTTTCGGCGAATGATCATGGAACTTACAATGAATCAGAAGACGTGGTGAGTTTGCGTCAGCTTGACATCCTACAACAGCTGCCCTTGCTTTTCAGCATAATTAAAGAGTTAAGGTTTCCAGTTAGTGAATGTCTTTTCAAAACTGACAATAAGATGAGCATCAGCCCCTTAGGGCAGCTTCCATGAAGTGTGGCAAAGGGAAGTACCCAGCACTGGGTAATTAGTTTATTTTCATTATTGTTTTTAAAAGCGCTCATGCACAGGAGTTAGTGTTACATCACTCAGTAGTGGGTTTTCCATTTCAAACTTTTATCAGGGAGTTTTATGATATGTGGTATGTGCTTTACAATATAATTCTTAGTAAGAGCAAGTTTGATAGTTGTCCTGAAGTGCTATAAACTTGAATTTTATCCTTTCAACTTGTTATTTTGAATCCACTTTGGAAAAACTATTTTTTTTTTAAATGATATATAGTCAAAGTGACAGAAAAGTATAGTCCAAAGTATGTCCTGAGTTTTCCTTCCCATTTTTTCTTTGCTTTTTTCTTATTAATTGTGTGTTCAGAGGTAAAATGTGTTAGATGTTTTCTATCCTGTCTCCTGTAGTGTCCACATTGCCCTCAGTGTTTTCAGTGACAGAGCAGAAGCCCTGAGCCATGCTTCCCTTATTCCTGATGTCTTCACCTGCAACCTCTCAGGTCTGCTCTGGGTATGCTCATGTCACTTAGCCACCTGTAATGTGCCACTGAGGTCCTGTGGTAGTGACATCCTTCTGTATTGGGAATTTTCCTCATACCAAACCTAGAGCCAACAATATTGGTGTTGTACAAGGTGTCCATCCACATTGGGTGAGAAGCCCTAAAAATAAGGCAAGAGTGAGCTGTCAGAGGCCACAGGCCACCAAGAGGAGAGAAGGGTGGGCCCAGAAGAATTGTGCCTTGCAGCAAATTCACAAATATTATACTACAAGCATCAAACGGGGATTAGAAAGGATAAATTACAAGGTTGCCTTTCCTGATCTTTTAAATTAATATTTCTACCAACTGCAGTAGCTGCTTAGTTTGGAACTATTACAGTGGTGCACAATGTGATGTAAATTGTGTGACAGGCCCCTATCACAGCAGTCAAAATGACCCCATGAGAAGTGCTTTCACAGCTGGATGATGCTCCTTGTACCACAGCTGTGTGAAGAGTATTTTCTGTTTCCTTAGAAAGCTATGATTTCTGTATACATTGCACAGTATTAGTTTTTATAATTCTAGGAAGTAAAATAAAGCAATTGGGTTTTTTTCTTTAGTAATTTAGAGATTTCCAGATAAAAGAATAAAAAGACAATTGTGGAAATAAATAATAACAGTAACTAAATAAACATGGTAGGTCATAGAAAGCGGGCACAGTTTGCTGCCTGGACTTTCTACATATTTAAATTCAAATGCCCCATGCTTCCCCTCCCCTTTGTCCTCCTCTCCTTTCTTCCTCTTTCCCTCCCTCCCTCTCTTTCTTTTCTTTCTATTTGGTAGTTAAGGCCGGAGCATCTACTGCGAGCACACTACAGTGCACTACTAAAAGGCCAAAGCCCCAGTGTGACGACAGGGGCCTGGATATGCTGCCTGTGAGTGGCAGGATGCTTCCAGCTCTGCCATTTCTTTTCCCACTTTTCCTCTTCAGGCTTTCTGTTCTACACTGTGCACACGTCTCTAGATCAAGTGGAACATTTGTCTTCCTCCTCCATATTTCAAATCTCTGATAGTGCAGAACAAGTAGCCAGATGGAAGAGAGTGCTGTGAGAATGGATGTTACGAAACAATTAAACCTGGGACTAAAGCCCAATGGAGCCAGATACCGAGAGAACCCAGAGCCAATCATCTGTCTACTATACAGAAACAGGAGAAAAGAAACCACCTCCTACAGACCTCTCTGTCTGATCTAGACCACATTGCTTTGTCGTATTCTTTGTTTGTTTGTTTTTCACTAGAGAATAGGAAGAGCAAGAAGAAAGTAGTGAAGGTAAACAAATGGTTAGTAAAAACCTTACAGGAGCCAGAGTGATTGCCTTAGAATGAGTGGACTTCCTCTCTCTACAGAAGATAATGTGTTCTCCATCCCCACAGAGTTCAAGGGTATGAGAAATGCAATTTAGCTATGTAAGAAAGAAAAAAAAAGATCCTCTGCTGTTTTAAACACTGACTGTCATAATTAGCAGTACTATGTTAATTCTTTAAGCCTATTATGTAAAGCCGTCTTCTGTAAGACTGCAGTAGCACATGGTGACTGAGCTATGGTGACTGCAGCCAGCCCAGGTGTGACTATTGGTATAAGCAGGATCTGCCAGGCACAAATGCTCTGCCCATCAACGTTCAGTCCTGACCTTTCCAAACCTTCGTCTTCTGCAGGGACCACTGTCAGGCAGTGGTATTGACTGCCTATGTCCTCATAGTAAAGCCCAGAGAGCCAGTTTTGTTTTCTATCACAAAGGCAGGTGGGAAGCTACCTAGGTTAAGTATCGTAGTGATGGAGAATACCAGGGTGCCATATAAGTTAAGACCGGCTTACCTAGTACCACAGTTGAGTGCCCTGATGTGCTGGTTCAGCTGGAGAAAACCATCTTGCCCTCCTTCCTGCAAAGAGAAAAGCCAGGCTAGGAAGATGTCCTGCCAGTTGGCAATGATATGGAAAGCATGTTGTAGAACTGTGGTAACACCAAGTAGTTTCTGTTGGTAAAATGCTTATTCTCTACCTGGAACCTAGACGTTTAATACTTCCAAAGAATATGGGTTGCTGATTGCAGAGTTCTCATACCTACAAAGTGCTTTGGAGATGTGATTATTAATATGAGCTTTTATTTTGGGTGGCCCAGGGAGCAGATGTTGCAAATCCTTCTCAGGATAACAGAAGCTGTCATGCAGAAGCCAAAGGATAAGCATGTAAAGGACTTGTTTGCCCAGAGCTTGGCAGGGTTGCTCTTCAGGGTAAGTCTTTTTTATTAAATGCAGCAAATGTAGAAT
Source organism: Arvicanthis niloticus (assembly GCF_011762505.2). Taxonomy (NCBI): domain Eukaryota; kingdom Metazoa; phylum Chordata; class Mammalia; order Rodentia; family Muridae; genus Arvicanthis; species Arvicanthis niloticus. Next base: position 116,243,382 of record NC_047659.1, on the reverse strand, counting down.
TAAAGTAGACTTGGAAAATTAGTTTTAATTACTGAAAAATTTACATGTTATATCAAATTAACTTTACATTTTTAGAAAAATTTTTTCTTAGCTTTGTCCTAAAAGTTGTGATCTGTTTTCCAGTTTGAGTTGTGTTTTTTAAGCTTCCTTCTCTGCCACCTTCATCCTCTTGGTTTGCTTGAGAGTGGTAGGCATTACAAAAGTGACAGGAATAAGCTGGGTGGTGCTGACGCACACCTTCAGTCACAGAATCGGGAGGCAGCGGCAAGCAAATCTCTGAATTCAAGGGCCAGGCTGGTCTACAGATCTAGTTCCAGGACAGCCGGGATACAGAGAAACCCTGTCTCAACAAACAAATAAACAGACAGACAGGAGTTGAATGTCTTAGTGGAGAGAAAACCAGGTAGATCTGACAGTTATGGGATAAGTAGAAATGTTGACATGGGATAAAACTCTAGACTATCAGTGTGTTAAACAACTGTATGTAATGCCTCAGACTGAATGGAGTGGCTGTGAGGGAGAACTTATGCTTAGGGAGATGATGGTATCTCTATGGTTGGTAGAAGACAGAGCCAGTCAGATTTGCTGAGGAAGGAGGCCCAGTTTGCTGAGTGAGAAGCTAGAGTAAGTTGTTCTAGATGCCCAGCAAAGTGAGTGGGAGCAGCTAACCTTTGGTTTTGGTAAGATGTGGGTGGTTGAGAGTGGCCTAAAGAATTGAAATCTACTTGGAGTGAATGAATCAGGATATGGAAGTAGCAACTGTGGACAAGGCTTCTAAGAGCTCTTGACATGGAAGGGAGGAGGAGGAAGAGAGAACTATCTGGAAGGGGTACTGTGTATGGAGAGTGAGGTTTGGAGCAGGTGCTATTTAAATGTTGGCTTTCCAGTATGATATTCAAGTGAAAGAGGTCAGGATGGATTGGTGCAGAGGCAGGTGAAACTCAGGATCTGGCCAGGCTGAATGACTCCATTTGATCTGAGAGCCAAAGAGGTACCAGTACTTCCTGCCCCAGTGTGAGTAGGGTCAAGAGCATGGATCAGCTGACAGCTGATGGACTCCCAGGGAAGCTGAAATAACACAGAGCCCTGAGGGCAACTGCCTGGGCTACACTACTTTTTATAGTGTTTATAGAATTTAAGAACATTTCTGAAAGAGAACAGTGAAAAAACTGGAAATATATGACATCTGCATTAGGCCTGACTGAATAATTGATAGGCAGGAGCATAGTGAACTGAAGTGATGGCTGAGCAAGGAAACATCCTCTTCATCAGTTCCTAGTCTTGGCTGGTATAAAGTGTGTATGTGTAGTTCAGATAGCGTTTGCAGAGATGACAGAAGGAATTGGCACATACTCCCTAGCCTCATCGATTCTCTCTCCATTTGACTACTTGCCTACCTAGCTCATGGCTAGATGGGATAGGCCTACACATTAATTTTTATTTGATTTTTTTTTCTAAGTCCAGGCCGTACAATGAACCTAGGTTGGTCCAAACTCTCAATTCTATTGCATCAGCCTTTTGAGTGCTATGATTATAGCCTGTGTCATTCTACTATGAATATGTGGGGTTTGTTTTCGTTTGCAATAGTCCAACCTGTTTTGTTGATGCTCCTGTACTGTTGTGTGTCATTTGTCATACAGACAGAAACGTTCAGATATGTGTGTGTGTGTGTGTGTGTGTGTGTGTGTGTGTATATAAGTGTGTGCTTTATATTTGTAAAGAACTAGTAGAAGGTAAGGAAATTTTAAGTTGCCATTATCTTTTTTCTTTTTCTAACTCTTCCTGTAGTGTTTATTTTCCCTCTGTTCTATTGATAATCTAGGTTAACAAAGTTTCCTCTATGAATGGTAGTATTTATCTCATTTAAAAATATTTGCCAAATAAAGGGCAGGTGCCTCAGATAGCGCTTGTTGTCATATTCTGAAGGTGATCAGAAAGCCTCACCTCTGCTGTCTGCACTAGGATCCAGTCAGTACTCAGCAGTGTTTAGTGTCCTGAGAGTTGGGGTAGAAGAGCACATGGTTGGTTATCAGTTGACTGTATGAGAAGGAGTCACTTAAGTAAGGTATGTTTCTATGATTTGTATGCTGAGCTGTACCTGATTAAAGATTGAACATCAGTACGCTGACCCCACTGGTTTGTGTTTATGAGAAGTGTAACTACAGAAAGGCCTGCACACTTTCTCCAGGACTCAGCCCAAGTTAGTGACACAACCTAGTGCTGGGACTATCACTTAATCAGTTAAAAGGTCCTGCTTTTATGTCCAGTGCTTCCCTATCCCATCCCTCTCAAGTATCTTTGAGGATGTTCCACCATGTCTAAGTACTACTGTGAATTTTGTTGGTGATTCATAGATCTGTATATGTTTGTGACATTGTCCATGACAAATTCTCTAAAGTGAAAGAAGTCAGCTTCTTTTTTTCTGCTTATTTGAGAGAAGGTCTCACCTGGCCTAGGACTCACTATGTAGAGCAAGCTGACCTTGAACTTATAAACATTTGCTTGTTTTTGCCTCCCAAGAACTGGGATTAAAGATATGTGTCATCACATCATCTGTTTATTTCTTAACTTACACTTAGTAAAATGGTTTCCAGTCTTGGTATCTTACTACACCAAGACATTCATCTGGTTTTGTTCCTGCTACCAGTACTGTGGCAGAATGAGGGGTGATTGCAAGTAACTTAAGTAGTCTCTGCCCTCTCCCCTAAGATTATGTCTGTTGATCTAGTATTGGGTCAATTTTATTACCATTAGTATTTTGTTGAGTCTTTATTAAAACTAAAATGCCAGTTTCTGTCTATACGTTTTTAACTCCTGTCTTCAAAAGTTCAAGGCCATTACCAAAAAGCATATATTAAAATAAAATTAATAATCTCCATCAGAAAATATTGACTTAATAATAAAATGGACCTACTATTAGATTAAAAAAAATTAGCAATTGGTAATTGGTTTCTTTGCATGATGATGGGCTCTCTGTAACGCAGGTGGATAGCCAGGAAAGGATAAACTGGCAAAGGAGTCTGCTCTGGCCATGTAGACAGACGCATACACAGCATTAAGAGGGTAGCGGGGCTATAGAAATGGATAAACAAAACCCAGGCAAGTGGTGGAGAGCTGTCAGAAGGAACAGTCCAGAGTCAGACGTTTGGGAGATGATGAGTGGGAAAGTTTGACTGCGGCAGAGGAGGGACAGGGATGTAAGTAGAAGGGAAACTACTTCCTGAGAGCGTGGGTTTTTAAGATGAGGACGAATTGGAGTATATAGGTCTGAAGCAGACGGTTCAGGGAAGAAACCTCAAGCGGGAGGTTTCTCAGAATGTAGATGGAGGTGAATCTGGGTAAGTGCTGCTAGATGGAAGATCCTGTGGGCTGAGGTTGAAGGCAGTCTCCTCCAGTGAGATGTCTTTGAATTCTGCAGCAGTCTCAGCTGCTCAAAGTCATCTGCACATGAGGACTTAGACCACACATACAGGAAGGTGTTTGAGATGGCCTCTGTGTTGATAGGCAAAGAACTGCCTTTAGAAGCTGAGTAGTTGCTGGACAGAGGTGTTTTGTCTTATTGATAGCAGCAGTGTTAGCCATGGGTTTTAGAATAACATTTCCTCAAATAACTCACATTACCATAATTCAAATCCTGGATACAATTGGTCAAAAGTAATGAAAAGGGTGTTACTTTAATTTTCTGTTTGTTAAAAATCATAAATTTGGTTGATTTCAGACACTTATTGTGGCTTGGATCCGAGCAAACCTCTGTGTGTACATCTCTCGGGAGCTCTGGGACGACTTTCTCAGGGTGCTGTCATCCCTTACGGAATGGGAGGAGCTCATCACTGAGTGGTCCAACATCATGGACTCCTTGACAGCTGTGCTTGCGAGAACTGTGTATGGAGTTGAAATGACAAACCTACCTCTAGATAAGTTAAGTGAACAAAAGGAGAAGAAGCAGCGTGGCAAAGGTAAGAGCAGAGATACGGGGTGAGAGTGCTCCTGTGTGCACGTAAGCTGTTAGTGTGTAGTAGTTCATAATGAGTTGAATCAGCTGCATAGTGTCTTTTTCAATGCTGGTCATTAGATTGTGTCTTCTATTACTTTGTTAACTAATGACTTTGTTAACTATTACATTCTTAACTGATGACTAAAGAGACTGAGAAGAAAACTGAGAGAGAAGTATTGATGCCAGGAGTAACAGCGACCAGTGCTTTTTACATGGTCTTCACCCTTATGATGGCTTTTTTAGTTACAACTATGTCATAGACAGAAAAGGACAAATATAAAGACCTTATAGTGATTTACTCAGTCAGGGTCCCTAGGTAAGAAGTGGTAAAGACAGACATCAAGGCCAGACAAGTCCAGCTTGAATGCTACACTGCCAAGATGCATGCTGCTGCCTAGGAGAAATTTCAAGTGCTTGAGATGGGAGCTGTTTCAGCTTTTTTGTGTTTCTAGGTCAAACTGTTTTAAGACTTGAGGAAGTAAAAGTAATAGTTTTGAGTTGTGAATCAATGGGAGTCTCTGCCGGAGATGACAGTGTCATTCTCTTGTGTCTATGACAGTTCCTAAGGGCTGTGGCATTTGAGTTAACTTGTCTATTCACTTGTACTGTAAAGACTTAGCTTGTTTATTCAAATGCATATGATACGTAGCAAATATAAAAAGAGATTGGACAGAGTGGAAAGTGGCTATAGGTATGGTTAAATGCCAAATGCCATCTATGGAGGCTCATGGGCTTCCTGGGGAAATGGAGAAGGGTAACCTTGGATTTGGCATAACTTCTCAGGGCTATGTCAAACAGAATCACAGAATACAGACATTTCCTTGGGTGATAAGTAAATTTCACTTGATTCTGAGACCTTGAAGGCCTCTTTCCTTCAAAGCTTTGCCAAGTTATATATGTTGATAGTAGATTATGTTTTAGTACTAGTAACCTTTTGTAGACTGTATCAATTGGCTTTTGCTATGTGACAAACCACCCTAAAACCTAGTGGCTTAACCATTTATTTAGACCATGATTTTATGTGTTGATAATGTGGGTCGCACACTCTGCCACTGCTAATTCTCATATTCATTTGATTCTGTCTGTGCTGTGTGGCCACTTAGAGTGCTCTGATTCTAGGAACTGACTGGCTGTCAGCCAGGCAGTGAGTATGACTGGGCTATACGCACGTTTCACAATCCAGCAGGTTGGCACATGGTTGTTAATATAACGCTATAGAAGTAAAATTTTAAGGTCTCTCGTCTTCAGTTTTACTACCAAAGTCACATAATGAATTCCAGAGTCACTATGAGAACGAAGGATGTGGGTACAGAGAGATGTGAACTAGTTCTAGTGATGAGCTAACTGTATAAATGTTCTAGGGACTGGCTTATCATGTATTCATTGTAGTCTGAGAATGGCTTGCCAAAGCCCCAGTTAGTAAAAGCAAGCAGCAAGCCAAAGCAAAGTAGCTTATGTTCATAGCTTTCCAGTAGAATGGCTTAATTCCAGTTTAGAGTTTACTGCACAGTGCAGTAATGTTTTAACATAGCTTTTAGCAACAGGTCACGTTTTCTCCACAGTTGAAGCTAAACAAGAGTCTTTTTAGAAATACATACTAGACTAGAGTTCCTTATTCTCTTCAGGTTCTCCTTTGCATGTCTGAGGTTTCTGTGTGAACCAGGCTCTGGAAGTATCAAGATACTTTCTACAGGAGACTGGCTACCTAAGACAGTGTTTCTCAGTCTAGAGGCGAGTTTTCTCTGCTGAAGAGGAAAGAGCTGAGATACAAAATACAACTTACTTTCTCAAAATGTGTGTTTCCTATATCTTGTATGTTTAAATACACATACACACACACTCACTCGCATGAACATCTCTACATGTGTGGGATACACTGTATTTCAAAGTGCTTTTTTTCCTATCTAGTGTATAAACATAGTCCTATGAAGAGATAAGTTAGCATTGGAAGTAAACAACTTCAAAGGTACTGTTTTCCAGAGGGATACGAACAAATTATTTAAATAATGACCATGATAAACATCTTATTTTATATTGCCTTATTCAAAAAAGTAATTTAAATATTCATTACGGAAATATGGGCCTAAGCACTAAACTAGTGAAAACAGAAATTATTCACCAAGGAAACTTAATGTAAAAACAAGCCACAAGTTGTATCTATTGTTTATATTATTTCTGAGCAAAAAAAAAAAAAAAAAAAAAAATATCCTAAATGTCTTATTCTTTTTCCCTCTGTATTTCTTTTGGGGCTTTGACCTTTCTTTAAAATATTTGACCAGAACATCATAAGGAAAGGGAAATCAAATTGAAGACCACATTGTCTTGAAACCTTTCAAAAATAAGATTTTAAATTATTTGTAGATTTTCATTAACTTGCCCCTTTGACTGAGTATACACGGGTCTCCATGGGGTTTGTAGCTGGGTTGGAGTCTTCAGAAGCCAGTATACCATTTTAATATCAGGACTTCAAAGGTTTTGGCCTATAAGTAATGACTTTTAAAGTACCGTGGGTACTGGCATAAGTTCAGATGACTTTGTTCTTACATTGAGAAGATTGATTAATATCCACTTTTGCATTTGAAGTAAATACTGTGCAGACACAATTTTTATGAAACTGTTGGAGAGTAAAAATACTTTGGCAAGTATTTTTAGGGTACTGACATAGTTTCCTAAATTGTAGCACAAGGAAGCGGTTCTTAATTTGTGGCAGAGATTCTGCTAGTTGTGAATTACTGTATGTAGGGTAGTTTTTGACTCTTGGTAACATGCTATTTTATATATATTTGCCATTTGCGGAACAGCCTAGGCAATAAAATGAGTAGCAACAATCTTACCCTTTTTCAGGTTGTATCCTAGAACCCCCAAAAGGGACCGCTGTTGGGAGGTCCTTTTCTCTCAGCTGGCGTAGCCATCCAGATGTGACTGAACCAATGAGATTCAGAAGTGCCACCACATCTGGAGCACCAGGAGTAGAGAAGGCAAGAAATACTGTCCGTCAAAAAGCAACTGGTAAGTATTTGTTTAATTATCACTAAACAAATTAGTTATTTTTTAAATGAATTTATAGATGTGTTTTAAATTTTTATTCAGAATTTAAACAGTAAACCTTTTATTAGATAAACTGTGTCAATATTTTATAAACTTTTTGTTCTGCTTATTTATTTCTCAAGTCACAGGTTTTATTTTTTATTTCTAAAATCTGCACTGTGAAAGGGAACATGATAAATATTTTTGGTCTTGGTGATATTCTTTTGAGGCAATATTCCTTTTAGAGTTCCAGCAACGAAAATGAGGAGACACACTTGGCTTTAGGAATGAATGGACACACTCTCATCTTTGGTTTCTTTGAAAGCAGAAACTTTTTTATGCCATAGATGCTGCTTTTACAACCCATTTGGGCTAGCACTGGTACTTGATGGCGAACCTGCTGACTAGCAGACTGCCTCCTTATAGTTTACTAAGGCCAGAGACAAATCTTTACAAAGGAAGCTGGTGTTCACTGTTTGAGGACAGTAAGGTTCTTTTCTTCATTTGTGCTCTGATTTATGATTGAAACAACAGTACCTCAGTTTTTGATAGTTTCTCTCATCAGCAGTACCATGCAATTAGAGTTGATAGTCAACAACTTGAGAAAAGCATAAACAAGATCCCCAGACCATAAAATAAATGTTTGCTAAGTAACATATATTTTCATTGCTCATTGAAAGCCTAATATAATATAGATAGTTTAGCATCCTGCTGGCATTTTTTTTTTTTTTTTTTTTTTTGGTCACAGTATATTGTTCTCTAACTGTAACTTCCTCATTTCTTATTATGCCTTAGCATTTGCTGGTAGTTATCTTTTTAGTTATTTGCACCACCTATTCTGGTTGTTTTCCCTCATTCTGTTTCTGAGAAACTTAATTCCTAAAACCATGCAGTACTGAGGAGGCCCACTGATTTTTTGTCTCAGTTCAGTCCTGAGTATTCCTGCTGTCACTGGTTCCTTCAGGGAAAGTGCTCAGAAGCGTGTGGCAAATGCAGTGTCCTTCCCAGGCTGTGCAGACTTATGCTGCCTCCACCACCCCTGAATTCCAAATATAAGCACTAGTTCAAACCCAGTGCATTTTATTTGTACATGTTAATCAGCAGCAAATACGTTCATGTTCCATATGACACAGCAAATCTTCATTTTCACCAGACAGTTTCAGCCAGCAGTGTGGTAGAAGCACCAGCATGCTTTAGAAAGCATTCAAAAAAGGCAGGTTCTGTTTAACGATCTTCTAGGCATTTGAGGGGCCACATGACACTGCACACACTATTTACAAAGGGTTCGTAAAGATATTTGTAGAATATGTAATTTAAAACTGTAAAGTTGGCTTCTGTAGAATTAGTCTGGAACCATTTTATGTTTGAAAGACAGTAAGGACCATCAGTTATACAAGTCTATATGTTTGAGTTTTATATATACACATGTATGCATGCATATATATGTGTGTATATATTTATGTGTATGTATGTATATATATATATATCCTATTGTATTTTATGTCTTTAAAAATGATAAATGTTATGAATTCATTGTTGTTTATTAATGGTCTTTGAAGATTTTTGTATACTTTGCTGTTTAATAAGACTAATACACATGGGTGATCTTACTCAGTTTTATTTTCTTACTTTAAACAATGCCCAGAATATTTTCCATGTAGTGTCAGTGTATAGAAGGCATTTCTGTGAGCATAGAAGCTGACTGAGACCATTCTCCATGTTCTCAGGAGGAATTAGTAGCAGCTAGCAGTAATTATTATGGGATAGCCACCCAAAAGTAACTTTGTTTCTCTAATGTCATTAAGAGAACATTTAAGATCTTCACACAATGATTCACCTCACAGATTTCAATTAGGTAAGGAAGCTATCATTGATGCTGACACCAGGGAAATAGATTTTATAGAGAGGACATCAGAGTGTAACTGAAGAGGCCTGTCATGGAAAGACAACTCTGGCCCTGAGTGTCAATGATGGTGAAAATTCAGATGTTCAAGCTCAGAGCGATCAAAGCGAGTCTTAATTGCCACATAAAACAGCCAGTATTTTACTATTTATAAAATGTATGGTGGTCTATTTTGGAAAAATGCCCAACCATTTGGTTACTAAAAGAAAAGGATTCAAACAGTGCTCAAATAAAATGTCAGCTGCGTGCAGAGATGAGCCAGTTTTTTATACGTTGACATTTACATGGTTATACCCTTTACATATTATCTTACACATTCATGATCTATATAAGTAATCTCATTGCTGGAAATGCTGATAGCAAGGGACAGAGGAAGGGGCAGTAGAGTAAAAAGCTTGTTCAGTGTTTTCAAATGTGCCACTCATGTCTGTGGTTTTGTTTTACTTATGCTTAGCAGAAGTACATAAAATAATAACATAGCAAAAAATCACTTGTATTTTGATTTTAAGGATAGCATTGATGGTTTTATGGCTTTTAAGGATAGTTTTATGTATCTAAAGCATGTTCTGTGCTTGTTTTATTGAATGTTTATTTAAACCAACAATGTGTGAGAAAATCAAAAGTTCATACTGAGAAACTTTTGCCCAACTAAATGTGAAATACAATATAAAAAGATAGGTTTTATGGATATCAAATAAAAATATCTGAGTCATATATTTATGAACTTTGGGGATATCTAGTTCACTAAATGTTAAATGATTAGCTTTTAGATACAGTCAGCTCTCAGTAAATCAATTTCTGAATTATTTATGACTTATTAGAAAGATTTTTGTTTTGGGCCAGATTTTCCTTTTCTTACTGTGGTCGTTGTATGTGTATCTTTTAGGAGGAGATAGCAAATGTTTTGATAATGTAATAATGATATGATTAAACAAGCAACCCAGACATCATTCTGATACACAGCAGCAAAAAAAGCATTCTTAGACGAAACTAGTTCTTTGTATGGAATAACCATTCTAAGTCATCAGTGATTGGCCAAAAGGTTGGCTGTGTTTAAAGACTGTGATTTAAATACTCTCATTTTATTGATTTCTTTAAAGCTTAAAATGGCTTCCTTTAAATGTTTAAAGGAAATGTAGCACCTTAAGAACTTAGAAGTGGTAAAAGATCTTGATGTGCTCTGATACAATGTTACTTTATCTCTCCTGGAAGCTAAGCGAAGCCAGTCTATCAGCAACTGTGTCCACCTCTCTGAGGCTTTGCCTGCTACTAAAAGCGTCCCGCTCCTCCTCCATACCGTGAGCGCTCTCTTCCCTGGTTTCTCTTACTCCTCTTGCTCTCACAGGCTGTCAGGTACTGTACTCTTGTCTCATGTGTCCATCTGTATCCCCTGGCTTCTCCCTCCTGCCCCAGGCTGTTTCCTTCAGCCACCCCCAGTCACACTCAGAAGGCTGGCTGTTGCACTTGTGCTAAGTTTCAAAAAACATTGATGGTTGTTTTTGTGTAGTTTATGTTTAGTAGCTATGAAGTAGTCAAAAATTCTATAATCTTGCTAGTTATCAGATTCATGGTGATATTTGAGGTTTTAATTTTTAAAAAAGCTAAACAATGCTAATTTTCAAAACATTTGTTCTTAGACTTCACCCAGTTAATTCAACTGAATTAAGTTTATGTGTTTTTTTCCTCTCTAGCACAGCAAGGTGAAAATAGTTAATAATAATCTATTGTATATCTTGAAATCACCCGAGTAGGGTGTTTTGAGTGAACTTGTCAAATAAATGATGAGAGTGATAGATACATGAGTTATCCTGGTCCAATGTCACTTCGCCACAGTGTCCACACATCAGTGCCACACTGTGTGTCCTACCACTATGTGTAATCACCCTGTGCCAGTTACAAAGGAGGATATCGTAGTACCAAAACCAAGTTTTCTCATGTTTTGCTTAGTCACTTTTTAAAGGGAATTTACTTTCTGTGTTGAGTAATTAAATCTACAAAGAGACATTTTTCAGTGATTTTAAGATGAACTAGATCTTAATTAAGAGAGAAATGTTTTTATGTTCCTTTTATGTTCTGAATTCTGATATAGATTAAGACGTTTTCAATACTGGAGATAGTGGACTTCTGGTTTCTATAGTGCAAACACTGTAGCACCATAGTAGTTTGGCAAAACAAATTAAAGCTTAAGTAAAATACCACAAGGGAAGGAGTTAGTTTTAACTGAGAGTGGGGACTATGATATTGCTTAGAAGCTCTCTTTAGTAAACACTAAATATCAAAACAGGCCGGCTGGCACTGGAAGGGGGTGATCGTCAGGTAAGCTGCTGCTGACTAGTAAATGCTTGAGGTTGAGATTGCCCAGAAAATGATGCCTCTTAGAGGCGGTGATTCATGACGCATTAAAAAGACTTTGCTATGTATTTGGCTAATTGACACCAAGTAGAAATCTTTAATGTGAAAAGTTTTATTTCTTTCTCTATTTTATTTCCATACTGTTACATTTAAGTTTTTTTCACAAGTTTTTCTGGAATATAGTATCAGAAAAAAAAAAAAAAATCCTTCCTATTAATATCTTCATTTGTAAAAGTTTTGTTCTTATTCAGAGTTATATTTTCATTTACTCAGATTCTCGGTTCTTATGTGTGTGTGCATGGCACTAGCAGTACATGTGTGTGCATGGCACTAGCAGAAGTTGAGTAACTTTCTGCAATGACTCTCAACTAAAAATGATTTGGCAACATCTGGAGACATTTTTGGTTGTCATGGTAAGATGTTGCTATTGCCGTCTAGTAGGTAGAAGCCAGAGATCGTACTCAATACCTACCCTCACTGAAACCAGTCTACACGGGAAGTTGGTCAAACCTCAGAGATCTATCGTGCAAATGGGCAAATGGGGCCAATATCCCTGTAAAGTGGAGCAGGCTGGAGCAGGTCTGTGTCCGCCTTTGCCATCTGTCTTCACTGCTTTTATAGCAGGGTGACTTTAGGGAGAAACTGCTGCTGCCATTTGATGTGACAGCTACCGTAATGAGTGCGTTCTCATCTGACTCCGGGTGTCCTTTATTAGTATGATGCCATTGTCTTTTGTGACTGCCCAGTCAGTAGACTAGGCTGAGAGAAGTGTTTACCAGTTCTAGAATATCCTTTCTTCCTAGCTGGTAATTTGCAGCGGAGTTTGTGTTCTGATGTACTTCTGAGTGGATTGGTATCTCCTGCTTCTCCTGCTAAGCTGAACTACATAAATAAGAAATCATAAACAGGTTCTTTAAATTCCCCTTTCTGCCTCCAAGCTGAGTATTTTTTGCTTTTCTTTTAGTTTTACTATGTCAGTGGCTGCTAGTTTTGTTTTTATTATGGCAGCAGCAGTCCTTGTTTTGGTCTCTAATCTGTATGAGTCAGCCCACCAAAACTGTAATAATAGAAGCAATGGTAGTAGATCTGGAGGTGTGTGAAGCCAGTGCCGTTTGAATTTGGGGAGAGTCAGAACCACCTGTTTCCATTAATATGAGTATTGAGAAATCTGTGCACCTGGGAAGTAGGTGTGACAGCTGGGGAGGCCCCTCACTCGTTCATGAAAACTGTCCCTCCCAGTTGTCTTGCAGTGTTATTGTTTTCTCTGTTGGGACATTTATCAGTCTGTAGCACTTTTATGCTCTGCAGGGGTAGACTTTTCTTTTTATCTTTTGGGAATATTGTAATGATTATAACTAGCAGATTGACTGTCTTCCTTTATCCCAATTTATGGGACCTAAGGGGAAGCCTTGCTTAGCTGCTTCTCTGTCTTTTTATAAGCTCCATGGAAGTGCTTCTTGTTAGGACCTAGACTAACTTATTCTCAGTAAGCATGACCTTGTGGACATCAAGGGTGTTAAGTGGAAAGCATCTCCTGAGCTTTTAGAAGGCTAAGTTGGCATCATGAACAGTATTTTTAAAACTAGGACCTTACATTCTAATTGTGCTTGTGCAGCCTTAATGGAACATAGAAATTTTGCTTATTTAATAAGATGAAATAAGGAAGTCTGTAATTAAAGAGTGAATGAAAAGTAGACAGACATCTGGAGAAAATAGAAGTTAGCTGAAGAACATACACATTTACTTGAGTCACCCTGACTCTTCTCAGTGGGGGTAAAAGAAATGAATCCTTATGATCATTTTGCTGATGGTTTCAGTGGAGCTTTAGAAAGCAGTGGGTTAGGAATGGTGTTGAGTAACTACATCCTCAAGAGACAAGAAAGTTAGTGCTTTTGATCGGGTGTTATTAGACTTCACAGAGGATAAATGAACTTAGAATCTGAGGCAGAATTCAGCTCTTCAAAGTGATTTAAACAGAAATTGTGTGACATTCAAAACAGAATGCACAATTGTTTTGTAACTCAGATGTCTTTTTTTTGATAGGCAATCCTGTGTCTTTATATTTTACATCAGTAGTGAAATCATTTTCATTAGTTACAAAAAGGCAACGCAACAGGGCACAGTAGAGTTCGAGCAGTCTTAGCCCAACATGGTCGTTTTTCAACAGCAAAAAGCCAGCAGAGGGAGCCCGAGAACCATTAGGAAGGGAAAGGTGTTAAAGCTTCATTCTCTTTTCCATTGTGTGGAGCTCTTACTGAGTACAGTGTAGCACATACAGCAAGGAACATGGCTCTTCCTTTCCTTCCACTTCTCTCGCCATTCTTCCATTCCTGCCATTTCCAGTTCTTTCTACAGGCTTGGATTTTCTCCATCTGAGAAGTCCCTCTTAACAGTTTTGCAAAAACAAAGCCTTAAAAGATGTATTAGGCCTGCCTGTTGGGAAGGCAGACAGCTGGTGGTAGCAGGCTCTGTGTCCTCCGTCTGCTGTGCTGAGGACCAGTGGGGACACTCTAATTTGGAAGCCACTGTGCTGTGGCTGTGTTGCATCCCACCAGATGGCGATGTTCTTTATCTTTACAAAGATGCTGCCAGAGTTGGCTCAGTTCTTATTTACTTGTGCTCAGAACTCAGAAACTGGCATCCACCAGTGTTTGGCAGCAGGCTTCAGAGGAGGAAAAGAAAAAAAAGAAAAAAAAAAAAAAAAACACTCTTCCCTCTGTCCACAATTATTTTTGGCCGATTATTTTTTCAGGACGTTTGGAAGCTCTTGGGCTCCCTCTGCTGATACAGGAGTGACAAATAGAGTATTGTCATTTCACCATTTTGTGGAGTAAAAGGATAAAGGGAAGGCCTGGTCCCATAGTGTTTAGGGACCTGATCCTATCCTAGTAGGACCTATGAAAAGAGCCTAGTCTTTGCTCTGGAGTGTGTAGGTAGATTAAAACATGTGCATATGCCTTGTGTGACTGCTATGGAAAAATGTCCAAGTGACGGCAAAGATGACTTGGGAAAGATGAGACTGTCCCTTCATGCTGTCTTAGCCTGTCTTTTTTCCGTGCTTAGGTTCCCATCACCATCCACCTTTAAACTCTGGTCTAGTTGGAACTTTGATTCATAATGAAGACTCACACAAAGCTCATAGTTTTGAAGCCTTGTAATGTACTAGTGTAGTAGAAAATAGAATTTTCATTTCAGTAGAAAAAAGCAGAGCAGCAATCATTATGGAAATCCCATGTATTAAACCCACACATCTCCTCAGCTGGAGTGAGCCTTTACTGTGGCTTATATCCAGGTGGGAGGACTTCACATGGGGTGAGCATCACCCGTTGGCAGTGAATCTTCATTTCAGTGGAGCAACCGGGAGACATAGTCAGTTTAGATGATACAGGCAGAGTTGGAGAACTCCACTTTTAAAAAGTAGTAAAGCTTTAACTGATTTTTTTTTTTCATTTTTGGAAAACATGGTGACTTGGGTATGGGGATATGAAGTTTTATGACCTCATCAGTTAGTTTGGGGTGTAGTGAGGAGCTGAACAGAGGCTCAGGATGCAGGGCAAGATGTATACATGCTTGGTTCAGCATGGGGATGATGGGCAGGGGACAGGGCTGAGATTAGCAGAGGGGAGTGAAGAGCAGGAGGAAGAGAGCAGCAGGTAATCAATCGGATCAGTGTTGCTGAGACTGTGGTGAGTGGAACTCCTGCGTTATGAGTAGGGATCAGTTTGTGAGTAGGGGTGAGGCAGTGCAGGTGAACAGAGAGTTGATTGATGGCAGGCGGTCATGCCTTCATTTTAGAGGGGCCTCTCTGGCAGCCATGTAGAGAAAAGCAAACAGAAGGAGCCAGTGACTAGTTAGCAGACTACTCAGGTGACCTAGGCAGAAGATGATACAGTCCTGGGGCTGTGAGTCTAGAGGGAAGGGGTAGGGTGCCATGACTGGTCTTAAAAGATTCAAATGAATTGTGCACATTAGAAATGGCTAGAAGGGGACCTATTCTCCAAGGGAATAGAGGATGTAAACAGTATTAGCAAGATTATCTAATATTAAGTGCTCATCTTTGGTTTTCCAGTTTATACCATGTAGATCATTTTTGTGCTAAGTGACTAGTTCAGCTTTGTACATTGTAATAAGAGTGTTAAATAGCGTTTTATTTTGCACAGTTGTGCATTATCTATTAGGACTAGTACAGTTGGAATTTCTGTTTCCTTTCATCTGAGTTTAGTGTTTTTTTGGGGGGGGTACCACCTGTGCTCTCCTCAAGTATCATTTATCATTGCATTTCCTACATGGCTAAGTCTTTTCTTTCCTGCTAGGAAATTTCAAATGACTTAGCATTATCAACCATCTTTACATTTTTCCTCTTGCTCCCTTCTTTCACCTGGAAAACAAAAGGTTAACTAGAATTAAGAAAAAACGTATTCATGGAGTGGATTGATACTGATAATAAGTACAGGAAGTTTGATGATGTTCATGCAAATTATCTTACAGTCTGGTTTCTAAAAAAAAAAAACAAAAAACAAAAAACTAAAACTTGGTGTTTTAAATGAGTTAAGTGTGAAATGTTTTGTATCCCGCCACCCTCAGTCCAGTGTGTTTGTGTTACTGCTTTCAGAAGTGGAGGAGTTCCAACAGGCAGAGAGCACAGCTGCAGCCGACTGTGACTATCTTGTGGTAGGACAGCAGCAGGTACCCCGGAGCAGCAGCACCTCTGACATCACTGAGCGCTTGTACTCAGATTCTTCTCAAGGTATGTGGAAGCTTCAGTTGTTTGTTTAACTGGTTGCTTAATTTTGAGGACAGGGTCTCCCTCTTTTTCTGTCACAGGTCAGGGACTCATCTGTTGAATAGGCTGGCCTCGAACTTGCAGGTACCTCCTGCTTCTGCCTCCCAGCTACAGGGATTAATTGCCGTATGACTGGCTGAGTCCTCAGTTATTAGTACAAAGCCATAGGTTTGGTTTTGGGATGGGAGTAAGCTGCAGGTAGTATTGCTTATTACATTTATTCTAAGTGGAGAGAGAGAGAGAGAGAGAGAGAGAGAGAGAGAGAGAGAGAGAGAGAGAGAGAAGTTGTATGTTGTGTATGTGTTGCTAGTTTGTATATGCGCATGTCTGGAGACCTAAGGTTGACTCAAGCTGTATCTTTTCTTGATGACTTCCAACCTATTTATTTATTTATTTATTTATTTATTTATTTAGAGGCAAAATGTTTTGCTGATGTTTGAAAGCTTCCCAGTGAGCTCTAAAAAGGCTCTTGTCTCTGCCCTGCCCCAGGTTACAGCCCTGTGCTGCCTCATCCAGCCTTTTACATGACTTTTGGGGACCAGAGCTCAGTTCCTCATGCTTGCACAGCAGGCCCTTTACCATTGAGCCAGCTCCCCAGCTCAGGTATTTATTTACTTTTTGATTTGACCATTAAGAGTGTGACTTCTGGAAGTGAAAGTGCCTTGCTATTTACTATATTTATCTAATATACTCTGCAAGTTTGGGGTGACTGGGAAGTAGAGAGGAGTCTGAAGTGACTGGCATAGGAGGGACAGTGTTCCCAGAGTAAAGACACTTAGTAAGGCACAAGGCAGAAAGAAAGCATGAGAAGCAGGAGGGCGAGGCTGTGGGGCAAGCCAGAGGGGGAGGAATGGGAATGAAAGCTGGCCAGCTGTGTGGAGGGTTATTAGCAGCTCACAGACTCACTGATGCAGAAGGAAGCCCTTCCAGAGCCTGCACAGGGTGTGGAGGGCGAGGAGACAGTCAGTTGTTCATGAAGCTGCAGACAGTGCTAGTGTGTCTTTCAGTGAAGAAACAAATCTCAGTGTGTACAGTGTCAGTGACTGTGCCGGCCATTCCACTTTAGTTCCATGAGTCAGTTAGAAAATAGCCTGTCTTGTTTGTCAGCAGGTTCTCCGGTGTCTTCTGGCAGCAGAGTTAGCAGATGAGTTGGAAAGCTTTTCCTTATAAAGTCTCTGAAATAAGACATTGTAGCCAAAATAAGGATGAGAAAACCTTAGATTGAAAACCTCTGCTCTTTAAAGGGTTTTGTGTGGATCATTAGGGATATTAGTACATACGTTGTGAAAGAACACTTGCCTAGCATACAGGAAGCCCTGAGTTAATTTTGGACTATCAGGAGAAACAAAGAAAGAAAAAAAAAATTGCTTTAAATATTTGGGAGAATGCACCAGTTGCTTGGGGCTTTCCTCTAAGAAAATTTTTTAATTCTTTTAAGTTTTAACAAAGTTCACCTGAGAGAAGAAAAGCTTCAGTGATCTAGTGTCCAGTATAGTGTACTTACTTCCTGAAGAGCTCAGAAAGCATTGCTGTCTAAGGGATTCCATTAGCCCAGGCTAGCCAGGAACAGCCGACTCCCCAGACTCTGGATGCTGGATTATTAGCATACATCACTATGCCTAGCCAAGAGAAGATTTTTAAGTTCTATGACCACATACATGTATGAGGTAGTTCATAGGTGGATTACAATGATTTATGTATGCAGATTTCAAAAACAGCATGTTATATAAGATAAACATGCAATATTTGCTGTGTAAAAATTTAAATTAAAGGACTATAAGACTACTTTGATTTTTTTAATTTGGTTTTGATGTTTTTCTAGGAACTGGTTTTATTTGTTAATTTCTTTCAAATTTATTGGCTCCAGATTATTCATCAGATGCTCTTATGATCTTTCCTTAAATCTTTACAGGCTCTGTGGTAGTATTCCTTTTTAAATCATTGACCCTGTTTCTGCTTCCTTATGTTAGTCTTGGTATTCAGTCAACACAGAGCCGTCCTGGTGTTCCCTTCCTGTTGCTTCACAGGCCAGCCCAGGCAGCCCTTTTGTCCAATGCTGTCTCCAAGCTCACCTACCCAGAGTGATGCGCTGTGTGCCCCTGTCTAACGTAGTATACTGAGTGGAACTAGGAGCCACAGTGAACAGCTTTCCATCTGCTCCAGTTGAAGCTAACTATGGGCCATAGGTCAGGACTCTGTGTAGATTGGACCCTTAGATGCTGCCAGTGCAGACCCATAATTCAGCACCTTTATGTATCCTATGACATCTGGGTACAGTGGTTTATTTATCTGTTTCTGCCTCTGCCAGCCTGCCTACCTGCCTGCCTGCCTGCCTGCCTGCTTGTCTGTCTGTCTCCTATTTTACCTCCTGAAACATTCATTTTATTATTCTTACCCCTATCTCTAGGTCAAAGGGTAGAACATTCACAGAATTTGAGTGCTTCAGAATCCAAGTCTGTTCAAGAGAGTAAAGGACATGTGACACATGACCATGAAGGAATAACAGTAAGATTTCTAAGAGAACTTCCCTCTGCTGTGATAACCAAGCATAAAGTATACAACAGCAATGAATTTATTGATGGTAGTTAAAGTTTTTCCTACTTAGATTGATTAGAGGTCCAAATAATCTTGAAGTCACTTAAGGTTGTACTTGCTTTGTATATAAAATACAGTTGTTCTACAAAGATGGAGGGGTGCAGCATGAAGTAGAATTTACTGCCAGATCTCACGTTGTACAGTTTACTTTTGAGCAGGTATACTATAAAACCTTCATTTCAGAGTCTCATTTCTGTATTTTAGATGGAATGCTGTACCTGACACAGTATTCCTAAAGTATATCTGGTGTGGTTTTGTTTGAGTTTTGTAAAGAAGGCATTATTTAAAAAACAAATATAAATAGCCTTCTTGAGCCGTTTTTCTATAACTGTCAGCCGATTAAGGTAATACTTTATTTTACATGCTTTTCATATAGAATATATTTCTGTATTTTGCTTATGTACACTATTATTTATTTTGTGTAGTTTGTGAATGTTTTGTCTCTCCAAGCAAACTGTAAATTGCTAGAGAATACTGGTTGCCTCCTGATTTTTTTGTTTGTTTTTATTATTTTTTTTGTTTGGTTGGTTTTTTTTGTTTGGTTTTTTTATTGGATATTATATTTACATTTCAGATTTTATCCCCTTATCCTATTCCCCCCCCCAGGAGCCCCCATCCCATTCCCCCTCTTCCTGCTTCTATGAGGATGTGTCCCCACCTACACCCCACTCCCACCTCCCCACTCTTGAATTCCCCCTCACTCGGTGTCCAGCCTTCATAGGACCAAGAATCTCGTCCCCCACCTATACCCGACAAGGCCATCTTCCCCTACATGTACAGCTGCCTCCTGATTTTTTAATCCTTTGTGTTTAATACAAGGTCCAGTATTTACCAGTGGTCAGAAAGTTCTGTAGTGCATCGATAGGAAGGTTCTGAGCAGCCCTTTGAAAGTCTGGGTGGGATGTGTACTTTTTCTACCCAAACATTCATGGGAGCTCAGGCCTCCTGGAGAACTGTATGACTGTGTATGCATTTGATTAGAGAAGCAAATAGAACTTCAAAATAAACCACTTGTGCAGGATTTGACAGCCCTTCTTAGTCTATCCACTCAGCTGCGTTAGTTGACCAAGTAGAGAACATGAATTGGAGTTTCAAATCTTGAGAAACATGTAACTTAATTATACTAGCCTGTGAACATACCCTTCAAAAGGAAAATAGTATTCAGTGTTTTGTTACTATTATTGCTTCTTTAATTTAAAAATAGGCTAGGAACATAACAATCTGGTAAAAGTTTCAACTTTCTGGTAATGAAAGCAGCATTTCTTTTTGTCTGAAGATCTTGGTTCGCAGGAGCAGCAGTCCCGCTGAGCTGTATCTGAAGGATGATTTCCAGCAGACACACGGAAGATGCAGGGAGAGACAGAAGAGTAAGTTTCAAGAAGTAGGGTTTGTGCATGTCTGCTCCAGAGTAAGCCTGTTTTAGTTTCTTCTTCTTTTCTAAGTAAAGTGGTTATCTTGTCAGTGGAGAAGAGCTGGCTGTGGAGAATATTTTTGATCAGGATCTTAGAAATTATGTAGTTAATCCAGCTGGTAAAACAGTTTCCATTAGTTGCTTATGTCTGAGAGGCCTTCTCTCTATCCCTGGACCTTTATCCAGGTGAGAAGAACAAAAGGGACTTAGGGGAACAGACAGATGCATAAGGAAAAGCTACCTTTCCCACAAAGTCCCCACAAGGAAGGAACACAAAGCTTCACAGGTACATGGAAGCCAGTGGGCAAGTGCATGAAAATGAAATCTCACTGGAATCCTGGGACGTTATCATATGCTACAAAGTCTGGGCCCTGTGCTGGTTTCTCCAGTCCTCAGGTTTCCTTGTCAGTGTAGCAGAGGAGCAGCCCCTGCATACCCAGGCTGGCCCTTGCTGATGTGTAATGCAGCTCTTCCCTTCCCCCTCTAATGCCTGTAGCTCTATAGAGAATCCTCTGTGAGACCTAACTGATGACTCATCCACTTATTGAGACAACTTTCAGTTTTTTGCAAGTGGATAGAGGACAGCAGTAGAAATGGCACAGCTGAGGGGCCATCAGCAGTAGAAGGGAAGGATCAGGTGACTTCAAGCAGCAGAGCTATGCAGGTTTATCCTGTGTCCAATTAAATAAATAAATATATAAGTCTTAAAATCTCTGCATAATTACATTGTGACACATTTAAATTTCTAGTGTTTAAAGGAGAAAATTTTCAGTGCTACAGATTTGTAGTGGTAGGACACCTCATTCCAGAATCTGCTTGCATGATGTAGCCTGGTTTAAGTTTAAACACTGGGCTTTAAATAGCAGAGTAAACAAACATACAATGCTGTAAAATCAGTTACTACCATACTCCTCTTATTTCTCACATCTCTTCATGTCATGGATGGATCTTAATGGGAACTAGGACTTGCTGTAACTTTCGGGCACATGGAATAATTGAACAAAAACAATGATCAGAGTACTACTTCATAAAGCCTTTAATGCCCTATACTTGGAAGATCCAGTTTTGTTAAGCAAGTATGTATCAGGGACACTATTGAACCCCAACTAGCTTCTTCACGTTCCACCCAAACCCCTGAGCAAATTCTATCATCTGGGCAAGCATTACTTCCATAGAGATAATTTTGAACCTTATCTTCATATAGCTGCAGTCTCAAACTTTGGTTGCTCTGTGTGCAGGTGAAAGTACTGGTAGTGACACAGCTGTGGGCTACAGCAATGAAACAGAGCTAGCTGTGAGTCCGTGGCAGACTTGTGAGGAGGACCCGGACCTGAGCACGCCTACAGACACTGTGGTTGACTCTGATGCCCGACATTGGTTACAACTGAGTCCTGCTGATGCTTCCAACTTAACAGGTAATTGTGTTTAGAAAGGATTATTGCTGCAAACAGGAGATCCTAGAGTTCCCCACTCAAATCCCTAAGCACAGTGTAGTGGGATGCCACTTTCAACCACATTGGAGTTGCAGCTCCAGTCGCCTGTTCTCAATTGCTTGTGAATTCTTAAGAGTCTTGGATAGAGAGAGTTTTGAAATTAGGCAGATGTGGAAGGAAGCTTGCCATGCTTATGACCACTGGCTACCATAGGAAGAAGTGATAGTGCCCATTACCAAGGTCTTTGAAGGCAGACAATATTGTTGTTTTAGCTTGCATGTACCATACATGTAGAGCAAGGAGATTTGGCTATCTTACTATTTAATTTTTTAATTATTATAAAAGATTTTATATATACAATGTAAAATTATGACATTTTATGTAGAGTTATCAGTCATAAAAATAAAATGAACAGCAGTGGGCTATTACTGTGGGGAGCTGACAGAAGGCGGCTATCATCCTTGCAGCCATCTTGAGCCATATATCCTGACAAGAGACTTGATTGCAACAGCAGAGCACACTCTGATAACATCTTGTTTTAGATACCCAGGATTTTCCCTTGGGTGTGTGAGACTTAAAGGTGTGTGACTTAAGGGCGTGACTTAGGGGTCAGATTTAGAGACAAGACCTAAGGGCATGACTTAAAGGCGTGACTTAGAGGCATGGCTTAGAAGTGAGACATATAAAAGGCGAGAGGCAGACAGAAGAAATTATTATTAAGTATTAGGCACTTGTAGTAGGCACTTGAGACTCAGACAGGCAACTAGGATTAGACACTTGTACTTGGATGAGACTCGAGACTAGGAACTTGGAGGCACTAGGGACTAGGAACTCAAGACTTGGACTTGGACTAGGAAGGGAGACTGAAGAATAAACGGGATTGAATTACACTCTGTCTGTTCTCTCTCTTGCTGAATCCCAACCCATGGACTGGAGCAGCTTGGGGCAGTGCAGGCTCTAACAACTTAGTCCCCAAGGCTTTTGGCAGTGCGGGTTTGACAGAGTGGTCTGGGACATTTCTGGCCCCCAAGTGTGGGGCAGAGCAGTCCCCAACATATTACTACCCAGTTTAAGATCTGGAAGAATACCAGCATAGGTGAGGTTCCAGAAACCCTATTCAAACCCCTTATCTTCTTCCAGCAGCCTGTAATGCTGGCCCCATTTTTAAATAATAATAATTACTGGAACTAAGGAGATGGTCCAGTGAAGAGTGCTTATTGTGGTAGTTTGAGGGCTGGGTTTGAAGCCCCAGCCAGGTATACAGGATTTAGCTCTAAGGAAATCCAGTTTTACAAAAAAACTTACAGTGCAGAAGCTCACAGAAAATGTTATCCATCTGGAAAACAACCAAGAAAACAATACTGGGAAGGGTCAGGGAATGGATGACATGTATTTGGAGATATTTGACCTGAGACCTCAGCCATCTCATCCTTAGTATGTTTTTAAAGTCTTTACTGAGAAGCCTATATTTTTTTTTATTAGTAATG
Organism: Arvicanthis niloticus; assembly: GCF_011762505.2. Lineage (NCBI taxonomy): Eukaryota > Metazoa > Chordata > Mammalia > Rodentia > Muridae > Arvicanthis > Arvicanthis niloticus. The sequence goes on along the minus strand of NC_047659.1, from coordinate 116,220,397 downwards.
TAACTATCTAAAATGAACAAGAACTGTCAAAAGAAGAAGGCCTTCTATCCCAACTTCTGGTATTTCCCCTGCTGACTGAAAGAGAAGCAGTGTATCTTCCAGAGAAGATTTTGCCTATGGATATTATAATAGCGATTGGCCATAGACAGAGCCTTATGGTAGTGTTGCGGGAGGCAGTGTTGGGTTTTTAGTTGGTTTATCTTTCTCCTTCTCATGTATTTTGTAATGTCAGTGTTTATATGAATATATCTTGATTTGCTCTCCTGAATAAAGCTGTTATTGATTGAAGAACAGAAACAAAACCCAAGTGCAGCTGTGCAGACCTTTAGCCTCAACATTGTGGGCAGAGACAAGTAGATCTTGGAAACTCACTGGCCAGCCAGTCTAGCAGAAAAGCCAAGCTTCGAATTCAACAAAAGGCTCAGTTTGAAAGGATTAGAGTAGAGACTACAGAGGAAGATACCCAACTTGTGGCTTCTTCATGTATGCACATAGGCATGTGCACTCCCATACATGTACATACACTACCCATACCACACAGACCTAAATAAATACATACATAAATAAGTAAGTAAATAAATGATCTGCTATTTCCCACTGGGCTTGGAGGCACACAGCTGTAATCCCAACAGTTAGGATGTGAGCCAGGAAGTACATAGGAAAGAAATACCCATTTTTAAATGCTAAAAAATCACACAAAAGTACAAATAAAACCTACATTTTATTCCAAATGATTTTTCATAGTCAAGCAAACTTTAATTTTCATTGTGATATAAAACCAGAGTTAACCAAAATGTCTGATATTTTTGTAAGTCTTTGGAATTATAACATTAAAGTGTCATTCAATCAGCATTAGTGGTCTTTATATACATAATATATAAAATAAGTATTGATCTTGATGTCAGTACTATGAACTTATATAGGATTTAAGACTAATAATTCTGTATGGCAAGCAAGCTAAATCTCTCCATTTCTGTTTTGTGAGACCCAGAGAAATCACAGCTCCCCCCCGCCCCCACCACACACACACACATTAAAAAATACTAGTAAATGCCTGAGACAGATTGGCCTCCAAATGCTGAGCTGTCTCTCCACTCTCCACTATATACTGTTAGTATAATAGCTGTGAAGCTCTGTGAACTACTGGAGGGTTGTTAATGCATTTATTTAGGGTCAGTATATAAGAGATCTCTCCATGGTGATACAGCAGATCTAGTGCTGATTCTTATTTGAATGTTCTTAAAGGTGAACCAGATGCAATTATTTTTATTGAAAGGAAAGAAAATTGGATGAGGGCTTCTTTTGTTTGTCCTTGGAAAAGATTAGTTTTGATCCCATTTCAGAGTATGCATCTGACTGCTTAGTGTAGTGAGCTGTGTAACTCTGTATGGTGCACCACGTTGTGAGTAACTCCTCCAAATACTTGGTTCTTTGAAATAGTAAATGGAGACTCAGTACACATAGTTCAAGAGTTCATCCTGTCAGCTGTGGAAAGCACAAACTGTAATATGATGAGGCTTAAGGATTATCACAGTTCTAAACTTAACTTTCTGTTCTTAAGAGAACAGTTTCTTCATAAACACACACACACACACACACACACACACACACACACACACACACCCCAAAACTCTTCTTAACCTGATTTTTAGGAGATACAGAAAAAGCAAGCCATCTGATGGGCTTGGGTGTGTGGCTCAGTGGTAGCACTTGCTTAGCATGTGTGGGGTCCTGGGATTGATCACCAGCAATACAGAAAACAAAGTATTGTTGTGTTTCTCACTGAATAATCTTGCCCATTACCAGCTGCTAGAATGAAGAAGGCTAGGGTTGAGGGGATAGGGCAGCTAACAGGCTACTTTTGTATTTGCTTGGTGTTTAAATCATTTCATGTTACTGAAAACAATGACTAAGTTTATTATGTGTTATTCTAAACTATACCTGGGCTATGCTTAATCGGGTCTATTAATACATGTAAATAAAATGGTGGAAATTAGGAGAAATTGTCTCTGAACACAGGAGTCACATAGGGAATCATCAAGTTTAGTCAAGAAATAGAGGAAGAAAACATGGGAAGAAGCTCTGTTGTCTTTTCAACAGGAAAAACAAAGCAAGGTATGGTGGTGAGCAGTCTGTTGTAAGTGAACTCAGTAGACTAAACACTGAGGCTGTCTAGTTGACTAGGATCTGGCTCTGGTGTGGGAAAGGCAGGAGTAGATGGGCTGATCTGTCTGAGACAAAGGTAGATAAGCAGGGAAGATGCTTTTGTTGATTCATTTACATATGAAAAGCCCATACTCTCAGTGAGGGAGAAGTTTACTATTTTCACAGTTAAGTAACACCAGGAGGGGCAGTCCCTCTCTAAGATGCAAGGCTCTGGGTGCCATAGCATTAAGAGTACAGAAAGTGGAAAGATGCAGTAAAATAAGCACATGAAGTGTGCTTAGGCAGTAACTCAGAAGTGTGGTGTATCTGTGGCTCTGCTTCTACACTCAGCATTGCTTCTGAGCTTATCCTTTAGTTAACAGAGAAGCTTGTGATCTAGAAATACAGATTTAGATACTGTGAGAAATATAAAAATTGCGTGGGGCTGAGAATGGCTCTTTGTCATACACTTGTCATGCAAGCATACAGACCATAGTTGGATGCCTAAATCCCACAGGAAAACCAAGCAGGTATACCAGTCACTTGTAACCCCAGCACTCAGGAGACAAAGATGAGGGAGCCCCAGTATAAGCTGGCTACTTAGACTAAGTGGAACTGGTGAGCTCTGGGTTCAGAGATTCTTTCTCAATAAATAAAGTGGATAGTGATTGTGATGTCAACCTCAGGCCCCTGTATGCACTCACACTCACATATATGCTTCTACACATGTGTAAGCATACATACATACATTCACATATACATGTAACAAAAAGATGAATGAGTCACAGCTACTGATCTCTTAAGAATTTATAACCAAGACAGAAGATGTGTCCTGATTATCCCAGATAATGTTATAAATGTTCAGTAGTTTATATAATGAAAGTAAAAATCCAAGGGATGGACAACTAGGCTAAAAGCATTTGATGTGAATTTCAGAACTTAGTCCTCATAGGTGTGGGGTTGTGGTATTTGATGGTGGGTCTTTCATACCTAGCAGGGAAAGAATGTACTATTCAATGGGTGTCTATATGATAAATATTTAGCCATGGTAGGGTAAAAGAAATAGAATCCTTATCTCACAACATGCTTAAAGTCAGTTCCAAAGGTATAGAATTTTTAAATATGAAAAGGAAACTCTACTACATTTGGACCAGAAAAATAAAAGACAGAGAGAGGAATTAAAAATACCCCATCTATGGTCGGTCTTGGGGTAGAGGGTTTCTCAGTGACAAAGGAAAACAAGCAACCAAGAAATATGGTGATAGTTCAGAAACTTTAAAAATTATTTGACTAAGTAGGACCCCAGAAGACAAAGCCAACTTTGATGATCATTCCTTTCCAGGTCCCTATCAGGTTTAATGTGAGATCTGATAATAAATAGCCGATGCCTGGCTTTGGGTGGGGCCAGTGTCTTTCTCTGATGGATTATAAGCTCCAGTCTGGAAGGCAGATTGTCTGTTGTGTGCACAGAATGCTCCTGACTGTCAGGACAGTATGGGTAAGAGAGGCCCTTATTAAGTAACACAAACCACTGAACAGATATGCTTTAAGCTTTAGATAATTATTTAGCTAAAAGTATTAATTAAATTTTAACCTTAAAATTATCATGTAATGTAGTTTTAGATCTCTTTTAGTTTATTCAAATGTGCCTTACAGGAAATCCTTTTAATTGCCATTGTAGATGTGAACACTGTTCCCCTACACTGAAGTTGATTTATACAAACAGTTGTTCTCTGTCATCACACACATTTTTGGTGTTTTACCAGCCTCTGATATGTTTGTATATCATAAAATAATATAAAGAAAAATAATATAAGCTACATTGGCATGGGTAAACCTCCTTTTAAAGTCTGAAACTGAGATTTAACATTGATGAAAGTAGATGAGGCAAGGGTGGAGAGTCAGGCTGCCATGGAGCAGAATGCCAGCCTTGTACCCCGATCTTCTGATCCCTGAGCTGGCCACTTGGCTTTTCTATCCCTACAGTTAAGATGCTAACAAGAGTCTGAGAGGTGATATCTTTTATTTTCAAAGAAAAAGGCAAAATAATAATAATAATAATAATAATAATAATAATAATAATAATAATTTTTAAATGGCTACCTTTACTCAAACTCTGTCAACCGTACCTAAAATTACAGCTATACAAACTAGTCCTTTGGCTGTAAGTACCTATTTGCCAGTTAAAAATCTGTTTAATATTTTTAAATTTTTATATTTTATATTTTTCTGTTATTTGAAAGATGATAAAATTTTACATATATCTAAGAGTTCGTACTTTAGTGATCTTAAAGACCGCTATAACATTTAGAAACAAAATGACATAGGCTGCTAATGAAATTAAAGCAAATATTTGGTATTTTGGAGGTGAACATGGACATTTCTAAAATCTCTTAAATCCCCATTTTTAATCAAGCGTTCCTTCATTGAGGACCCATCTACATGTAAAATGTCAGCATCTGTTCTGGAACTCGTGCCACCAGCCACATATTTTGGGCAAAAACACTTTAGCTCATTAAAGTCTTCACAGTAATACTGAAAAATGAACACAGTCACTTGAAAACCTTCTGAAGAGCTCACCATATTTTGATAGTGGGGAACGTTGCCTACGATTTTAATCTCTGAGACAAGAATGATTCCTGAATGCAAAGCAGAATTGAAACAGATTTTCTGTGCAGAGCCTTAGATACTGAGGGTCTGTTGGTTGGTGGAGGCACAGCCGTGAGGTGGTGAGTGAATACCCAGCCTTCATTCATGTGGAGTTGTCACTTGAGAAAAGCAGCAGTGTCACTGGGATGCTGGGGCTGGTCTCATTTTGTATGGCTACGTTCATAAAGTTGGAGAATTAGGATAAAACAAAGCATCACCTAATTTTCTTACTCACCACTAAGGATTTGAAGCAATGTGGTAATCTTATTGAGAGAAGTAAATGCCATATCATGCTTCTTATTCACTTAAGGGCTTACATTGATTCATAAGCATTCATTAAAGCTTCCTCATGTCTTTGCAAACAGCAGCTGATTTTACAGGAGGAGTCTCTTCTGAGGCTTTATAAAAGTCAGAAATGAAGAGGGCCCACAGTTACAGTTTACCCTCTGTGCCTTCGGTTTTCTGGACTTGGCTTGTAGGAATTCTGGTTTGTATGGCTATTCATGTTAATATGTCTTCTCCATGGAGTGTATGGTGCTCCTTTGGAAGGAATAGACTCATTTCCCCCTAAGAAGCATCAGTGCTTCTACAGACAGCCTTCCCATGACACCACTGTCTTCCTTGCTCAATCTATGTCTCAATGTCTGGGGAGCTTCCCATCACTAGCATCAAAAGCTGTTGGATCCATCTTGGACCTGCTTTCTCCTTTTCAGATTCATTCCTCTGGCTCCTTGTTGATCCTCTTAGCCCCTCCTCAGGTGCATACAGAAATGTGCTTCATTTTCTTAGACAAAGCCTTTAAATAATGCAGAAATCAGTCTATCCTTGCTTGTATGGGGGTAAATGCTAGAATAATTTTGGAATGATTATATAAATAGGAAGAGAATAATAATATATGATAGTAGAGAGAGAAAATACAGGCAGAAGTAGGAGAACTCAGTAAATTCTCACCAAAGACTCAAAGGAGAAACAGAACAAAGGTGACTTTAACAGAAAGCATAAAGATTTAGAAACAAGTCAAACATATTAGCTACCACAATAAATGTAAATGAGTTCTTTAAAAGAGAAAAGGCCACCAGTGTAGTTGTGGGTAGATAGCTGGGTAAAATTTAAAGAAGAAATTATCAGCAGGAGCAATAATTCTGCATTTATATGAACTTTCCAGCCTCCAGACACATGAAGCAAAATTTGGAAAAAAGGCATGAGAAATTACTGATAAAACCATTCTCATAGGAAGAGATCTGAATATAAACTGCCATTAATTGATGAGTTAAGCAAAAAATACTAATAAGAATAAGAAAACATAATACAATTAGCTGTTGAGTGGACACACACACACATATACACACACATATATATATATATATATACATATTTTTTGATTATGATGAAAAAAATAAGAATGACAAAAATTTTAAAAAGGAAAATGAGAAACTAAAAACAAGACTTCAAATAAAACAGTATGTATTATAATTTTTAGAATGTAGCTGAACTCTTTGGAACAAGAAGATATTACCTGCTTTACATGTATGTAAGTGAAATATGATATATGTGTCCTATTCCAAAATTAAAGAGAAAAGTAGTGTAATACCATAAAATGTGAGCTGAAAAGCTAGTATGACTAAAGGTTACATGAGTACACTAGAAAGTGAAAAAAAACCACACAAAACAAAACAGGTAACAACCTAAAAACATTCTCTATAAATATTAACAAAGCTAGATTGAGCAAGGAAACTGTCTAGTCAGGGCCTCACTGAGACTCTCTTCCCAAGTGATTGTAGATTGATTGTATCACATTGACCTTTAAAACCAACTATCACAAATACTGTGAGAAAACCACCAGACAGTTCCCAGCTGAGGAACAGTTTATACAGTGTCTGACCAGTACTTCTTGAAGCTCTGAAGGCTGTCAAAAACATAAAACCCTAAGAAACGACTGCAGTCTAGTTAAAGGGTATAGATAGGGTATAGATAGGACAAGTATTGTCCCTATTTGCCATCATAATTGCCACATGGTAAAAAATTCAGTAAAAACAAAGAAACTCTACAGGATGCAGAGGTGGGTTACTCGGTTGATAAAGTGCCTACTGTGCACATGTGAGGATATGAGTTTGAATCCCAGAACCCACAGATAAGCCAGGTTTGGTGCTGTGTGTCTGTAATCCCTGTGGTCCTCTGAGGACATGGAAAGTGGAGACAAGACAATGCCACCAGCTTATAGGCTGCATAGACAACAGTGAACAAGAAGGCCTGTCTCATACAAGATGGAAGGCAAGGACTAATATTCTAAAGTTACACACACACACACACAGATTTTTTAAATTATAAATAAAGCTTAGACATTAATACTGTTTTAGTAATGGCTTGTTAATTGTAAATATTTTAATGTGAGAAGCTAATAGCAGAGAAACTAGTGTGGATTATATCGATGTTATTTGTATTTGTTGGGGGCCAACTTTTAGCAGAAAGCGGCTATCAGCTTTGCAGTCATCTTGAGCCATATACCCTGACATGAGACTTGGATTACAATAGCCTACAACAGCTGAGCACACTCTGATAACATCTTGCTTTGGATACCCAGGATTTTTCTTGGGTGTGTGAGATTAAAGGTGTGTGAGATTAAAGGTGTATGACTTAAGAGTGTGACCTAGAGATCAGATTTAGAGACAAGACCTAAGGGCATGATTAAAGGTGTAACTTAGAGAGGCATGGCTTAGAAGTGAGACATATAAAAGGCAGAGGTAGACGGCAGAGAGATATACTCTTTAGGGAGACTCTTTAGAGAGTACAGCTAGACTTGGGACTTGGACTAGGAAGAGAGACTGAAGAATAAACGGGATTGAATCATTTTTCTAGCCCGTTCCGCGGGTTGGGGTTCAGCAAGAGAGAGAGGACGGACTCGAAGAATGGAGACCAGACAGAGTGTGATTCAATCCCCCCTTTTATCCTGTTGCAACTATAATGGCAAATAGGAACAATACTTGTCATCTCTCTATACCCTTCAACTAGACTGTAGTCGTTTCTTAGGCTTTTATGTTTCTGACTGCCTTCAGAGTTTCAAGGACGGCTAGTTATGCCCTATCTAGTTAACAAATATAGATAGCCCCACTTGTTCCCTCAAGTCCTTCTTAAGTCACATCCAAAGAGCTTTTAAGTAATTCCACAGGACATAGGTGACAGGGGAAAGGTAGTAGCAACCAGTTTTTAGAGATAGCAAAGAGGATGGGACGTTCTAGATGGAACAGCATTAACTCTTGTCAGTATCCCCAACAGCTTGACTGAAATCATTGTGATTGGAGGGATGGCCATGTTAGGCCACATAAATAGGAGGCAGTGATAGACTGAACACAGGAAGCCAGTGCACTGATTTGAGAATCAGTAGTTGAGCACAGTGGTTTTCATTCTATAATCCCAACATTTGGGAGGCTGAGGCAAGAGGAGTGCTGTAGGGAGAGGTATTAAAAAAGACCGTCTGACCTGCTTTCCAACTCTGTTCACCAACCAAGTTCCTGCTCTATGCCCAGCACCAGCTGGCCATCTCAGTCCCACTGGCCTGGGACCCCTGAGACATTGGCGTGGTCACTGCCTCTGCTGGCTGCCAACCTCGTGGTTAGATATCACAATACCTAGTAACATGGTAAAATCAAAACTCTTAAAGCTTATAGTTAACCAATCAGATTTATATAACATCAAATACTCAAATCCCAAGATGCCCACACAATAGTTTCAAGGCCAATTGGTAAGATGCTAATACAGCTTAGACAAGTTATCCCAATTATCGTAACCCTTTCATATCATTTCTAACTTTGGCTAGTTAAAGCCACACTGCTTCATGTCCACTTCCATTTTTGCCTCCTCCCTCTTTCCATCTGTCTCACTCCCCCCACACTTAGCTCCACCTCCCTTTTCCCTGTCCAATTACAGGCCTCCTGCTGCACTAATAATTTAAAATAGATTGGGCAGGGAAATGCCTACCACAGAGTGCTGTAGGTCTAGGCTAGCCTGGATTACAGGTGAGTTCTAGGTCAGTCTAGGGTAAAGAGTGAGTTAGATTCCAAAAAACAAAACAAACAAACAAAATCCCCCCAAATACAAAACAAACAACAACAAAAACAGAAGAAAAAGCATTATCACTGCCTACAAGCTGCTGACTTTATTATAGAAGATAAACTAAGTAGATGACAGTGTTTCCTGGCAGTGATCACCACTGCACAAAGTCCAGAGATGCTGTCTTGGAAACAAAGGGATTAGATTAGACTAGATAAGAGGTCAGAGCTCAGTAAGAGACAGACAGCTTTTTAGGAAAATCATTTCCTGGAGTTTGAGTTCCAGGAATAAGAAAAAAGCATAAGCTAGATGTTATGAAAGTAACTTATTCTCTTGAAGCAATTGTTGTCTTGAAGGCTTACTGCCCCATTCTGCTAACCTAGGCCTAGACCTGGAAGTTTCTAGCATCCGTATAATTTTATCTAGGCCAAGAATGTTTTCAGCCTCTGAGATTTGTTGCTGAATAAGCTCACCCTTTCTAGTTCATTCTGAATTTTGGCTGGTTGGTTCAACTCAGCTGTTCTGGTTCAGACTCCTCTCCAAGCTGACTGATTTAATCTAGCTTCTCCCGGTTTCTGACTAAATTGCTCTGCTTGGCCTCATAATAACTTTAGCAATCTGTTCTAATCTTCTGACTCCTCTTTCTCTTTCTCTAATCTGTCTCTGTACAACTGTCCTAGTAAAACTTTGCCTTCTTTCTCTGCACTGCTCCCTTTCCTTTCTCTTCGCATGAGAGTTGAACGTATCCTATTCTGTCAAACTCTGATTCGTCACTTTGTCTGCTACTCAGTTAGACATCACTTTCAAACAAGGGTGCTTCCTTCTACAAATTAACTTCATTGTTTGGAATTAAGGTGTGTACTAAGAGCCTGTCTATATTCTAGCCAGAGAGATTAAAGGTGTGTGCTAAGGGCTGAGCCACACCACTATTAGAAACAATTTTTTTTTTCAGTAAAATAACACAATCTTGGGGTTCATAATGTGATCAAATATCTTGCAACAAGGTATGGAAATATGTCTCTGTAATCCCAGGACTCAGGAGGCTTAGGAGGCTAGATTCAGGCCAACCTGAGGTACAAAGCAAATTGGGGGTCAACCTGGGCTGTATAGTAAGATGTTGTATCAACAACAACAACAAAAATAACAAATATATACATATGACTTTTGGTTGGTTCAGCAAGTAGAACTTCACTCCTGAGTTCAATATTCAGGACTCATATCATAGGAGAGAACCAAGTCCTTCTGTTCTCTTACCTCCACATGTCTACCATGGCATCTGTAAATCCACACACACACACACACACACAAATACACACATACAAAATAAGTTAACTTTTAAGCCTTAATCTACAATACAAAATACCAGTGTTCAGAGCATGAAGAAACTCAGCAGGCATTGTGCCTACATGGACTAAGTTTCCACTGAGCCCTTAGCATGTGGAGCTGTTGGGAAGGTTTACTCAGGGGTAGAATGCTGATCTAGTATTTGTGAGGTCAAAGGTTGGATCCTGTGTGAGCAGATTGTATTAGAGAGGAGTGTAGAATTGATTGAAGAAATGGAAAAAATAGCTATTTAAAGATGTGACTATGTGAATGGCATCTGAGTCTGTGGCGTTATCTGGCGTGAGACTGAGTAAAGAATGATGGGAGAGAATGGGAGAGAGGAGAGATGCGCTTTGAGGGCCTGGAGTATTTAAAGGCCCAGGAGATGAAGAATTGGTAAAAGAGGGAAGCCAGGCCATGTCATACCTGGGGATCAGAAAATGAAGCATTTCAGAAAGGAGGTCCAATTGCCTAAATCAATTGCTTCTGGAGACTGGAAATGCGGTATTTGGTTCATTTAAGAAAAGGGCAGTGGAACGGAGGGTCTACAGCACAGTGGGGGCTGAGCTTTTGTACACAGAGCAAGATTTGGGCAGTATCTAAAGTAGGGGTTTGAGAACTAGAATGGAAAGTCTAGAGTGCTGAAGGTCTGGAGAATACCCCTCTCTATGGGTGTGTAAGAGGCCGAGTGGGGAGTGAGGAGGCAGAACTGTAAGAAAAGGGTATGTGGAAGTATTCACTGCCTAAAGAAATGGAGAAGCTTAAGAAATGAGAAAATACCATGTGGTTTGTTTGTTTGTTTGTTTGTTTTTTTGCTGCTAGCTACTGATTATTCTATAGAGAGTGTAGGAGAAATACCTTTGCTATGATGTAGCACTCAGGTGCTTTAAATGTATTTTTTAGCACTCAAAAAATAGTTTTATTTTTTCTAAAAATGAAAGGAAGGAGGGATGAAAGATAGGTAGATAGATAGATAGATAGATAGATAGATAGATAGATAGATGGATAGATAGATACGTAGTCTGGCAAGATAGCTCAGTGGGTAAGGACATTACCTGCGAAGTCTAATGATGTGAGTTTGATCACCAGGACCTATGTATCTAAGAGGAGAAAACTGATTTCCAAATGTTATCCTCTGACCTCTGCATGTCATAGCATGTGCATGTGTACACTCACCAATATATACATAAATAAAAGACGAAGCAATTTAAGGGGCCAGCAAGGAAAGGCGCTTAACAGGAAAAGGCACTTGCCACCAAGCCTGAAGACCTGAGTTAGATCCCTAAGATCTATGTGGTAGAAGGAGAGGACTGAGTGCTGCAAATTGATCACCATGAGGGTTCTCTGGTTACCTGTTATGGTGAATGTAGACACCCACACCCCACCTGCTTCCTTCACATACACATTCAGAAAGTAACAAAGACAAATAAAATAAAATGAAATTCAGAATCTCATGATTTTAGGAAGTTTGACAGTTGGTCAGTTTGGTCTTCTTCAGCCTTTAACTACCCCAAAGCAACAGGCTTCCAAAGAACAAACTTGTGCATCTTTAGTAGTGTCTGTATATCACTGAATTCACTAGACATTTGTTTCGGAGTATGAAACATTTCATTTCATAATTACCTGTGTGTTGGAGGATGTGCTTGGGCTTTGAACTGCTAACACAGTCCCTTTGTCCTAGGGCCTTTGCCCACACAGGCTTTGATTAGCTACCCACACTATAACAGAATCTACCTGTTCACTTTGTCCAGGCATGAACCACATGCTACTGCATGCTTAATATGTTTAACTCATTAGAGAAATGCAAATGAAAACATCGCCTGATACCACCTGTTACTGAGGAGAAGAGACACAAAGCTTGAAACTGTCACAATCATGTCCTAGTGAGGCTGTGGAACAAGTGGCTCTTTTGTACTTCACTCAGGGTGATGCTGCCTATGCTGGTTTATGGAAATGCCACTTCAGAAAATGGTCTAGTCTCTTTTCTTCACTTGAATATGTACTGGACATTAGGATACAACCCAGGATCTCACTCCAGTTATTTACCAAAGAGAATGTCAGTATATGTTCACACAAACACCTGCATGTGAATGTTCCTGGCAGTTTTATTCCTAGTTACTCAAAACAGGAACTGATCTAACTAACTAAGATTCATCAGATGAAGAGATGAACTATGAGATATCTCAAAATGGAATGTTAATCAGCAGTCAGAGAGAACAGACTCCTAATGTACACAATCTTATGGATGAATCTCAAGTGTGTTCTTCTAAGTAAAAGAAGCCATGGAGAAAGGCTGGTTACTAGAATTCCATTAATATGAGATACTAGAAGAAGCAGATCTGGAATGGTCAGAACACAAAGCAACAGGTATAAAGTGCTTAGGATGAGGAACAGGGCCAACTGAAGAGGTGCTCTTCAGACTGATGGAAGGGAGTCCTGTCCTGGTTATTGGGGGATGATTGGTGACTGTTACATGGCTGCATGTATTCCTTAGACCTAAAGGAGGTCTTTCTTGTATGCAAATTCTATGCTCAATAAACCATCCAAACCAACACAGATGTCTCTGTACCCTAAGACTCTGGGTTGCCTACTGTCATGGTACTCATCCTACTCAAAAAATCTCTCTCATCTTGCCTGCTCCATGAAATCCTTCGGATGATTACTCCAGGTGTACATCATTTTTTGTTGGGCATTCAGTTTGAAAGAATCAAGTGTTTGACCTTAACTGATTCTTTTTTTCTGTTCTATCAAATTCTAAACCATTTTTTATCTTAATTACTTTACCAAGAATTCATAAAATTTAAGCACAGGTAATTTGCAGCTGTTCTAAAAAGCTTTGATGATGAGGTTAAGTTCATGTTGACAAATTTACTTCCACACTTTATCTACAGACAGCAGAGAATGCCTTGCAGACGACTGTAGCATAATCGCTGGAGGAAATCTCACTGGATGGCACCCAGACTCTGCTGCTGTGTTATGGCGAAGAGTCTTGGGAATCCTTGGAGATGTGAATAACATCCAGTCACCGAAGATCCATGCCAAGGTTTTTGGCTATCTCTATGAACTGTGGTACAAACTGGCCAAGGTGTGTTCTGACGTTACCTTTTATACTGATCCAGAAACATTAACACTTATCATTTAATATACAGACTATTGACCATAGTCTGAAATGTAAATTAGGCATTTAGATGAAGTATATTTGATTGCTCAAGAGTAAATCATAGTATCTGTAGTATTAATACTTTACTAAACGCCTGAGAGTTATTTCATTTAGTCCAAATGTAGTAGAAGATATTAAAATAGGATACTATGTGGTTTCATTATTCATTTTAGTAAAGTGATACTATTTTGATTGTATAAAGTTGGAAAATAGAAAATTAAGAAGATATTTATATGTCTGTTTTATAGGATAATCAATATTAATATGTAAAATATATTCATTTCCATAGATAAAAACATTTTATAAAACTAAGAGTTTACTCTTAGAATAGAGAAATATTTCATCCTGTCTTTTATTTTATACTAAATATACACTTTCCATTATTAAATATTTTTCAAAAACATGACTTATATTCATATAGCATAATTTATGAAATCATTTCTTACCACTCGGAGTTCAGGATCTCCCTCAGTACTCACATGCTAGAAAAACAATATCATTCTTTTATGTTTAAAGTTTCAACTACATGTAGTAAGCAAGACACAATTTAAAAGGACAAGAATTTTCATAATAAAAGAAGAACCTGTAAATACTACACATTCTTATTCCATGTATAAAAAATGGAAATAGTTTCTTGGCTGTACAAGACAATACTGCTGTGTTGTTATAACAATGGAATGTTACCTTGCCTAATTCTCTTTTGAATTAGATACGAGATAATCTAGCAATAAGCCTGGATAACCAATCGTCTCCATCTCCTCCTCTCTTGATCCCACCACTCAGAATGTTTGCATCATGGCTATTTAAGGCAAGTGTTTATTCTTTATTGCAATTTCCTCTTCCCTTCTGAAATTGAGTTTAAAAACTGTAATTGCCCAAGACTGCATGTTTTGAAGACAGGCTGGGTCTTACTACAGCCAGCGCATCCCACATCTCCAAACAACTCTTCAGGAAAACTGAGAAGTAAATGAAATGTTGAAATGTTCTGCATCTGGACTTGATTTAATCTAGAAACATCATCTCCTTGGCAGGCTACAACTCTGCCAAATGAATATAAAGAAGGCAAACTGCAAGCCTACAAACTCATCTGTGCCATGATGACCAGACGCCAGGATGTTCTGCCAAACTCTGATTTCCTGGTGCATTTTTACCTTGTGATGCACCTGGGATTAACCAGCGAGGACCAGGTATCCTGTGACTCCTTTATCATTGGTGTACCATAATAGGAAACTGCTTGTCACACTTTATATGTATCAGGGCTTCTAAAAATGTACCAGAAATGCTTAAATCCTCAGTGGCTTCCACTCATCACACGTAAGGTCTTCAAAAGTCTGACCAGACTATCACATTCCTGCTTCTTCCCCTCACCATGTCTGCATGTGCTAACTAAATCTGAACTTCATTTTGCGACCCATATAATCCAGTCTCTGCCTCTGTTGTTGTACTTGAAAATACCATCTCTGATACTTTTCCTCTTTGGTTCTGGTCTTAAAAATGTTTGGAGATTCATGTTTTAGTAGTTGGATCCTTTTTATGAGATGCAGTTTTCCTATGAACTAAGGGTCTTGCCATTTCTTGATGTGGAGTTATTTCTTCCAAAGAAATAGATATTTAGTTAAGTAGGAACAAAAAGGTTCAAGGCCTTCACAAAGCTACAGTCCCCGTTGTAGATTCTGGATTTAGGATTATGGGATGTGGCCAGTATTTGGTCTGCCTCCCTTGAGGAGGCCCCTCGCACTTGTGAGAACAGAAGAGTGATCCAGATAGGCATTATGGAATTTTGTAAAGTGTTATTATTATCTCCTCCCTCCCCCCTCCCTTCCTCCCTCCCTTCCTCCCTCCCTCCCTCTCTCTTTCTTTTTTTCTTTTGTTCTTTCATGTGTGGGGCTGTGGGCAGTGTGTACCACAGCTCAGGTATGGAGATCAGAGGACAACTTGCAGCAGTCACATGCATCCTGGGGATTAAACGTAGGTCACCAGATTTAGGGGCAAGCTTGGCATTTATTTATGTATTTATTTAGTTTTCTTTAAAATGTACTTGCATTTTTTCCATGCTGGAGAAGTGGTCACCATATTCTCTGTTTTTCTAGTACAAGCTTTGAACTGTAATCATAGAGCTTTGTTCCAGCCATTACCACTGTTCCAGTAAGTTGTTCTTGTCATGTTTGCTCTAAGCAGCATTAGAAGACAGAGATAATAGCAGCTGAGTTTGGATCTACAGCTTCATTCATTTATTTCAATAGATGTCTAAGTAGGGATATTAAATACAGTCACTTGTATTCTCTGCTTAACTATTCCCAGCTGCCCCTGCAGGTAGAGCTGCCCCTGCAGGTAAAGCTGCCCCTGCAGTTAGAAGCACCTCCTACAGAATGATGCAGTGCAGGGCATGTAGATTAATGGGTAGAAACAGGAAAGAGAATCAACTTCAAAGACAGTAATGAGCTCCGTCAGTGTAGGAACCACAATAGGAAGATCGACTTAACAGCACTCTGTGTTTAAGTAGTATTTTGAGAAGATTCTTCATGGAAAATATATGATTTGGAAATAATGGTTAACAATGGAATTTTCTGACATGACAACAAGAGTGAAATCAGCACAAAGTAGTGGTCCTTAGAATGGGTTTTTAGGAAGTCCCATAAGAGGTGTGAGTTTAAAATCGTATTCTGATTGAAGGTGTGTTGGTGTGAAAATAAAGCAGTGAAGCATGAAGTACGACTCAAAGTAGAATGAGTATGTTTTTATGAATTGTTGTAAAATATTTTATTCAGGAAAGGCATTGAGATTATATATTTAAAATTGTCTTCACATTTCCGTGTACACCCTGTTTTCAGTCAAAGGAAGACAGTGGTCTTTTGTAAACAGCCCAATGGCAGCAGCAGGCCATCCAGTGCAGACATTAGGGCAGAATGGGGATATCATACATCTCTAGTCTATAATCACCCTATTGTGTACACCAGTAGGAGCCTGGATTTTTATGTAGCTTTAATAGAATTAACTATTTTACTTTAACCTTAACAATTATTACTATATATTTTAGAAGCCCTGACTGTCTGCCAAACAGAATTACTCTAAAGTGAACTTTATTTCTTTGCCAGAAGAAATTTACTCAGAGTCCTTCTAATGAAAGAAACCTTTCTCATTTAAGTAAGAAATGTCTCTGGTTAATTAATTTAACTTTTGCCCCACATGTCTAAGTAGATCATGGCGGTTGTTTTAGAACTTATATGTACTTCTGGAAACACATGCTATATTCATTATAAAAAGAAAAGAAAACATTTGCTACAGCGAATACAGTTAAATTCAATTTTTTAATTGGTAAGCCATGCACCTGTGGCTGGTACCATGTCAAAGCTTGTTTCCATTCTGTGAGAGTTGCAAAGAACCACACTTCCATGTATTGTGGCATGAAAAGGATTTGTTTATACAAAGGGAGAAGTCTAAAGATTATCCTTTGCTTTAAAAGTAAGTAATAGAAAATACTGAGTTTGCTATTTAAATTAAAAAACATATTATATGAATAATTAAATAATGTATTACATGAAATATTTAAGTTAAAATAGTAATGTTTTAATTTACCCTTTACTAGTTATGTTTTACAAAGGAAACACAAGCTGTGTTTTCTCTTTTGGCCTCTGGATGGCACACTTGTCTGCTCAACTCAGTTAAATGTTTCAAAACTGCTAGAAGAGCCAGAACCCTGTGACAGCGTGTGTGTGCAGCATGGTGTTTTACAAAATGTTTGTCCTGAATCTGATAGTATTGGGATTGTATCCACAGTGCTCAGTGAAATGTTGAAATGCTGAAGTGAAAACAAGTGCTAAGATATTAGATATCTTTTCAAATGTAATGATGCTTGTAATTAAGACTCATGTAAAAATCACTCATAAAATATATATCTTATAAGTTACTCTCTGGTCTTGTGTACAATCACATAAAAGCATGGCTGCATCTCATATGATACCAAATTTGATATGTAAGCCAAACAGCCAAAATGCCAAATGTTGTACTTCTAAAACAACATTTGTAGTAGTGTTAGCTATCTCACTAACTTATTTAATAGGCAACATAAAGGCCTTATCATATAGCCTTTCTCTCTCACTATGATGTAGTTTGGATTTGTAATGTGTATGATTGTTTTAAAAAAAAACATAAAATGGAGGGGTTTTCCATGATAAGGATTCCCCACCTACACCCTAGTTTCTTAAGACAGAGTCTCAATGTAGCCTTGGCTGTCCTGGAACTCACTATATAGATTATGCTGACCTCAAATTCATAGAGAACTGCCTGCCTCCCAAATTACAGGATTAAAGACCTGCACCACCATGCCTGGTCCTGCATTCTTTTTTCAATGCTAGTAATCTTGTCACCAGTTCAAGACTAATTAGGATCATAAGCACCTTTATAGTAATGATCAATTATGAGCTCTGTGTGACTGCAAAATTATTCAGTCAGCCCATGAGGATCTTCCTATTACCTCTTCAGCCCAGCTGCACTGTGCCTGGAATATTGGGGTAAAGGATGTTCATGTCTCCTAGATCCACAATGCCAGACCCCGTGCCAGGAGCAGTGTGATGCCCCACTGATTCTTCTCCACACTTTACTTGGAATAATATCATGCCCTATTTTATGGATAAGGAAAGTTCAAAACATCTTGAGTAATTTTGCTAAATGCCACGTATTCAAAAGGATATTAGAATTCACAGAAAAGCCTTACAGACCCACTGGGCATGTCTTTTCCATTGATTGACAGCTAACTTGTTAGTCAAACACTCCTTGATCTCATTCCTCCCTTGTTTGGTTTTGCTGGGCCATATTCCTTCCGCTTCATACTCTAAGCTCTTAGAGTCCCCTCTGACCTGCAGATACCTTCTCAGCTCTGTCATTTTTCAGTTTCTCTTCTAAAGCTGTTCTTGGTTGTTCTTAGTTTGTCCTAATGTTTAAGCAGCTTTTTCACCTCAGTCTTCCCCAAAATATTTTGACATGAAAGGAACTATGATTTGGATTTATTAAAAACATTTCCTATTAATTTCATGATTATTTGAAACACATGGAAAGATCAATACGTGTGAAATGGAAAAGGACAGTTGAGGAAAGGAATTTTATTTTCATGTTTGTAAGAACATATATCAAAGACTGGAAAGTTTTCTTTTCTTAAAATAAGTAAACTATTTTTTAACAATGACTTACAGATTTACTGTCTTAATGTAATTTAATTTGTCTGTTATACATCAAAGTTAAGTTCTCTTTTAAATGCAAAGCTTACAGTAATACAAAGTTATTGTTGCAAATTTGCATATAGAAATTTCGGGAAATGTGGATCTTTGTCATTGTAGTCTATAATGTTATATTATCGCATTTCTGAGATAGAAAAAAAATGGCATAAAGCTTTCCTCAGGTGAAGAATGTATATAGCTCTGCTCCATAATAATCATTAACACACAGATTTGAACCATATCCGCAGAATGTTATGATATAGTAGAGTATGATGTGATAAAGTGTAACTGGAAAGAGCCTTCAGTCGGGCTAATTTCTAGTCTTGGCCTTCAGTTCTTAGCCAAGCCATTTGGGCTCACCACGCCCTGGTTCCGTAGCGTAAGAGGAGCATAATCATAGAGGACTACTTCCCTTGGTAAGCACGAGTCCTTACATGAAGACTGAGAGCACTGAATGCAGCAGCTCCAAGAACCTCATGTATTTCGTGTTTTCAGTAACTGAGTGTTGTGTTTGTTTCATTGCCCATCTGCCATCTTACATTTTAATATAAGGATCTGACTGGAAAGCATACTTATACACTGTGAAATTTTACAAGTGGAGAAATGTCTACTCCCTGTGTTATGGGTCAGAGAGAAGTAGTGTTTTGTGAGCCTGTGGTCATTTCCTCACGACTTGCTTCTCACCTAACTCAGTGAAAGACAATGGAAGGCTGAACTCTGCACGAGCCAGACTCCTTGCAACTGGTTTAGCATAGCATTTGAAAGACATGAGGAGTAGTGGGACAGCATCTTGAAGGAGCTGGGCCCTCCCGTCTTTGGAGGTTCTGCCCAGATAGTAGCATTGATACTAGCAGCAGGATCTCTGCCAGTGCCAGCCTCCTCAGCTAGAGTGTAGCTGGGTGTGTCTGCTGTATTTTCCTTCACTGCTGAGACTCATGGTTGTTGGTTCTTTGGCACTTCTGGAAATTCTGCAAGCCAGCTGACTCTACTGTCAGTTCTTGTACTTTGAAAAATGGATTGTGTTGTCTGCAAGTAAGATCCTGGCATAGTCTACGACTGCTCCATAGAACTGCCTCGTCCTGGAAATGCAGGACCAACAGCAGTTCATTCAGTTCAGCTCGCTCTATGGACACCTGCAGCATTAAGTCACCCAACTGGGTTTTTTTTTCTTTTAACTTTAGTCACTTATTTTGTAGCCAGTAATATGCCACTTGTTTTAAGACTATTTTAACTTCCTCTTTGAGTGTACTTTTTATCTATACGAAAATTAAGAACATATATAATTTTAGGTACTATATATAGAGGATTATTCTATCTTAGAAATCAAAATAAGTTTATGCTTTTTCTTAACGGATGTTCCAGCCTCCTCTCAAGAGGTATATGATGGAATAATATAATAATAAACAGTCGGTTGTAAGAAGATCCCCAGGGTCTCCTCAGTGAGCGTAAGACTCACCAGTGAGCTTTGAAAGCACGGTGCAGGGGTGATCCTTGTAAATTGGCCGTACCCGACTCTTCTAATAACCTCAGACAGCCTGCATCATGCAGTGATATGTAATCATTGCATCACCTTTTCTCAAACAAAGAACTGCTCTTTGCTAGAAATTTAGCCTTGTGACTAGAACTTTGTGTGCTCGGTGTGTATAAGTTCCTCAGCATAGTCAAAGCTAAACTGATACGCGCATTCAGTTATGGAAAAAGAATTGTCATATCAAACCCAGTGGAAGGCGGAGGTTTATTTGTACTTGTCTTGTTTGTCTCATATCAAGGAAAATACTTTTAGTATTTCTCTAACATGCTGATTTTGTATAAAGCTATTTTTACAAAAATGTTAACTCAGAATTTTAATTCAGTGCTGGCACAATAGAGTACACACCTTGGCATTTAGACATTTATATGACACCTAGTGTATAATGTTGATGTGATCAGTATAGAATCTATGGAAGGCTCACTCTAGAAGTTTCATTTTAAAAGATTTTTTTTTAGGAAGTAGTGATTTTTATTTTGACTTTTTTTTTTTTTTTTTTTTGTCATTACAATCCCAACTCAAAATTGTATTCCAATTTTTTTCCACACAGTCTCACTGACTCATGAAGACAGGAACATTACTGCTTTGCAGAGAATCCACTTTTTCCTTTATAACTTTTCCATGAAGAGAGATTGAAAATTTTTCCAGATTTAAATAATCTCTCAGGGAAAAATAAAACATAGGCCAGCTCATAGTTCCACCATGGTTTCTAGCAGAGAAGCTGGGGACTCTGAATGGTATACAGGAACTAGACTTCATGGATAAAATGATACAGCCTGTGAAACTAGTCACAATTGAAATTCTAAAAGTGTTGGACAGGAAAGATTTGTCATGTTCTAAATTGTTTGTATTTTATAATTATATTATTTTGTAGAATTTGAATATACTTGTGTGGATTAGAAAAATAAAATTATAAATTTTAGCCTAAATTTGATAATACTAATCAGATGTGTGATTCTTCCATTTAAAAAGAATTTTTAAAGTTATAGTTTTGTGCTATGGGCAAAAGGACTGATCTGAATCTATTCCTGTGGTAACAATGGGTCTTGTATCTCTATGCTTCAGGATATGACTTCAAAATGGCCTTAATATTCAGTCTTTATAGATGACAGTCCTCAGGTTGATACCTCTGAAACCTGAGAACAAGACTCAGTTTTACCTCACTAGCCATAGGGCCCGACCTGACTGTGAGTGCTCATGGATAAGGTAAACTAGAAGACAATAAGGTTCGAGAGCATACTTGGATTTTCTGATTTACTTTAAAATTTTTTTTTTATTAGAGTCAAACTGTTCATTCTTTTCTAAGTGTATATAATATTCAAGAACTTTTTTCCATTGGCTATTTTTATTTCCCATTTGTAAGTATTGAATTTTAAAGGTATGAAATGCATGAGTATTTGTAATATTCATTAATTTGCACACAGAACCAAAGAACTGGTATTTGTGTGTCAAATGTCCTTGTAGCTAAATTAGTTAACAAATGAAGAGATTGGACTTGGCAGGACTTGGAAGGACTTAAAGAGTGGCAGGATTTACAAGACAAGATCTAGGATGGGGGTTCACATGCTACAGAACTCAGGAAATACCTAAGAACCTGTGACCAGAGAGAGCATCATTGACTTAGTGCCAGATATGTATGGATGAAATTAACATATGAACATGAGTAAGCCGGGCAGCACTGTGAAGAGCCCCAGACTGTTTGGCTCATCAGAAGAGCCGAATATAGACCATACAGGCATGACCCCTGAACCTTGCTGTCACGGCTCACTGCTCAGTCTTCCACTCACTGAGTAGTTTTTATCCCATACATAATGGAGAGCTTCCAATGGTTTTGAAGCACAAAACTCAACATGACTTTAAAAATAATAAAGAAAAAAATCAAAATAAAACCCTCGAAGGACCTTACACCACAGCAGTTATTTGGAGTAAATTACAATCATGAGACGATGACAGCAAGAACAAAAAGGGAATTCTAATAGCCCAGGAACAAGTTAACGAGGGTTAGTGATGACTGAGACACAGATGAGGTGTGTGTGTGTGTGTATACATGTATATATGTTTTGTGTATATGAAATATTGGTGAGCAGGTAAGATACTTATTGTACAGAAAGTATTCTGACAAAGGTAGAAGATACTGACAATGTTCCCATCACTTCTCAAAGCCAAGTGCAATTCAGAAAGGTGCTGTGTGTTGAGGAAAAGAGGGAAGGCTGATGCTTAATAACGTAAGGGCAGGAAATAAGGAAATATGGTTCAGTGGTGAGCATTTAGACAGCTCATGCCTCCACCTTCCTTTACCTCGGATGCCATAGCAGGAGGCACATGTGTGTCCCCAAAGAATCCTTTCCTAATAGAAATTAGAAATTTATGGGAAATATTTCCAGGGACACTTTTTTACCTAAAAATACACATTTTTTTAAACCTTGTTAGATTCAAACATGTAAGTAATAAATTTATGTATGTAAGTAATAAATTTACTCTGTTATTTGTTATTGTGATAGACTATCTAAAGGTCTTTGTTATATGATGGTTTTTGTTAGCTTTGTTACTATGTATTTTCAAAAATAATCTGACACTCAAAACATTTAATCACTTTAAAAATATAATTGCGTCTGGAGAGATGGCTCAGCAGTTAAGAGCACTGACTGCTCTTCCAGAGGTCCTGAGTTCAATTCCCAGCAACCACATGGTGGCTCACAACCATCTGTAATAGAATCTAATGCCCTCTTCTGTTGTGTCTGAACATAGCTACAGTGTTCTCATATAAATAAAAGAAATAAAAGTAGAATTTCATTCATTTGAATTCACTTGATTCAAATTAATGTTATTTTACCCAACACAGGGGTTTATTTTAGGAATATGCAAAACTTTTAAGTTTTAACAGGGAGTGATGAAAAAATAATAGTTATAAGGCTAGGTGGTGCATGTTCCTCTCACTGTACATATGTACCAATGTCAGAATGGTAAATAACCCCCACCTCATAGTGTCCAGGGCTTTCTGAGTGTTTCTCAATTTTCATGGGAAAGTACCAGCTATAGAGTTGTTAAACTTTTTCAAGAAAAATAAATTTCATTAGACTTCATTCAGCTGTCAGTTGGTCAGGGATACTTCAGATGGGTGACTGCAGCAAACAATTGGATAGAAGGGTTTTTCTTTTATTTTACAGCTATATAACCAATAATTATTTTTGTTAATCTACCAAACCCACATATACCTCAATAAGGAAAGTGGAAATATATAGACAGTGACAGATGGCAGAGGTTTAACATGTGTACAGTAAGCTTGTTTCATGACTTTAAAATGTGTAAGATGATAGCACAGGAGACTGTTCTGGAGAGGAACAAATCTACCTGAGAGGCCAGAAACTAACAAATTGTTTGATTTATCTCATTGGATTTAGGCCTCTCTTTTAAGTAATTGCAATCAATGAAGAATATAAAACATGCATATTCCATCATAATCTTTTATGCATTCAACAGGACATAAAAGATAATGTGTTTTTCTTTTCCAAAGTCTGTTTTTAGAAGTATATCTTATTTACTATAGCCTTTCTCAAGGATCAAGCCACCAGAACTTTCTTTAATGGAGTCTTTTGAGTGTGTCTTGTCTTTTCCCAGACAGAATAAATGTAAATGTGATAGATGGTAGAAATGGAAAAAAATGGAAACTTCTTTTTGTCCTAACCCATTCACCAGTCATTGTGAGCGCAGAGTGGGTAACCAAAGCAACCTCTCCTCACCGCCCAAGAATCTGGCTTCAGCTACCAGTTTTAGATCCGGCTTTAACTGTGTACCATGATGGGCTAGTCAGCTTCTCATCCTAGAACTGATTCTGGGCATGGGGATTGGGGACAGGCTAGTTTTGCTTGTCACAGCTGGGACAGAGGTCCATTGGCATCTAGAATGTAGAAAGAAATCTATGGCTCAGAATATCAAAGTGCTGAAGATGACACTGGGCTGAGAGAAGAGCCAGGCAGCACAATGGCAAAGCTTAGCAGTCCCAGAGAGTACATAAACCCAGCCTCCTTAGCATAACCAGGAAATGAAAGCACAGGAAAATTTACCAAAGAGATTGAGAGGCAAATGTTTAATATTGATTATAAGAAAGTTGCCAGTGTTTTTTTGTTTTGTTTTGTTTTGTTTTTCAAGAATTTTAGTAGTGGAACTTAACTAAATTAATTGATTTCTTTTAACTAAGTCAGTTTAAGAAGTGAAACATGGTCTGATTTGAATTGGTGAACATGCAGATGACTTGAGGTAGATTTTGCCTAGAAGCAAAGTTTATGGCCTGAAGCTGGAAAGTTCAAGGTGCTAGTTCTGAACTGGAAGCCACTTCCTTTTGTACCCAAGGCCTTGCCACACTCCTGAGAGGAAGGATGGCTAAGAGGATAGCTTGCTTGGCAGAATGTTAGCATAGACAGAAAGACAGTTGCTTCCTTAAAAAGCCAAGGCAATGCTATATTGAAGATTAGGTAATCTTACTTTATGGGGTGAGACTAGTGGGGAAATTCTCGCTTACCCTCTCTCTCTCCCTCTCTCTCTCTCTCTCTCTCTCTCTCTCTCTCTCTCTCTCTCTCTCTCTCTCTCTCTCTCTCTTTCTGTGTGTGTGTGTGTGTGTGTGTGCGCATACACACATGGAGTATCCTACTCTGCCTATCTATACTTTATTCCTTTGAGACAGAGCCTCTCACTGAACCTAGAGCTTGCCACCTCTGCTGTCTCAAAAGCAAGCTCCACTGACCCAATGCTGGGATTATAGGTGTGTGTGGCCAACTTTTACATGGGTGATTGGGAGCTGAACTCAAGTCCTCATGATTGCAAGCAAGTACTCTTACCTACTGAGTTATCTTCGTAGCTACTGGAGTCATTTTGTAGTGCAATTTTTTTATTCAAATATGACAGGTGACTGATTCTGAGTGTGAACATCTTTAGCTCCATGAGGCCATCTAGCATTTTCTTGTGCCGCCGTGAGAAAAGGGAATATTCAGCCATGGCTTGTGCTCTGCCCTCATCCATAAGTGACTATTCTGTTGAGTCAGCAGCTCTGTGGCTCTTTTTCACTAGTTGGTGAAATGGGAGGTTCCCAGTGGCTCTCTCTGTGTCATAGAAGGGCATGTTGCTCTGCGTTGTTACCAGTGCTCTTACTGCAGCCTATTCTCCTGAGGCTTGGGGTGTAGTTCATCTGCCTACAGGACCGTCTTTCTCATCTAGAACTCTGGAGAGTTTTAGGAGGATTCATGTTTTTCTCTAGGCAGAGGCATTCCAGAAGGATGGCTTCTAGAAGTACTACAATATACTACAGTTATATTAGAAAAGAGAGGATGCCAGAGCTCCCATCTGCAAGGTGCTCTCCTTGTGTAGAACCTTTTTTTTTTTTCTTGATTTCTTTTTACTGTCTAGCGGTACGTGGTGGTGTGGTGATTACAGATTGTTGAGCTATAAATGCTAGTTACTGGAACTCATTTTAGAGAGAACATTGTTTTCTAAAGAAACAATAAACAACAGTTTTCCTTTTGTTCTCTGATGGAAAAATATTTTCTGGTAGGTATTTGTGGGCTAGAAAAATTTGAGCAAAAAAACCTTCTAGTAGGGAGACATAACAATAAAGTATCTACCATTGTCAACTCAGGCTGGAATGCTGTTAAACACGTGCAGTATTGCCAAGACCTAGTGCTACATGTCATCTAGTTGGTCCATCCTCAGTCCCCATGGCACGTTGTTGTTCCCATGCAGGAGCTGTGTGCTGTGGCCTGCTGTCACACAACCACATGTAGCAATCTCTTGTCTTAAGAAGTCATTGCTGAAAGCAGAGAGGAAATGAGTGACTTATTAAATGTTTATGCAAGATGTCTTCAAGTAGTTTGACTTTCATTTTAGGGTTTATTTTTTTTAGTTACTTGTTTATTTAAGTATGAGTAGGGTTTTTTTCTTTCATTGAAAATAGCTTTTTCACCTCACATAATATATCCTGATTATGGTTCACTCCTTCCAGTTTCTCCCCACCTCCTCTCTCCCATCTAGATTCTCCCCTTTCAGTCATTAGAAAACAGACAGACTTCTAAAGGATAATAATAAACTATGATACAATAAGATAAAACAAAACCCAACACGTTGGGGTAGGACAAAACAGACAGACAAAAGGAAAAAAGCCCAAGAAAAGGCACAAGAAACACACAGATGTAGAGTCCTCTTATTCTCACCCTCAGGAAAACAGTAAAATAGAAACTATCATGTATACACAAGAACCTAGAGAGTAAAAAGAGAGTAATGTATGTACATATGTACGTATGTATGAATGTATGTATATGTATGTATATACACATATGTATTAAAATAAGATAACAATAATAAACAAGGAAAAACCCCAAGATGATATGAGAAGAGGAGCCTCTTATGATGCCATTGAGTTCGTTTTCTCTTGGCCACCTAATGCTAGGTGTGCAACTTGTCCTTGAGAGTAATTTATTTCCCCTGTGACTCTCCATCGGAGAGAACTAAATTTTCATTTGTAAGTGGTTATCAATTGGAGATAGCATCTGGGTTCGGGATGGATGCATGTGTCCTTTCAGCTCTAGGACCCCGTACAGGCCCTGTGCATGCTGCCTCAGTCTCTTATGAGTTCATGTGTACACCTATCATGTTAATTTAGAGAACCTTGTTTTCTTGGTATCCTTATTCCCCCCTGTCTCTTTATACTTTCTGCCTTCTCTTCTGCAGTGGTCCCTGAGCCCTGAGAGGAGGGATTTGATGGAGACATACTGTTTAGCAGCTGAGTGTTCCAAGGTCTCTCATATGCTGCATGTCTGGCTGTGGGTCTCTGTATTTGTCATTGATATGTTTCTCTTTTGGTAGCCTGCAGAGTGCCTTCCTGTACCATAGAGCTAGGTGTAAAGGCTCTATGTAGAAACTGGCTCTACTTCTCCATGTTCAATGAGTTGTGTATGTTTTGTCAACAACAGGTCTTGTCATCAGTTTGTGAAGAGCAACCCCTGGGACCTCTTAGGCCAACAACTCAATTAGATGTAATACTAGAAGCTTCATTTGGTGACAAGAGATGGCCCATTGGGGCTCTGTCTCCTGCATTACTT
The DNA here is from genome assembly GCF_011762505.2 of Arvicanthis niloticus. Taxonomy (NCBI): domain Eukaryota; kingdom Metazoa; phylum Chordata; class Mammalia; order Rodentia; family Muridae; genus Arvicanthis; species Arvicanthis niloticus. The sequence goes on along the minus strand of NC_047659.1, from coordinate 116,193,244 downwards.
GGCAATTTCATTTAGATCATCTCATGTATGTATATATTTTAGGAAGCTCCTACTGAATTAGGTTTCCATACTACTCCTCAAATGGCCTTTAGCTATCTCTCCCTGTATTCCCTCCCTCATCCCCCTCTCCCCTCCTCCTTCCCACTTGATTCTTTCATTCCAGGCCCCCCACCCCCATCTATCCATAACTACCTATTCTATTTCCCTTTCCTGGAAAGATAATTTTGTCTCTCATAATTGCTTACTTTATACTTAACCTCTGTGGTTCCATGGATTGTAGTTTGGTTATCACTGGTGTTACATATCATTGAGTTAACAATATCTACATAAAAGCAAATGCATATTGTGTTTGTCTTTCTGGGTCTCAGCTCACTCAGAGGTAATGGTTGCTAGTTTCAACCATTTACCTTCAAATTTTATGATTTCCTATTTTTAACATCTTAGTAATGTTCTTTTGCATAAATGTAGCCAATTTTCTGTATTCATTTATATGTTGAGGGTTGTTTCCATTTCTGGCTACTATAAATAGAGTAGTAATTAACATGATTGGGCAAGTGTCTCTATGAAAGGATGAAGCATCCTTTAGGTATATATTATATACCCAAGAGTGGTATAGCTAGATCTTGAGTAGATTGATTGATTTCCATCTTCCTACGGAATGCCACACTGATTTTCATAATGGTTGTACAAGTTCGCACTCCCATGGACAGTGGATGAAAATTCCCCTTAGTCTACATCTTTGCTACCATGAACTTGTTTCATTGATTTTAGCCATTCTGACATGTGTAAGATAGAATCATAAAGTAGTTTTGATTTGTATTTCCCTTGTAGCTAAGGAAGCTGAACAGTTTTTTATGTTTCCCAGCCGTTTGAGTCCCCACCGGCTCTGTTACATATGGACCCTATTTTAAATTGGATTGTTTTCTTGATAACTAATTTTTTATATATATACATATATATATATATATACACATATATATATATATGATATTAGCCCTCTGTCAGATGTATAGTTGGCAAAAATCTTTTTCCATCCTGTAGGCTGCCACTTTGTTCAAATGATGGTGTCCTTTGCCATGCAGAAGTTTCATGAGGTACCATTTATTACTTGTTGGTCTTAGTGCCTGTGCTAACAGTGCTCTGTTCAGGAAGTTTCCTGTGCCTATGAATTCAAGACTATTTTTCCCTTTCTCTTCTATCAGTTTTAGTGTATCTGTTTTTATGTTGAGGTCTTTGCTGAACTTGGACTTGGGTTTTATGCAAGGCGATAAGTTTAGATCTAAGATGCTGTCTTTTGTCCAGTTATTTTTTGCTTCATCACAAATCAAGTATTCATATGTCTGTGGGTTTATGTCTGGATCTTCGGCTCAATTCCATTGCTCAACATGTCTGTTTTTGTGCCAGTACCATGTTGTTTTTATGACTATAGCTCTGTAGTACAATTTGAGCTCAGGAATAGTGATTCCTCTAGTAGTTTTTTTGTTTTGTTTTGTTTTGTTTTGTTTTGTTTTTTTTCATTAGTCAGGATTGTTTTAGCTTTCCTCCTGTGTTTTTGGTTTTTCCATGTGAAGCTGAAGGTTATCTTTCAAAAACCTTTGAAGAATTGTGTCAGAATGTTGGTGGGATTGCACTGAATCTTTAGATTGTTTTTGGTAGTATGACCATTTTTACTACATTAATTCTACTGATTCATGAACGTGGGAGATCTTTTCATATTCTAATATCTTCTTCAGTTTCTTTCTTTACTGTTACAAAGTTTTTATCATACAAGTGTTTCACTTGCTTGGTTATAGTTACTCCAAGATATTTTATATTATTTGAGACTGTTGTGAAAGGTGTTTTCCCATTTCATTTGTCCTAGGTATGTATATAGGAAAGCTACTGATTTTTGCAAATTAATTTTTGATTCAGCTACTTTGCTGGAAGTGTTTATCAGCTGTAGGAGTTCCCCAGTGAAGTTTGTATGATCACTTATATATACCATCATATTATTTGCAAATAAAGATACTTTAACTTTTTCCTTTCCAATTTGTATCCCTTTTATCTTCTTCAGTGGTTTCATTGTTCTAGCTAAGACTTCAAGTACTATAGTGAATAGGATGGAGCAAGTACACACCTTGTATTTTTCATGATATTAGTGGAATTGCTTTGAGTGTCTCTAAATTTAAGTTGATATTGCCATGGGCTTGCTGTAAACTGCATTTATTATGTTGAGGTATGTCCTGTGTATCTTTGGTCTCTCCAGACTTTTGTCAGAGGCCACTTTTGCATCTGATGAGATGATCTTGTGGGTTTTTTTGTTCGTTTGTTTGTATGGTGAATTGCATTATCTATTTACATATCTATTGAACCATCCCTGCGTCTCTGGAATGAAGCCTATTGATCTTGGTGGATGATCTTTTTGATGTGTTGTTAGATTCTGATTGCAAATATTTTATTGAGAAATTTTGCATCTGTATTTATGAAGAAAATTGGCTTACAATTTTCTTTGTTAAGTCCTTTTGTAGTTTGAGTATCAGAGTAACAGTGGCCTCAAAACAAATAGGACAATGTTCCTTCTCATTCTCTTTTGTGGAATAGTTTGAAGAATATTGGCATTGGCTTTTATTTGAAAGTCTGGTAGAATTGTGAGCTAAAACCATCTGGCCCTGGGCTTTTTTTCAGTTGGTAGACTTTCCATTACTTCCTCTATGTCACTAAGGGTTATAGGTCTTTCTAAATTCTTTATCTGATCATGTTATAACTTTTGTATTTGATATTCTCCTAAAAAATTATTTATTTTTTTAGATTTTCTAATTTGGTAGAGTATGGGTTTTTAAAGTATATTTTTATGATTTTCTGGATTTCCTTAGTGTCTGTTATATTACCCATTTCATCTCTAATTTTGTCAATTTGGATCTTCTCTCTCCACCTTTTAGTTAATTTGGATAAGAGTTTGTCTATATTATTGATTTTCTCAAAGAAACAATCCTTTGTTTCATTGATTCTTTGTATAGTTTTGTTGTTGTTGTTCCTATTTTATTGATTTCAGCCCTAAGTTTGATTATTTCTTGTTATTTATTCCTTTTGGGTGTGGTTTATTGTTTTTGTTCTAGAGCTTTCAGGTGTGTTAAGTTACTAGTGTGAGATCTCTCTAGGTTTTTCTTTTCTTTTCTTTCCTTTCCTTTCCTTTCCTTTCCTTTCCTTTTCTTTTCTTTCTTTTCTTTTCTCTTTTTGTCTATGTTGTCACTTACTGCTATGAACTTGTCTTTTAGAACCACCTTCTTTGTATACCATAGTTTGACTACATTGTGTATATATTCTAGAAAGGCTTTAATTTCTTTTTGACCCATTGTTCATTCAATAGTGAGTTGTTTAGTTTCTATAAGTTTGTAAGTTTTCTGTTTTTTCTTTTCTTGTTGATATTCAGCTTTAATTTGTGGTAGTCAGATAAGATGCATAGTGTTATTTCAAATTTTCTTGTATCTGCTGAGACTTACTATGTGTCCAAGTATGTGGTCAATTTTGGAGAAAATTCTATGAGGTGAAGAGAAGAAGGTATATTTTTTGTGTGCTTGGGTGAAATGTTCTGTAAATGTCTATTAGGTCCATTTGGTTTATAACATAAGTTAGTTCCAGCATTTCCTTGTTTAGGTTTTGTGTGAGTGACTTGTCTGTTGGTGAGAGTGGGGTGTTGATGTCTCTCCCAATCAGTGTGTGAGAGTCAATATATGATTTAAGCTGTAGTAATGTTTCTTTTATGAATTTGAGTGCCCTTGTGTTGGGTGCATAGATGTTAAAAGAATTGCCAAGTTTTCTTGGTGGATCTTTTTTGATGAGTGTGTAGTGTCCTACCCTAACTCTTTTGATTAATATTTTTGAAGTATATTTTGTCAAATATTAGAAATTATAACCACTTGCTTTTGAGGTCCATTTGCTTGAAATATCTTTTATCATTGGTTTTCTCAGAAGTGATATCTGTCCTGATGTTAAGGCATGTTTCTTGGATTTCCAGAAAGATGGATCCTGTCTTTGGATCCATTCTTTTAGTCTGTGTTTTTTTAGTTAAGGAATTGAGACCATTGATATAAGAGATATCAGTGAGCAGTGTTTGCTGATGCCTGTTACTTTGTTGTTGTGTTATTGTGTGTATTTCCCCTCTTTTGATTTTGCTGGTCTGGAATTATTTATTCCTTATTTTTGGGGGGGGGGTGTGGTTTTCTTTAGGTTGGAATGTTCTTTTGAATGTCTTCTGTAGGGCGGGATTTATAGGTAGATATTGCTTAAATTTGAGTTTGTCACGGAATGTCTTATGTTCTCCGTCTATTGTAATTAAAAGCTTTCCTGAGCTGGCATCTGTGATCTTCTAGAATCTGCAGCATACCTGGCCACACTCTGGTTTTTAGAGTCTACTTTGAGAAGTCAGGTGTTATTCAAATAGGTCTTTTTTTATTTGTTCTGTATAATTACTGTTTTGATCATTATGTGTTATGAGAATTTCTTTTCTGGTCCAGTCTATTTGCTGTTATATATGCTTCTTGTGCCTTGATAGACAGCTCCTTCTTTAGGTTGTAGAAATTTTCTTCTATAATTTTGTTGAAAATCTTTTCTGTGCCTTTGGCCTGGGTTTCTCTCTGTTTCTTTTATTCCTTTTATTTTAGATTTGGTGTTTTCATAGTGTTTCATATTTTTTGTACCAGAATTTTTTTAGATTTAACATTTTTTTTTGACTGGGATATCCATTCTATTGTGCCTTCAGTGCCTGAGATTCTTTCTTCTATCTCTTTTATTCTGTTGGTGTGAATTACCTCTGAGCTTACTGTCCTAGTTCCTAAGTTTTCCATTTCCCTCTGTTTGGTTTTTCTTTATTGATTTATATTTTTGTTTTCAGATCCTGAACTGTTTTTTTTTTTTTTTTCATTTTCTTCTACTGTTTGTATTTTTATAGATTTCTTTAAGGGATCTATTCATTTCCTCTTAAAAGACCTGTATCACATTCATAAATGCCATTTTAAGGTCACATAGTGCTGAGGTTAACAATATGCACAATCCGATAGTCCCTTATAACATCTAAAAACAGAGACTGAGGTATTCCTGAGACAGTAGAAACAGTCAACTGTCTGTTTAATAAGGACCTGTATTAATTATGTGGCTTATTTTTCTTATTTTGTCAATTATTTTTGTTTGTTAGGTTTTTTTTTTTTTTGAGATGGGGGTCTCACTATGTATTTTTTGCTAGCCTGGAATTCACTGTGTAGGCTAGACTGGCCTCAAATTCTTAAAAACCCACCCACCTCTGCCCCTGAGTACTGGGATTAAAGACATATACTGCCATTCTCAGCCCTATTTTATCTTAATCCTATTGCTTATATGGTAATGAATCAAAATGCATTTTTTGTTTATTAAAATGCATTTTTAACCATCCTGTCATCTGTGATAGTGGTCATGTGACCATTTGCTTTTGCCTCCTCTGGAGAGCATTAGAAGGCTCCACAGGAGTCAGTAAAAGAAGTCAAAGACTGAAACAAGCAATTGGTTATCTCCCAAAGAGCAAGTATCTTTCCAGCCTCCTACCCTGCTTTCCAAGCCAGGAGATTTCCTTGACAGTATATAAGTGACTGCCTTCATGAACCTTTCCTCAGCTTTGACCATCATGTCTAGTCTTCTTTTGTCAGGCTGCATCCACTTCTAGTGTTTAGACAATGATACAGCCAAGTCCTCCTACTGCTGTCATTTGTTGCCAACAGCTTTCCACAGTCCTTATTTTCTGAGGTCTCAGGTAAAGAGTTAATAACTGCTATTCTGCATTTCCATCAGCCTCATTAAGGCACCTGTTGGACAAACTGCAGAATTGTGGATTTGAGGCTTATCAAAGTGACAATTGAGATAGTCATTATATTAGTAGGCCAATTACTTCAAGGTCCTATTTGTGCATCTTGTAAGTCACTTCTTTCCATGACTCTCAACAGTTTTCATCATCTTGAGGAAATATAAAGATTCTATCGTCTTTCCTAGCAGGATATAACCTGCCTATTATAGGAGGCACACATGAAAGACAGCATCAACCTCCAGATCCATGAGCAGTAAACAATGGTGTTGCATTGGTCAGGATTAAGGAGTTTTATGATTGGTTCATGTGACTGAGAACTAGAACTAAGGGAATTAATTAGGTCAAGTGATAGAAGATAAACTCTGTCTTGGTACTGCTGATATCACAATGCTGTATACATTCTTGTGGAAAGCACTAATTTGCTATCCTTCAAAACTATTTTGAATACAAGTTTGTCTGGGTTTAGATGCCACATCAGAGTCTCTGGCTGTCTTCCCACCAAAGAGATAAAACATTCCCATTTTAAATGACTATATGTCCCCTACTGATAAAGAACAAATCAAGGATGTTGGTTTTCCCCACCTCTGATCCCAAGTGTCCTGTCAGTTACTTTTCTCATTACTGAGACCAAATATGTAAAAGAGGAAGAATTTATTTTGGCTCACAGTTCAGAGAAATACAGTCCCTGGTGACTAGGAAGACATGGTGACAGGAACAGCATGGTAGTCTGTGGTTTAATAGGAAACAGGAAAACATACTGGCTCTCAGCTCACTTTATCTTTCCCCATTTTCAGTTGGGGAGATAAGCTTCTCTCCGTGGAAATGCCTCACTGACTGGCCTGAAATTGTGCTTTGTTAACATTCTATTGCCTCTTAATCCAGTCAAGATTATAACCAAAATTAACTGTGCCCCTAGCTCTCTGGAGTCTTCTAATTGTTTAGGATAGGTAAATAGGAAAATGAAATAAAAAATATGGTCTGTAAAGAAAGAACTCTGAATTTATGTCTGTATTTAGAAAACTCATATATATATATATATATATAATATTATATATAATATATTATATATACAAGTTATTAGAGCTAATAAGTTAATTTTGTAAATTTATAAAATACAAGGTTAATATATAAGCACCCACCATATTGTGTTTCTAGATATCAGCAATGGAAATTTTACAAAGGAAATGAATAAAATGATAATTCCTTTTATAGTAGTCTCAAAAGTTGAAATTTATGGAGATAAACTTATCCAAGCAAGTATAATATATGAACATCACAAAATATGCATGCTACTATTGAACACTAAAACCTATATAAACAAATGGAAAATATCCCATATTCTTAGCCCTAAAGACAATGCTCTCAAAGCTGATCTACAGATTACACAAACCTTATTATTTCAATGATCTCTTTTGCAGAAATATAAAAGCTGATCCTAAAATTCATATGGAATTATAGAGTTCTGAATGGGCAAAATAATATTTTAAGAACGATATGAAATTATAGTTTCTGGTTTTACAACTTACAAAAAATAGTATAGTATTATTAAATAGTTAATATAGAGCAATAAAATAGAGTTGAAAGTATGGAAGGAAACTTGTGTCTATGATTGACTAATTTTTGCTGTCGGTGCAAAATTAATCCAGTGGGAAAGATGTGATTTTTTTTTTTTCTTGTGGCGCTAGAACAACTGAACATCTACCTAGAAAGCAATAAAAGTAGGTGTTGAGTAAAAGCTTGGTTCATTTAGTAAGAGTACTTACCGTGCAAGCATGAGGATCTGAGTTCAGATTCAAGTACCCTTGTAAAAAACTGGGCAGTAGAGAATCATTGGGACTTGCTTGCAGCTAGTGTGAGAGACCCTGTCTCTAGACAGGAAGACAGAGTGATAGAGCAGGCCACCTAATGTCTCCTCTGGTCTCTGTGCATGTACATAAACACACTTACCCATGCACATGTATGTGACACACTGCACATACAACAAGCACAGACAGACAGACAGACAGACAGACAGACACACACACACACACACACACACGATGAAATTAGCCTTTATCTCAACCTCATACTAAATGCAAAATTTGACTCATAATGGATCAGTGGTCTAAATGATAAGTCAGAACTAAAACTATAATGTTTTTAGAGGAAAGTAAAGCAGGAAATTGTGACTATCTTGGAATTGACTTTAAAGTCTTGGAAATAACAAGCAGCAAAAGAAAGGGGGAGAATATAAATTGTCCTTTACCAAAATTAAAATCTACCATGCATCAAAGGACATATCTAGCAAGTGAAAAGATAACTCACAGAATGGCAGAAAATATTTGCAAATCACATGCCCAATGAAAGTCTCCTGGCCAGAATATAGGAAAAAGCATCACAGCTCAGTAGCAAATCAATGGTCCAAATATAAAAGAATGAAGAGCTTAAATAGACTAAAATATCTTCAAAGAAGACATCAAAATGGCTCACAAGCACAGGAAATGATGTTGAGCATAATCAGTCACAGAGAAATGCAAATCAAAACCACAAGGTACCACTTCACACTCACTAAGGTGGCTGTTAAGGTAATTTTGTTAAAAGGGAAAATAATTATAACAAGATTGGGAGAAATTGGAATCCTTGAACTTTCCTGATGAGAATATAAAGTAGAGAAAGTGCTTATGAGAAACAGTCCCTCAAAATGTAAACACACAGTTCTCAGAAGCGGCAGTTCCACTATGAAGGAGCTGGCCACAGAGATTCATAGAGTGCCACTGTGGACAAGTACCAAGGTAGAAACAGCACACACTCACCCAGCTCATTCAGTAATAAACACGGCAGGTGTGGGGCTCACACTTGACATCCTAGCCCTCAGAAGGCTGAGGCAAGAGGATTATTGGGCCTTTGGCTACATGAAACCCAGTCTCAAAAATAAAAGATAAAAGGATGACTATTGACACAATATAATATTATTTTTATAAAGACTCATGCCAGACATGTTAACTCATGCTTATAATCCCAGCAGTTCTGAGACAGAGGCAGAAGAGTATCAGGAATTTAAGGCCAGCCTCAACTATTTACAACTTAGACTACATGAACATTATCTCAAACAAAAACAAAATTTAAAATGGGATAAACCTTAAAAACACGTTAAGTGGCAGAAGCCAGATATAAGTGCCACACACTGTAATATTCCATATTCTGAAATGTTCAGAGCTAGCAAATCCAGAGACAGACGGCAGATTAGTGGTTGCCAGGTAAATGGAGACTGAAAGCAGGGAGTGGCTGCTAATGGACATTGAGTTTCATTTGGGAGCGATGAAAAACGTTCTCAAGTTAGATAGTGGTGATGTTTGCTTAACTCTGGGACTAAAAGCTATTTTGTACACATTATAGGTTAGATTTTATTACATATGAAGTATTTAATAAAGTTGTTACAAATAGCAAAAAGAAGCAGCAGTTGGACAGGGCTGGTGACTTTCCAACTCTATTATAAAATAAAGTCATATATAGTGTTTCAAACCCACTGGGTCTTGCTTTTCAAAGACAGGCAGAGCTTTCCTTGGCAGATGAGGGAGGGGTTAGTTGGTATGCAAACATAAACAAGCTTCAAAGAAATGCTTCCTCTGGGCTTGCAGGCTATCTGGGGTCCAGTCCACACATTACTGAGCTACTGGCAGAGGAGTTCTCTGCCATAAGAAGTGTCTTTAATACACCCCACTTCCCTTCTGCTTGTGCATGCCACTGTCCTGGAAACTCCATGGCACAGTGGTCCTCAGGGCACAGAGCTAAAGGAGTCTTTGAGTCTCAGCCACTAAGCCCAATTACTCTCTTATGTCCTGTTTCTCTGGGCCTCGAGTACCATAGTCACACCCACAGAAGTCAGATTTTTGAAAACCTGCTGCTTTTCTCCAAATAAATTGCATCTCCCTTGGCCATTTACACAGAGAACCTGTGTATACCATGCATTATTTGACTCAGATCTTGAGAGTAATTTGCAGTTTCATACTGGTGCCATGTTTAACTATGCCTTGGCGGGGTGGGGGTGGGGTGGGGGCGGCAGCGGGAGGATGTGCATAGTGACCAAGATTTTATTTTTGTCATCAGAGGTCAGCTAGCAGCTTACTGTCTGTCTGTAAAAGGATGTTCTTGTACACAGCAGAAGGAGCAGAGAGCCACTAGCAGAGAAGAAAGGATCAGGTCTGGAATTTGAAGGCGTCTGATCTGTTAGGAAAACTGCATCAGGCTGATACTTAGAAATATGTCCTAAAGGTACTAACAGGTTGTGATTGTGGTTGTTGTTAATTTAAATTATATCCACACTTAATGTGAAAACTATTCCTGTGTAGTCATATATAGTTTTATAATTTCCAATTGTGGGGCGAATCTTGTCCTTGTAACTAACCAGATTATTGGGATACACAAATGTTACCAAATAAAAAGTTCCTGTGGTCTATACGAGATAAGTAGGCACAATGAAATCATTTCACTGCATAACATTTCTTAAAAGGAAAAGTCAAATGAGGAGTTAAATGATTTTGCACACACGTATTTTATTTCTTGATGACTGCTTAGCCTCACAGAGGGCCTAAGTGACTTTAGATGGGATAACCAGATCTGTTTGCTCTTGAGAAGCAGGCGCAAGTCCTCCAAGGAAAGGCTGGGAGACAGATGGCTGGCTATTGTGTTACAGCCATCATCTGCTGGGTCATGAGCAAATAGTAAGTGAAAAATATACACGTGATTGTGAGAGAGCACAGGGCAGCTTCTCCAGCAAAGGGAGGACGTGGCTTCTGCTCAGTGGGCTTTGAAAGCACTATGTTGCGATGTTAGTTGTGTAGGGTTAATCCATTTTACACTGTGGTAAAGTGAACATTTGCCCCCATTTCTGACACTACTATACAATATTTTGTATTGAAATAGCAAGTAATGGCCTTTTTTTTTTTTTTTTTTTTGCTTTCCATAACAACACAAGCACTAAATTATAGCTGTGCAATTATGTAAACAATGGAAATGCTTCCAGAAGAAATCCTTCCTTTTAAATTTTCATTTCATGTAATTGTTGGAAGGTTTAGAGCTGTAATAAACAAAATTATTTTACACATTTATCGTTCTAAAGGTCAATTATAAGAGAACTAAAGAAGCAGCCCTGTGCAGAATGAGTAAGCCAATTTGTGCCGCCGTCACCATATGTTTTCCTTATCACTTATAGTTTTTCCAGTTACTGTGTACATAGCATTCAATTAAAGCGATTCATTTGAGGAGCTGGATGTAGTTTGTGTTTATAGAACTGTGCTTTGGAGGAGAGGAAACAACACGCCTCTATTTGAATTACCTGATTTTTTGCAAGATCAGTGATAAGAGACAGATGTTCTCACCAGTTGCTTTCTCATAAGCCTGGACCTTGTGATAAGCTACAAAGGCACAATTATCATCTTACAGTCTGGCTTTTGCACTCAACATGGAGTTTGCACATAGACCTTTCACTAAAATGGGAAAATACAGTGTGTGTCCTGTTCACTGTGTGGCAACAGTTCACAGGGTGGTTTCTTTCCAGAAAAAACAAGGTTCGTCTGCTCCATCCTAGTCTACTTAAAGAATAAACCTGATTCCTGTTCCAGACTGCATGTACCACTGAGCCTGCTGTTTAGCTTCACTACTTGTTTAGTCTGTTTAGAAGGTACAGAAAAAAATCCAATCTTACTACCAGACTCACTTGTTTGAGTTAGGTTCTAGAATTCCTCAAAAGGATAAAGCTTAGAAAACGTAAAGGTTGTGTCCCCAAATTTATTTCCATTTTACCCCCAAGTTACATACACAGTCTCTCATTGCTTGTTAAAGGGGTTGTCTTAGGGTACTGATTTCTAGAGCTTTTTAATTTCTGGGGTAATAGATGATCAAAGTAACTTCTCTGTGTTATCTCTGAATTTTTTTTAAAAAAAATACTCTTCCTCAGTAGATCATTAAAATATTCATTCAGTAATTATTGGGGGCCGGCATGGTGGTGCACACCTTTAATCCCAGCACTTGGGAGGCCAAGGTAGGCAGATTTTTGTGAGTTTGAGATCATCCTGGTCTATAAAGTGGGTTCCAGGACAGTCAGGGCTGTTACACAGAGAAACCTTGTTTCAAAAAACAGAACAAAACCAACCAAACCAACCAAAACAAAAAACCAAACCAAACCAAACAAACAAAAAAAACCTAACTAACTAACTAACTAACTAATATTGACTGAAGCTATGAAGTAACTTCTATGGAGTAAAAATTCTTCATTTTGAAAAACATTGCTGGCACTGTTTACTTCTGTACTTTGAAAGCCTCCATAAAACATCTGTTTATACCTACATCCCACTGCCTACTGCTCATTAAGGAGGAGTCATCTCATTTAGGGAAGAGAGAAACACATTGCTTTGGGAGTGGCCCATAGTATCTAATCCAGGCCTTGTGGCCTCAGTCTTAGAGTTTTTCACAGGGAGAGTTTGAACACAGAGAAAATTTCCTAACAGTGGTTACATTAGAGTCAGCTTTGAGAGAAGGAATCATTTGATGAGACTAACAGCCTCTGTGCTCATCACAACCTATCCTCAAGACTATCTCAGGCCAGGTAGAGTTGGTACAACCACAGTTGTTGGCCCTATGACATTGTAAACCTCCATTTTAAAGATAAGTGCCTATCTCAAAGTAAGAGCTGGCAGCTAGTGATGTTTTTACAAAAAATTCATCATCATTTGCTTGTTAATATTTTATTGTTTTTAAGGAGTATTTTTTGTTTCTGACAAGAGTAATTGTTTTCTAGTATAATTTTAAGTTTCAAAAATGTGAGTCATGTTGAAGAAATGTACTAGGCAAATTCTGCTTGCTTTACAGAGAGGCTACTACAAAGGGCGTGGGGACCAACCCTGGTGGGATGGGTGTGTGGTGAATGCCATTCTGTCTTGTTCATATAGAAAGCTCTGTAGGCTATATAAACTATCAGAACATGAAGGAATTTATTTTGTATTTTCAAAGATTGATTTTAATACCTTGAGGTGAAGGAATGGGGTGAAAGAACAAATTTTCTATGAGTTAGAAATGAGTGGAGCTCACCATGGGCGGTCCTCTTTTGGGAACATGGATGGCAGATGCTCTCCTGAGTGCCATGTGGCTACTCCTAATTTTAAAGTGTTATCTCAAAGATAGACCCTTTGGACTGCTCCATTTCAGTGTAGATAAGCAAAGTAAGCCAGCATGTGGTGGTAATTTGGCTGACTGGTCATATGGCCCCCTCTTTAACCCCCGAATTAACCCTACCCCAGTGCTGTCCGTAGTGACTATAGCAAAGGCACACTTTCCCTCCAGGCTCTGTCTTACGTGGGTGGTAAAGTAGGGCAGGCTTGCCATCTGTCATTGTCCCTCTTTTTCCCATCTCTTTGCCCATAGAAGCAGGTTCGGTTGAAGTCACTGGCCCTGGTCCAGGGACTGGGTGAGCCCTGTGACTTTATCTCAACTACTTTGTCTCTGCTATCTCTAGCACCAGTGACAATTTTGTAGTTTCTGAGTGTATGGTTTTCCCTAAGTCTTTCTGCATACTCACCAATGAAGCAAGTTTGTAAACTATGGTTTCAGCTTATTATTCAATTCCCAGTCCCCACAAACCTATTCCAGAAAATCATCTTTAAACCAAAAATTCTGAATTCCAGTGGTGAAAATGGCTCATTTGAGTTTAGTGTGTGCTAAATGCTAAAGGTTTTTAAAACCCTTAGGCTTCAGGGTTTTAACTCCCCATCTCAGCAGATGGAATTAACGCAAACATAACAAAGCTAACATCATGGCTGTTTGCATTATTAATCTTCAGATGCATGGCATTCTGGTACCTTGCTAGCCAGGTTTGCACGAATCCATTCATTGCAGCATATGTCAACAGAAATGTGCTTCCATCTGCTGCTGGAAAGCTTGATGCCTGATATTCTGAGACAAGGCCCCAGCACAATGCATACCTCTGTGAGTAATTACAGGTGTGTGGTGAGGAGCCCAGGGCATTAATCAGAGGCTTAATTATGAAAAAGGTAGATCTTTTGTTCCAGTCCTGCAGCGTGAGTCTACTACACGGTTTCTAACCTGCAGCATCCATCTGCTCAGCCCAGAGAATGTTTGTCTTGGCTGATATGGACCCTAAAGTGTATCGCAGGATGTGATTAAAGCAGGCTTAAATATTAACAGGGAAGAAATCTTGGTTTAGGGTTCTTTTTCCTACCCCTTCCTTTTATATATCTATATCTATATCTATATCTGTATTTATATCTATCTATACCTATACCTATCTATCTATACCTATCTACCTATATTTTTCTATCACATATTTACGTGTCTCATCTTTTATCTATAAATCATATATATCCATTTATTTTTGTGTAAGAAAAAGTCCACTGAAATGCCAAAATTTCAAGTTTTAAGTAAACTACTTATCATAAGCGAGCACTAATATATTGAGTATTATATGCTCATTTGAATCATGTAAATAGTATTATTTAATGTTAAGTGTATCTGCTGTAAGAAAACATGTCTTGGGAAAATGTTATATGAGCACATGGAAGGTGTGTTTAAGAAGACAAATTGTGGCTGGGCGGTGGTGGCGCACGCCTTTAATCCCAGCACTTGGGAGGCAGAGGCAGGCGGATTTCTGAGTTCAAGGCCAGCCTGGTCTACAGAGTGAGTTCCAGGACAGCCAGGGCTATACAGAGAAACCCTGTCTCGAAAAACCAAACCAAACCAAAACAAAAACAAAAACAAAAACAAAAAAACAAAAAAAAAAAGAAGAAGACAAGTTGTGAAATGAGGCGAATCTTTCTATGAGGGGCCTAAGATAACTTTGGAAATGAGCATGTTGCTATGCTTTGCTCTGGTTTAATAGTTAAGTCAGGACTTACTGAGGCAGCCACACTGACATCCAAGCTTCTTCCGTCTTGCTATTTACTTGAACATTGACACTATTAGTTGCACTACGGCAAGTCACATAACTAAAGTACTTCAGCATGTGGTTTTGATTTGTATGCCTGGCTAGAATCTGTGCAAAAGAAGATTGTAGTTTTCATACTAATCCCATTTATACATGCACATACTCACACAGATGGCTTTAGAGGGGAACCTGACCATAATGGTGTGAATACTGTCCTGTGGTGGATCTGATCCACCACAGAGGCAGAAATGAGGGACTGGGGATTGGGGGCCAGCCAGCCCTCCACAGGATTCTATTATAGATACAGGATGGAGAGCTGTCAGGGAGATGCTCCTGGTGCCGAGCTCTGGCAAATGGCTGCTGTTGGCTTTGTGTTTGCACCTCCTGTGCACATCAGATCTGTGGGAACTCCCTGACCTTAGAGTCTCATGCATGTTACACCATTACCTTAACACTACCCATATTCCCATTTCTTAGTGCCTGAAACTCCCAGGAGCGGTCATGTCCATCCCTTTGCCTATCAGCTTTTCTAACAGCGTGCTCTAACCTCTGGGGACTGAAGCTAAAGAAGGAGCCCAGTTTTTATTCTACTGACAGATGTTTGCAAGTTTTATTTATATGTCTATCTTGGCACACCTGTTCAAGGAGCCCATGTCGAATGGAATACAGGACAGATGTTTAGCTAGCCCCAGTGTCAGTGTGGCTTTTGGTTTTTTCATTCCCTTTACCAAAAGATATGTATGAGAACCATTGGAGTTATGTATCCCCTGCACTCTTCTGAACAAAATCCTCACACAGTGCTCTGCTGTCTTATTAATGGTAGTCATACAAAGAAACCACTTTGGAATTTTGTTCTTAACATTACAGTTGTGTTTCCTTATTTTCGTTTTCAGGATATCTTAAACACCATCATAAAAAACTGCTCACCCCGCTTTTTCTCCCTGGGTTTGCCTGGCTTCTCAATGCTGGTGGGGGACTTTATCACTGCTGCTGCCAGGGTCCTCAGTACAGACATGTTGGCGGTGAGTATGACAATGTTCAGCATCCCAGCTCCTGGGAGACTTCACAATTGCTAACAAGGCTCAGATTTCTCCACTCTTAACAGGTGTTGACTCATTAGTACGATGTGAAACTGGGCTCTCAGAGTAGATACCCTGGCAGCTGATCTGTGAAATTGTAGGATCAGATGACATACTGGTACTGGAAGGGCGTTTCATCAAAAGGCCAAAGTGTGAGAAATCATATCCCCACTAATATGTCAACACATTTACACAAAAGCAGGGCATATCTTACAAATACTTATTAGTATTCTCTAGTAAATAACATTATGGTTATAAATGCCATAAAGAGAGAATTTGAAGTGTTTGTTTGAAGTAATGTGTTGTTGTTTTGTTAAATTTAGTTTTAGTTATTGTGAAACTCATAGAAATAAATAGAATTTTGTGGTTCTAGATTTGGGATCAAATCTAGGGCCTCTTGTATGTTAAACTACCACTGAGATAAAAAGACGATGATATTTTGATTTACCAGGGATTTACATGAAGTAAGTATGAGTAGTCAGGATTCTAAATTTTGTCTGATACATGGTTAATTTCTCACTTTCTATTGGAGGTGGCTAATACTTGTAAAATTGATAATTTGTGCTCATATTTTCATGCCCTAATATCTTCTTCTGAGGCTAAATTAGAAAGTAAAGAGAAGGGGGGAGACAAGAACAAGAGAGAGGAATGAGAAAAGTAAAAAAATAAGAAAGAAAAATGTCCAATTTCTTTAAGATACCAACTTTCCCCACTTGGTTATTTCTGAATTGGAGGAAATCATCTTTAAAGAACCTTCTTGTTAAATGTTAAGCCTGCAAGTTGGCGTGAAAAAATTTACAGGACATGGGCAGGAGAATCATACTTCATTAGAATGTTCTTACTTGTCAGGAGGATTTCTGTAGAGTGTGCTACAGCCCTTTATGCTACGCCACACATGGTGATGATTCCTGTGGACATGGGTCTTCTGCATATGTGAGCTATTTAAAGTAGCCTTCCAGACATAAATTGGTCAATGGGCATATAAAAAATTACTTAACATCTTTAATCAGAAATGCAGATTAAAACACAAGATAATAATTTCCACTGTTAAGAGTTGGTGTTGAGGATATAAAGGAAAAGGAATCCTTGTATCTTGGTGGGAATGTAAATTGGTACAGCTATTGTTGAAAATAGAATGACCTTTTAAAATTAGTAAAACCATTAAGTGATCCAGGAAGTAGAGTCATCATGTTCAAGGGAAAACTGCCCCTCATGCTCTATGCAGCATCATTCCTAGTTAATAAGTTAGAGTAACAACTTAACTTTGTGTACATGTGGATGAACAAATGTGACACATACAATAGCATATTCTTCATCCTTCAAAACAAAGAAATCTTGTCATCTTTGACAACATGAGTGATTCCAGAAGCCACTTTGCCTAGGAAATAAGCCAGGCATGGGCCTGCATCATCTCTGAGACATGTGAAATATTAAAAGTCAAATGACCAAAACAGAGGAGCCTGGTGTTTGCCAAGGGCTGGGAAGTAAATGGGTAATGTTGATCAAAATGTAGAAAGTTTTGGTAAGTTTCTGAGACCTCCTCTACTGTACAACATCATGATCGTACTTAAAAGTATTGTAGTATAAACTTGAAATTTGTCAAGAGAATGTTCCTCCATGAAAAGGGACAGCTATCTGAGACGGTAGATGGGTTAATTAAGCTTAATTATAGCTTTTATTTTACATTATGTGTGCTTTTATCCATATACATACATATATATATGTTATCTCCTTTAAATCCATCCTTCTCAAACTTCCTTACAATGCAACCCATTAATACAGATGCTCATGTTGTGGTGACCCCCAACCATAAAATTGTTGCTATTTCATAACTGTAATTTTGCTACCATTATGAATTATAATATAATATAATATCTGATGTGCAGGATATCTGAAATTTGACTCCTGTGGGGGTACTTTCTTAAGTGTATATAATTTTACCTATCATACTTTCATAAAATGCTAAAGAAAAAAAAACAGCTTTCCAAAATAACATTTTAAATGGAGAGAATATGAATATAGCAGTTATATAAAAAGAGTGGTTCTTTGAATTACTTTTCTGTGTAAATGTGAGGTTTAAAGCTGTGCACCTGGTGAGAGAGGTACTTGGTCGGAACACACCTGCTCAGCTGGTTTTCTGGTATCACAGTTAACTATGAATGTTAAGTATCCCCGCTTGCTCAGGCAACCGGAAAGAGAAATAAATGCGTGCACAGGAACAAATCAACAAAGAAATCTGTGGAAGGTTCTACATAGCAGCAATAGTTAACAGCCAGAGCTAGAAGCAGTCCAAATGTCCAGCAGTAGCAGAACAAAAACCTTGGTGCAAACATGCTGAGGATTACTGTATAACAGCACACAGCAGGGAGCCCCAGGTCTAGCTTGCTCTTGGATTGAGTATAGCTCTGTGAGTGAAGAGGGCAAGAGCTACAGCCAACATCCTAATGTTAATCGTAAGGAAATGGGCAGTTCCATCAAGGGAGACGCTTAGGTCTCTTCAGAAGTATCCCAGAAGCCACATGGTAATAGTGCTTGTACTGCAAAGGAGCTGTGAACCATGTCAGATGCCTCTGAGGTCAGATGAGACTGAAACTGGTGGTATCCACTGGGTGTGTACCTTGGAAGCCATTAGCCAAAGTACTCACCATGCCTGATGTTAACCATCTTCAGCAGCTCACAGTATTCACTCCAAACCTTCATGTTTAAAAACTAGGCAAAGCATTGCATATTGACTTTATCTCTGATGCTACAGCTCCATTCCTAACTGGTATCACTTCCCCCACCTCTCTTTGGATGACTACCTCCAACTCCCCTCCTTATGAATGCCCTTGCTTTTTACTTGAAAAATAATGTTAGGTTGTTCTCATTGCCCTGCTCTTTCAAGATCATGAACTCCAAAATTATCTAAAGCAGCCATGACAGCCATTTGCCTTTCTAACTCTGACTGAGTCTATATGAATGAGCTGTAGAACAGTTTTATAGCACTTGTTTATCACATGTAGAGATGCTTTCTGCTCGATGGAAATTTGTGTTTTCATCTAGGCAAACTTCTCTTGCCTAAACATCCACCAGGAAAATAACCAGAGATACTTTGGCACTTTATACCCAGAAGGAAAAATGATAAAAGATTCCCTCTCAAAACCAGAACAAAGTAAAACAGGCTCCAGCTTCTGGCTGTGTAAGAAACTTGATGTTTCCCTCCTTGTGTGCAGGCACCCCGTTCAGAAGCACTCACTCTCCTTGGTTCCCTTGTCTGCTTCCCAAATACCTACCAGGAGATCCCTCTGCTGCAGTCAGTGCCAGAAGGGAGTGATGTCGTCACGGGAGCTGAAGACATCAAGGTACATAACTGAGTCTTGAGTTTAGAATCTACAGCTGGAGCTACATCACTGTGTCTTCCATCCTATGCACTGACCTACTTTCCCCTGACATTTGCTGTATCTTTTGAAAGCTTTGGTAGTTGTTTTCAGAAATGCATTGTATAAACTGTGAATGTATCACATTCATAGCATATTACAGTTAGACCTGATAGCTCTGTTCCTCTGGTGTTTTTTTATTAGATCTGTTTATCGTTCCTAGGGATCATAATTCTGTAATGAATCATCATTTGTAATAATTCTGTTAGCTTAGTTACGCTGCATTAGTGGAGCAAATGAATTTATAAGAAATAATTCCAGTAAGCTAAATATTCAATCCCATTGCTGGCCTGATTAAATGCTACTAATAACCTGAAATTCCAAATTATTTCTTGGGAAATAAAAGTAAGAATCTTTTTTTGTTCTCAGCTGGCTTTTGAAGCAAACAGAAAGTCCCCACGTCAGTCAATCAATCCATAATACCTGATTATAATCTGTAATTCAATGTACAGTGTCTAATCCAATCAAAATAAAATGGAGATTTTCCTATCTGGAAGTCTCAGATGCTTTGCTTGATTTCCACTGGATCCCTAGAAATGCTGTGCTGCAGGTTGGCTCGCTTACCCAGGGAGGCACTTGCTGAGGTGAGCCAAGTTCTCCCTGAAGGAAGGGCTACCCGAACTCCCTGGCCTTTTGCTAGCTCCAGGGTGCCTGTGACATGGTCAGCACATGCGGGAAACCAACAATGACATCAAATTTTCATTTACTGAATTTTGTGTTTTTAGCATTACCTCATAAATATTTTACTGAAGAATGCTACCGAGGAACCAAATGAATGTGCAAGGTAAATGATGAACAAGAGGTAAACTATGTTAGAATTTTAAGATGCACATTTGTGTATAAACAGTTAATGTTTTTAAAACTCCTTTATATTTCTCTCACACCCACACTGAAATGTATAGTAAGCATTGTGTCAGAAAGTTGCTATGCTTGGCTGCTTAAAATGTCATCATTACACGTGAAAAAGGTAAGATGAAGAGTATTATAGAGTACACTGTCTTTCACATAAGAAAACACAGATTAGAAATAGATGATGCTTTCAGTAAGGAGGAAGGATAAAGCAGCAGTTCATGAAAGCTGTATGTTTCAGGCAGAGATTCTGAACTTCAGATGATTTGTGCCTGAGGAGACATTTGGCAATGTGTGGAAACATTTGGGTGCTTCTGCCAAGCATCTAAGACTGCTACAGTCTGTGACCAAGATAGGCGACTTTCTAGGCCAATTGTCGTAAGAAGTCCCTACCTCTCCTCTCAAGGTGAAGGCCAATACTGGGAATGCAGATAGAGGAGAGCATCCCTCTCTCAAACTCAACTCACAACCTTGTCAGGCCACTTCTGCCTGTGAGTGCCTCAAGGCAGTTGCATAAGTCATGACCCTTAGGCACATTGGAAAGCAGAGGCTTATAACTCTTTACTGTCTCCTGCACTCTTGTGATTTTACATTTGTTAATTTTTGTATTTCTTCAGTAGATGGACTAGTCCAGTTGTCCTAGTCTGCCATTTTCATAAGCTATGTGTATTACCAGTTTGTTAACATTAAACTAAACTTGGGTATGAGATACCCCCCCCCCTTGATGTATATAAATTTTGGTTCAGAAAGTTACACCCAGCATCTGTTATTTTCCCATCATGCCCTCTTCCTGTTTGGATATCAGGCCAAAGGGTCATAACACATAACGGGCTTTTTCTTCTCCACACTCAGAATACTTTTTACAGCAGTAGGATTAGTATCCCCGTGTGCTCATACATCTCACTAGCAAAAGTGTTCAAGAATGTGTCCATTTCATCTTTGCTGTTAAAGACTTGTGTATTCTCTGGTTGTATGGCTAGTCTTGTTAGATTTGTCACCGTTACTAGTTTTTTTTTCAAAGAGTGTTTGTCTTTGCTTACCTCTCTACGTTTGTTTTTATTTCCAGCTTTGAGCTCTAAACCTCTTCTACTTGTGATGTTATTCTTTTGTTACTTTTAAAGTATGTATACTTGGTGTGTTTTTAACTTTTTTCCTTTAACATGAGTATTGTTAAGAGCTTATTGGTAAGGGCTAACTTTTGCAAAATTTTAAGTTTTAATATGCAATATTTTCAATTCTGTTTTCTCTACTTTTTATTTTGACTCCTTCATAGGATTGTGCTTTTTTATTAATTTCCAAATATATGGTTATTACTGTCTTTTAAAATTTTTTAGAATTTTTTAAATTTTACATAAATTAGTAATTTGCCTGAAACTAGATTAATACATGGATATGAGCTACCATATTGGGCCTGAAAACTGAACCCTGGTCCTTTGCAAGAGCAACAAGTGCTCGTAACTGCTGACTCATCTCCACCCTCTAGTTCTATCTTTTATTGCTACGTTTCTTTCAAACAATTATAGTGTAGACCAAAATGTATGTGTGATGACAAACTGTATTTTATTTAAAGTTAATATTTATGTTTGTTTTATGCCTCCATGTATAGTGAGTTTTAGCCGATAGCTCATATATTCTTGAAAAAAAATGTATATAGGGGCTAGAGAGATGGTTCAGTCATTAAAAGCACCTGGTGTTCTTCCAGAAGATGTGGGTTTGGATCCCAGCACCCACATAGTGGTTCACAATCATTTGTAATTCCAGTCCCACATGATCCAGTACTCTTTTCTGGCCTCCTTATGTACTACAGATATACATGCAAAATACCCATAAACATAAAATAAAAATGAAAAATACTATATTTAAAAGGAGAAAGAAGGGAATGTATATACTGTTCTTTAATTATTAGGCATATTGTTCTAGGTGTAACTTTACAATGTTTCACGTAATCTGCATTTCTTCTCTGTTGTTATTATTATTGTTATTATTATATAAGTATATATAATTGTAATATAATTAATAACATTATTATTAATTTATCACTTACCAAAGTTATGTTAAGAGCTTCCCACTGTTGTATCTTAATCTATTTTCTGGTATTTCTGTCAAAGGCTGTCTTATTAGTTGCATAGGCATTTGACATTGTCCTATCTCTCTAGTGAATCAAATGTATTTATGTTTGTATGGATGATTTGTTTTATTTTAGAGACCACTTTAACTGCTCCTGATTTCATACTATATAATACTTTTTATCTTTTAAAAATAACTTTTCTGTTTTCTCTTTAAAGAACCTTTGCAAAAGCTATATGTATCTGGATATTATGATTGTATAAAGTTGTGTGATCTTCATCTCTTAACTGGAATTTTAATTCATTTGTATTTGTTACTACCAGTGATCTTTTGGGTGTTTGTCATCTTATTTAATATTTTATTTTGAGTTGGAGCTCCTAAGCATTTCTCCTGTTTATTACCTTTGTTTCCTGCCTTTTTGTTATGCTTTTTAAAAATTGGTGTTTAATTTTCTTTTCCATAGTCAATTTCATTGTCTCAGATTTTCATTCAGTTCTCATAGACTGTTTATTAAATTTTAATATGGTATTTGGCAGTCTTAAAGTTAATTTATCTTTCCCTTTTTCCAAACAACATGTCCCCCCCGAGACATAATCCACCTTCTTCCTGCCACAGCACCTTCCCTGAGCCCCACATGAACTCCCCTTCTCTGCTTAGCTCAGGATAGTAAGTGACCCAGCAACAGGTTCTAGTCAGTCTAAACATGCTTGTTGGTCATTTCCGGATTATTTGCCTGGCCTTTTTAATGACTCATTGTATAGCCAAGTTTAGCTATACTTGATACCTCAAGTTGGATGTCTTAATGTCCAAATGTAACACAACCATAACTGAATCTTCTAGTGCCTCTGACATGCTCTGCCCTGCCTCATGCCCTGCTGATGTCACCTCAAAAGCTGAAAATACTGTCTACTCAGTTTTTCAGCCCAAGGTCTTGTGGAATATCTTTTGTTAATGTTCTTATATCTATCAAATAATCTCTATAACTCTTTTCCCCCTAACTTGTTTTAATTACAGACAGTCATATTTTTTGAAGAATAGTTTATATTAGCATGGAGTTTAGAACAAATAACAGTGAAAATGTATTTATTTTGAAAGTCACTTTAAAATCAAATTTAGTCTTTGTCTTACATTTGAAGTATGTACTATATACTTTGTAAGGAAAACAATTACAAACCCAAATTTTCAATAATCTAAGATCCCTGCTTTATGTTCCTTCTCAAAACTATCTGTTATTAAAATGTAATAACAGTTTTTGAATCAACAAAAGTAGTTGGCATGGATTGAGGTACTTAACAGAAAATACACCACTTGCTTCATGAAATATTTAAGTACTAACCATCATTAGTGATTTTGTTTATCCTGAAAACTGGCCCACTGGAAGTTTTTTAATTTTTCTCTCAAGAAAAATAATTTGTTAATATACCTGTAATTGCTGTTCCTTTGAATCAGTAGATGTAAAGTATTTTGTCATTTAAAATATATTGAATTTCATGAGCCTTTTCCTGCCTTTGTTTCTCTTTTGAAAGATGCATCGCCATTTGCTCCCTTGGGATCTGGATCTGTGAAGAGCTTGCACAGTGTGCCAGCCATCCTCAGGTGAAGGATGCCATCAATGTGATAGGTGTAACTTTGAAGGTATTCATGTTTCTTAATGGTTTTTTGTTTTGTTTGGTTTGGTTTTTGACATTAAGTTCTCTCCTAGGACTTTTTAAAAATTTATTTATTCAACTTATGTCCAATATCCCCGCCTCCTCTCCTCACAGTGGCCACCTCTCAAAGCTCCTTTCCCCTTCCCTCCCTGTCTCCACTGAGAAGGGGGAGCCCCTCTGGGCATAACACCCCACACACACCCACACCCAGCACATCAGTCACTACAGGCTTAGGCACATCCTTTCTCACTGACACCAGACAAGCTGGCCCAGTTAGAGGAGCAGAATCTACAGGAAAGCCACACATTCAGGGACAGCCCTGCTCCGGATATTGTTGCCCTCCTAGGATTTTAACCAGTTTTAACTGTAATCAGTTCATTTTTCAGTTCTCCACATTATAGAGAGATGGTAGTTAAAACGTCTTGTTCTGAGCACTGTGGTAAATATTTTACAAGGATGTCTGAGACTGCCTCTCTAGGCCATTTATGTCCTGAGTGGTTTTGAACCTAGCCAAAGCTAGTTAGGGCTCTTCTGGTTGCTGGACATCTTGGGCTACAAGAAAGTGAGGTTTCAGAGAGTGGCCTCTCTGGCTTGGTTGGGATAGGAGCCTGCAGCTTCCCCATAGGAGCCTGGGTGTTCACCTGCCGCCTGAACTTAAGGCATTTGGAGCATATCTTTGCGTTGCTACTAACTAAAAGATATGCTGTTTACTGAGCATCATGGATTAGTGTTCTCTAAATACTTTTTAGAATTTCAGTGATAGCTCTGCAAGATAAGCACCACAATTTCTATTACACCAGAGGAAATTGTGTCGGGGAGAAATCAGTCATAAGTCCAAGACAATACAGGCATGAGCGACGGAGTCAGCACTGAGAGTAGATGTGTGTGGCATTCAAGACATAATTGAACTTCCACTTGTGCAGTTAGGCTGCCTCCTAAAGCAGACCCTGTATCCTGCCTTCTTGGTTCCTGTGCAGAAACAGTAGACATCCTTAACATTGTGACTATCAAATTTGCAGAACCAGTGAGTCTGCCAGGCGCTGTGCTGAGGGATTTGTCAGTTCTCAGTGGCAAAGGCAGTTTGCCATTTTACTAGAGAAGAAGGGAACTCATATGCAAGAGATATAAGGGGATATTTAAGCTGGGGGAGGTTTCAACTGATTTTGAATTGAAATTCCGCTTGTCTAATGCCAGTATCTAGATTTTTCTCTCCCTTCTTTCTTGCAGCTATGATAGTTACAGTGGTTACAGAAGACTCTGGGCAATTGCCATTAGACCAGTGACAGCCCTGTTTGCCCTTGGTGCATTGTTTTCTTGGGTCCATGGGATGACAACCCATAGTGTTCTTCATCTTTGGAATGGGACACTGCTGTGTCCTGTTTGACCAAACTCAGTATCTCTCGTTCCCCATGTATGTCCTCTATCCCCATACTTCATCCCACATCCCTCCGGTATAACCCCTGGGTTGTATCTTAGAAGCTGGTCAAGTACCTGCTACTGATCCCTTGATGAAGATTGTAAGAATTTGTCATCACTGATGCCACATGGCCAAGTTCCCTCTGGCCTGGCCCTCGAGGTTATATTTAATACTGGGACCTATCTTAGAAGGTGAAGTGGCACTGCCGTCTGTACTTAACAGATGAGGAAAGTAAACTGGCCAAGGTCCTTTCGAAGCTAAAACCAGTATGCTTTGACACCATGCCTGAGGCTTTATATACTTTCAGTATGCCAGACTCTGACTTCCAAACCACAGAGGAGAAACTACTGGATGTAAGTTGTTGACTTATGTGGATCTCAATTCATTTTTTAAATACCCCATTTTCTCAATTCCAGAGTGTTTTTCAGTTTTTTCCTTCTGAAATCTAAACATACACATTTAAGTTAGTTACCTAGCTTTATCCTTTTACCTGATAACACTATTAATAATTTGATGATATCTTAGAAATGTATAGCTTCCTATATAGTATAGAACAGAGATAGAAATTGAAAGTAGCTTTGGATTGGAAAGATGATTCCATAGTTAAGAGTACTGTCTGTTCTTCCAGAGGACTGGGGTTCAGTTCCTAGCACTCAGGTTTACAACTGTCTGTAACTCTGGTCTCTGTGGATTTGATGTCTTATTCTGAATTCCAAGGAGATCAGGCATGCAGATGTAGCAGCTATACATGCAGGTAAAACACCCATACACATTGGATATATGAATAAATCGCTTATTTTAGTGAAATTGATAATAGCGGAATAGAATCCCAGATGAACAGATTTTCTTTGTATGCTTATGAATTCTAAAAATGCCTGCAATCTTTCTGTAATTATGAGGGTAAACAATAGGCACCAGAAAACACTTCCAATTGTGCATGTTATGCCTCTGTCCTGTTGGTGTCCATCACAGTACTAGAATGTTCCACTGCTGTGCATAGGTGTGATCACTCCAACCCACAGGCTAAAGTACTTGGCACAGCATGCAAGACAGACACCAGCCTGCTCCATAGCAATTTCAGTTTCTAGAAAATACGGACTGTACTCACCTGCTAGACTCATCTTGTTCCTTCAGCTCTCTGCCTTTAATTCAGTGTTGGCACGTTGTCAGTCTTTCATGGCTGTGTGTGAGGTGGGCGAGAATGAGTGAGGAATGATTTCTTTTATCCCTACCATCCTTCACCTCACTCTCTGTGTATGCTTACTGCTACCTCAGTGGCAGTTCCTGTCTCAAGATCCCTAGCTGTCTCAGAACCTTTGCCTCCACTGCACACACTTACTGTTGCTCACCTAGAGGGAAATGCAACTCTCCCTCCGCATCCTTCCAGGCACAGCTCAGCTCTCCATCCTACCACTTTCTCTCTTACTGTCCCATGTCTCCCCATTCTGCCCCAAGCTCCCTTGTCTTGTCTCCCACAGCTCTTGTTGTTTTCCCCTGTCTCTTTCCAGATTCTGGGAGCCTTACTAGCACCCATTCATTCTTCCACTTCCTCAGTGCTTCATCCTCCTGTTGAATATGACATGTACACCCCACTGTTAGCCCCCTCAATAGTGATATCAATGTAAGAAAGTAGTAAATGCATTACAGTCTCCTGTAGTACTACTGTGGAGAAAATGAAACACGGTGGGATAAAACTGAAGAGCAGGAAGGTATGGACTGCTTCATGGAGATGGTGAATGTAGTGTGAGGATCTGAACAGTATACCAGTGTCAGGGACACTAGACCTGGGAACTAAAACAATCAAAACAAAGCCAGGAACAAGTACAAAGGACAGAGACATCCAGAGGCCTGAGGGTGGGAGAAGCCCAGTGGCATTCCGGTCATTTAGAGTCTAGATGAGGAGGAAGGCTGTGAAGAGCCCCCAAATGCTCATTGGACTTAAATTCAGCAGCACAGGGCCATTGACTTGCCTTTGTTGTCGGTAATGACATGTGGATAGCAGTGTAGCCTCTAGGTTCTAACCGAGGCAGGAGGCACAGGTTGCCCTAGTCCTATTCCTGTATACTCAGCATGATGATGAAGGCTTTGCACATACTACCTCTTTGTCATCTGCCTCACCAAAGAAGCAGAGCATTCAGGAGACTGGGGACATCAGGCTGTGTCTTAGTTACTTTTTTGTTCCTGTAAAGAGAAACCATGCTGAAAGCAACTGTTAGAATAAAGAGTTTACTGGAGCTTACAGTTGCCGAGGGTAGAATCCATGACCATCAGGCAGGGAGTGTTGCAGCAGACAGGCAGGCATGGCTCTGGAGCAGGAGCTGAGAGCTCACATCTTAAGACAGCAGCCATGAGGCAGAGGGAAATCTAGCTGAAAATGTCATGCACTTTTGAAACCTCACATACCTTTTCCAACAAGGACACATCTACTTCTCAAACAGTTCCAGCAACTGGCAAGCAAGTGTTTACAGATAGAATCTTATGGATGCCATTCTCAACCAAACTACCACATCCCATTTCACTCCCTAGCCCCCATAGGCTATGTGCCATATCATAGTGCAAACTGCATTCAGTTCAACTTCAAAAGTCCCTAAGTCTTTCACAGTCTCAATACAGTTTAAAAGTCCAAAGTTCAAATTCTCTTCTGAGACTCAAGGAAATCTCTTAACTATAACCCCTTGTAAATTGCAAAAGCAAATGTAATACTTCCAACAGACAACAACATAGTAGTTGTACAACTACATAGTAAATAGTACATTTACTATTTCAGAAGGGAGGAATCAGGGCACAGTGAGGAAATAATGGAACACCAAAACCCAACAGGAAAAACTGCAAATCCTTTATCTGATGTCTGATGTCAAAGATCTTAGATGGCTCTGCCCTTCCAGTTTTACTGACTGAAGCATATATTAGCCTGTGAGGGCCATTCTCTTTTTAAGCCACCACAGGCTGCTTTAGTAAACACACCCAGAGTCATTGAACGTGCCCTAGCCCCTTGGTTATGTCCTTACACTCTGCTTTTACACACTTCTTAGTATGTTACATGTGTTTCATTTTATTCCCTCAGGTAGGAAGTCATTTGGTTAATCCCTGTTTTTCTGTTTGTGAAATGAAGACCTTCCTTCCAGAACTGTTAATGACAATTTATCAATGACAGAATGAGTTATATTTGTGCAGAAGGTTTGGCACACCAAGGATGCTCAAGCATATACTCTTAATTTCCTCAGTTTGTCAATAGTGTGATTCAATGAACTGAATACAGAATTTTAAATTTGGGCTTTAATTTCTAGGCAAACATTGACCACCTTTTTCTATGGAATATATAAATTAATGCGGGTGAGTTCAAACATGCAACAAAATGGAATGGAATAGTCATGTTCAAACTATGTTTTAAGGACATAGTTTTCTTCAGTTGCATATGAGATATGTATATAGGGCTGGCAAGAGCAATCGGCTCTGTTCTTCCTCCAGAATATACATCTGCTGAGCTACTCTGTTGACTTGGGGGTTTGGGTTTCTTTTGTAGTTTCCTAACAAGATTGTGGCTCAGGTAGCCTGTGATGTTCTTCAGTTGTTGGTTTCCTACTGGGAAAAGCTTCAGATGTTTGAAACTGCTCTACCGCGAAAAATGGCAGAAGTAAGTCCTTTATCTATACTGCTAAAGCATCTGCATTTCCTTCTCACTAGTGTATTTGATATCTAATTAACTGTAGATCCTCGAGTAATTGTTAGAGAAGCAACTATTAAACTGCCATGTGAGCCCCGTTTTCAGGCTGTGTTGGCCGGCTCCTCTCAGCTTCAATTCTAGGCACTGTGCAAAGAAGCCTGCAGTGTTCCAGCCAGAGGCTGGTGCTTGGAGAGTTTGAAAGGCAGACACAACCACAACAAAGAGACCTTTTGTAGGTTGGGCTTTATTCATTGAGAGTAATTTGGATGGTGCCAACAAGGAGTAGGCAGCTGGTTTAGTGCCTTCCTTGCAGGGCGGGGCGCTGGCTCTTGTGTAAAGCAGGAGTTGCTCCCAGACTACAGCCCTGGGCCACGCTTGCTGCTGCGGCATGGTTACTTGGCAGTAATGAGATCAGTGCAGTATTAACCTCTGAGGGGTGGTGGCCAGGAGAGGGAGACAGGGCAGGAAGAGCAGGAAGTATCATCTCGACCACAGCTTCTTGAAAGTCAGCTCCAGCCCAGAGGTCTTTGCTCAGAGCTGAGTAGGGACTAACTCACCAATGCCTGTGATTCGGCACACTTGTGCCTGGCTGTTTTTATAAGCACTTCTTTAGGCAAGCTGTATTCTTTGCCCATCCCTTGGAGACTCTGAGGAGATCTAATTTGTCCCCATGAAGGATTGCAAGGAGAGAGAAGAAATGATGCAGATTCGTTTCCTCCCACCCCTAGACAGACTGCATTGGTTGGCATCACTTTGTTCTCTCAGAATCACATCAAGAGTCACAAGTGGTTTTTGACCTTAAGTGATCTGGAGTGAAATAGACCTTTTACTCTGCTGCGGACTGTAAAATTGGGTTTAGCGTCACCCTGTAACTATTCAGACAGGACTCATGTGAGAATGATTGGCAAGCTGTGATTCCAAAACAGGAGGTGGGACTCTGTGCTGATTTATAAGAGCAAATGGGAACCTTTCCATAATTATTTTTAAAGCCTTTTTTTTTTTTTATTTCACTAGAAATGTGGGGCTAATAGTTTCACTAGAAACTCTGTTACTATAGAGAGAACTATCCTTGCCTTGAGGTCTCAGTCCCCATTAAAGAAAATCATTACATGGTCATAATTTTCAAATCTGTTACAACTGGCCCTCAGTGTTGTATCACCATCCAGTGAGTAGGCACCAGGTTGTGTTAAGTTGCAAGGCCATCTAGGAATCCGTAGCATGGCTTCCAAACTATAACTATGTAAGCTATATAAAATATAACTGTAACAACTATATATAAAAACTATGATAAATTGCTTGACTAGGTTTTATCTTTTATTCAGATCCTTGTGGCCACAATTGCATTCCTTTTACCAAGTGCAGAGTACTCTTCCGTGGAAACAGATAAAAAGGTAAGTGACAGGCTAGGTAGCTTTCCACAGTTATTTTTAAGTATAAGACAGAATGGGAATGACTATTACTAATGATGGTGTCATTTATAACTTCCCTCTACGTTGGCCTTAACATTCCTTCCTATGAAAATCATTTTTGCTTACTAACTTACCCTGTACTTGTGTGTCCATTAAATGTTGAGTATACTAAGGGACAGTTCTGTTTATTTTCGCATGCAGTGAGTCCTAAAGGCCATAATGTAAGTTCTGGATACTTTTCTTCTTCTAGTTTATTGTGTCCTTGCTCCTCTGTCTCTTGGACTGGTGCATGGCGCTGCCCGTGAGTGCCCTCCTCCACCCTGTGACCACAGCAGTCCTAGAGGAGCTGCACCCATCCCGGGCTCCCTTGCTGGATTATATCTACAGGGTGAGTCTCCTCTAAGCCTTGGGTACAGACTGTAGACCTACAGATTAAAATACAAAAATGTTGTGCATTTCCTACATTTATGTATTTGTGCCTTCTGAAAATGACCTGTGGAAAATTATGCATTTGAAAAGAAATGAATAATTATTAATGAGTAAACAGAACAGATAGAGATGTAGAGAATCAGTAGTTACCAAGGTGAAGATGCATGTACTTCACATCACTGTCATATTTAAACAACTGCTGTTGGATCAGAATGCCCCCAGGCTTCATGACAAGTGGTCTGTGTCTACTTTGTTTCTAAATGGAAGGCTATATTATATAATATAGTATTATATTATATTATAGCCTCCTATATTATAGGGTCTGTAGCATCAGCTTCACAAAGATCTGTTTATCAGAGTATGAAAAATCAGAGTATGGAAGAGATTGCTTCCAGTAATCTCTTTGCCTTAAATAAACCTCAAGAGGCAGGTGTGGTGGTGCATGTTTATAATCCCAGTGCTTGGGGATATGGGGGCAAAAGGATTGCCTTGAGTTCAAGGCAGTCCAGGCTATATAATAAAACCCTGCCTCAAAACTAGAACCAAAACAAAGGTAAAAACACAAAGGAAAAAAAAAAAATCCTTAGGATATGAGTTTTAAAGTCTCATGTTGTAAGAAGAGTGACTTTAAAATCTGCATCCAATTTACTTTTATTTAATTATACTTTCAAAGTTATATTTAAATTATTTCTTATAATTCATGGGCTCATGTGTTGTACTGATTTAAACACAGGTTGTGGTCACCCTGCCCTCTACCATGAGGGCTCTCCCACATTCTTCCTTTCATCTCCTGGGCTGGCTCCTTCTACCTGGCTGCCTTTGGAGGATGAAAGCCTGAGGTGTGTGCAGGTCACACAAGAGCAGAAACAATCACCTGTCACTTGTGTTTTCGTCTGCCCCAAGAATATAGGTGTTGCTACTGACTTGCTAGTAACAAAAAGGTATTTAAGAATGGAAAGAAGCCTATATTTGAGCCTGTTCCTAGGAAGGAGCCCTCTCTCTCAAGCACTGTGGGAGCTGGACAGTTTGTTGGTGCTCAGGAAATGCTGACATGCAGACTGCCATGCCTGTCTGTCCTCCTCAGGTTCTGCACTGCTGTGTCTGTGGCTCAAGCACATACACACAGCAAAGCCACTATACTCTGACCTTGGCCGACCTGTCTTCCACGGACTATGACCCCTTCCTACCTCTGGCAAATGTGAGGAACTCCGAGCCAGTCCAGTACCATTCATCAGCAGACCTGGGGAACCTGCTGACTGTGGAAGAGGGTGGGTATGACTACAGATATATGATCTTATGTGCAGGAAAAGGTGAGGTTGTAATCTTTCCATGCTAGTGCTTTGGGTTTGTTTTGAATCCATTGTTGAAGTTGAAGTCCCAGTTTATAGAGTCTCTGATAGCAAACTTCCTTCCCTGTTTCTTTCTTTTTTTTTTTTTTTCCTGTTATTTTTTTCCTCTCTTTTTACCCCATCTTAAATTATGCACATGGTTTTGTGTTACTGAAAACCTGTTTGTTTTATACCCATGAAATGCACCAAAAAGATCATTTTCTATTCCCAAATGGCTTTCTAGGGAGTGGGGGAGATAGGACATTGCTGGGCTGGTAGCGTCTTCAGGACTTCCCATAGGGAAGAACTTAAACTGGACTCAGCAGGGTGGGCAGGTTTGAAGTTGCTCATAAGAGTATCCAGCTGAGGAGCCCCTCATGCAGAAAGTTGATAGCAATCCAACTCTCAGGCAGACCTCTCTCGTGTGCCTTTGTGGAGAGGAAAGAGACTTAGCAGGCCATGATCCGGTAAGAGTGCAGGATGTATAGTGGCCCCTAAAATAGGTTCACCCCTATTTTAATGACTTACTTATTAGGGCATTTCACCTGTACCCAACATAATTACTACTTTTAAATAAAGTTACAAGCAAGGTACACAATCAAGCCATCTGTGATCGCATGTGTTCAGATTGCTCATTGTTAATAACTAACTACTTAAAACAGAAGGAAGGGGAGGAGCTTCAGGAGAGGAGAATCGAAGGAGAGCCAGACATCCTAGCTTTGTATTTCCTCTAGGAATCTAGAGAGAAGGTACTTGGAATGTTTTCTTGTTTAGTAGTTTGTGAAACGATCAACTAGTTTTGTCACTAGGATGCAGATCATCTCTGGTTCCCAGGGAGTTCATGGGAAGCAGACTTCGCTGAAATGTGCAGGAGGAGGTCAGTGTTTCATAGATGTTTCAGGACCAGACCCATTTGGGATTGTATTGGAAGTTTTGTGGCATGGTTTGCAGTTTGATTCATACGGTTCCAGGTCATCTTCCCATTGTAGAATCCAAACATTGACAAAACACAAATCAAAAGCACAACCTCTGTAAGCAAAAGTAGAGGAAAGTTACTTTTCCCATTTGATATTTTTTGCCGTGGCCCTTTGTCAGTTTCTATCTTTATCATTAGTTTTGTGCCTACCCTGCTGTCATGACAACAGCGTGTTTCCCATTATGAACTGTGAACTCCTGGCTGCTTTCCTGTGGGGTTTTAGGCAGTAACATTTCTCAGCTGGAGCATAATCTTTCTTAGTTGTATATAAATCTTATATATTTCTCTTAGGTTGTGGGGAAAAGTTTAAGTTTAAGATAGATGTAACTGACTTTTTTTTTTAAAGAGTCTTTTTGTGAGACATTTCATTTTCCATTATTAGATAAAGTTTTTTTGTACATTGAAAAAAATTGGTAAGAAATCTGAGAACATTCAAGATGATCTTGTTTTCTCCTCACTTATTACTCAGAATTTCCCAAGTTTCAGAGATTTGTTTCTTTCTAGGATTTTTATACAGCACAAAACAACATGTTATAAGTAAGCCAGTTGGATAATATCTAAAATTAGAAGTATTTAGCAGAAAGTCATATTTACAGTGATATATATGCTAATTAATATTTGATGTTTCAGCCGGGCCGTGGTGGCGCACGCCTTTAATCCCAGCACTTGGGAGGCAGAGGCAGGCGGATTTCTGAGTTCGAGGCCAGCCTGGTCTACAGAGTGAGTTCCAGGACAGCCAAGGCTATACAGAGAAACCCTGTCTCGAAAAACCAAAAAAAATAAATATATATATATATATATTTTTTTTTTGATGTTTCAAGTGTGAGTTGGAAAGCTATTACTTCCTAAAGCTCTAAGATCAAAGTATAAACCTTAATTTAAATATGTAGACCTTTTTTCATAAAATTTTTAAAGGTTCATTTTTATTTGTTTTTAAATTGGCTTTTAGAAATGTTGCCAACTGAAGTTTCCTCACGTACTCTCAGCCTGAAGTACTATTTCAGTTTCTAGTTATAGTGTTAGTGTATCTTCCTGTTCATTTTACCTCATTTTATAAAGCCCTGGGACTCATTCTGTTGTCAAGGCTTTTGTATACATTTCAGCTAGAATTTTATCAATCAGTTGCTCTTGATTACTAAGTCATGAAGTAGATGCTCAGTTAAGTTCGTCTGAGTGTCTCCAGGGTTTATTAAAATTCATCATGAATTTTCTTAAATATTTTAAGTGTTCTAATAACAAAACATAAACTGTCACAATGATTATTAAATATATTGTTTCCAATCTTTTAAAATAGCACCAAGGTTTATTAATATCCTTAAGAGGTTTACCTACAGCCAGCAAAGTAGGATCCCTGGCCCACTTTCTGATGTCTGCTTCCCCTCCAACTAGGTTTTTTTTACTCTCATCTGAGCCCCTGAACTTTTTTTTTTATCTGTCGAACCTGGCAATGCTTCCCTTTGGCTTGTTCTTATGTCTATAGACTTTTAAAGTCCCTTTAAGAGTGACGTCTTCATGTAAGTTGGTTCTTTAGCGATCTGTTTCAACTATGTTTTTATACTCAAATAGAATTAGGGTCAAAAAGAAAAAAAATTTTTAAAAATCAATCTCACAGTTAAAACATTCAGCTGTGTGTGATGGCACACACCTTTAATCCCAGCAGAGGCAGAGACAGAGACAGGTGAATCTCTCTGTGTTCCAGGCTAACCTGATATGCATAGTGAGTTCCAGGCCAGCCAGCGCTCCATAGTGATACCTTGTCTCACAAAACAAAAATAACAATCAAATCTTCAAACTAATGACTGAAATTTTGTGGTGCCCCCATTATCTCCTCATGCTTCCTTCCTGCTTTTCACAGAGAAGAAGAGAAGAAGTGTGGGACTGATCCCCCTCACTGCACGAATGGTCATGGCCCACCTAGTGAACCACCTAGGCCACTACCCTCTGAGTGGGGGCCCCGCCGTGCTGCACAGCCTGGTCAGTGAGAACCACGACAATGCCCATGTGGAAGGAACTGAGCTGTCCTCGGAGGTGTTCAGGAGCCCAAACCTGCAGCTCTTTGTATTTAATGATAGCACCCTCATCTCTTACCTGCAGACTCCAGCAGAAGGACCAGCTGGGGGGACTTCAGGGGGTTCCCTCTCAGATGTGAGAGTCATTGTGAGGGACATCTCAGGGAAATACTCTTGGGATGGCAAGGTTTTATATGGACCTCTGGAAGGCCGCTTGGCACCCAATGGAAGGAATCCCTCATTTCAGATTTCTGGCTGGCATCATCACACGTGTGGACCTCAGAAAGATTTGTTTCACAATGATGAGGGAGATGATGTGCTTGACAAATTACTTGAAAACATTGGCCATACAAGCCCCGAATGCCTTTTGCCATCACAACTAAATCTAAATGAGCCTTCCCCAACCCCATGTGCAATGAACTGTGACCAAGAGAAGGAAATCATCGAGGTCATCCTTCGCCAGAGCACACAGGAAGCTGAGTATGTGCAGAGGTGTAACTCGGATTCTTCAGTGACGGTCACCAGCCAAGGGCAGCCCTCACCAGTGGAGCCCCGGGGACCCTTTTACTTCTGCAGGTTGTTGCTTGATGACTTGGGAATGAATTCCTGGGACAGAAGGTAACCGGGCTCTGAATATTGTAGTAGCACTTTTATGTGTGGGTTGTTCTTTTTTTATTATCAATTTGAGGTTAAAGAATAAGAAATAGAAGTTTTTCTGGATTTCAATACTTACAGCTTATTTTAGCTACTGGATTAAAGGTATAAATAAAGCTAAATGTGCCATGCTGGTACACAGCCTGAGTTCCAAACACCTGTCAGAACTTTGAAAGCATATGAACCATACTTTTTCTTCTTGCCTCCCTAAGCGTACTATTTCTGTTTTCATACAATATGCAAATGGACTGCAAAGGTAAGTAAACCACTGTCTAGCCACAGGATTGGTGAGGAATGTGAACTTGATGCACCTCAGACAAAGGCACAGGAGGCCAAGAAGAACAGTTTTATCCAGTGGGTAGTGTATGTATTGGAGGACACCTTAGTGAAGAGGGTGGGATTGACCTGGACCTGAGAGTGGAGCTTTAAAGAGAGGATGGGAAGAGGGTCACAGAGCTGGTATTGAAAACAGACTCAAGTACTTGCACACAAGGGACATACTCCTGACTAAAGAGCTTTCCAGTGTCACTAGATGCCAGAGGGATCGTTGTGTCTCTGTATACTCAAGGAACATGAGGCTCATTTTGAAACCTTCTGAATTACTTTTCTTTTTTTATGATAAACACTATGAAAAAAAGCAACTTATAGAAGAATGAGTTTATTTTAGGCATATGGTTCCAGATGCTTAGGGTCCATAATGGCAGGGACAACAGATGACAGAAATGACAGCTAGACCACAGCTGAGAACTCATGTCTCCTACTGGTAACAGGAAGCAAAGAAGTGCCACATGGCTTCTGAAACCTCAAAGCCTGCCCCCAATGACAAACTCTCCAAGCAGGTCACATTTCCTAAATTTACTCAAACAGGACCACCAAGTGAGGAACAAGTATTTAAATGCCCAAGAATATGGGGGACATCTCATTCAAACTTCTACAAAATCTATCACAGTTCTTCAGCAAAGGAGACTGTAGATGGATCAATGATGGCTATCTTCACATAATTATCCTGTGAAGAGCCATCATGACCACGGAAACTCTTATAAAGGAAAACATGTAATTGGGGCTCGTTTACAGGTTCAGAGGTTTAGTCTATTGTAATCATGGTGGGAAACATGGCAGCATACAGGCAGACATGGTCCTAGAGAGGTAGCTGAGAAGTCTACATCTGGATTCTCAGGCAGCAGAAAGGAAGACACACTGGACCTAACATGAGCTTCAAAAACTCCCAAACCAATGACATACTTCGTCCAACAAGGCCACACCTACCCCAGCAAGGCCACACCTCCTAATAGTGCCAGTCCCTAATATAAGTCATTCCTTTTCAAACCACCACAATGGCTATGTTTGGTATTGGATTAGAAAATAGCAAAGTTGGTCTATAGTTACATAATTTCTTCTTGCATATTTTTTTCCATGCAGGAAGAATTTTCATTTGTTGAAGAAAAATTCAAAATTATTGAGAGAGCTAAAAAATCTGGACTCGCGTCAGTGGTACGTGAAATACCTTTTCTTGTCTAACTTTGTGAGCACATTACAGTATCAAATACAGTTTTAAGAGAACAGGTACCCATAGAGAAACCTAGAGTATTTCTGTAGCCCAGAATCTGTTAACCTTGACTGGACCTTTAGTGTTTTGTTTTGTTTTCTTCCATTCTATTTTGTTGAGATAGGGTCTCTTTAATTTGCCCAGGCTGACCTTCAAAATACTCTGTAGCCCAGGCAGGCCTGAAACGTAGTTCTTCTGCCTCAACCCCCAAGTAGCTGTGATCATAGGCTTTCTTTAATCTAAAAGTTTTAAAAAAAAAAAAAAATCCCATATCTTGTTCTGTTTTAACTTCATGGCCTGTTTTTCATTGATAACATACACATCATTTTGTGTGTGTGTGTGTGTGTGTGTGTGTGTGTGTACTGTTATTAAGTTCTCTTACAGGTGTGTATGTACATACACATGGATTCATAAGCTTTTGAGTCTGTTTAGTGTTGTTTATATGTGTGTGTGTGTGTGCTGAGAGTTGTTGACTTGGGAGTGATTTTTACAGTGGTTGCTCTGTATATTCCCATCAGCAATGAGTAAA
Organism: Arvicanthis niloticus; assembly: GCF_011762505.2. Classification (NCBI taxonomy): domain Eukaryota; kingdom Metazoa; phylum Chordata; class Mammalia; order Rodentia; family Muridae; genus Arvicanthis; species Arvicanthis niloticus. The sequence goes on along the minus strand of NC_047659.1, from coordinate 116,155,500 downwards.
GCACTCCTAACTCCCACATCCTACCCTGCATTTATTTAATGATAGCCACTCTGGCTGAGATGAGATAGAATCTTAAGGCAAATTTAATTGGCATTTTTGTGGTGACTAAAGATATTGAACACTTAAAATTATTTGTAGGCCACTTGTATTTTTTTCTTTTAAAAACTATTCTGTTCCTTAAACTATTTGTTGATTAAATGGTTTGGGGTTTAGGTATTCAACTTTGCAGTCTTTATGTGTCTTGCATATCAGACCCTGTCTGACATTACTTGTCAAAGTTTTTTATATTTCTCAGTCTGTAGTTGTCTCTTCAGGATGGTGATTTTCTCTTTTGCTGTGCAGAAGCATTTTAATTTAAGTAATACTGTTTGCTAGTTCTTGGAATTATTTCCTTTGCTCTTAGGAAATCCCCGTCTACTCTTTTGTCTTGAAGTAGTTTCCCTGTTTTCCTCTGGCAACTTCAGGCTAAAATATAGGTCTTTTTGTTAGTTTTCAGTTTGAGACAGGGTTTCTCTGTGCGGCCCTAGCTATCCTAGAACTCAATCTGCACACCAGGCTGGCCTCAAGCTCAGATATACAAGTTGCCTCTGCCTCTGCTGGGATTAAAGTCATGTGCCACCTTGCCCAGCTTTAAAATGTGGGTCTTTAGTCCACTTTGAAATAAGGTGAGAAATAAGGATCTAATTTCATTTTTATACACATTAAACAGTTCTATTTTTCTCCCTTCTGTATGTTTAGCATCACTGTCAAAAAATCAGTGGTTGCAACGCAATGTGTTTATTTTGAGTTCTCACCCATTGACCTGTGCATTTGTGTGTCAGTGCCATGCTGTTGTTCAGGTGGCTTTCTTGTATTTATTCTTAAGTAAATGCTTGACTCAAGTCACTATTATTTGCATATCAGCCTTATAGCTGTGATATTTTATTGATAGTTTTAGTTGTTGAACCTATGTATGACAGCAACAACTAGTCAAATAGTGAAGTCTACCTGGAATTAAAATAGCATACACACACACAAACCTTTTAGAGGACTTAATAGAAATAATCTTTTTGTCACAACACAAATGATGCAATCTAGGGGCCTTGATTGGCTGGTTTTTTGTTTGTTTGTTTTTCTGTCAAAGAGTTAAAGGGCTAAAAAAATCTGAAGTATAACAAGTAGCAGCAGAGAAACCTCAAGCACCACAGACAGAATCAGCAGTTGAAGAAAGGTGTTCTTGGTGGTGAGGAACCATGCACATAGTAGACACACAGAGAAAAAGGGTCTCAAAAATCTATTATCTTCTCCAGAGCTGGGGGTTTTAAACCTCTGGGGAGTTTTCCTCCCCTACTGTAGGTTTAGTCAGTTTGAAGACAGATACAAAGATTGATTGCTTCATAACTGTTGTGTGGCAGGTCCTGATCCAGCCTGGAACGTGTTGAGCCAGTTCATCAGTAGTGGGGCTGCTGACAAGAGACAGCTGTCAGGCTTTTCTCTCAAGTCAGGAGGCTGAGGAAGAAGCTGACCATCTTGGAAATTCACCATCTTTATTCCCTGGCTCCTCTTTCTCTCTGCCTGCCCCCTGGTCTCTCACTAAGGACTCAGCAGATAAAATCACACTAGGCTTACTTATAGCTCTGTGTCCTTTCACTCTTCAAAAAGCATCTAGAATTATGATACATTAATTCATACCGACCATTTTATTGGAATCAAATCCTTTAGATTTTTTTTTCTACCTTCCCATGACTCTTTCTCATCATTCATAGCTTCTTGGAGCCACACACATGTTGAAGCATGTACTGTTATGTGTGTGCTTTCTGGGTGTTGGGAATGTGCGATGGTGGCTGTTGTGAGCCTGATTCCACCTGCAGAAGGTGGTATGCCGGCCTTTCCTCATAGTAGCTTTAGTGTTCCAGAGAGTGGAAAGCATTTTAGTATCTAGACATAGAAAAAAAGAAAATATACAGGTTCAAAGGATTCATTTGTAGTAATTGAAAGAAACCATCCTCGGGGCAGATCCTGCAACTCTATTGGTATTTTAAATGTTTTCCTTTTTTGATTTAGGTAAAGCTTAATTTGAATTTCAAAAACGTTTAAGAACTGTTTTAGATCCTGATGCTGCCATTCCTCCCTTCATTCTACCTCTCCTTTCTCTCTCAGGACAGAGACTGAGCCCTCTGGAAATTCCATGAGGGATTTCTGAAGGACTTGGGCACTTGCTTTACTCCCTCTGGTCCTTCGATGTTAAACAGTCATTTGGACCCCAAACCCAGCTTTTCTAGCATATGCTGAATTATTCCCTGCTTCTCCAGTGTTAAGTGAATGCACTGGTATCTTGTAATTGTAGCCAATTTGTTGAATGTTAATGCACTTTAGTTACATGAGGTGCAATCGAATTAGCTCCCTGGGGTGCTGTAGCAGTAAAATATGGCTTTGGGTAGCTGATTGGCAATCTTCTGCCCTTTGATTAACCTTCACTTAAAACCCCAACTCCTGGACTTACGTCTGGCATCTTGGCCTCTAAATGCACATCAATTTATTTAATGGGAAAGGATATTTTGCAAGATTGTCTTTTAAAAACCTGAACTCCATCTGGGCCTCTTTACCTGTAGGGAAATCTGGCTTGTGCCATAGATTGGTCTAATACCATGCAAGAATACATCTTGTCCCTCAACTTTCAGGACATTTTTATTTATTCCTAGTATCAATTTATATTACTGTTGTGGGGGCACAGTGCCTTTTTCACATGTTTTGAGAAAAAGTAGTCTTGCAGCTAAGGTCTGTATACTGTGTGTGATGGCTGCACATACAAATCACTGTGGGCTTTCTTACCACTGTGTGGTGAAGGAAACAGTAAAGTCATGTTTTCCTTTGTTTGGTTTTTAAAATCTGACAGCACAAGAAAACAGAACTCTTCTGGTCTATTCCTAGTAATAAAGAAAACTGCATTCTAACGAGGAAGGCGACATTGTTGATTTTATGTATATGTGTTCCTGAATTACCTGCTCCTCCATGCACTGGTTGTGCAGCTTGTAGATATGGAGTGCTGTTGATGTTGTAATTACCATTTCAAAAGCCTGGCGCTAATAAGGCCAGGCACAGTGTCTGCATCTTAGCAGGCTCTCTGCAGTGCTAATATTTTGGAGGATGTGAAATTTGATGAATGTTTACAACTAAAGGTCACCTTTCCTCACACCCACATCAGACAGTCCTCCTTCATTGGAGCTTAGCTTTTTGTGCTCCTACACTGAGTTAACGAGGACTCAAGGACTCAGAATGGAATAGTCTTGGGCTTTAAGGATAAAACATTGATGTATTTCAAATAAACAGAAGGTTGGGGTTTTTCGTAAATTGAATGCTAAAAACTTTTAAGATGTAAAGATAGTTGCAGAGAGAAATCAAGTAAGTATGCTTTTGTGCTTTTGTTGAAACCACCTTTTAGTAAGTCTGTGGCCATCATCCTAGCCACCAAATTATTACAGTTCTTATGATAAGCCAGTCATGATGTAGGGGACCCTTCTTGTTTCCCTTGCCTGTCTCTCAAGGTAGTAAATGATATGACAATTTCTAGATTCCCTAAGGTCTTGACTACAAGATTGTACACTCTCTGTGGAGCCCATCACTACCAAAAAAAAAAAAAAAAAAAAAGTGTCCTCTTTACAGCATCTCTTTCCACTTCCTACACTGTGCAGCCATGTTGTTTGTTTACATGTTCAAGTTGACAGTTCTTTTTATTCTTTTTCTGTATTTTCTGATTTTGTATTTGTTCCATGAGAATGCTGGGGGAATGAGTAGCTAGCTAATGAACAGAGGAGACTGCACCTTCTCCAGTGATTTATGGAACATTTTACTTTAGCTTCCATTAGCCTTGCATAGTAAGGAGAAAAATAACCATGAAGAAGGAAATATTTGAGAATTTGTTAAAATATGGAGTCCAGATCTACCAATTTGGATGTCTAATCAGATTACAGTGTTGAGATATTAAATAATTAAACAATAGAAACATTTCCGAATTGCTGAAGCACTTGATGCTTTTTCCTATGCAGTGTTTTCATGATGTAATGCAAATGTGAGAAGGGTGGGGCTGCCCCCGGAAGTGGGGATCTAATTCTTTTACCATTGAGGCTACAGTAGAATAAAGCTCATGGACTGGTGCTGTCAAAGGAGTGGTTCTTGATTGAGCTGCATCTGAACAACAGTTGAGCTTTTATCTCCAAACTCCCACCAAATAACTTGATAGGGTGGATTCCAGTTATTTTAATACTTTACTAGCCATTACACATTCAAATATGCCATCAAGTATCTGGTAAGTTTAACAGAGACTTAGCTGAGGCCATACTATACATCAAATACTTAAAAAAAGAAAGAAAGAAAGAAAAGACAGGGCTCCTTTCTTCAAAGTGCATATCATGTTTACATGATTTAACAGGAAACTACCACAAGTCTATCACAGAGCAGGTAAATAAAGAACTTATCTATCCAAAAGTATCCAAAAGACCATGCAGAACAACTGTACATTATATCCTGTGTCCTTACAATAGTCAAAACACATCCTTTCACAAAGAAAATCCCTAAGTGTTTCCATTTCTCATAAAATCTTAGAACATCTCATGCCTCTAGTTGATCCCGAGTCACAGTACGTGTCCCCTTGAAATGCTTTAGAGGACAGTGTTCATCAAGCATGGAAAGAACCTGCTGGATAATGTGCTCTGATTGCTACTATTTTAGTGTTTCCAGTGTCTGAAGTGTAGTCTTCTTCTTTAACCTTGTGTCTCCTTTCGGTCACCTCTGCAAAGCAGATGATACAGTAATAACACTGGTCTTCTTATGGAGTAGGGCTTACAGAATTCAAATAAGTTCATGCATCAGCTACCTTAGAATAGTGACTGACCCTTTGTGAATGTCATTAGGAGTCATGCTGGCCATACCAGTAAAAGAAAACTATATACACCCATGTTCTAACTCCTTTAAATTTAAACATTTATAGCCGAGAGACCCATAAGATTGCAGTGTTTTACATTGCTGAAGGGCAAGAAGACAAGTGTTCCATTCTAGCCAATGAAAGAGGAAGCCAAGCATATGAAGACTTCGTTGCTGGTCTTGGATGGGAGGTAATTAACTTCATTCATTATGTGGTTGTTGACAATCAGTATTTAAAGCAGACATGAGTTGTGTGTGTTCTTAATTATATCTTTGTATTCAAATGTAGCATGCATGGCGTTCTTGAAGACTGCACTGGCCTTAAAATCTGCTTGCTTCATTTTACTATTCTATGTATGGATCTTTGCTTCCCCTTAATATCTTTTCATTAACTTTGCATAAGAATTATATAGTCATATAAGCTCAGGACTGCAGTTTGTGACAAAAGAAGACAAGTGTGGTCACTGTGGGGTTGAGAAAAAGACAATGGTTTGCTAGATGATAAATGAATGAGGGCTTGGATAAAGTGAGAAACTGGGACTAGAATGCTGTTGGCTGTCACTGCAGTTCCCTGATGCACAACTCCAGAATAACTGATGAGGACTTGGGTTTCCTTCCTGATTGGTCAACTAACGGATGTATATACAGAGGCATGTACCTGCCTCCTGTGAACATAAACCTAGAGGAAAGCATGTCCCTAGAATGTGAAAAGTGGAGTGGGTGGGAGAGGTGTATGGGGTGTGTGTGTGTGTGTGTGTGTTGGGTTTTGTGTCTTTGTGTCTGTATATGCTGTAGCACATGCTGGGATCGCAGCCAGGTCCTTGCATGTGCCAGGGAAGCACTGAACTGCTGAGGCAGACCCTCCTTACATTTTGATAGTGGTTTTCACATAGCATGGTTGCAGACCAGTTTTGGGTTTAATGGCCATTTCTTTCTTTAAAAATTAATTTTGTTGACCTTATATTTGTTTGTAATCAAAAAGAAATATATTTAAATGAAAATTGTTCATTCTCTCAGCTCACACTCCTGCCTATGAATAAGATTAGCTCACTTTTGCTCCTCATCTTTTGCTCCGTGACCTTTATCAGGTGGATCTCTCAACCCACTGTGGGTTTATGGGTGGTCTTCAGCGCAATGGCAGCACAGGACAGACAGCCCCTTACTATGCTACCTCGACCGTGGAAGTAATTTTCCACGTTTCCACTCGGATGCCATCAGATTCAGACGATTCGCTCACCAAAAAGGTAAGGCGGGCTTCTCAGGGACAACATCTCACTGCACTCGTGCATAAGTGAGACTCTAGGGCTGGATGGTGACCAAGCCCTGGCAATTTTCCCAGGGTTCAAAGTTAAGTGTCGTTCTTCCTCAGGCTACAGTTGTGGTGAATCTAAAATACTAACTTAGCACAGCCTGAAGGCCTAAGGTTAAAGACTAGGAAGTAAAAGGGTCTTTATCATGGCTACTTTGGGGTCTTTTTTTATGTTAATTACCTGAGAAACAATATTTTTACCTCACGGGTTGGCAAAGGCCACAAAACATAATGGCCATTTTGACAAAAAAGTGCTAGTAAGGCTCTAGGAAAGCATCCTACACATACCCCAAGGTTGCTAGGATGAGCTGCCAGTGTTTGTCAGAGTGACCCTGCCTGCAGATATGTTGCTGCCCACATGTCTCACCTCAAATGCTATCCCTTTGTTCTCCCCGATGCTCCCAAAGGAACTCCACCAAAGAAGCAGTGCCTTGAACTCCCCAGCCTGTAGAATGTTTACTTGAAAAAACCTTGTTTTTGGATAAGGAATGCATTAATGGGAGAAAAATGTAGTCTGGTAAGCAGACCACTCCTGTAAGTTTCTAGATGAATGGAGCATCCCAAAGCAACTATGACATGTGCTTTCCCTGTGGGCAAGTAGGTGACAAAGCCTACATTCCAATTAGACACCCACTCTCCTCTAACAGCACAGATGTAAGGATGTGAGGGCAGTATCACAAGTACTAAGGCTGCACTTTGGAAGTGTGGTGTGGCATGGTTAAAGCTAGGGCCAGCCAGGGCTCAAGTGTGTGTCTTCATTATTTTACCAGTTTGTACCTCTGGTTTTCATGTATTAAATAAGATTTAGAATGGAGCCCATAACATAGTACTGTTGAGTCAAGTAAGTATGACAAGGCCAGAAAAATTGCTTAGCCCAGTACCTGGTAGGAAGTCTCTGGCCATCAGCCCTTGTCATTGTCCACTGGTGTAATTGATTCTTTTTTCCCTGCCCCATTAGCCAGATGATTGATATTAGCTCATGGGCCCTACTGTATCTGCTTCATTTCTTTTGTCTCTGGTTTTGCTTTTTCACTACTGTAGTCACAGATGTCTGGACTGCATACATGATGAACAGTGCATGTGAGACATCCTCAGAACTCGGGTCACAGACAATTTCCATAGCGGTCAAGTGTCTCAGATGCATAAAGCACAATTTGCATGCAGAAATTCAGCAGCCTTTCACCAGCATAGCCCTGCATACTGCCTTGGCCTCCCTGGGCTGGGAACCTCACAGCTAGTGGGAGTGCTAGCCATGTGCTGGTTCTCACAGGTGTGAAGGAGCCACCTGCCTGGCCAGCGTGGTTCTGATGGCTGCAGTGTTCATAGAAAGGAGGACCCTGCTATCTGGTAGCTCACTGGTATTCTAGAATCTGAAGTCGCTTTACCAAGACCCCAGGCTGTATTCACATGTTTCATAAAACTTGGGGTACCATGTAAATGTCTTTATACTCTGCATATTGTCCCCATATTCTTTAATTTTTCATGATTGACAATTATGTGTCAAAGACAGATTTACATATAAACTATTTTGAAATATTTCTTAAGTAAAAAGGCTTTTTGTTTTTATACTATTTTTTGACATAATGCTGCTATAAGTAATATTCCAAGTCTTGGTCTGTGTGAGAGATTCCCCACTGTAATACTCAAAGAGCAGCTGAAACCGTTTGCAGCTCTCAGCTTTAGCATCATTAACGATAAACCCTCGTTCCCAGGATGTCTCACAGTTAGGCAGAAAAAATCAGTCACAGAACAGCAGCCCCCGGTTCCTTGACTTACTCTAACTAAATTGTCCCTAACAGCTTAAAAATGAGCTGCAAAATTCTAAAGTGATTCATGCTCTGTTCTGCCCCTGTCATGGGGGGGACTTTTTCAATTCCGCAATGTGGTTGCAACCCCATACTGAACTCTTGATCCTTCACTGCAGAAATTTGTTAGCTCTAGCTAGATTAGATTTTTCACAGCTAATCTAACTGCTGTAGGGGTTTGCAGAGTGGGGACAGAGCTGTGCTATTGGATTTGTCCAATTCATTTGACTCCAGGACTATAATTGCACTTATGTCTTACAAGGCTTTTATAGCCTCAGGCTGGCCAGCCACATGAAAAACAAATTGGCAGTGATACAGTAGAATGAAAGGGGATGAAAGGCCCACATTATCAGTCTCTAAGCAGCTCTGTTCTGGCAGGAAGTTTCTTGGTTAATTTACAAATAAAACTTAGATTTTAGGATGGGCACACTGTCAGCTGAACAATGGGGATGTCAGGCCTGACTGTTACTTAGTAAAAGTAGCAGCCGGGCCCGCTGAGGAGCCCAGATTCTTCAATCAAACAGACGACTCCTTCTGGAGCCAGCTGGCGATGTAATGCAATTAGTCGGGAAAGGAGGTCAGCCTATTAGGTGTGGACCATGACCAGTGTCACCAGTGGCGTGCAGGCGTGCAGCCTGGCAGCAGCAGGCAGCACAGCTCAGGCAGAGGGGCTTTAGAACTCTGTCAGTCAGGAATGGGGATAGCAGGATATGGGATTGATTTCTTGAGGCTCGAGAGCCTGTTTGTTCTGAGCATGGTAAGCCTTGAGGCCTTCTGGACCCTATTGCTTAGTGGAAGCAGGAGCCAACGTGAATGCACTCCCTTCTAGGGAGGCATCGTCTCCTCCTGAAGTCACATACCTCCAGTCAAGTTGACTTGTCCCTGAGCAAACCTGTAAGTGAGTTTCTAACTTACAGGCCTATAATCAAAGTTCTGTAAAACCCACAAAGTGACATCTCTTTATTGAGATCCCCTTTGAATTGAGTACCATTTTAGGTTTCCAGAATGTTCCCTTATGCTCTGATTTGGGTAAAAATGTTGTGTGATCTGTTGTAGGTAGTTTGTCTACATTGATTTCATTTGTTTTATGCCCTTGGGTTCATATCATAGGGACAAGAGGGTGTAAGTTTTGTACTTTGTTCCAGCTATCCCCAGTCAGTGGGTTCCGTGGCCTTAGCTCTTGGTTTTGTGGTTCAGTTAATTAAACTGTAACATGTCCAGAAATCTAAGGTGCATGACACTGAAAGAAGCTCTGAGTGAATATTACACAAATAGTTCTTCCATAATTGCAGAACTGCCACAGTGGGAGGAAGGGTCAATTAGTGTGAATTGCTCTCCTAATGCTGGAGTTTTCTCAGAATACTGATGCAAATAAAATTAGAAGAAGGTTTACTGGGGTTATATAATTGAATAACACAATTTAGAAAGGGAACGGAGTAACTGCAAAATTTCAGTAATCAGTGTATCATCTCAAAGTAAGTGCTGTACTCTGCCCTTGTGGATGGAAAGGAGAGACCGTTGGTATTAGGTGTGGCATTGTGTAGTAGCTGCAAGGTCAAACAGTGTTTGGCAAGTAGATTGTCTCCATTTAGTTGCTTCTGCCAACATCATAACAAGAATGGTACAGGGTCAACTCTCTTTGGAGGATGAGAGCTGTAAGCTGAGCTTCAGGGTAGCCCTACTTCTTGCAGTTAGCTCCTATTGCTCTAAATCCTTCCATAGTTTCAATTAGATTTAATCCACATTTACCATAGAAAACTGTCCATCTTGTCTCATTGGCAATCCTAACTCACATGCTATCACTGCAGAAGGACTGAGTAGCAAAACACTGCTCCAAGGTCTTTGGCTGTTGAGTTAGAAAGGATAAAGGCAGGCAGGCAGGAGTCGGTGATATCTCAGATAAGAATAGGACTGGACCTTAACTCAGAGTAGCAGTGTAGAACACTGTGTGCATAAGACTCTAGGTTCCATAGTCAGTACTGCTAAAAGAACAAAAGAGAGAAAAGTACGACTAGAGGGGCACCCTCAGCTGTGAGAGCTTGATGCCTTATAAAGAAAACAAAACCTTTGTGTTAGAGCTAGGTTGACTATACTTGGTTTTTCTTTTTTGCCTCTACCTTTTGAACCTTTAATACTTGTGTGGGGTATTACTGAGTGAGGAGGAGGAGAAGAAAGATGCAGTGGGTAATGTTTGCATTCACAAAGGTTGTTGACTCCATTAAGTTTTTCTGAAGCGTTGTGGCTTGTGCTGGACTCCCACAGCCGTGCCTTTCTGGAACTTCTCTTCAGACCAGTTGACTCCTGTCTCTTACTCCATAGAAGCACAAAAGTACAGACGCAGGTCCCTGTAGATAATTGATGTGTAGCTCACTTCCAGAATACTTCCAGAAGTATAGACAGGCAAAATAAGCAGGCACTGCAACAAACAGCTGCCTTTGAAACCTGATGACTAGAAAAGAGGCCATGTTGGGGTCACTTTGGGTATTCTCTATGATCAAATCACATCTAAAAAAAGTAATATCTATGCTAACATATTTCAGATGTACACTATTCCAGAGTATCTTTTTGCTATTTTTTTTTTAAATAAAACTAGAACATAAGCTCTGACATAACATCACAGTTTTATTAAGGTCCTTTTAAGATTGGTCCCTTGTTCTTGATATTGGATGGCATTCCCTGCTTTGAGGCAGACACCTCATTCACTCAAGCCTTCTAAGCACCTGCCTCTGCCACACATCACAGCTTCAGAACTTCAGTTCAGGCCAACATTCTCACCACTGTGGTCTGTTCCTTTTAGTTATGCTTCTAGGCTTTCTCAAATGATTTCTTTGCAGCTTTGGCTAGATTCGGTTGATAGGCTCACCACATGGGCAGTTTATCAGTGATGTTCTTGCATCTAGCAAAGGTCTACCCTAGAAGAGCTTGTAAGGGTCTCTGGAGATCTTTCCAGGGCCTTCTTGAAGACACCAAGAGTTTGTGGGTTTTTTGAGTTCATAATCTCTTTATTTATAAAATGTCAAAATAAGCAGGCTGAACTACTTGAAATATATCAGTAAAGTAGCTTTTGAGGTGAGCTGAGATCAGGATGTCCAACTGAATGGAGCCCAACACAAAACTGTAAAGTCACTTATAGCAGTAAGAGACTCTGTGTGTGTGTGTGTGTGTGTGTGTGTGTGTGTGTGTGTGTTTGTTCATGTGTTCTCCCAGCCTGTGGACCATAGGTTGGATGTTCCTGGCTTAGATAATCATGAGTGGAGGCTACAGCCTCTGGCCCTCTCTCTAGTGCTGTTCTGTGCACTTGGCATCGAGAACAGATAGAGAATTCCTGAGCAGGCGCTTCTTGTAAGATGAGGTAAAGATAGAGTTACTCAAAGTCCTTGGGACGGGTAGACAGCATTTCCTGTGAGCACTTTGGACATCTTTAAATGCCAGCTGCTAGTACTCCCACCAAAGTTAAGTTTTAATTTAAATTAAATATATTTATTTTCTTAAAAATATAATTTCTTACATTCTTTTTCTCAAAAATTTATCTTGGCACCAGTTTCTTACAAATTGTCTGCAATTGTGTTGGAGTAGCTTGTGTTATCTTACTTTGTTATTTGTTAATAACCACTGGATTAAGAGGCTTAAAGTTTTAAAGCAATAAAGACTAGAAAAAGTGATGTCATTTTTTTGTTGAGAAACATTCTCAGCAGTATAGGATAGGACTGATGTTGAAAAAGAATTCTGTGTAAAAGAGATCTTAAAGATGTCTTCCTCCATCCCACTGGAATGTGCCCTTTGTGCTTCTGTGTGTGATCTTAGAACCAAACCTGCCTCCTAGCAGATCGGCTGAAGTTTTATGGAATAGCAAATTTTTGAATCCCAAGTGTAGTAGCCTGATTTGGACTAAAATATTTTTGGCCTCTGAGTTTTCTAATTCAATTTGTAAGCCACAGCCCCTCATAAACTGTTGTTAGCACCTCAGTTAATAAAGAGCCAATTTGCTATTGCAGCTCCGTCACCTGGGGAATGACGAGGTCCACATCGTCTGGTCTGAACACTCCAGGGACTACCGCAGGGGAATTATCCCAACAGCCTTTGGAGACGTCTCCATCATTATTTACCCAATGAAGAATCATATGTTCTTTATCACGATAACGAAGAAGCCTGAGGTACGCTCCCTCCATTGTTGCCCCGACCCCTTCATTTGCCATTGCATTCACAGTCCTCAAAACACTGATGAATGTTACAAATATCTGAACTCTGTGTGCTAGATAGGAATTTAGTATGAACTGTGATATTCAAAAGAACTCTAATCATGAGCACAAAATTCCATATTGTATTATTTGAAAATTATGTTAGAAAAATATATGGGCTTTTAAATAACTTTAATGTTTTAAAATGTTATAATTTTTAAAATATTATAATTTTTAACTGGGGCACATTATTAATAATAGTAAGAATTGATGGAACTCCATTATTACTTAGTTATTTGGAGAAAAACCAGCCCTGTCTGATGGATGAGCACTGGTCACTGAGCCCTGACTGGTGCTGATTGCGGTCAATCCTGAAGGATTCTGGACATGACCACAAAGACATTGGTACCCTGAAGCAAAGCCCACATGATGAGTATTAACAATCAAAGCACCTTGCTAGAGAATCAATTCAGCCATGTCAATTGGTATTGATCATGGGGCTGGCTGGAACAATCCAATGGTCTATGTCCTGTATACTAATTGGCTGCAGTTTCAGTCCTTGTCATGCCTTTACTAGTATTTAATACTGCTGCTTTGTAGTGACTTACTTTGTTTTCAATTCATTAAGAAGAGTCTTCTTAGGTTTGAAATTAAATTTATTAAGCATATGGGCCATTCTTTAAGAAAAAAAAAAAAGACTTGTTTTCATCCTGATAGTAAATATAATATTTATTTACGTCTCAAAATCATTCTCCTGGAGGAGCTCAGCATTATTCTGAAAACTGTTTTTAAGCTTTAAAAGTAGATCATGAGATTTGTCGTTCTAATTCGGATTTGTGACCTAAAGTGTTACATTAGCATTAAACGTGCTAATAAGTGAAAAAGTGCTTCAGACACTGCCTGGCACCTGGGTAAAAACTGCTTCCATGTGAGCCATTGTTGCAGGTATGGTTGCCATCAGGATTTTTTATATATATATTTACTATCACAGAGTAAAATCAGTAGAGTTCTAAGCTTAACATATACATGAATTCTCCAATGTGTAGGCTGTCTCAATCCAGGAAAGCCTCGTAAAATAAGAGGGAGTCTTCTCTCTGTTCATAAAAAGATGTCAGAACTTACATTAGATAATGTGCTCCTCTGATTCAGACCCCTGTGCCCTTTTCACTTTTGTACGTAATTGGCTCAGTGCTAGCGTTTGTGTTTGCTTATGAAGACACAATTATGTATAGGAATTAAAGTGATAAGTCTAATCTTAAAGAAGTGATAGATTTAGTACTTTTTTTGCTTTCAAAATTTAAAAAGATACTTTTCTTTTATATGTAGTGTGGAACTAGTTTTATTAGGTCATTTTCAGGAAAATCCTCTAAAATTTCAGAATGTCCTTAAAATGTCCCCTTTATTTTTAAAATGAACAAAGAACTTGAAAAACATTTCATTTCACTCTAGTGTGACAAAAGTGACATTTCTCAAGGTAGCATAAGATGCATGAAAAGTTATTAATATGCTTTTTAAATTTTCTTACAAAATATGTTTAAATTTGATAAACTTGGTCATCAATTCTGACAAGATGAATTGAGAAAATTGGTTTCTAAATATTTTTAACTCAAAAAGCCTAAAGGGAAGAAGAGAATAATGGGAAACTGAAAACTTAGTGTTATCCCTACATTTAAAGTACAAACCATTACAATGTAATAAAATTAATCCAGACATTTCCAGGGCAAGTGTAGCTGACCTTTTGTTCACCAACCACTGACCCCAGGGTGAATGCAAGAGGCTTTCGGAGGGAAAGTCTGTTTGTTTGGCTTCAGTCCCTGGTATTTAAATTGCATTCCCTAATCAAATGAAAAGGCTGTCCTCTCTATCAGGTTACAGAATCCATGGCAACATTTGGCCTTTTATATCCATAATGTTAGCCTTTTTGTTTGCATCTAAGGAGAGACACCTGGAGCAATGCTAACATTAACCGATTCGGCACTAATAGCTTCATTATATAAGAACTTCTGATCAGATAGCTGTTACTTTTGTTATATTGCTTCAGCTTGTATTGTTGTCATTTTTTATCTCCTTGCTTGGCAACCAGGCAATGATTTGCAAATTTTTTTTGTCTTGATTAATTAAGCAATATAATTATCAGTAACCGTGATGCAGTCTTTGCTCAACAAAGCTTCTGAGAGAAAACAATGGTAAGTCTGTTAGTATGAATGCATTCCACGCGTCCCAGATGCATGAGGATATTATGGACAATGAGGGGAAAGGCCGCCTGTGAGCGAGGACAAAGGGTGCCACGCAGACTCGACACACTGCACATACCGCCAGGGACATGCTGTGGGCTCCCTGGGACACAGACGCCTCGTTAGATTACAGCTAGTCAGCAGAGATTAATTCTCAGCCATTTGGCGCAATAATTTACCCATTCCCCAGTCTTTTAACCAGTGTTTCTTACTGTGGAACTGAAGGCTTTGTACTCAGAGGTTTACTTAACTCTGTCCACTTTTAGGAATCTCCACCAAAATCATTATTTTTCCTTAGAGATTGTCCTAACACAGCTGCTTGAGTTGAAGAATATTCCTTTAGAAGACAGAATATGCATACATTTCAGAGACTGCAGGTGGAGTCAGCAGCAATCTTTTACCACCTGTATGTTTCATATGAATACAGTGTGACTGTAGCCAAATACATGTATTTATTTTACTCATTTCTGGGTAGCCATACTTCTCTAAGAATAATTTTAATCCCTTTTAGGAGGGGGAAGAAACTCATCAGTACACAAAAGTCCTGCTCATTGGATAGAGTCATGCATATTCAAATTGTACTTTCATTCACTTGGCCTCATTAATAGCCCATGTGATAATGTGGGGCTATTTGTAATACAAGCTCACAGGCAGCATTACTTCCAAGTCCTTTGAAATTTAACATATTTCGCTTTTTCATTCCATACACCCCCCCCCCTTAAATATACAAATTACGTGACTGGCAGAGTCCGCCCCTTCTTAATAATGCCCCACGTTTGTAAAATGCTACATTGAAGAAGCATGGGTGTGCTCGTGTGAGGGCACAAAACCCTCATGGCTGAGAGTCTGCTCACTTCACGAACGTTGTATCGAATCTCTGCCTTTTTCTTTAACAATCAATGTGCTTTGCAGCATTATTTCATTGTTAACTTGATTTCCAAATAAGTCCATTCCCATCTCCATAATATTGACATGATAAAATTTTGATCATAGAAAAGAAATGCATAATTATCAGACTTAAATTTTTTTTTTTTTGCCTACTTTTATTAGTCAGCCATTCACGAAAGACTTACCCACAAGACAGTGAGTGACTTAAAGGGTATGCAAAGCCCTTTGCCTTCCCTTTTCTTAAGTTATCCTAACTGTCCGTCTGTAGGGTGCTGTTATAGCGGTAGCTGGCTCTCTTGTAGCTTTGGGGTGTGTGGGATGGAGATGCATGCATGCATGCAGATGTGTAGGAATGTATCCTTCTTCTGGGGGATGCCTAGCTCAGGATCTCTGTCTGGAGCAAGCACCTAGAAAATGCCAGTCAAAAGGTTAATGTGCCAGAAGTCACAAGGGCATTTAAACACATAAAACTAAGAGGAGGCCAGCTTGGGCATCTATGTTTCTGCAAGGAAATGTTTTAAGCTTGCTGGAGTTCCCCTATTATACAGGCAGCGTATTTGCCTTTTCTCTGTGGTTTGTAAATTTATCTTGGTTTCACATTATAATTTTCTTTAATATTTATCCCAGCCAAACAACCCTTTGGAGTTTCAATCATGTACCTTAAATATTCTGGAGAATTCTCAAGGAAGTAAATTAACTTTGGAAAATAGTTATTTACTTAGAAAAGAACATTGAAAATACGAAAGAACTAGATTTTATTAAACTAGCTTATTAAATGGATTGTTGCAGTGTGTTCTGCTTGAGTCATGTGTTATTAACATTGATTTTAGTAAAGGAGTGGCAATAAAGAGGCAGCTGCTTGCAGATGTTTTAAAATCAAACTTGATAATACAGTGGCACTGCTAATAGAGGAATTTCCTAGATACTATGGATTTATATTATTATCACTTTTGTTCAGGTTTTGAGGGATTGAGTCACCCACAAGCAGGGGCCAAAGAATAAAGCACATTTATTTTACAAAAGAGCCTTGAGAACAGACAGAAGAAAACCTGAAGCACATCTGTATACTCTTAGGAACTTAGCTCCTACCTCACAGGAATCAGGCTTTTGAGATCTGCTTTTCAACAGAATTTCCTTAAACATTGGCACCATTTTCCTGCTTCTTACTTAGTCCTTGACACATCTGTCTTCTTCCTCTTGTGGGTTTGTCTTCTCTCCTTTACTGAATGTACACCAGATAGCAAACTGCAGCCCAGGCTTTGTGCCAGGCAGCAAGGCAGCTCTCATTCCCTACTCTTGAGCTGCCACAACAGGAAGGGCCTCTTTGAGCCAGCAGACAGGACACACTCCAGGTTCATCATGCAGCTCCTAAGGTCCTGCACATGGGTGCGCCCCGGCTGAGTGGTGTGCCCGGTGTTGGGAGTGCGCTGCTCCACTGTGGAAGGAAACACAGCCCACTGCCTAAGAGGTGTATTTGCTGGGCCAAACTGGAAGTTTAGGACCTTGCTTTTTGTTTTGTTTTGTTTTGTTTTGTTTTGTTTTTATTTCTCCTCCTTTTGTATAAGGCTTATAAGAAAGAATGCTTACTTTTTTTTTTTTTTTTTTTTTAGACAGAATCTCACATAATCCACCTGGCTCTGCCTCCTGAGCACTGGATGAAAGGTGTGTAAAGGTGTGTGCTACCACACCTGGCCAATAACACTTATTTATTTAAAAAAAAAAAGTTATAAATGAACTTTCAAAGCATATTACTAAAGATAGTAGGAAATTGTTCTTAAGGCTCTTTTTCTTACTTTGCTTGTGTTTTTATTTAAATTTTTTTTCCAATGCCTGGTCTAGCAATGTGGAAATAGTCAGTAAATACGTAAATAAGTGGTTGGGTAAATAAGTTTTCCAGTAGGAATAGGTATCACAAAGCAAAGGAAACAGTGAAAGGATGAGAGATACAGAGGCTTCTTTAGTTCACATAAATACCAAAGTACAGGAAGTCTTGAAAGAAGCCTTGGCGAAACAGACAACTAACTATAGAGACACAGACAGTAACATCACATAGGACTTCTTTATAGAAACTATGTTATCAAGAAGAGACGAGTTGTACTCAGAGTGATGAAAGAAAACACTCCCCAGAATTCTCCATCTGTGGAAATGACCCTTCAAAAGTAGAGAGTTTCTCAACCAAACAGCAACAAAGTTTGAGGGAATTTGTGGCCCATAGCTTATCATGCATTAAATGTTAAATTCTTCAAATGCAAGGGGAAAATAGGAGGCTCTTTGTCAAAAGATTGCTTGTCACATAAACATGGGAACCTAAGTTCAGGGAGATAAAGACAGTAGGATCTCTGTGTTGGGGTCCACACTAGCCCATCGCAGCCCAGGCAAAATGTTGAGGCCCGGGCCAACCCACGTTTGGTCCCGGCCCAAGCTGCCGCTCATCTGCGGGTCGGGGTTCAGCAAGAGCGAGGGTGAGGGCAGACTCGAAGAATGGAGACTAGACAGGGTGTGATTCAATCCCGTTTATTCTTCAGTCTCTCTTCCTCTAAGTGTCTCCTTCTCTGTCTCCTCTGTCTGCTGTGTCTGATTCTGTCTGGAGCCAAGTGTCTTCTATCTAATGTCTGATGTGTCTGATTCTCTGATCTCAGTCTGATTCTGATCTGTTCTGTCTCTGCCTTTTATATGTCTCACTTCTAAGCCATGCCTTTTGGTCACACCTTTAATCATGCCCTTAGGTCTTGTCTCTAACTCTTATCTCTATACTTCTAAGTCATACTCTTAAATTACACACCTTTAATCTCACACACCTTTAATCTCACACACTTTTAATCTCACACACCCAAGGTATGTAAACCAAGATTATCGGAGTGTGCTCAGCTGTTGTAGGCTATTGTAATCCAAGTCTCATGTCAGGGTATATGGCTCAAGATGGCTGCAAAGCTGATAGCTACTTTCTGCTAAAAGTCGGCCCCCAACATCTCTGGATCGTAGCTGAGTCATTTAGCTGCAGGGTCTGTGAGAGACTCTGTTCCAGATATTCATAATTCCTGTGGGATTGTGGAATTCCCCAAAGCAAAAGCTGTCACCAGACTTTGTAGCTCTCGGAGATAGAGAAGTACTTATGGGTTCCAGCCTTACCAGGAAGCCCCAGACAGTGGGGCATCCCTGGAATAGCATCAGCCTCTGGTCCATATGGTCTCTGCTTTACCTAGAAGTTACTTCATCCTTTCTGGCCTTTCATATTGATGCTTCTCTATTCCCAGAATTGTATATGCTTCTTTCATCATTGTGCATTATTACTTTTTGCTTTAGGTTTGCTCAGAAGGCTGGTGAGAAATATGGAAAAGCACATTATCTGTAGTTCTAATCAACCCCTGAAAAGTTCCATTTAAGTCCAGATGAAGCAGTTCTCCTTTAGAGCATCTGTGAAACCTCCTGTGAGGGAAGTAGAGAGTTAGAAAGCTGATTTGATTTCCTCAAACCACTGACAACTCTGTGTGCTCACTACCCCACACATGCAGAAGCCTTTCATGGTCTCTCTACATGAGCTCTAAGTCTAACGTTACCTCCTAATTCTCAGTGGTGCTGATACCATACAGTTCCTCTTCATGGCGATTGTGCTTATTATGGCAATGGCTCTTAACTTCTCAGACCTTTTCTTTACAACCACTGTTCTGTGCTGTGAGCAGGTATTCTCCTACTATGAAAGCATGAATTCTCTATCTGACTTTGCCATTTTGGTCTCTAGCTATCTAACTTTCAAGGACCACCTAAAACTAATATCTGTATCCTCTGTATATGGATGCATACTTTTGAAGGCCTCTTCATATTTGTGTGCTTCCAAGTATCCATTTGTATCCATCCACTGGAAAGACAAACATGAGAGGTTCAGCAGAAACTCATACCCTATACCTTTGCATTACATTTCTGTCTCCTTGAATGATAAAGTCAATGCCAAACAGCCAGACACAAAATCATGGCCATGCATTTGTTATGAGTGCAATACCTGTCTAACTGGACAACCAGAGAAGAAGGCATTTTTTATCATGGACTAGATTTCAGTAGACTCATACACAGTAATTGTCTAATTCCAAAACCCAAGGTTGTCTGTGAAGCATTTGCCCAGCTCTGCTTGGGAACATCAAAATGTTTGAATGGAGTCTCTGGGAGATTAGTTCTTATGTATCAAATGGAGTTTTGTCCCAAATATTGTCCTTGCCCTAACAGCTAGATACAACCATAGCCTCATGTCTTTGACAGTGTACCATGAACTTTGGGATCACTACTTCTCAGTAAAAAGCCGCCTTTGTGTTTCAGTTGGCCAAATAAGAGAACTTGGATGTTAATCTGTCCTGCCCTGCACCGCAGTCTAGGAGTATAAATGAGTTTGGGCTATACTTTCTAGGTGTGTGCTTCTCAGTGAGACCTGGGTTTCATTTAGTCATGAAAGACATGGCAGGAACTATGGGTATTTTCTAATTTGCAGCTAGCTGGTAAGGAAAGCCAGTTTGTTAACAGTAGTGGCTTTGGTCAACATACTAGGATAAGGCACTTGGGAATTATTCAGAAAGTTTAGATGGATGCAAGATTTGAATCCAGGTTCTGAAGTAGAGACTAACATCAGTAACAATAGTAAAGTGAAAGGCCCTGCCCACCTCTTTAGATCTAAATCTAGACTTCAGTTTTCTACTAACCAAACAAAACAAAGACACCACCTTCTTAGGGTCACTGGTGCCTGGGATATGCCACATCTCACAAGCCAGCATCACTCCCGTTAAGGGTCATATGTCTCAAGTAGCTCTATAAATAAGTTGTCAGTGATCATCACACAGCATCGGAGGGTGGGACTCCTCCCATGGCTCTGTGGGTCCTGTGTGACGTGCTCTAGTATCGATTTCATCTTATGCTGCAGCGTAGAGCATGCTTCCTACAACTAACTCGAACCTCTGCCCTACTCTTCCTAAGGACTGTCTCTACTTCCATTAGCCTATTTCAACTCTGCATAGCTGTTCTCAGTAGCCAGCTGTTCAGGCTAAACCATGCACCTCATTGAATCCATGAATTATGAGAAGAAATGACAATACTGTTGAGTCTTCTCGTCAGATATAGAAGAAGATACGCAGGAGAGATGCATCATCTCACTTAGACTACGTCTCTCAAGTTTTTGTGTGTTCTTTGCTCTATTTTCCTTATAAGACCTATTCCTCTGAGGTTCATATTTTGTGATATTTTAATAATAATAACAGATGCTATCATTTTCTTTTCTGGACAGTTGTTACTGAGAATGGAAAAGTAAGTTTGTGAGTTCATCCTATAGCTATTGACTTCTAGTTCTGACCTTTTCCCATGGACTCTTTATTATAATTATATGATATAACAGTTGAAATAAAGACAGTTTTGCTTTTTTACTTCCAAGTTACAACACCCCCCCCCTCTTCTATCCTGGCAAAACTCACTAATGAAAGTGGTCTCTCATTTACTCTCATGTACCAAGCTTTCAGTGTTTCACTATTGCCGTAGCTTACTAGATGTTTAGTGGGTTATTTTTTCCTTTATTTTTGTTTTTTTATTTGTTTGTTTGTTTGTTTGTATGTTTGTCCTACAAAGTATCAAGGAAACTTTATTTAGAGTACAACTATAAGACAGGGAACAATACAATAGCAGCAGATCACAGAGTAAAGATACACAAATGCCCAACAAATGCTTTTAATGAAGTTCTCTTTTATTTGCTAGCTAAGAATTTTTTATAAATAGATTTTGAATTTATTGAAACACTTATTTTAAAGCCATCTTCTGAAATGAGCAGCTTTCCTCATTTTTTTTTTTTTTTTGATGGAAACTCACACATATCTTCTTAGGATATACCTAGCTTGGTCATGATGCTTTAATATTCCAGCACATGCCATGGCACATTCCTGGAGGTGAGGGTACACTTGTAGAAATGGGTTCATTCTTCTGCAGTGTGCTTTGGGAGTCAACTCTGGCCACCAATCAGGGCAGCAAGTGCCCTTCCCTACTGAGCCATCTAGTCAGCTCTTTTGTAGGATTAGTGTTAATATTTCTGTCTATAACCCAGCTCAGATTTTTGTGTGTGATGAAATGGAGATTAGGGTTTGTTTTTCTTATGGCTTTCCCTTTGTTCCAGATCTTTATTGAAACAAACTCTCTTTTCCCCATAAATGTCTTGCCTTAGTGTGGAACAGTTGCCGTAATGTGTGCTTCTATTATCAGGCTGTATATTTTCATCTGTCAATTTATCTATCCTAATATTAATGTTTTGATATCTTAGTTACTATAATTTTATATTTAGTCCTCAAAGTCAGGTAATATAGATCATCTCATTATTGTCATAGCTAATTTCTATCATTTTATTTCCGTATGAATTTAGAAGCACCTAATACATGTCTATTTTTAAAACTAGAATTTTAATTGAGTTTGTGTTAGAATTTAAATTTTGATTTCAGAAGAATTGACATCTTAACAGTATAAAAATTTCTAGCCCCTGAAGCTTGTACTTTGAATTTATTCAGGCTTTTATAAATTTATGTTACCACTCTTGGGTACTTTTAAGTACATTTATCGTGCACATCTTTTGTTAGATTTATCTTTATATGTATGGAGAGACATGGAGGGGAGAGGGTATCTTGATGATATTGCCCAGAATAACTTTGAATCCATTGTCTGTCACCTCAGCCTCCCAGGTTTTTGGGACTACTGGCCTGTATCACTGTGACTGTTGATGCTGAGCGAGCTCCACATTCAGTGAGAGACCCTGTCTCCACAGAACAAGGTGGAGAGTGACTGAGCAAGATAACCACTGTTGAGCTCTAGTCTCCTCTACCTGCATATACATACATGTGCACATGTGCCCACATTTACAAACATACCACGTTCACACAAATGTAGGTTAGATGGTATTCTCCGCTTCCCTAAGGCCCTGTAGAAGGCTTCTATCTTCCTTAGAGGCAAAACTAAGAATTCTTAGAGTTCCCTACAAGGGAACTTCCCTACCTGACATCACTCCCTCCTGGTCTTCCTTCTACTGGCTTGGCTGTAGGAACTGTGGCTCTCCTGCCTTTGCTTAAATACATGAATCCCATTCCTATCACAATCCGGGTTGCTGTTGTTATTCTTCCTGGAATGTTCTTCCAGCCATTGTCCTCATAGCTCGTTGTTAATTCTTCCATCTCTTGTAGACTTTTAATGAAACATCCTGCTTAAAGCCTTCCCTCCCATTTTGATATAATTGGAGATATCTATCTCCCAAAAGTTCTTTGTTCTTCTCTGTATTATCTTCTGTTTCATACATCATATACTGTATATTTGAGTTAGTTATAGCAGAGATTTTTATATGTATGTTCTTCATATGTTCCTTTAGGGAACAGATTAGAATAAAAGGTCTGTCATGTACTAAATATTGTGTAAATTAATAAACAAGTGAAAGAGTTACTAGCCAGCTCCAGTCCCAAATATCACAGAGTTTACAATCTCCATGTTACAGAATGAAATTCTAATAAAGGGGAAAGGAGGAGAAATGAAAAAAAAATCCAAAAAGACATCCATGAACATTATGGTTTACTAACATGGTGGAAATAGATCCAGCAAAAGAAAGCCAAGCCTCTCTTAAAAGTAGAAGGGAGCGAAGATAATGTAGGGTCTTGGTGTAATGTAGGATAGGTGATTCAAGGAAATGAAGACTGTATGTAGGAGAGTGGAGTGAAGAACATCTGTGTACCATGCACTGTACCATGGCATAGGCGTGTAGAAAGAATAGTGCCACTTCTGTGAGTGGCAGCATAAAGTAGTGGGGAGGCACTTGATAATTTGACATTTAAAAGGCCTTATAGAAAGTTCTCATGGAAGAGCCTGGTGGAACAATCCTGTGCTCTTTGACTTGAAAGCCTTCAACTTACTCTGAAAAGGTTTGTCTGTCTGGATGACAGCCTGTGTATTCATCCCCAGTCTTCCACATGGAGCACATTCTCTTATCTGCCTTAACTCCTGCTGCGTTTGAGCATAGTGTTTTCTGCTTTGAATCCTCAGGTTCCGTTCTTTGGGCCTCTGTTCGATGGAGCGATCGTGAGTGGGAAGCTGCTGCCAAGCCTCATCTGTGCCACGTGCATCAATGCCAGCAGAGCGGTGAAGTGCCTCATCCCGCTCTATCAGAGCTTGTATCTTTTTGCTGTAACTATGTAACTTATTAACCCTCCCCAGGGTGAGATTCCTGGCAAGCTTTCAGGAGAGGTAAGTGGGCCTCAGGCCCAGGCTGCAGGACTGTTTGTTGATTTCTGTGAAATACAGTGATATTGTGCTGCATCGAATATAGAGTTTGTTTTCCTAGTTTGTTCACAGGTCTATGTCTGAAGGGCTGCAACTGCCATGATGCTCAAGCTCATGGCCTCTCAGGATTCCCCCAGTTCAGTCTCTTCTATCTAGAGTCACATTTCACTGTGTGGAAAGAGGGATATGTAGCGAGCTGTTGAAAGTCTCATTCAGAGCACCCGAAGCAGAAGCAAAGGGAATGACTAACAAATCAACTGCACACAGCACCTGAAAAATGCAGAGGGTTCAGAAGGATGGAGGAAGGAGCAATTATACCTGACTGAGAGGAGAGGAAGTCATTTCATGTTTATAAGTATTCTCTCAAGAACTGATTGGCATGCATGTATAATATTTAAATCCATATATCTCTAGCTATAAGAAATTAAAATGAGTGACTTCATAAAACTACCACCAAAACCATCTAAGTTGCTAATAAGACTTAGAATCTCTTTGTTTCTAATTGGTATTGATAGTGATTAAAAACACATTCCATTTGACCTTTCTCCATAGATATCTCCACACCTAATTGTTAGTGATGCATTATGGGTAGAGAGTGAGTGAGAAATAACATGTAAAGAGATACAGTTTGTGAGAAATACCTTTCATTAAAATAGTGATCATTTCTTAACTAATATCCTGCCTTTGAATTTAAAAAATACATATGCCATGTTGCCACATGCCACTTAAAATTATCATAGAAATTAGTAGTAGAAAAGAGCTATTAGGTCCCATCTGGTCCCTCCCCCGGGGCCAGGCTGCATTATTCCCTCCAGCGCACTCTCTTGCTTTGTCCAGGCTGGTGGGGAGGGTGTGGAGGCAACATTCTCTGCAGAGGCTTCCAGAACACTCCAGACATAATGTATAGCTGCTGTTGGTTCTGCCTCCAGCATGGAATTTTTATTACACATAAAATGCAACCTAGAGGAACTTCATAGCAAAAATGAGAATGACCTGTCCAACAATTGGTCTGTCAGTTAGCGCATAAGGTGAGATGAGTTAGACACCTGTCAGTCAAGGATCCTGGACCAAGGCAACAAAAGTCCTTCGAAAACAAGAAAATTCTATTTTGTAGCAGTCCACTGTGATCTTTTTTAAAATCTCCTTAAAAGCCTCAAAGAAATCCACGTCAGGACTGTAGATACCAGAACCCTAAAATAGCTCATAAAACGGACAGTTTGACATCTTAGAGGATGACTTAGTATAAAAACGAGAAAAAAATAATAAAGCCTGTTATACTGATCATTATCAAGCTTTAAGTATTTTTTATATTTTCTTTAATTTATTTGTATTATTCAAAGAAAGAATCTAAAACTGTAAATCAGATGATATGCTCAAGTTTCTTACCCAGATAGAAAAACTTATGAGGACTACCTCTCGCCCATTTAGCAACTATTTCTGTCTGCAAACTGCTGACATTCTGGTCAGAAATAAAGACTCTACTAAGAATGAGGAAGTGAGAGGGAGAAAGGGAGATTTCTGTACTTTAAACGTCTTCACTAAGTTCTTCAACTGTACCCATGTGCCTGTGCCGGCTGTTACTAACCAGCTGCTCCCTTAATGTTCAGCACTTAATGTTCAGACACTGAAGCCCACAGTGCGTTTTGGGGAACACCTGAACTGCTTCGGTGTCATAGCTGATGTCGGGAATTTGCTGCTTCATTGACACAAGTCTGGATATTTGAATTTTGAAAAACATTAACTACTCTAACCAGTCCTAATTATGAGTACTAATTGCATTCATTCATTTACCAAACAAATATTTCCTGTGGACTCTCTGCCAAGTCCAGTGCTAGAAGCTGGGGCTACCGCAGCGCATCAGAGATCCAGGAGCCCAGTCCTTGTTCACGAATTTCAGAGATAATACCTAAGGAGTGCACAGGCTAACTGGTTCCCTTCTCTTCAGTGAATGAGTGAAACTGAGAGTTGGGGTGAATAAGAGTCAAGACAAGAGGGGCCCCCTCCGAGGAGAGAACATACTGGGGCAGAAACTGGAGAATTAGAAGCCAGCTCTCTTTAGGAGCATGGATGCCCAAGATTGAGTGCCTTGGGGAGGTACACATTATGTTTTATGTTAATCCTATACATGTTCAGGTCCATCAGGGTGCCTGTGATAAACCCAAAAGTTAGCTGTGGTAGGAATGGTATCCTAGGGGATCCCCAAAAGAAGCTTCTCAGATTTCTCATCTTAGAACAGCATGCTAGAGGATCCAGCCAGGGCTGCCTGATAGATGGTGGATAGGCAAGGAGTGTGGGGGCCAACACATCCTGCAAGCCTGTGCAGACCCCTGAGGGCTGAAGAGATGAGCAGTGCCTTGGACAGGAAGTGCCAGTGCTTTAATCTGAGCAGTGGAGAATCAGCATGTGGTGCTCCTTTTAAAACAGAGAAAAAAGTTCCTTGAAAGGTCCTGAAGTATAAGCATTCTCCAATTTTTCTGCAGTCTTCCAATTTAAAGTGTTCTTATGTTTGTGCTTACCATCACTCAAAGCAGACGAGTATTAAATTTTTTGTTTACAGTGACTTTTATCATTATAAATTATATAATGCTAATTTGATAGCAAATCTATAAGCTTTCAACTCATCACCTGGAATCAATAGAATTTTGCAATTCATATACATATGTGTGTACATATGTTTTGTTCTTAGTAAAAACATTGTACAAAAACATTTCATCTGTATATATTTTGTTCTTCCTGTATGTATATGTTAGCAGCCCTCTCTGCTGTTAGTTTGTTGTTGAGCAAGGAAGAAGTGATAGGAAGAGAAACCAGGGTCACCCTGTAATCCCTTTCCTGCTGTGGCAGTTTGCAGAGTACATGATTGACTACTACAAGGGGAAAGCACAGCTAAGAGAGGGGGTGATAGGGTCCTGTGGTTGTTTATGGCTCTGTGTCATTCACTGCTGCTTTCTTTCTGCATTCAGAGCAAGTTATGCTTTGGTAGAAGAGAAGAGTGTAACCGCAGTTACTGAGGAAGCAGTTCTCATGTGCAGCTGTTCTGGCCATGTGGCCCTGCAGCCCGCCTGTAATCCATCCTGAAATCCCCAGAACGTGTTGAGGAACTTTGGCTCCAAATGTCAGGGAATGATAAATGTTTTTTGGTTTTTTGGGTTTTTTTCCCTCTAAAGCCTGGCAATATATCCCTTGGCAAAGCTGTATTGGTATGAACCCAGACTCGTTAAGGAAGGAAGCAGCCTGTGTGTGCTGCCCTAGAAGAAACTTCACTTTAAGACCAAATGTCAGAGGAAGAATTACTGTTCCCTGCTCCCTTGAGATACAAGTGACTGAGCAGAACAGTAACAAAAACATTTCCTTTTCACCCAGGCCTTCCTTTTTATTTAGCCACCCCATGTCCTTGTTTTGCTTCTAATATTTAGATAACAGTTGTGAAATAGAACACTGACAAGCTACTCACTTCATCTCATCTCGGTGTCACACACTTTCTAGAACAACAGTCATGCTGTTCAGACCTTTGTAAATCCTCTATGTGGGGCACTTGCTTTCTTGTGTAGTGACGGCACATTGGCCCATGTTGAGCCTGATGACACCGGAAGCAGAGAACCAGTGAATTACTTAGTTACTTCTGCCTCTCCATTCTCTCCCCAGCTGACTGATAGTTAACTTCCTTAGAATAAACTTGACTGGGATCCAGTCTCATGTAAATTTTAACTAAAAGTAAAAATGTAAACGGTTAAGTATCAGTCTGACTCTATAATGCCTTTAAAAAATGCACTTCTGATTAACTGGAGATTAGAAGTACTGCCCAAATAAATTTGTCTTTTAGGGCGTTTTGTTTTGTTTTGTTTTAGCAGTAAATCTAGCGTCAGGTCAAAGGAGTTCTTATGTGCAGTTCTCTTGGCTAATGATCAAAGTTGAAATTGTGTGGCAGAGGCACATAGAAGACTGAAAAATATTGTTCTCTCCCATAATTTAAAAAAAAAAAAAAGAAAAACTGTGACCACAGTAGGACCGTTTACGGAAAGCACCCTTTGACGGTTCAGCCCAGCCCTTTTGTGCCTTGTGGGCCTTCCTGTAACCTCCACAGTGGGCTGAATCAAATCTGTCAAGCGTGCCTTCATCCCGTGGCCACTGCACTGCTGAATAGCGAGAGCCAACACACCTACCATCTGCCTCTTCTCTCGCCCACAGGCAAGCAGGGCCTGCTCCTATGCCTAGAGCACAGTAAATGGGAAGTTTGCCACATGTTATGTTTACAGTTCCCAAGCCAACTAAACATTCCAAAATGAAACTGTGGTCTGCTGATAGAAGTTTCTACAACCATTTGAGCCAAGGGCTTCCATTCCCCTCCTCAGATAACTTGTTTCAGGAAACAGGTTCCCGAGCCATATGCAACGTGCCCATTAGGAGGAGTTCACCCCAAATCAAACAGATGGTGGCTTTCTAGAATAAATGCCCACCTCAGTAGAACAATAGTCTCAGTTTCGTTTGCCATCTCTACTCTGGAACTATCCATATTTGATAGACAGAGCCGGTGTGCCTGAGAAAAAGTAGTTTATGCCTTAGTTCTGTCACAAGTGAAATTAGCTTTCATTGTCAGCTAACAGGTACATGGACATATGCTAACACTAGAGCTTCTCCCTTAGATATGTGAGTTTAATAGCATTACTAGATTCTGCTCCTAATATACACGGCATCAAATATGATCTTTCTCTTTAAAGTTCTAACAACCCAAGTTCTTTCTTCTCCAGTGGGATCCTGAGCTCTTCTTCCAGGACAGACCTTTGATTTCTTCTGTCCATCTCCCTACACTGTAGAAAGGAAATCAAACCATACCATGTGTCACATTTCACCATGCACAACCAATTATGCATGTGTCAGCATTTGCAGCTTTCCTGCCATGTGCCAGGCACCATCCTAACCTCTAGGAATATAAATATGAATAAGATATTCCAAGGGAGAAAGGACACTGTTTGCTTATGGACTAGGCTATGAAAGCCCATTACGTATGAGAGTGGCAGATGCTTCCATATGGCAGAGTGTAGGATATGTACATGCAGGCACAGGCACACAGTGGAGACAGGCAGAGCCTGCACAGAGCTGTGGAGGTTCTGTCTGGGAGAGAACAGGCAGCACCTGGTCTGTAGCAGTGGCGAGGGGACAGGTTGAAACCTATGCAGGGGTTGAGCTGATCCAGTGTATAACCATAGACAGCGTTCTGTGGAACAGTGACAGAGTAGGTTTTGAAGGAAGAGGTAGCCATAGAGAGAGACATAAGGAATGGGAAGCCAGGAAGTCAGAGGAGAGAGAGGAAGCTTTGCTTTCAGCAAACTGGCAAAGCAAGGTATATATACTAGTAGTTGGCTTCATTCATCACTGGAGCCAATAGTCTCAGGTCTTTGCTGAAAGTTGTTGGTTTGTATTAGGGTTTGTATATAGATGGGAGAAAGTTGGGTGTAAGAGAACTGAAAACTGAGTTACCAAAAGGGGGAAAGTCAAGGTATACCAGGTAGTTTCCAAAAAGAAGGAAGTCGCTTCAGGGTGGTATTGAGTGCTTATGGATGGGAAATGAATGAGAGGAAACTAAACCTAATCAGACTGAACGGCAGGCACCACGCTGCAGCTGGAAGGCGTGGGTGATACATGAGGACTTGGGGTCCTGAACAGTCCTACAACAAAAACTTGTAATGGCTATCTCTACTGCTTGGTACTGACCCTAAAGCACATTCTACTATAGACAACGAATATTTGCCACATTCTTGACTGGCAGCTAGTCTCATCTTTCAGAAAACAAGAAGCAAAACACAACATGCAGCACATAGGGTTCATTTCTTACAATGTGAAAGAATGTGTTGTGACTCAGTATTGCAGGAAGTAGTGGGTTTGTACTAGAAGTTGTATATGGATGGGAGAAAAGTGGAAGTAGGACTTTACTCTAGACATGCGGGAAGCACAGTGCAAACACTAAAGTTGAGAGGGCCAAGCACTAAATTTTCCCATGGGTGAAAGGATGACTTAAAAAATAGAATAAGAAATAGAAGATTCCTAATACTGAGATGTTTATAAAGTTTAAGTTATGTGGCATATGGGGGCTCATACCTATAGTCCCAGCACTCCAGAGGTGGAGCTAGGATGTCAAGAGTTTAGGGTTACTTTCAGCTTCACAGCAAATCCAAGACCAATCCAGGACATACGAGACCTATGTCAAAACAAACAAGTAAATAGGTGGATAAAATTTAAATTATCTCCCTGAGGAAGAAAAAGGGAAAGCATAAAAGAGCAACCAAAATAGTTGCCCAGGAAGTTGTTTTCTGATAAATTTGTGTTTCAAATCTGTACATTAAGATTAAAGGAGGATCTTCAAGTGTTTCAAGATCAGCACTCATAATGTCTGTCCCCAGAGCCCCCAGCTTCTGGAGCTGTCATGGCACAGAGAGGACAATAAAAAGGATGGAGATTGGCCCCTCCAAGCAAAAGCCTTATTCAGAGCCACCAGTTTCAGCCCTTACCCAGAGCAAATATGCATCAGAGCTCAGAGCCGTAAGAAAGGCTTCTGTGTACAGGTGTTCATGCTAACACACACACACACACACACACACACACACACAGGAGTAATCATGCTGAATAAAAGATACACTAAAAAGTGTAAACAAGAAAAATTTTCCTCATTTATAAATAGGATTAAAGGCTGAATTTTGAAATGTTGCTTAGATCCCTTTAAGGCTAAAATGATTAAACAGCCCTGAAACTTCAGAAAAGAATATATCCTCAAAGAGTAAGGGTGTCACAAACACATTTTTTCCCCAGAGTTTAGAAGCTTACAAATACAAATCTTAACTTTGACAAAATAGCTTGATCATCTGGAAGAGACAAGTGAGAACTCTGGGACCCTGAGAGATGGATGACTTTACCGTGAGCAGAACCACAGTGCTTTAATCCTGAAACTACACTGCACTGGTTCCTGTACATCTTTCTACTCATCTTCCACTTGACAGTTTTATTAATGACTTAGCAGAGTTCTAGCACTATCATTCATGAATAGGTTAACTAATCCCAGGCAAGCTCAGAAGTCAGGCCTGTCTCAGCAGATGGTCCTTTGGGCCTATACAGCAAGACTAGAAAGGGATGGCATGAACCTAAGTTGGGTAACCAACTGTGTAAGGGCAGTGAGGGGGTGATGTGGTTTGATAGGAGCCATCCTAAACAGCACTGGAGATGTGGAGTGACCACAGATTTGAGATGAGAAGGTGACATGTAGCATTTCTAAGACATGGTGCAAAAAAGCACAAGATCCACTCACCAGAATTAGGGTATGATCTCTGCTCCTGCAGCCTCAAGTGTTATTGTCCAAAAAGCTAGTGTGCTGCTCTGGGGGCCACACTGGAAGAAGGTCCGCTCATCTCAGAGCTAATCTAGATGAAGTATCATCATTATGCAGCCTTAGGTATCTGGAAGCTGTTAAAACCAAGACAGCATCATCGCTGGGTTATAAAGGGACTGATCTGGAGAACTGACACCAGTGGGGAGAGGTAGCCACACAGCAGCCTTAGCTAAATGCCGTGCAGTCAGAGCCCAGAACTGGCAAACCAGCTGCCTGCATACTGAATCCAGCCTACAGATGGGCTTTGTTTGAACTGCATTTGGCCTTCCTGTGTTACCAAAACACAAAACTGAAGATTGTCAGCACAGTGAAAACCAGGGAGACTGCATTTTTTTAGTGTAGTTGTTTTGTTTTTTTTTTTTTAAGAGTATTTTATGTCAGTGGTTCTCAACTTGTGGTCGTGACCCCTTTAGGGGATGGAACAACCCTTTCACAGGTGTCACCTAAGACCATTGGAAAACACAGATATTTTTATTTTGATTCATAACAGTAGCAAAATCACAGTTATGAAGCAGCAACAAAAAATAATGTCACCAAAACATGAGGAGCTGTGTTAAAACAGTCTCAGCATTAGGAAGGTTGAGAACCACTGTCGTGTATGAATATTTTGCCTACACGCATGTATGTGTACCAGGAGCCTGCAGAGGTCAGAAGAAGGCATGGAGTTACAATGTAGTGAGTCCCCATGTTAGTACTAGGAACTAAACCTAGGTCCTCTGTAAACGCTGTGTGTACTTTTAACCATTGAACCACCTTACCAGTTAAAGATTAACTTATTTAAGTGTATATGCATGTGTTTATGTGAGTATATATACATATATGTGAGTAACTCTGCTTTCTTAGAGTTTAAAAGAGGGCATTGGATTCTTCAGGGGTTCTAGGCATTTGTGGGATGCCTGGCTTGTATCAAGTGCTAAGATATGGACTCTGCTCCTCATGAATGTTGACAAGCACTCTTACTGCTGAACCATTCTCTCATTCCCCCAAAATATAGATTTAAAACAAACAAACAAAAACCCCTTTCTCCTAAATAATAAGAATATCTGAGCCTATTAGATCTCCCTCTGCTTCAGCTGGTAGTGCCCAATCTCTTCACAGGGCACCTGTCCTTGTAGCCACCAGAGTCCCCACCTCATGAGACCCAGTGCCAGTACCACCATCATGGTTCCTCAAAGTGAGTTCTGGTCCCAACAGTAAAGTAGGACCCTGTTTGGCTGGAAGTCCAGTAAGTGGTGCCACCCACCAGCCTGATTCCCATAAATAATGGGTTCCAAGCCTTGGGTATGAAGACTTGAAGATCGCAGCTGGGAGTTACATGACAGGAATGTGTACTTTTTACCTAGTAAACACTAAAACGAAGGGTATGACATGACATATCTATCTCCTTCACTAGCTTCTATAGAATCCCTGCCGTGTGATAACAGTCTGCTTCTTAGGATCAAAGCTGCCCAGAGATGAAGCCTATAGGAAGTGCCTGGTTGCTAGGGAAGTTTTTGTGAAGACAAGAGTAACCATGTTACCAGTTTTGGTGTGCAGTGGCAGTTAAAATGACCTCATCTCAAAGACACTAAACATTCTGATAGTCTGTAAGAAACCAGACTGATGCTGTGCCTCGGGAAATATCCACAAGAGCCAGAGCCTCTTCTCTTGGCCAGTGTCTCAACTGGATCGCCCTGTCTCACTGCATGCTGTCATGGGCAGAGTTGCTGCTTGCCACTCTGCTGACCTCAGGGTCGCTTTGCTGCACCCCACCACACATGCTACTTGTGGGTCTCTGCTGTAGTGCAAATTCTCATCCTCCCTCACAGTCTTTTGTTCCCTGGACTTAAGAATCAAGATCCAGTCTCCTCTGCATTGAGTATGCAGCTTAGGCTCTACTGTGAAGCTCCCAGGGTGGGCCTTGTTTTCTTTTTCTGACTGTCACTCTCCCTGTTACCTCCCAGTACATTATGCCTATGTGTGTAAAGGTGGTGGGGCAGAGGGCAGGGCAGTGAAGGAAATAAGACATTCATTTGGTAAACTTGTTTTCGGAAACAGTATTAAAGGATAAAAAAAAAATACTTTGTAACACTGAAATTTTTTTTCAGAGTTAGGAGTGTTCATTGTCTCTGGTGAAAAGCGGGTCCACATACAGCCTGTGTGTATATCTGCGTATGTCTGTACCTTGTAAGCCCTGCTTTTCCATTTTGAAGATACACATTTCAGCTCTATCCTAAACACTCAAAGCACCTGCAATGCCTGTGTCTGGTAGGAACAGCTGGCCACAGACACACATTTTAAAAACAGCATAAAGTGGCTTTTGCAAAGTTAGAAAAATTCGTGAAAAATTAGATAATATATGAAATTTTCTTTTATTGAATGATTATGTTAATACGTGTTTCCTTATATTGTGTTCAAAACAATTTTGTAGCTGGGGATTTAGCTCAGTGGTTGTCTTAGTTAAGGTTTGTTGCTGCAATGAAACACCACTACCAAAAAGTAAGTTGGGGAGGAAGGAGTTTATTTGGCTTTCACTTCCACATCACTCTTCATCATCTAAGGAAGTCAGGACATGAACTCACACAGGGCAGGAACCAGGCAGGAACCTGGAGGCAGGAGCTGATGCAGAGGCCATGGAGGGATGCTGCTTACTGGCTTGCTCCTAATGATTTGCTCAGCCTCCTTTCTTATAAAACCCGGAACTACCAGCCCAAGGATGGAACTACCCACAA
Organism: Arvicanthis niloticus; assembly: GCF_011762505.2. NCBI lineage: Eukaryota > Metazoa > Chordata > Mammalia > Rodentia > Muridae > Arvicanthis > Arvicanthis niloticus. Next base: position 116,121,827 of record NC_047659.1, on the reverse strand, counting down.
TGGGCAGGGCGTTCCCCATCAATCACTAATTAAGAGAATGCCTTACAGCTGAATCTTATGGAGGCAATGTCATAACTGAAATTCCCTCCCTTCAGATAACTCTAGTTTTTGTCAAGTTGACACAAGACAAGCCAATACAGTGGTAGAGCGCTTTCTTAACATGTAAAGTGCAGTTCTAGGTTCAGTACTTGTACATGATTCATTGATGGATTTCAGACATCTCCCCTAAAAGTTATTGAAGGACTTTATATTTTGAAATTAATAGACTCTTGAACGATGTGAAAGCAACCTAAAGACGATTTAGCAATCAGGTTTTATAGAGCCATGAGTATTTAGGTAGATTTCCGGAGAAAGGTTGAGCTCAAGGATGGTTAAAGTCTGAAAACTTAGGAGAGACCTGCTGTGGCCACCCACAGCTTAGACCTTCAAGAAGGAGGGACAGACAGCCCCAGCCTGAAAGCCCTGTATTTTTGTTGTTCTAGATCCTAAGGGCTCTACGAGTAGTTTGCTAGAGCAGGGGTGTTTTTTTGGTTTTTTGTTTTTTAACTATTAATGTGTGTACATTTTACGTACATAAATAAAAACCCCTGCAATGCCCAAAGGAAGTTCTGAGACCAGTAGGCAGTAGGCTGGTCTAGGCCAAGCATGCAAATACTGACAGCTGAAATCACTTGTTGGAGAGTCTGCACACTGGTTACAGCTGCATTCGTCAGTTGCTTTAAGGGAAGGGTAATCAGCCAGAGAGATGCATTTGCATCTCAATTAGAAAGGAGTTGGGAGGAAGCGCAAGGGTCTGTTGCCGGAAGGTTGTGGAAGAAATCGCACAGAGCACAAAAGCCTCCGGCCTTGTCCTCCAGCTGAGTGGAGGACAATGTCTGAGGTTTCGTTTCCATAGGGATCAGAAACCTGCTGGGCCCCGAAGAGTCTCGGGTTTGCACCGTAATCATTTGGTCATGATGACATAAATTCCACTGTTGTTCCTAAATACATTTTGCTATTAGAAAACTGTTAGAAAAGTGGAAATGGTTGTCATGCAGAAGGCATGTGTGGGGGTGTTTGCTGACCCTCCTTACCTTCCTCATAGTGCTGTGAGCATTTCTAGGCATTTGGCATTTATTGATGTCTAAATATTCAAAGAGCAAAAGGTCATTCCATAAATGACAGTCTTAGCATTTACAGTTACGAGGGAATGACATAGCTTCAAAGGGAGCCATCATTTCTAATTCTTCCACACTCTTCAGCAGTAGGGGAACAATATGAATTTTAACACAGGGGAAAAGAATCTGGCCACTCATCATGAAAGTGGTCATCTGATCTGACGTTAGATAACTCCAGCAAACCCACAGGAAGTAGACTCACCCTGATGTTTGCAAGCAAAAAGTACTATAATGTTTTCCATGGAATATTATTTAAACAGTTACTTCAATGACTGGAATCTATACCAGACCAGGCAGACCTTTTGTTTCCAGAGTTCTTTCCTTTCCCAAAAGTCTGTGCTGGAGCCTACCAAGAACGGAGGCTATCAAACCTGTCTATGCCAGGTTACCCACCATAACCAGGAAGGACTCACCCTGAGCAATTTTGAGGAAGACTTGTATTTCTGTTTTATTTCGTGCTTTCTGATTAATTCATGGGCTCCAACTTCAGAGTGACAACAAAAAAATTTTTAAAATAGGGGGGAAAAAAGAAAAAAAATCTGACTTGTTCAGACTGAATTCTCTTTATTTAAAAGACAAAGTTTGAAGTTCGTCTTTTCATTCTGGAAAACAGAGGGAACAGGTTTCCTGAAGACAGTCTCTTCCAGTGACCACAGACTGAAATAACACATTGCAGGGAAGCATCAGAACCTCTTAATCCAACATTAATCAAATTTCAGTTTACTAATTATCTATCCCATTTTGAAAAGCCCAGCATCAGCAGAAAACACCGTAGACTCTGGGATTATAAGCAGTATTTTGAAAGTGAGACTTTCTGTTATTCAAATCTCTAAAAAGGATAATACATGCCTTATTATAATAAGAGATTGTGCAAAGCCAACGGAGGACAAAGCAGCAGGTCCAACTGGTGCCCCTTCTGTGCGTCTGCAGTGGGCTCCCAGCAGGTTTCCTGCCACAGTCATTTGCAGCATGCTCAAGGAAATTTTGTAATCAAAGCCGAATACTTTTTTGGTAATCTGAGTGAATACAATCCAAATGCCATCATGTGAGCCTTGAAGGAGCCCCCCCCCCTTTTTTTTTCCAGTTTTCTCTAATACTGAGAAACTCAGAACTCTAAAACATCTTGTTTTTCAGGTATGGTTCTGTGGTCCTATGTATTGAAAGCTTTTTGCTAGAGACCACTGGAACCCAGTAGAGAAGGCTGGTCACTAGGAGGATCAGTGCTGGCCCCTGCTCCTTCATCTCCCTCCATCCAGTGAGCCCACATGCACTTCCATCTGTATATTTTGTTTGCACACGCCTTAAGCACAGCCAGCTTAAGGAATGGGGCAGCTGCTTTAGTTTTGAGCAGAGTAACATGCTGCCTAAATGCCCTAATATTTTAGCACAGGTAATGCTTTGTAACTCCTGACAAGATTACATCTGACAGTCTGTCTGTCCAGACAGTCTTTCTGTTATTGTTTTAGCATAGCCACAAAAACAAATGGCACCATGTTTGGTGGCTCATAATTTTTTATCTTCAGCTTATTTCTTCAGTGTTTCATTTGAGGGCTCCTATCTCCTGTTTGGTCCAAGGATATTAAAGAGTACAGAACGGTGTCCCTTTGCCACGTTCACGCCTTTAAACCTCCAGTACAAAGCTTTGGTCTTTCATCCACCCATGATCAATGAAGGGGCTGCCTCCTAAAAAACTCAGTCTGCTTGTCAGGGAACAAGCCAGCCCTTAAGATGCCAAGTCCCTGTGGTTCCCCTTCATTTGCCTATGAAGTGGGATGTAAGTCTATCAGGGTATCCCGTCCTTGAGGCAGATGTATGCCTGGAAGTGCAAAGTCTCATACCTCCACAAAGGGTAGGGCAGGCTGGCTGGCTGAGGGGATTCTGAATTTATAAGCAGAGTTCCAGGATTCCCCCAGGGCCCACTTTTCAAAGGCAAATTAGTACGTTTGCAACTTGATCCCTGGGCAACTTTTGACAGTTGTTCTAAGAATAATAAAACAGATGGACAGAATAGATTTTGGGGTTTCCATCCAAACTGCCATCCTCTGTGGACTTTAAAGAAGGGGGAGAGCCGATGGGGGAGCTGCCACCACTCTTCATTGTGCTGTGCCTTTCACACCCAAGACTCATAACTCTGTCCCCAACGAAGATGGAAACTGTCATCACATTATATTCTCCTGCTGAGTGTTCAGCTTGGCTATGAGAAAATAAATAGGATATGTGGGGTTTTTTTTTAAACACATTTAAAATTGAAGGAATTGAAGTCAGGAAAAATAAATTTATACTCCCAAGAAACTGAGGTTACTATGGCTATCAAAGGAAAAGTAAAATTTGTTTTAAATTTAAGTAGCATGTTTATAAAATCTTTTACATCTTTCAAGAGCTTTCAACTATTATGTGCTTGTTAATTTTGAAAATAGAATTTATGCCCAACAGGCTAAACATATATGTAACATCTACATGCATAAAAGGACAGGTGTATCAGGAGAGACTTTAAATTATCGGATTAGAAGAGATTTCCTGAGTTGTGCACTAGACTTTTGTCAGAGACGTGGTTTGTGCTTGAGTTCAGATGAGGGAAGCATTTCCTACTGTCCTCTCTGCTGTGGATCGGCAGCCTTCAGGGTTTCACTTAAGTACCTTGGAGGCGAAGTTGTACTCTGGATTCATATGCCCTGTGGTCACTGGTTAGGTCAGAAAGGTCAAATAAGGTCATCTAGGCTTCAGAGCCATCCTGGGGGGAGGGGGGAGAGAGGGGGAAAACGGGAGGAGAGAGGCAGAGATAGAACTGAACCCGAAGGTGGAGTAACTGTTCAAGTAGACTGTCACTGAAGATAGCACACTAGAACAGTACATTTTTATTTATTCGAAAATAGACATGATGGAATGTAAGCCTGTATCTATCGTAGAGCTGGACCCGTGTGCTTGGGCAGGTTTGGGGGTTACTTTTGCATTGCTGGAGATGAATCTCACATTCTACATACATGGTCTCTCTAGTCATCCCACTGAGCTCTACCCTCTTTCCCCAAGTGTAGTAGGAAAGAGTGCAGGGTACTTTCCTCCATGGCAGTCATCTACAAATGCTAGACACATTTCAAAGTGTCTTTGTTATAGTATCCACATTTTTTAGGCATATGTGAGAGCTGGCCTCAGACAGAAGTTGGGTTTCAGTTTCAGACTGGTAAATCGTTCTTTGGTTTTGAACAAGTATTTTACCTCTACCCATTTCCTTATTTGTAAAATGAAGAAAATAATCCCTCAGACAGATTATTGCTAACTATTACAGAATGAAGTATATGCAAAAAGCTTATCCTTAAAATGTAACTAAAGTGTAGCTTCTTCCCACTTGTACCACATGGTCCAGCCCAGTCCGGTGCACAGCCTCCTCCTCCTTTCACTTCTTCTCCTGTTATCCATGCAGATCTTTGCAGAAAGCAAAAACTTGTCTTTTGGGCAGAAATCAAAACATGTAGCTCAAAACCCTCCATGCTACATAAAACTCCAGAATCTTTCTTATGGTCTTCAAACATGGCAGCCTCACGAGCTACACTCTGCCTAGAACTCTGTCTGCCCCATCCCTCCCTCCTCCTAGCACCTCCTTCCGTTTCCTTAGTCGCTGTTTATTAGACAGTGTCCTGACTACTAAGCCTTTCCTTGAGCAGTGTTACCTCATTTTTCTTCTTAGTTCTTGCACATTATATAAACAGGTAAGGGAATGAACAAGTGAACAGACCCATGCTGGGTTGCCAGGGAAGTCTGGCTCCCAGCTCATTCTCTGTGATCAGAAGTTGCACTGTTCTGCCTTCCAGAACATCTTCATTCTGGGCTCTGCCATGCATGCCGTGGGAGCTTGGAAGTTTGCTTCTGTCTTTCGCCTCCAACACACGTCTGTGGCTTTGGTGTTCCTGTAGGTTGAGGGCATAAGTAGCCTTGCTCTTATGAGTCCTTCTTCACGACTTGGGCTTATTCTGGGATGTAGGAAAGGCCTTAGTTGGCATACAGTGGTTCTTCTGGGTCTTTCAAACACAAGATAGAAACCAGAGTGAGAGGATGGAGGGGGCTCCACTAGGGAAGAGTGACTCTACGGAAGTGAAGTCCGTCTCTCATTAGTATCTTCATCTGTTTTGCAAGTCTCTATAGGCTAGACATTTCACAAGGTTGTGTTGAGTTGGTTTTCCAACAGTATATTCAGGCACTAAGCACAATTGCTTATTTAAGTGCATCTAGCCTAGAGGAATTTTGGTGGGCTTGCACTGGGGGAACAGCACATCATTGCAGACTTAAAGTTGCTCCTCTTGTTTTTGTTCAGAGGAAGGAGTGGAAATGAGACTCTCAGTTGTCACCTCAGTAAGCTAGGGTACCACCTTGGACCCATGGACTTCCTCAGAAGTCTGGATTCATATTAGGAAGGATGCTCAATAATACAGATTTTGAAGGGATGTGATAAAGTGTAAAGAACTTAAAGTATTTTATAGCATAAAATTATACTGCTTTTACTAAGATATAAATAGCATCTTAATGCAATGGGATTAAATAAACATGTTATTTTTTAAACTTTGGTTTAATAGTTCAGTGAAACAGAAAGTCCCACCAGGCTTGACTGATTTTGACTCTGTTTGTTTGTTTGTTTGTTGATAGTAAAAAATAGACCTTTATAAAGAGACCTCCATGGGCTGGAGAATATTAGAGTCTTAGCTTATAAGCCCCAGCAGCTCCTGTTCAGTGCTCATTCCTGCCATCTGTTTTATAGAGATCCCTCAGAACACCTGGCTGGAGGTTTCAATCTTCCCTAATGCTTCATTGGGGTGTGTGTGTGTGTGTGTGTGTGTGTGTGTGTGTGTGTGTTTCTGAGGTTTGAACCTGGGACCTCAAGCATGCTGGGCAAGCCATCTACCACCGACCTCTCCCAACCCTACACTGATATATGTTAGCATATTCAAAATGTACTAAACTCTTTATTTGGGGAACTTAGAACTAGCCTACAAAATTCTGTTCATGGTTTGTTTCATTGTTGTTTTGGATGCTGCAGAGATTAGAGCTTTGTGGAAACACAAGTTAATTCCCACACCAAAGGCTGTGTTTTCCCATGTTCCGTTCCAGGTCTTCTCTATGCAAGTTGTATTTGTATGCAGCTACTCTCAACAAGTTAAAATGTCCCTTTCTTTATAGTGCAATAGCAATTTTTCGTCTTAAGGTCACTTAAGGGATTATTGCCAGCCAGTGCCACCTCACTTCATTTCCTGCCTCCTCTGGCCTCCTCAGCACAACAGCCTGGACAAATCCACAGATACTGCCTTGTTCATACTGCCAAGATTAGCCAGAGCCCTACAGGGAAGGCCTGTGCTCTTTGCCCTCTGCCTAGAGAGCTTTCCCCCAGGTGTTTACAGGACTCATTCCCTGCCACTCTGAGCTCTCCCCCTCCTTCCCGTATAAAGCTTGCTCACACCTGCACACATCCGTGCATGTACACACATCTCTAGTACCACCTGTGACCTTCCTGTGTGCTCTTCACTGTGTGAACCCTTGTCACCATCTAATTTACTGTAGAATTCACTTATCCTTTTTACCTCTGTTGTCACCACTGTTTGAAGACAGAGATTCTTGTCTGATTTTTTTCTTTGACTGAGATATCTTTAAAGGTGATAGTAAAAATATTTAGCAAATTGGTAAAACAAGGGCAGCTCAGGATACAGATAATGCATGTGTCTTCCAGGAGAGTCCCAACCCTGATGCAGCCTCAGCACCTGCCACAGGATAAATATTTGTTCAGGAAATGCTTGTTAGATGAGTAAATGAAGTCAGCCCTCTGCCCTAGCAGAAAAGGGCACCAACTCCACAACATTTCCTGTTCTAAAAAAGGAAATGAAAAATTGGTAATTCATCTTTCTGTTCGATGACTTTTACAAGAACTTGACTGTGAGATAAAGTGCAGATCTCATATAAGAAAAGACTACCATGATCTGTCAGTTACATCTTGCCTTGGGCCAATGGATTGTAGTGATTCTGTTTATGAGGTGATGAAATTTGGAACCTCAGTAAGAGATTCATGGAAACCCCAACAACACAGTGTTGTGCGGAAAGTGAATGAGGGGCTGCAGTCAGTATCTCTCAGTCTGTCCTGGGATAGGCTCAGGAATGACAGAGCAAGAAACATCCAGTGAGGCCATGCATTAAAATCTCAGTAAAGTTTAATTTACTTCCCAGTTTTAGATAAAAAGGGAAACATGAGTAGAATTATCTTTTCTCATAAGAGCCCAAGGATTTCCTAGACAGTCTAAGGATTCTGGCAGAGGTGTTTCAAGGAGAAATGGAAGAGGACAACTCTGTAAGTTCTGTGGGTATCCCAGGCTCAGGTCTTGCCAGGTCTGTCATGGCTGATACCTGTTTAATAGGAACAGCTAGGAACTGTCCAAGTAACCCTTGCCTTCAGCCCCTCCCTATAGCCAGCTTGAGTCTTCTTACCTCAGTCTAACTTGTGTCTGGCTACTGGGGTCTTCAAGAGACTCAGATGGAAGGCATAAGGTTTTACAGTCTCACATTGGACAACTCAGGATTATTGGCTATTGCTAAGGTGAGGGAAAATAGCATCTAGAATAGCAGCACTCGGTATTCTTAGTTGGATGGAAATAATGCAAAAACATGCACAAAGGAATTTTGAGGGCAAAGTATTCTAGTGCTGTTTATTTAGTTGTGCTACAAGATATGTTTACTGCCTAGAAGAAAATGACTTACCAAAAGGAGAAAACTGATTTTAAATGATAACCTTAATCCAAAGGATACTCATAAAAGCAATACCATTCAGTTTGCTTCTATCTCCACAGAAGCACATATAAAGGGGCCTTCTGAGATTTCTTACTTTCTTGCTTTAAAGTTTTATTACATTTTTATTTATTTATCAATGTGAGGGGGTGGCATATGGGTTATGCCTCATGTGAAGGTCAGAGGACAGCTTACTTGCAGAAGTCGGTTCTCTCCTTCTACCGTGTGATTTCTAGGGATCATATTCAGCTTGGCAGTAGGCACCTTTACTCACTGAACTATCTTCCTGATCCCACTTTCCAAGTTTAATCCGTTCTCACCCTGCAGTTCACTTCATATAGCTTTCAAGAATCATGAGTTTTGGTGTACTTCATAATTTCATTGTCTTATGTCTAGGTGAATTTATGTTTCTATGCTTGAAGAAGTTTAAAAACAAAAAGAGCTACCAGAAGCCATATAGTTTACATTGTTGCAGCTTCCTTAAGGAGGATAAATGGTTGGAAGCCAGTCTTTAAATATTGGCCTTTAAGTTAGATGAATGGTCTATAGGTCTTTGTTCTATAGGAAAAGGTTTGTGTCTTGGGTAGTGAGAGCCAGACTTGTGATGTCGGGTGACTCTTGGTCACTGCAATGATGCTCTGGAAATGCGTCTACATTGCTTTCCCTGCATTCAGGTTGACCTCTGGCAACAGGCTTTCAGCACTGCTGTGGATGAATCTAGAATGCCCAAAGAATATAGAATGTTGCCAAGCATTTTCTTAAAAGCTAGAGGTTTCATATGGCAGCTTGGCTTCTCTGAGAGGTCTGTGACCCACTGACAGGAGATGGGGCAGCAGTGTCTGGCCCCACACACCATCTTTGTCATGTCCCCATGCATATTACAGTAACCCTCATAGGTGCTGGAAGGAGTGCTGATTTTCATTTGGAAGTACAGCTCCCCCACCAGAGCAGATCGATATTTGAGCTGTTTGTCTCTGCTGCTTACTTTCCTTTTGCACAGCGAGAGTCTTCTGCAGGGAGCGATCGATGGCCCTAATCTTCAGCAGCCTGCACCAAGTCATGTGAGGCAGAGCACTTAGGTGGCATTACACAGACTGTGGAAGTGGCAGCTCCATGGCAGAGATTCATAGCACCCTCACTAGGGACACATTCCATCCGTGACGGGTGGTTCTGCTCAGCCCTGCCGTGGAACACCATTCCTCTGGAACTTAATACAGGGGAAAAAGGACTCTGCCTGGACTGTGTGCATATTTGTTCAAGCATACATGTGTGAACCAGACAGACAAATGTGCCAACATTCTCTCTATGAGTCTACTAATTGTCACTGTGCCCTGGGCAGTGGAATCTACTCTAGAGCCTTGGGCTAGAATTAATTCCATTCTGACTAATTTTTAAATACTAAAGGGATGTGTGTGTGTGTGTGTGGGGGGTGTTTTGGTTTTGTTGTTTTTGTTTTTAATAGATTTTTATTTTATTATTTAGCAGGATATTGGCAGTATATGTTTGTAAATCTAGCACTTGGGAAGTGGAGGCAGGACAATCAGTAGTTAAGATTACATGAAATCCTGTCTCAAAAAAATACAAAAACTAGGTGGTTTTGTTTTAATCTTTGAGATTTTAGTGCCTGAAGAGCTCATTTGATGTCCTGTTCTGTAAAGCATGAGAAGGCAGTAAGCATTAGTTGTCACATCTGTCTCTGACTGGTTTGTGGCTGTTATAAGAGGCTAGGGGTGAAGATATGGCTATCCCTAGACCACTGGAATGCCTCAGGAGCCTTTACCTGGGAATGAGCTATGGATTAGCCCAGGTATCCTCTGACAGTGTACTTTAGTTCCTTTCTAGACTTTCTGTTTTCTTCTAGTGGTCTTGGCATTCTCTGTGGAATTCAGGCTACAATAAGAAGTAAGGGCTAGAGGTAAAGGAAGATAAATATGAAAGCAGCAGCATATTTAAATGTGAGGAGCATTGCTGCTATGGTATGCTGTGTCTGTACAGCAAGCAGCCGTGGCAAGCGGTGGCCCAGTCTAATACCTGCTGCATTTAAGAGCCTTGAAGTAAGGACTGTGGCTGCTGTTGCCGCTGCTGCTGCTACTGCTGCTGCTGCTGCTGCTACTACTACTCCTCTTCCTCTTCTTCCTCCTCCTCCTCCTCTTCCTCTTCTTTTTCTTCCTCTTCCTCCTCTTCTTCCTCCTCCTCCTTCTTTTTATAGAATTGCTATTTGTCCAAGCTGGCCTCAGAACTAGTATTTTAGCTTCCCATGCAGCTGGGGCTGCAGTGTGCAACTTTACTAGGATTTATTTACCCTTCTACACCCAAGGGTAGCTCTTCTAGCATGTCATCTTGATGTCAGTCTTGATCATGCCACCATTATGGCCATTTTCACTTACCTACACTTGCCAGACAGCTGCATCCTTTTGGTTTTCCAAAGTGCAAATATGTCACCTTCTAAGATGCCCCTAATTGAAGTTTCCTGGCATAAAAACTTCAAGGAGACAAGTTTCATACTCAAAAGCCAGGCACTTTTCTCTTATGTTCCCACACATCTAGCCATAGGTAGTGGAGAGATGATCATTTAACACAGCTACGTTTCTTTAGATGCTTATAATACTATATTGGCAAAAAGATTATCAGCAGAATCTGTCTTTCCAGTCTCACTGCCAGGTGCTACTTTTGAACAGGAGATGTTAGAAGCAGGGCTGTGGTTTTTATTTTTATTAGTTTTTGTTCATTCAACAAGATAGCCATTGGTCTTTGCTTTCTGCCAGACCCTTGCTATTGCTGAGGACAAACATACGGAAGGCATGGTTCTGGTCCTCAAGGGGTATTTCTGTTTCATCAAAGAGCAGTGCAGCCTCTTAATGGCTACAACAGCAGGTTCAGCTCAGAACTCCAAGCAGTGTCCCAAGTCTCTGACCTGGCTTGGTAGAATGAACAGGAGTCCCAAGTCCTAAGTGAGGCAAGGACTGTTCAGAAGTGAACACTTTTCAGCCAAGAGCCTCCCATACATCCAGAGCCATCACAGATCTTAGCTGTCAGGGAACCTCAGATGCTTCTAGGAGGCCCACCCAACCCATGGCCACTAGCAACCCTGCCTGGAATTCCCAGAGCCCCCACAACTCCCTACACCCTGCTGTGATCTCCCTTCCTGCACTTAAACCTTTCCCTTATGCTGTAGGTCGGACAAAAAGGAGGTCAGGAGGTCAAGCCTCTTAGTGCTCCATGCACTGGTCCCCAGGAATAGACATCGATTTACTTAGTTAGGTTCACCAACTTCTGTTCAGTCCAGGCACTAAGAACATCACCTATGTATTCAGTCCATGGGTTCTTCCAGCAACTGTTGAAAGAAAGAGCCATATTCTAGGAACGCATTATATAAATATATATTATATATATAAATATAAGTAGGACTGTGTCATCTGATAAGATACATGAGCAGAACACAGAGAGGTTAGATAACCTGCTGGAGGCCACACAGTTCTGTGAGTGTGGGAGCTGGGACCTGAACCCAGCAGCAGCTGCTCTGCTTGTCCTGCTAACCCACTGCTCACCATTGCCTCTTAAAATTTCCCTGCTACCCAAACAGACCTGTGGGCTTCTCCACACAGTTCAGTGCCACTTTTTAAAACATGTTGAAACTGTTGGGGAGATTTATAACTTGTAAGTTACAGCAGCTTTTGATAAACTACTAACACCAGTATGTGTTTTAATGAGACTGAAGGCATGAGCGAGCAGATTCTCCTCTCGAGGCTTTGTGAGAACACATAGACATTGGGCTGGCTCCTCTGAAGGCCTGCATTGTCGCCAGACTCATTAGCATCGGCGCTCCTAGCTAGCCCTTGCTGCTTGCTAGCTTACCAGCTGTTCCTGCTGCTCTGTACAATGTCGGATGTGTTCAGCTCACTGGGTTCCTGTCCTCACCACCGGGAGGAGACAGCCCTTCCACTGGGGATACCCACGTGTCTGCCTGTCAGCGGTGGCACCGAATAAAGTAATAGGCCTTCGCATGGCATATGGTGTCTGGATTCATACAAGATGCAAAACTCCTCTGCTGCTAATGCAGGGTGACTCATAGCATTGCTAATTTTTCAAACAAAAGCTGACTTCCACACCCACACTTTTAACCCCTCAGGCTAAAAAGTCTTGGGGGGTAGGGGCTCCAGAAAGATGGTTTTTGAGGTGTTGTATGAAATGTGGTCTGCTTACTAAAAGCTTGCTTAGCATTTGATAAGGTTGTTTAAAATTTCTATTAAAAAATATTTCCTCTCCAGTGGGGGATGGGGCAGGTTGTAAGCTTTAATTTTGAATTCCTTCCTCATATTGGAAGAATGTAACAGTTTGATAGGCATTTTTATTTAGAACTCAATGGCAGAGAACACACCAGTGTGTGCAAAGCTCCAGATTCAATCTCCAGTAGCACCAAAAGGGAAAAACAGAAAGAGAAGCGTATCAGAAGCGTGGTGTGGAAGTGCCAGAGCACCTGACGCTATTGCCCACATGCTCGCTCTCTCTTTAACATTCCACGGAATCCACTGTCTGCCTGGTGACACAGTGACTTATCTGTTGGTCACTCCAGGCTACTCACGCCATAGTTTTATAAAGTTTTAAGAGGATGTTCAGAATTCTGTGTTTGGGGACCATTTGTGTATACATAAATTTAATATAAGATTTTCGTGTACTAAAAAGAGATTGTTCACATTTATACAGTTAGCCTTGCTTTTTAGTGATCAAAATATTGGCTGTTTTTATAAATGATCCCTTATTGAACATTTTATTTAATCATTTTAGAGTGGAGAATCTCCAACACCATTTCTAATTATGTGTTTCTTAGTCAAGGTCTGGCACAGGGACTGACTCCTTAAAGGAACTTCAGCCTGTGAAATAATACAGAATTATAAAAAAAATTATAATTTTAAAAATTATAAAAAAATGTTTATCTGGTTGTGAAAAAGAAGATAGAGACTGGTATTGTCAATAATTATATTTCATTTGTGTTCCATTTTTGAAAGCAGTTTTATTTTGATCTATAGATCAAAGTTGAAAAGTGTGCTCAGCTTCATGGGCATTGTCATCTAGTTTCAGAAAATGAAAAAAAAAAAAAAACCACTACATATTCCTGAGCATGCGTCATGTCTCAGAGCCTCACACTTGTTTGTTTTCCAAAGGCATCCTGATATCCTTGCCCTTTGTCATTGGAAGTAAGCTGGTGTATTTAAGTAAGCACTTAAGATTCCCATTTTTAATATGTGTAAGGATACCTAGTTTTTCTGGACACTTCTATGCATCAAGAACTGTAGCTGTTACTACCACGGGCACTTGATTTTATCCGATTTCCAGTCACTCTGTTACAAAGTGAGACAAAATACAACAGGATAATCAAACAATTTGTGAAGGACAGAAGTGGAAACACCAGCTGGTACTTGGTGTTGGCATGTGATGGATAAAATGCTCTCTAACCAACCTGTGGACCCACAGTCAGGCTTAGCTCCAAAAGTCACTTGGCATGTGTGGATAATGTGCAAAAGTGTAGCCTCTTCAAAGACATACAGAAGATGAGGTCCACTGGGCCATAAGTCATACTCTTACACAGCCCTACAAAATGGGCTGTGTCAGCCTCACATTGCAAATGGAGAAACTGAGGGTGTAGCAAGCAGAACTTGGCCTGGGCCTTCAGTAGGAGTAGGGTTAGGCTGAACATCCAGGCAGCTTGGCTCTTAAGACCTTCTGCTATTCCTCACTTGTTCTCAGGCAAAACAGAAGGCCATTAAAGGTATAAAGGTTTACAGATTCCTGTTAATTTTAGCATATTTGGTCAGGACTATTACCCAGACCTTTCAACCTGTGGGTCACAATCCTTTTGGGGGGTAAATGACCCTTTCCCAAGGGTCCCATACCAGATATTTACACTATGGTTCATGACAGTAGCAAAATTATAGTTATGTAGTAGAAACAAAATAATTTTATGGTTGGAGGTCACCACAGCATGAGGAGCTGTATAAAAGGGTCACAGCATTAGAAAGGTTGAGAACCAGAGCTCTAAACCCTAATTATATGGAATGAAGATTTGAACATCAAAATAAAGGAAAATTAGAATGGGAATGTTCTTGGTTTAAATCATGTACACAACCCAACCTTTATTTATGTATCTTCCAAATTAAAATTCAGTTGAAACATTAAATGCATATATATTCTCGCCAGAGGCTAGCCCAAAATAAGCATGTAATTAATATAACTGGCTGTGCATGTCTTAGTAAAGAATCCAAAACATGCTTCCATTGCAGTGATGTTCCTGCGTGTGTGCAGACATTTATTTGTCCCTGTTGAACTGGCTTGTGCCCCGCCTCTTCCTAAAACAGATGTGAAGGCCTTGCAGTAGAAGCCAGATGTCATTCGAGAGTGAGAGCCACAGCAGAGGAAACTGTCACAAAAGAGATTCTTAACATCAAAACAGGGCACTGGGGCCACCATAGCTACCAAGTAGTGGCAGAACAGTGACTCGCAATCACCTCCTGAGGACTCCCTGAGCTGTACTGCAGGGTGTTTCACTACCGTTTGTCCTGTTGTTACTCCAAACTTTGCAGGTGCTCACTGGAATTATACCATGTCTTAGCTGGAAAACCTAGGTCATTCTAAAGATTGTGTGTAATGTGTTCCAGACAACAGCCAGTGTCTTCAGGGGGCTTTTCATAACTTTCTGTTTCTCTTCCACAAGTCTATAAGATACATTCAGAGTTACTACACAAGTTCATGTGTACCATAGTCTAGGACAAAAAAGAGGGAGAGACATAACAAAAAAGGTAAAGATTAGTGATAAAGAAAAAGTATGGCTAAAAATAACCGTGGTGCCCTCATCTTCTGGACAGCTTCCCTTGTAAATATATTTTGCATGTTCTTCTCTGATGATAAAGGGAAGCTTGAGAGTGTCATTTGCAGGTACACACCACATATGTGACAAAAAAACGGTTTTTGTTTCATTCATTTCCACAGCCAGGCATTCTTATATTCTTGTCCAGTGTCATCTGTAGACTCCTCTGCTTTTCTGGGCCAGCTTGATTCAGGATTGAATGACCCCAAAGGTATGCATATTAGACGCTTACCCCGTTGGTTTCCTTGTTACCATGTTGCAGGACTTGTTGCCTGCAGTCCAGCGCTTCCCTGGTTTGTTTACTTGGGATCACTATGTAATCATCCATTTTATGGAGTCTCATTAAGGACTGCAAACCTCTGTCCCAATTTAGCGTCATTGGAGCGTAGGTAGCACCCATCTGCTCCGCCCGCACTGTTTAATTAATGAACCTGGTAATGTGCTCTGTGCCTGAAAAAAAGCTGTCTTCTCAGGTTGTTGAATGAGACACACATTCCAGATTTTCATGGGGAAACTCTTGGAAGCCCTCTGTGGTAGGTGCTAATTGTGGACTAGGACTTGTGTTCAGTCCTTTCTTGAAGGCTGACTTAGTTTTCATGTCACTGTATATTCATAAACCCAGGGTCATATCGTTGTAAATAAGTGAATTATTAGCAGAGTTCATAATCTTTGTCCTTGCTAAGAATAAAGATTCCCTTTTTATGAAGCTGTATTTTGTTGCAATCAAGAAAATGTTCACTTGTTATTTGGGGATTTCTTTTTCTGAAATTAAAGTTACAGAAACAGTGGAATTTCAGAAATGTTACTGGTTTTCAGTATCTCTGCTGTAGAGAAACTGTGTGGCTAAGATCCTATTCAAAGTAATACAGTGCCCACTGAATTTCCAGTATAGAAAATTCTAAGACTCAGGCAAAATACTCTTTAAATTTCAATATTTGCTTAGTCTTTAGTGTGTTGTAAAATTCATCCTGTGTCCTGAGGTTCATTGGTAGAAACCTTCATATATGTACAAATGGGACCCGACTAACCTTGTTCATCTTCACTGAACATGTTACACACCAAGGCTGGATACTTAGTTTTTAATTTTTTTTTCCTCCACAAAAGATCAATGCATAGGATTCACAAGCCTTTCCTTAAAAGCTGTCTGAATTTCAAATTAAGCTCCAATGGCCACTATCAAATGCTGTCCTTGAATTTCTCTTTGTACCATGAAACATACTGATGTTGTATTCAGGTCTCTTCATCTCATTAGCTCGTTTTTCTATAATGAAAGAAAAAGTTCCTGAATACTCATTTTTCTATTGTTTGTTGGTTGGTTTTGGGTTTGGTTTTTTTAAGACAGGGTTTCTCTGTGAATCTGTGGCTGTCCTGGCAATCACTCAGTAGACCAGGCTGGCCTCAAACTCAGATCCACCTGCCTCTGCCTCCCAAGTGCTAGGATTAAAGGTGTGCACCACCACACCCAGCTCTGAATACTCATCCTTCAAAGAGACTTTTACTTAGCCCCATCAGCATGGAGTGCAACATCTGTCATCAGTACCTCATTTAGTAGCAGAGCTAAAGTCACAGTTAGCAATGTTACTGTAAACATCATGAAAGTGGAGGCTGGGCTGGTAAACATGAAAGTGGAACTTGGCTGATAATGTGCTTGCCTACAATGTGAGAAGCCCTGGGCTCAATCCCTGTTGACGCATAAACTCTAGAGGCATGATGGCTCACCTCTCTAACCCCAGCAGTCCAGAAGGAGGAGTAGGAGCACCAGACGTTCAAGGTTATTTTCACCTTCATGGTAAACTCAAGCCTAGCCTGGGATACAAGAGACCCTGTAGCCCTCTGTCAAAGTAAAAGACTGTCCCACATATCCCCTCAAAGGTGCTCACAGAGATGATTTCATGATGACAAAGAATTGGAGGACAGTTATAGGATGGGCTTTGGGACTTCCTTTCATATTGAAATACATAAAATTGCTAGATGAAGGACATTTTACTATGATTCTCTGTGGCCGTTTCCAGTTACACAAATGGGCAATAACTATGAACACCCACTCCCTTTCCTCCCCAGAGGGCAGTTTGCGTGGGGAACTGTAAGTAAAGGGCATCCTCCAGAGCCCAGGGTACCTTGGTGGGGCTTCTTGGAAGCCCCTTGGTGGCGAGGTCACTGCCTGTTGAACAGGGTTCTTCTTTAAAGCTGTTACCCTGTGTTTCTGGTTATTCTGGGTATTATGCCCCATGAATGTTGGCTTTGTTCATAATACAAAATATTGGAAATCCTGCTTCTGAGAGAAGGACTTTGAAATAATTAGCCAGTGAAATTCATCATTACCTGGGATGTTAGTGAATCCTTAAGTCTGCCGTGGGCCCAGACAGCTACCACCTCTAGTGCTAGGCAGTAGATAGCCTGCCTTATTTACCAGTTTACAAAAAAAAAAAAAAAAAAAAAAAAAAAAAAAAAAAAGGACATAAATCACTTAGATTTTATTGTAATAAAAAGTTGTAACTGGAGAAAATTATTGATGCTTTAAATGTAACTTTTATTAAAATACTAAAATGTATAACAAAGATGATCAAAATCTGCCTATGCCAGACACCAGGGAGACCAGTGTGAGTGGAATTCAGATTGTGACAGAAGGGTTACCAACCCAAAACTTAGCCAAACCATGGCAACCAGGATGCTCAAAAATAGAATTTGGTCTTAGTGTCATTTTACATTTCTAAATGTAAATTTGAACAAAGCTCATCGCTCCTGAGAAGTTATTGGATGTCCCCAGTCCATCATGAGTCCTGGCCCATGTGGAAGTGGCATGCACTAGCTCAGCCCAATAATTCCCTTTAGCATCAACATAGAAACCACAGGGCTTATTCACATTAGTCTGAGCGTCATCCCTGCAGCAGCTCAGGTTAGTTGGCACTCCCTGGCGTGGGGCCAAGAAATGCTAAGCCATCTTTTCATGGGGGTCAGTGCTGGCTTTCCACAGTACTCCTGGAACACAGTCTTCTCCTATAGCATCAGGATCTGCTGCTTCTTCCCAATTTCTTCTTCTGTTTTTATTTCAATTAACCATAGTGTGTGTGTGTGTGTGTGTGTGTGTGTGTGTGTGTGTGTGTGTGTACACACGCATGTGTGTTTGATACAGCATGATGTTTGAGTATATATGTATAATATATACTGATTGGTCCAGGGTAATTGGCATTCATTTCCCTTTCATTTTTGTATGGTTCCCTTCCTTTCCTTCTCCTTCCTCCACCTTCCCTCTGCTTTCCCCTGTTCATCTTCATTTGCTTCTCCACCTTTTCCTTACCCCTTTCCTCCTTCTCCTAGTCCCCTTGTCTGCCTTAATTTCAGAACCTTCTTTGAAAAATTACCTCTCATAAAAAGAAAGAAAATTACCTCTCTCTACTGTAAGATGTGTTTTTTTAAAAGATTATGATTGCCACAATATTCAACTGAATTATAATTTGTCTAGAATTATTTTTTGAGTTTTTTAAATGATTTTTACTTATTTTTAAGTTAAACCTTCATAATAGGGAAATGGAGGGAGAGAAAAAAATCTTAATTTTTTTTGCTGCACCGCTGTCACTTTTTAATAGTACCTTCCTATAGCTAGAAACACTGACATCTGCTTAACAGTTCATGGTGACGTTGGCTCTCTATGCAGAACGTGAAGGCAGAGAGGATAAAATGTTCCTGACCATCAATCCTGTTAAGTGGGGCGGGGTGTGCCTGGCATTAAGAAAATGGACTCTATCCAGCTAATGATGGTGTATGCTTTTAATCACAGCACTCATGAGGCTGAGGCAAGCAGACATCTGAGTTCAAGGCCAGCCTGGTCTACAGAGCAAGTTTCAAGACAGCCAGGGCTATACAGAGAAACCATGTCTTGAAAAACAAGAGTCATGTGAGAGGAAAGAAAACCTTTGAAGCACTGTGCTTTTAAGGTCCAGGTGAGTAGGTGCCTTGGTTCTGGCCATTTCAAGAGTACGACTTTTCAGAAGATACTCCCAAATTCAGATCTATAGAGCTTCTTTCAAAGGAATCGTTTGATTTTTTGCCAAGTTTTCTTTTAAAGATCATTTATTGTCAGCCTAACACAAAATAGAGTCATCTGGAAAGAGAGAAGCTCAGTTAAGGAATTGCCTCCATCAGACTGACAGGTGGCTTAGCCGCTCATGCTCATGGGAAGTGTCATCCCCTGGGCAGGTGGGCCTGGGCTGTATGAGAAAGCTGGCAGACTGAGGGGAAAGGGGAGGAACCAACAACCAGTGTTCCTCAATGGTCTCTGCTTCAGCTCTTGCCTTGAGTTCTTGCTCTGATGGAGCATGACCAGGAGGTGTAAGCTGAAATAAACCCTTTCCTCTGCTGTTGTTCTTGGTCATGGTGTTTATCATAGAAGGAGGAAACAAACTAAGACAGCATTCTTTATATGCTGCCTCATAGATATGCTTATCATTAAAAACCATGCATAAAACCCTGTTTAAGGGTTAAGTCCATCCTACTGTTCTACTGCTGAGTGGAGTGGGGTCCTGCCTTGTGGCTGTCAGGTCAGATTTTTTATTACCATCACTGACAAGTCTCCATAACAGTCTAGCTAGTTGCCTGTTTATTTTGAAACAAGAATCTAAAGTAGCATCCTTTCCCATGTATGATAGGCTAATAAAGTCTATATGCTGAGCAAACCAGGGCGATCTCCCAAACTTATGATTCCAGGAGCTGAGCAGACATTGTCCTGTGACCCTCATGCTCAGCACCAACAACTAGCCAATACATTGCTCAGATCATCCATCTCCTCTGCTGTCCTAATTATAGCCTTTAAGTGTTACAGGATCCTCTGTCTTCAGGTACATCCTTATGTACATACCTGGGATAGTCAGCACTCAGGATGGAGCTTCTCAGATGAGAGAACCAGATGATGGATGGGCAGGGTGTAGCTAGGTCATGTGTTTGCAGATTACATGCTATATGTGATTCTATGCACTGACACTTTTATATTAAAATAAGCCCCAGTCCTTAAGTTGCATTTGCCTTTAAAGAACTCTAACACATCTTGCTGCCTATCTCTGGAGAGTGTCTTTCCAATCTGAGCCCTGTGCAGATAGTGGGCATTGTTTTACCAAGCCCAACTGGACAGTGGCACCATGTGGAAGTCACTACAATGACCGACCCTGACCGTAAGAACGGATTGGAGGTGTCTAGGTCTAGAAAGAAGGATTGATGCCACCTTATGGGAAGAGGAGGCAAGGAACCATGGTCCCTTTTAGAACTAGAAATGGTCATGTTAGATAGCCCGCCCTCCCTAGGGCTCAGTTAGTGTTGTGCCCTGTACTAAGTGCTTCATATAAGTATCACATGTCACCATCTAGACTTGAGGAAACCATGTCCTGCAGAGGGGTCCGACTTCCTGAGGTGTTCCCAGAGAATAGATAACGCTAGACTTGGAACTTGAGCTGTACAACCATCAAGATGCATTTGTAAGAAAAGTCACAAGGTTAAATCAGACTAGCAGCCTCGATAGAAGGAGGAAGTTGAGTCCCCTGGGTGAGGTTGAACTAGCTGAAACAACAGAAAAACAAGCAGAAGCAGCATCACTATAGTATACCTAAGGCTTGAGAGGGATCAGGGGATGCAAAAAGAGAGGAGAGGGAGCTTAGGAGCCATCACAGACACCATTCCACAGTCCTACCTCCCAAGCCAGTGCACTTTCAGAAGAGTCACCATGTAGTTACCTCAGTCCTGAGGCATCTGTTCACTGGAGGGCATTTTCCTGTCCTACTCACAAGGCATTTGTTTTTTATCCTTATTTAAGGAATGAGTGTTATCCCTCCAAATTATAACCCTGGGCCTCTGTGATTTTTATAAGCTTTCTCTGTTTAGACCTTGTTAATTGATCAAAAGGGTTAATATTATTAAAAAGTATGTAGCTTTAAGAAAAATGTGGCTATTAATGCCTTTCTTTAATCTATAATAATGACTGGTTTTAGTCAGAATGCTTTAAATGCAGCTATTGTAAAATCTCTGCCCTGTATCAGTGGTTAAGTACCTTGGTCCATTGATACAGCTTTCAAAAGTTCAAAGGCTATGCTAGCATATCTTTGTCTCCTCCTCTTTTAACTTGCAAAGAAGAAGGTGTCCTTGTATCAAGCCTTAGCATTTATCTGAAAAATAAAATTGGGTTCAGTTTGTGCATAGGTTTTCAGAGAGATTAAAGTGGGCATCACACAATTTTCCCTGTGAAAGGCTGCCTTTGATGTGCCTTCTGTCTATTCATACAGAAGTGTCAGCCATTGTTTTTGAGCCACAGAAGAGTGTCCGCTTTGTCACGGGCACATTCGACAGCCTTTGTGTGGGAGCCTTGTTCAAGGTGGATCTTATCATTCAGAGACAATGTTACTGGAAACGTGCATTGTGACCAGACACCAGCCTGCCTGGGAAGATAAATGGCAAGAAAAAGCCCAAGCATTTATCAGAGATGATCAGGAAGCAAACTAAGAGCATGCCTCTGAATGTCGATTGTAGGTTGCACTCTTGGTACTTTACCCACCAGGAACAGTGATTCCAGGGTGTTGGCTTTGCTGTGGCAATGGGCTCTAGTTTGCTTTTGATGTCTCAAGTCAGAGAAACTTGGTGAGGTGATTACATTCAAGACCACAAAGCAGCTTGTACACTCACATCTTGAATAAGACTAGGGTGAGGGAGAGCAGTATAAGGAAGTTCCTGAACTATGAGTCCATGCTCAGGAATGGTCTGCAGGCTAGCTTAAATATCTGAGCTCTCAGACCATGGGGGTTCTAAATGTCTGCAAAATGCCCACTTCTTGCAAAGAAGAAGAAGAGGAGGAGGAGGAAGAGGAGGGAGAAGAGGAAGAGGAGGAAGAGGAAAAGGAGGAGGAAGAAGAGGAAGAAGAGGAGGAGGAGGAGGGGGAGGAAGAAGACGACAACCACCACCACCACCACCACGACAAAGGAAAAGCATGACTTGCCCAAGGCCTCCAAGACACCAACTAGGAGTGGTCCGTCCCACAGGTTCACACTCCCAACCCTGCTCCCCGCCTCCCAGCTGCTGTACAGTGCCACTGCTAAGCCTAAAAACCCCCTCTTCCAGACTCCTTTGCATTTGCATATCAACTGAGGTTTGCCTTTCTTGCTAGATTTATTCAATCTTTTTCATCACCAAAAAAAAAAAAAAAAAAAAAGATCTTTTCTCCCTTAAATGAAAGGGAAATCCAATAGAATTTTCCCATTGTCTTCTCTTCTTTGCGATAGCTAATATGTCCTTCGGGTGATTTAACTTTAAGGGAGAAAAAAACTTCTCAGGGTGTTTTCCTGCATCCTTTTCTAAACTTATCTCCTGGTCTTGGGGTTTATCAGTGTTGAGTGCTTGCCCAACATATGTGAGTCCCTGTATGTAGATAGCATTGTGGGAAAAAATGAATTAACTTTTAAAAATTACTCCCCAATCAACAAAGACTCAGTTCCTAGGACAATAGTGTTTAAGTGGCTTTGTTCTACCCTGTACTTGTTTCTCTGCAGATCTCTTACAGCTTTCCCTGAGCAGTCTAGGGGGGCAACCATGTATTTGAGGCTGAAGGCCCATTTCTCTGAACATGGGCAACATACCACATCCCAAGAGGAGGGAGTATTCCTCCTACACCCTCTCTCTGGTACATGGGGAGAGCAGAAGGGAGGGAAACCTTTCAGTTCATGACTTTCCTGCCCCTGTAGTCTCTGCTGCCAAGGATCACAGATAACAGCTCTCCAGAAGGATGCAAGCAAGGAGACACATTCTAGCTGTCCATCAAATTCAGTTACCACCAGGTCTCCACAGGGCCACTGTGTACCTAAGCACTGGTAATAATAGTTCCTGGCCTGGAGATTAATGACCGACCAGCACACTGTCTTTCTTTTTTGTGTGTGAAAAAGCTTCTCTGATGAAACAGTCCTCAAAAGCATCTATGCAAATTCAAAAGTTTTCCTGCAGTAGAAAATTGGAAGGTGAATTCTGAGTCAAAGTACAATTTCCTTTCCCTGCCACTCCATTACAGCATGCCTTCATTTGTTTTCCATTTGCGAGTGAGTGTCAGCCTGTATTAAAACGAAGGCAAAGCCACACAGACCTATTCCAAAGAAGCATTTGGCCACCAAATGAAAAATAGAGCCAGGATCCGTGTATAAATTATTCAGAAATTCGGTAAATAAACATGCAAACTTCTAGCTGGGGCTATCGCTATTGCATTATTCAGTCCAATAAGGAGAATTTAATTTAATGGATATTCAGCAACATTGTTCAGCTATCAACAAAAGGCATACTGTCTTTTATGAATAACTGATTTTCTCGGGGCATTCTGAGGAAAGTGGGTCCTCGTTAACCCTAGAATGGCTAGCTAATGTAATTGAAGCGCGACCACCTGGCAGCGAGGTTGCCCGTCAGCTGCCAAGGAAGGCCGGGGCCGAGAGTACCAGGTGCTCAGCTCTCGCTGTCTGATTGTTACAGTGGGATAAACAGCGTGATTGCACAGTATGGCCGGGGGCGAGGATCCAAGACTGCTGCCAACCAGAGAGCGCGCTTTCTTCCCTGGTCTTTGACAAGGGGGGGCAAAAGTGCTCCTATTCAGAGCAGGTAGGGCTGACAAAGCCGAAATGCTGTCTGCTGCAATTAGGACAGAAAAATGAGACTGGCCCAAGCATGAAGCAGAGGCGAGCCTTGAGTACCTGTTTCTGTTATACCACAAAGCCAGGGCCTTTTTAGTACAGGCTGGGAAGTTTAAGCATAAAAATTTAAAAGAGATTCAAGCAAAGGAACCTAACTGCTGAGTGACCTGTGTTTTTTTATGGTACATTGGCTTTATTATTTCAAAGCACAATGCTAAGTCGGCACAGTGTGATAAACTTTATTTAGGCCTGACTTCCATGGCAACCCAAATTCCCTGGTTCTTTGATTATACTTAATAAAATCCTGGGCCAGGTCATCTCTCTCTGTCTTGCTTTATAAAGACCTACGAGTATCTATATTTAACAAACGAAAAGATTTCTCTTGTTCTGTGACATTGTTTATTTTTAGTAAATTTTTTAAGCACCACTACCCATGTGGATACACAAAAGGGAAATAGTATTATTTGGCTTTTTTTAAAAAAATTAATTAAGAAATAGGCATTATGATCTTTCCAAGGGGTTTAGAATGTGAAATGGTTCGTTAAGCTCCTGTTAGTTGAAGAGTAAAGAGCACTTCCCCCAAACAGCAAGGGGAAAAAAGGCTCTCTCATAACACATTGATTTATTTCATTTGCTAAGCACAGGAACCATGAAATGCTTCATCCCCAGCAACACATTCAATATGTGCAGAAGTAAAATTGCCACTGAAGAGTGCCCTGGACTTTGTCCTCGTGGTGTGTACATTTCAGTAGGCTGAGAGGAAAAAACAAACGGTAGAAAGATCCCTTTATGAAATTAAATTACCTGTTTTGTGTTGCTTTGAAGCCGTGTGTATAGCTGTTGGTTCAGATGACTGACTAATACTCCCTGTCGCTCTTCCATTGGTTCATCCCCAGCCTCCCCAGCAGAGCCCGGGGTCAGAATCTGTCACTGAGAATAGAAATGAGGAAAGCGTTTCCAGCTGGCCGTCCAGCCTCTCACAGGGCACCTAGCTGTAAAAAAATACAGGGTTGCTGATTTTATTAGAACCTATGGTGACGCTGGGCTATTTCTCAACCTATTATCAGATGACAGTCCGGCCACTTAGTGTTAGGTTGAGAGAGCGAATCGAGGCAAGAGGGCTAGTTCCCTGGCCTCAGTTTCCATGTCTGAAAAAGGGGCTTGCAAAGGCAATGATACATGCTTCACCAGTGTGACTCCCTTCCCACCCACCTGCTAATGGCTGCAGGTGGAAAGAAAAGGAACAGTTTCCTGCAAGGCTTTTCTCAAAGGATTTCTGTCCTCAGTCCCATTTTACATGGAGTACTCTGTAAAGACAAAGTAAATGTGTATACATTTTGTTGTGAAATTTTAATAGACTTTTATTCTCCTATCTTGAAGTTACATTTCTTTCTCTCTCTTTTATTAGAGACTCACATCTCACAGGCAGTTCTGCCTTGACCTTCATTTCAGAACTTGAAACTGTAAACTGGCTCAAAATCCCCCTCCTCACAGTGGACATGGGGCTGTGCCCAGCCTCTCCACGGCTGTACCCTCAGCTGTCAGCTATGGCTGTAGTTGATGATGTGGTATGGGGAAAAGAGGCAGAATTCCACAATTGGGCTGTATGTCACACTGTGACCAGTGGCCACACACCCCCACCTTACCTCCATGAGTCTGTAGTGTCAGGGTCACTGGTGGCCCTGTCATTCGTAAGCATCCTAGAGAACACCTTAAAAAATGGAGTACTCAGCCTCCTTTGTGGTGTGGGCCTTCTGCCCTTCTCAAAATGTTTGTAAGAGCAGAAAATAAAGCACATATTGTTACAAGGGAAATCAGTTATAGCAGAATGTTTTTTATTTTAAAAATACATTTTTAATTAAATTAGAATTATTTCACTTTCCTCCCTCCAGCCCCTCCAAGGTACCTTTCTTCCAGCTCCTCCCACTCCCCCCACTCTCAAGTTGATAGCCTTTTTCTTTGATTATTGTTTTATATATATATATGTATGTGTGTGTGTGTATATGTATGTATGTATATATGTATGCATGCATGTATGTATATGTATACATAACTGTAGGAAAGTAATGACTGCTGGGAAAGGAAGAATTAGCCTGAGCTAGGATGAGCTCCTGTATTGATTGTCCAATACAGTTCTGCCCTGAAACCATATCTACAACAAAATGGACTCAGCAGCTTATATTTATGTTTGTGGAATTTTTTTTATAATCAAACACACCTGCAAATGGCTAGCTATCTATAACAACAGTGGAGTTGTGTACTGCTCCTATAATTGTGAGGCTTTAGTAAGAATTAGTGTTTTGAATCATGCTCTGTGAAAGGGTCTGTGATTCCCATAAGTACTGCCATTGTGGTTTGATGTCCATATTTATAATGAAAGGAAATACATTATTTCAGAGGGTATACGGAACATAAAGCTGGACATTTTACCACCCAAGTTAATAGGCCCCTTAGAGTCTGATCGTCAGTCATCTAAGAGACCTCTGGGCTGCAGGAACCCAGACTGTGACCTGCCTTCTGAGGGAACCCCACAACCCTCTGAGTCAGCAGAGGACTAGGGAAGCAATGAGTAAGCGGAACCATCAGTCAGAATCCAGAATCTTCTGCAAGGTGCAGGGGCCCACATACCACACACACACACACACACACACACACACACACACACACACACTGGAGTTTGTCCTTTCTATTTGTCTCAGATTGCATGGGCACTCACTGCCTTTTCAAGACGTTTTATCACTTACCTGTTCTATGGTGAACAGAGAGAGCTCAGATCTAAGGTCTCTGTGGCCATTGCCTTCATTCCCAAACAACACCCAGACATTTAACAGGCGATTTCACTTCCCATTCTCCATGTGCACATCGATGACTAGACTTGGTAGAGGGCACATTAATTGAAATAAATAAGCAAGAGCTTGCTTTCAGTACACTGCATATATCGACTTGTGAACATTTACAGTTAGGTCCACCTAAAAATATTTCAGCTTCATAAGTCAGCTTACTGGTGCTGTTTGTATAGAAAAGCACTGTTAGAAATCAACTTTTGTGTGCAAATGTTCCATGCTCAACTACAAAAAGATTAGCATTGTCACAGAGCCTGAGGTTGTGGTGATTGCTAACTTTTGACCTTTTCACCAGTTACTTAATCCATGGTGATCGCCTGGCTTGTGGCACCAGGCAGCTAATTATAATCACCAACAGAGAGCCCTGGTAGTCACTTATCAACAAGTACAATGAGACAATCACATTCAGAGACCCATCTCTGCAGAAAATTGACCCAGGTATTATGTTCTGTAGTGGTTCCATCAGCACAGAAAGTAGCTTGTTCTGCCGGATCCTGACAGGGAGAGGCTCTGAACCCTCCTGCTCAAAGGTGTTTCTTCTCACAGCCCCTAGGAGTTCTCATGCCACCTTTTAAAAAATAATAACAATAAAGATACATATTTTCATAGCTTACACAGGCCCTAGATTCAATATTCAGTAGCACATGTGGGAGTGTGATTTCAATAATATTAATATTCACAATTAATAATCACAAATCAAAAGATGGGAAACCCATTTATCATTCCTATTAAGTCTGTGCAAGAACAATTAGCAGAAATAGCTCATTAACTATACAGTTTTCACTTGGATTTCAAAGAGAGGAAGCACCCAGAACACAAGCATGCTCTGGAAAGTTCTGTTGTATCCGTAGCCTCATGTGTTCTCTCTGTTCCCTGCCCCCTCCTCTCTCCCTGACACAGTAATGTGACTTTGCTTCAAGAATCTCGATAGAAAATAATGCTTGTTTTACTTACTCATTTACTTTTGAATCTTGTCATATAGCCAAGCTGGCCTCAGATTTGTTATTCCTCCTATTTTTAATTTTTTTTTCTAACTGACAAATCATAACCCCATGTGATTATGAGGTTAATGTGAAGTCAATCGAGGTAGTTGACGTATCATCACCATCCAGGCTTGCTGGTTGCTTATGAAAGCATGTTTTTTTTTTTTTAAATCTGCTCTTTGGGGAATTTTGAAGTATATATTATTCTTACCTGTAGCCATGTTTAAAATTTTTTCATCCTCCTATCTCAAGAATAACTATATAGTAAACTATATGTAAAATTATTTAAATTACAGAGTGAGGCATACCATTAAGTTTTCATCATCTCTTCTCTATTTGTTGAAATAAGCCCACCTGGCTAAGAGCCTGTACTCCTGCTGGAGGCAGCTACTAAAGCTGTTTCTAGGGCGTCTGTGCACACCCTTATATGATAATTTTGTCCCTTGCTCTCCAGTTTGGTGCCTAGCTGCCAGACCTATCTTCCTGTGTTGCCTGTGTCAGCCGTCTAACCTTTAAGCTTCCTGAATATGTGCTGGTCCTGTCCTAGGCTTCCCAAGGCAGCCTGTGTCCTTTCTCTGAGCATGGCTTCTTAGAATATCTCCCAGTTCTTGCCTCTAGCCTCTTCCATCACTCTTGCCCTGCATGTGTAGAGTCCATTCGATCCAAATGCTGTAGCCAGCTCCCTTCTCTCAGTACCTGGCCTGTTTGTCAGCACAGCGAGGTAACCTGTATCAGCTCCAGGCTGAGAGGAGGTAGAACCCATGAGTGACATGTCACTTATGTTCTCCATGAACTCACATCTAATCACCCTTGAGTGGGGAATCATTCACATGGTCTTCTTGACCCCCAGGGTCCACATAGCTCTGTTCTAGAGTCAGTATTCTCAGTGACCTGCATATGGGATGTTTAAGGAAAGCAATGAGAACCGTCTGTGTTGTTTGCATGGGGAAGTCAGGAGAAATGCAAAGGGGATTCCCAAAGTAACATTTCTATGTTTCGTCAGAGGTGGGTACATACAGTCAGAAACATTAGTCTAAAGTGTGAGTCACCAACAGGTTAGAATCTGCCGGGGAGGGGGGCTGGGGGGACTCAGGCTTCTATAGCTAAAATTGAGTCTTGTCCCTTGCTCTTGTGTTCTGCTTTTAGGTGACAAAAGATTTGCCCTGCAATCTTTCTCACCCATTAAGAGGAAGTTCTGGGGCCTGAAACAAGGAATTGATAGGACTCTACCCATCAAGGGAAGATCTTCCTCCTCTTGTTAGAGGTGGTGATTCTGGCCCAAGGCCTGGCCAACAAGCCAGATAGTCAGGGATTGATGGGCACTGGGGCCCAAGCCTGGCCTCCTAGCCTCTGCTGTGTGGTGCTGAGGTTCCCAAAACATCTTCTTTTCTCTTGCCAGTTGTTTTCCTGTTCAGTTCTGCCAATTAACCTGGAGTGCCAAAGTTCAACAACCATTGCAGCTTCTCAGTCCTCCTCTAGGTCCTGATTTCTACTGTAGCCAACTGTGTGCTTGCTGATTGGTCAGTGGGTGGGAGACGTTCTAAAACATAACCTAGTGAGGTAGCAGGGCCCTGTTAACAGATACCACACTTAGACTGTGGTCTTTACAGTGCCATGTGGATTCTCCGCCTGAAGTTTTAGTTCATTTGCTCAGATACATTACACAAATGATTGTGCCCTCCTCAATGTATTTTAATGACACCAAGTAGTGCCTGATTAAAAGTAATGATTTGCCAGAAGCCCCATTACTCCACAGAAGACAGCAGCTGTAGGATGCCGGTCCATTCCTACTAGCGCTCAGTATTTCAGTGTGGCTCCGAAGCCTAGTGGACCTCACAAGAGAAAGCTGTGCTGTTCTCAGGTGCTGTAGGTGCTGAGACTTAATAATCTGTATCTGATGGTTCCAAATCATTTTCACTGAAGATGTCTACCAAAATAATCAATTGATAAAACTGTAGAATTCTCCCCGAGCTTTCTTCAAAATGTGACTAGAAATAAGCAAGCTAACTTTATCTTTAATGAGCAAATTAAATCTCCTAAACCTTGCTGCATGAAGGAAAGCACTGAATTAATATAGTTTATTATTGTAAATGCTGGCTTCTCCTAACAATCATGCAGATAATAATGCAGCTAGGAGGTCACCATGGATGCCAGATTAGCTATAAAAATTGCCAATTTACTTTGTGCCACTTTGGTTCTAGAGAGGGTAGAGATAGAGCTGCCTATTCTCAACCCCTTATCAGCATCAAACATCACAATTGGAGGATTAACTTACATTTGCACATTGCATATTTCCAAACTAAAAAAAAAATTAAAAGATAAAACTGAAACAGCACAATGTAAAGCAAGAGGCCAGCCTTTGAGAGTTCTTGCTACTTGCCCCATGGCCATAATGCCATCCATGCCTCTGTCCATTGGATTTGCCGATGCTCAGGAGTTTGGGCTCTCATTATTATTCATGGGGTGAGCTCAGGATTGTTTGGTCTCTAATCTTGTCTTTTTGAGGTTTTCAGAACCCTTCAATAGGTCCATGAGTATGAAAGGGCTTCACAAATAGTAGAACACTGTGCCAACACTACATTTTTATTTTATAAATATTGGATCTTTTATTTCTTCTCTGTGAGATATCACCCTGAATAGAACTCTGAATAATTATAAGATAATCTTATCATAATATGCTTTAGAATTTTTCAACCTACTTCAATCCTTGGTGTGAAAGTTGGGGATTATAAGAGCCAAAACTGAGAGGAGAACTGAGGAGCAAGGAAATGCTTTCCTCACTTCTCGGGGCGGGGGTGGGGGGAAAGGGACATACAGGAAGCACTGAGTAAATACCAGATGGATGGGTGTGTGTGTATGTGTGCTTGCAGGCACAATAATCTAAAGAGTGAAAGAATAAGGAGGGAGAAGATGTGTATGGGATGAGCCGCCAGGGTGGGTGCATGTCTGGCTGCCTCGCCTGGGGACTTGGGATACAGTCCTATTTTCCATGTGAGCTGAGAGAACATGTCCATCTCCGTATACATGAGTACAGAATGGCTCCAAAGGGTATTTTGCTCATCTAGGCCATGTCTTCTGCCATTAATATAAAACTGCTGATTTAATGGAGCCGCTTTTGATCTATCAAGAAAAGACACACCTAATTCAATTTGGCTATTTTTCTAAGAGTAAGTGTCTTAATCTGCAAGAGAATGATTTGATTATGATTTAAAGTAATAATATTGCAGTCACATTTTTAGTCACGAAGATGATATCGAATGACTCTACGAAGCTTAAGTGGAAAGTCCCAGAGAACAGTGAGAACTGGGACTTCAGCAGTGTCCAAGCCATTTCTGTTATATTTTCAGAGTGTAATTTTGTTGGGATGGATGGGACTTTGAATTTGGCTTATAAAATGTAAAAACAGACAATCTTCATCAAAATGCAAAATAGACTAAACCCAGAATATAACGACATAGAAACTCAAGATGCAAACACCTGTCTTTTTTTTTTTTTTTTAATCTAACGCATCCTTCTTGAAGTACATGGTGTCAGTAGAAAATTTCTTTTCGACCTTTGTTTCCACTGAGACAAGCTCATTTTTGTATTGCCCTCTGGATTACAAAGAAAAAGTTAAAGAAAAAAATTATTGCCGGGCAGTGGTGGTGAATGCCTTTAATCCCAGCACTTGGGAGGCAGAGGCAGGCGGATTTCTGAGTTCGAGGCCAGCCTGGTCTACAGAGTGAGTTCCAGGACAGCCAGGACTACACAGAGAAACCCTGTCTCAAAAAAAAAAAAAAAAGAGAGAGAGAGAGAGAAAAAGTTAAGGTGCCCAGAAGCGACTACTGAAATGAGGGAAGATGCTGAGAAAGTGTGTGTTCCACACCTGCTGACACCATCTTCCAAGTACAAAGGACAAAGAACAACTGAACAGCTTCTACTTAGAGCTCACTTAGAACATCGGGTTCTTGTACCTGACAACCTGCAGGGTCACTGGTGTGCAGAACCAGGGGTACCAACTAAGCCTAGGGTCCAGCAAGATGACAGAACATGGACGAGCCTGGCAGGAGGGCTCTAAGGAAGAAGAGAGTGAGAGAGAGAAGGCTTGCATGATTTTATCCTGTGGAAGGCCGGTGTGCTGCCCTGCTACAGGAGTTCCCACCCTGCAGAGAGAGCCACATGCCATTGTGCCATGCCTGTTCTAACTGAAACACAGTTAGCTTCTTTACTTTGCATTTGTTTCTTCTCTGAGTAGGAGAGCTGAGAAAAGGACACTGATTTCCTCTTCATTTTATAAATGGCTATGTGGACTTGGCCCTCTGTCTGCAGAGATGTCACTCATCTTTACACACAGAGGAGCATTCTGAGCTCAAGAGGCAGCCTGTGGCTGAGAACAAGGTGAGAAAGACAACCTGCTGGCTGCATCTTCGAGGTCTGGAACAAAACACCCCACTTGGCCTTCAGTCTTCTCCATGAACAAACAAATCCTGAGAATACAAGCTCCAGGAAGGAACGGCATGGGTAGGAATAATGAGATAGAACCTATCAAACACTTGGACAGAAAAGCACCAGCTCACTCCAGCTGGTACTGGTACACACTATACCCACCCATGACTGGTGCAACAACAGCTGAGGTGCACCTACCAGGGCCTCACTGATGCTCAGAATGTGGCATGGCTCATGCCACAGACACTTAAACTGAAGGGCAGGAAAGTGGAATCTTTTCCCATTAGGGTGGGCTGCTGCAAAGCACCCTGAAAAAGTAGTTGCCTTCAGAGAAGGCTGTGATTTGGTGGTAGAGAGTACCTGCCTCATATATAGTGGCCTTGGGTTCCATCCTCTGCACAGAAGGAGGAAAAGAAGAAGGAGAGGGAGACCGAAGATAAGGGGAGGAAGAATACTGTACACTGCACGTCTCCAAGATTACTCCATCCACTATATCTGAGCCTCATGCTGGACTCTGCCTCATATTTTCTTTCTAGAATCCCTTTAGTACCAAGAATAATGCTCCTTCTTCAGCACCAAGCAGAAGTGTCACAGGAAAGCACCACCACCTTACAAAGTCTTCAGCCCAGTGAGCTTTACTTGAGGATTGGGAAACACATGGTGTCTCCTCCAGGAGTCACCAGGAAAACATCCACTCCACTCAGAATATTCGTTCTTCAGGTCATGCTCTGTTTAAAAGAACTCCCTTCACAGCCTCCAGCCAAGATCAGCAGAGGGTATGGAATAGTACCATTGAGTCTGTTGTAAACTCAACACCATTTCAGCAACCCTTGGGAGATTTTATGATCGAGCTCGAGAGCAAAGCGTCAGTCTTCTACCAGGGAAATTGTGATGTGGGTTAGTGGTAGAGCCTTTACCTGGTATGTGTGAGACCCTGGGTGAGTAGCTCACTTAAATTTCCTGGACATTCCCCCTTACCCCGCACAAACAGTGGATCAGATGCCTAAGATGTAAATGAAGAGCTTTTCCCTTCCAGCTTCCCCAAACTACTCTCTGACAAGATGAAGTGTCACCCCACTCTCCTCTGGCATTTTGGTCTTGCCCAGGGCAGATGTTTGACAAGCCAGCCATGCCCATAGTACAGTAGCGGGTCCTAGGGCTACAGATGAAAATGTACTCTGTGCTGCGACATAGTGTTCAGTTCTCTCTGCCCAGTGTGGCTCCTGCCTTAGTGAATGTTTTCCACACGTTCTGTCTTGGATAACATCAGTTCCTTTAATATCAAGTGACAGCTGTTCTGATGCTTTGAAACACCAAGGACCTTTGTGATATTAGAATTCCCCCAGATTTCCAGCTGGGGTTCCACAGCTTCAGTGTTGCTGTCTTGCTCTGATAAGTCTGTGGTGCATTTTGGTTTCAGGTACAGATCAGCAGCTCTGTTTATCAGTCAGGTGTTAGGGCACCCCTGCACATTGCCAGTGCTCTAGCCACTGAGTCATTTCTCCAGCCTCCATTTTTATTGATCTTTAAATGTATAGAAGGAAGGAAAAAAAAATTTAACTAAAGCTCAGAGTTCGTAAACATTATTTAAAAAGCAGCCATTTCCTTAAAGTGAAGTCAAGAAAGTCAGTGGAGAACTTAGGATCATGATAATGATTTCTATCGAGTCTGAGGGCCATTCATAGGCAGCGGCTCAAATTCACTCTACAGCCCAGGCTGGCCTTGAACTTTCATCTTCCTGCCTCAGCCTCCTGTGTGCATCAGACAATTGTCACTCCACCTAGTGTTTGTTTTATTCTTAGAATCAACCTATATGTAAACTAATTTGTAGACTAAATAGAAATGGCTTTTAGTCTTCAATATCAGAATCCTTGTTCAGTAATTAGTAAATAATTTAGTTCAATTGCATTGTACTAGATAATGCTTAGAGTGTATTTTATTTAATAATTTTTCACTTAGCAGGCTGATGTAGAGCTAAAAGTTCACGTGTATTCCTATTTAATCATCTCCTCTTTTAGGCTTTGCCATCAACTAGACTCAAGGCATTTTCAGATGCCATACATTTCTAATTGTCTTCTACTTAGTCAACACTTCATGAATATGAAATGTCATCAGAAGAGTCCCAGTGGTCACTGCTGTGATTGCAGTGTAAAGTACCTGTTTGGCTTTTACCATAGATCTTTGGGATGACCTATGAAAGAGAAACCATCCAAAAGACACTGCCTCCTTCCTCCCAGAAATCAAGCCATTGGCAGGAACACCCAGAACTGTGAGACATCAATTGTTCCAACTGATCTCTTACTTCTCTAGTGGGTTTCATCAGCCAAATAGCCTGTTGAGTCATTTCCCACCCAATTTGACAGCATTTTCTCAAGAACTGAAATTTACAGAATGACTAATTTTCTTGTCAGTTACAGTTTTACTTTCATGAGACTTTGATTGATGGATCGTGGGCATTTTCTCACGTGTCGGTGGTAAGGTGCTCCAGGAGAATTGGAGAAGACAGAAATGGAAAAGGCAGTGATTAAAGATGTGCTCCTTACCCGCCAGTCCCCAGGGAAGAACAGAGCTGACCACCTCTTATGGATCAAATCCATGGCATCCTTGTAGTGCCTCAGATCCTAAGAGGAAGCCTTTGATTCCTTTGCTGATGGTCTGGGGATATGAGAGCAGACCTCCTCCAAAAGTCTAATTTAATAGCCTAGGAAAATCTGCTTTCCCCCATTTCCATTTGTTCTTATCATTTCCTCAGAATTACTCTTAAACTTAGTTATATGGGTGTTTTCTTCTTTTTGAGCAGTCATGGACTACCCCCTCCAGGAGCGTCTCATTAGGGCTGGAGACCTAATCTAATATCTCATACCTCCATGTGTTTCATTTCCTCTCCCAGAGCATCCACTTCATGCAATTGCATTATTCAGTCAAGTCTCCTCTTCATGTCACCAGGCTGTGACATTTACATTGAATGATTCATGTGTTTGCAATCTTAAATAGTCCTAACATTGAAATTTGCATTCTACTGAAAGACAAACAGACTCTCCATGGAAAGGATGTATGGCTTTGGGGTATAATTTCATATGCTCCCATGCTGGTCATTTTGGAATTTCATCCATTTATTTAAAGCGAGGCATGGCTACCTGAACCCTCCTGTGGTGTGCCTTGTCTGGTGGCAGGTACCTACAAGTTTCAAGGATCAGAAGTGCATCAGGTCAGGGCCTCTGATTCTAACTGTGACCCCTCAATCAGGCTGTTCTGTCCCCAACTCCTCTCACTTTTTCTGCCTTTTCACCTCTCCTCAAATGTATGTTTGCCACATGCCCCCAAAATGTATCACCTGCTTCCTCAGGTGTACAAAGAATAAGTAAATTTTTGAGCCTTTTATCCAAGCCCAATAATTATAATTATCAGAATCACTAGAACATATAGGCAAGTTAAGATCTTGAGATAAGAAGTTCTCCTGGGTTTTCCAGGTGGTCACTAAATCCAGAGACAAGTGTCCTGCTGATAGACACACAAAGAAGAGGAAGTCATGTGCCCATACAAGCAAGAGTGCAAACATCCTCCTGGCATCTAAAGAAAGGAGGACAGAATTTTCCAGAGCTCCTGAGGGGAAGGGAGTACAGCTCTTTTGTTTGGGGATCTGGCCTTCCAGAACTAGTAAGAGAGAAAATTTGTAAGCCCTTGACTTTGTGGTCCTTTTTAGCAGCACCAGAAAGCTAATTAGCTCAGGAACTGGCTCTGTGATGGGATGGCGATGATCCTTGATAGACTAAGGGGACCGAACAGTGTCAGCACTGGAGCAGGTTCCAGAATTCTTCAGGGGAGTATGTGACACCTCTGACAGTTCTGAATCATGACTTCCTCTCCTTTGCAGATGGCTGTTAGAGAGTCAGAAGGCTGGTAGCCAGGGTGACAGCTAGCTTTGGGCTTGTTTATGTCACTAATAAGTTCCTGCAAATGTTAGGGAACTTCAGGATAGGGACATGAACTGACTGGTATGGAACTCACCACAATATCAGGAGGCAGCCTTCCCCTCAGGCCAGTATTAATATCATGTCCAGACCTGGAGAATGTAGAGAAGGGCTGAGCAACACAGGTTCCAAATGTTTAAAAAAAAAAAAATGCAACCTGCACAGGACAGATGATCAAAATGCTGAACAGTCAACCATCACAGAACCTGAGGTAGAAGAGAAGAGGCAGAAGGAAATGGGAGAGGGAAGAGGGAGATTAAAATGGGGGGATTGTGTTTTCTGTATTTCACGCAGTCAGCGTGTTCTCTGTGTACCCAGGTTTACATTGTAGGTTGGTTTTTATACCCGTATATATTTAAGTTGGGTGGTTTGTCCTCACTGGGAGTTTAGCTCCCAACCCTGCATGAGATCCTGAACTTAATCCATGTATTCTGGAATCTGTGATCTTCATGGAGAGTGAAAGTTAGAAAATCTAGATTCTCATCCCAGTTCTAGTGTAGGGGTAACTGTGATACCAGAAAGCACTTGATGGTTCTGAGCTAACATTTTTTTCTTCAGTAATGTAGTTTGGTGGCTACAGAGCCTAACCAGAGCCACTCCCAGCTCACCCATTGCAATGTTCCTTGAACAGAACCTATGAGCCCACACTAGGGTGGCCAGAGCAGGCCATCCATACTTACCTGCCTCTTTTACATAGGATCCTGGGCAGAGGGCTCCATTAATCTGCCCATTTTACCTCTATGACAAGTGATCTTGCAAGGAGCAGCTTATCCCTTCACTCATCTTGTGAGGAAAAGGGCCCAAACTGAAACCTAGGCCTTTCACCAGAAGCAAGAGCCTTCCTTATTGTCTGTCATGTTGTTGCTGTTCTAAAGTATCAAATAATAATCAGACTACAGTTGGAAGTCTGGGGTTGGATTCCCATCCGAGTCTGCGAGGTGTGTGTTGATTATAACCATGGAGACAGCCCAGTAGAGTATTAATAACTTGTGTGATTTGTATGTAAGAATGTAGGAGTAGTTTGCTCAGGAAGCTCAAATACAACCAGGTGTAGCAGCTCCTGTCTGTGGTCCCAAGCAGTTGTCAGGTAGAGGCAGGAGGATGGTGTATTCCAGGCCGAGCTGGGGCTACACAGTAAAGGCCCCACTGAGAGGGTAAGGAACGACAAATACAAGGTGGGTTTCTGCTCAGGAATTTGAAAGTTCTCTGGGTTGAGTGAACAAACTGCTTCTTTGAAAGTATTTATATCACATTAGTGAGGTAGTCATTCAGAATAGAATTAAAAGTTTTGTGTTTATAGGGTACTTTCAGGAGAGGAGAGAGTAGTATTTAGTATTAAAATGGGTTAACACCCATAAATCTAACGATTTATGTCTTAGTGCCTCGTCAGCCTCCTACAGATGCCTGAGGAGGGTCTTACAGTCATTTTGATATATACTGATATATCTCTTTTTTTTTTCCTTTTCTTGAAGCTCTGTGGATAATAAGTGTCAGACAATATTGCTCCAATTCACCTTTGCTCATAGTTTCAGTACATTTAGTTAAGATCCTTGGGGTAAAATATTTATTGTGCAAACATGAAGACCTCAGTTCAGATCCCCAGTGCTCCCACCTAAAAGCTGGGCTCAGGAGCAGGAGTTTGTAATCCTAGTGTGTTATGGGAGCATAGAGACTAGCCGACCTGAGGGCTCACTGACCAGCCAGTCTAGCCAAAGCAGCAAGTTTTAGGTCTCAAAACTTAAACCAGGGCTATATTTTTTGCTAAGATTGCTAAACAAATGATTTGGGGCATTCATGTGTTCTTGTCTGCTCAAAGCACTATTCAAGCTAAGATGATACTTGCTTTCTCTTTGTCATGGTATTTAACATGCACTGGCTTGGATCCAAATAAGTGGCATTTGATGTCTCTTAGTCTTGCCCAACCCACCATGGATATTTCTCTCAATGACAATACAAGTTTAATGCTAGTTAACACTGCTGAGAGACCAGTGGAGAATGGGTGTGACTTGTAACAGTCTAGGGCTTGAATGGCAATCCTTCTGTAAAGGATCATTTCTTCCTTTGATATCCAATTCTGGAAGCAGTTTTGGTTCTCTCTGTTGTTTATAGATATAAGACTCAGACCATAAATATTCACAGAGTGGGAAAATCCCAAAACTTGATACCTGCTTCCTGTGGCTGCAGCAGTGGACTTCCTCCTAAGAGTCCAGACCTCTCAGTCATGACAGGGACCAGCCCCTTGACAGTTGGATGGTGTCATCCAAGGTGAGAATGATGGACAGCCACCTGGGATCTCTGTGCACCATTCCTTCTGTAGGCTTGATTGTGAGTTTGATTAAGAAGGCTACTTTCCAGAGAAGTCTTCCATGGAGAATCTAGCAGAGGGCACACACATTTCTGTGTTAGCCTCCATTGTCCCCAGCTCTGTATGGGGATGTGTTAGATGCAGTGGGACCTTTCAGGAAACAGCAGGACAATACTAGGCAGAGTGTGACAAGTCTTTAGAGGGACATGCTTGCTCTAACCCAGGCCCACAAGCAGACTGTACTGAAAGGGGGGAGCCATGAATTGAACATTGACAGTGGGCCACAGCAGTCTGAAGGCTCAGGTGGTTGTCAACCATAAGTTTAGCTCAGCTCTTTGAGTAATTTGTCACGCCTGGCTCAGCCCCTGCTGGGCCAGCACGTGCCAGCTTAGTGTCAGAGGGCCTGTTCGCCAGACGGCCACTCAGGCCTAACATCCTGCTGTTCCCCGGACCAGCGGCTTGCTGGGGCCATACACGGAGGGCCGCTCTGTGGTGACAGCCAAGTGCTGTGCAGAATGAGCATGCTCATAATGAGACGTGAATGGCATTAGTGGGTCCCTCTAGAATTGGGCCTGAGCAGGCACCTCTCGCTGAGGAAGTTTGGCAGCCTGTTCATTAAGGCAAGTCACCAGGAGTTCAGCTTGCAGCCCAGGCCTGGGGCTGTTGTGACCATCCACAGAAGAAAATCATATATCTTCAGAGGGGCCACTTTTGAAAGCTTCCAGTGCATATTCTCCATTTTTCTAAGAGTTTCTAAGGGAAATTCTAGCATGAAGCAGATCCCAGTATTACTTTCTACGTTTGTGCCTGCACCAGATCCTGTATCTGCAGTTTGACTTGGTAACTATTGAACGTTGAAATATACAGATCAGGGCAGAGAAGCATAGCGATTCCTTATGCACCTCAGTTAATGAACATTTAAATCGTGATGGTCACACATGGCTCCCAGGTGAGTCAGCATTGCTCCAGAGTGCCTCAGGTCCCCTTGTGGTATGACTCCATTCCTGAAGATATAAAAGAGTGGGGAGAGAGAACCTGCACCCGGAAATCAGTGTCAAGACTTTGCCAAAAGAAAATAGAGAAGTGTCTCCAGTTTTAAAACAAGCTCTAGAGAAAGCACTTGGAAGGGCACAATCATTCCCAACTTATCTTGTAAAGATTGTTTTAGGACACATAGAATGTTAGTGACACACAGAATCATGTTTCTTCTTTGCGGCCCAAGATAAAAAAATCCAAGGGGAATCTATGTGCCCTGGGTTTTGTGTTCATGAAGAAATTGCACAATTTCAAAATAATCAAAACACATCCTTTAACTTTTGCATCAATAATGAGGAAGGGAAAATGAGACGTCACGCTGGCTTCCCTCAGTGCTAATTCCTAAAGTTATATGTGCAGCGCCTCCATTCATTGTCAGATCATTCTGACGGTTCCTGTTATTGGAAGTGCATGATTCACCTTCAGAGGAAACAGAAGCCTCACACAAAGGGGAAGATTTGCTTTCTGCCCTGTGAAAGGCAGCCACACGCAGGGGTCCTATTAAGACAGCTGGAAAGTTGCTTCAGCGTGTTACGCTTGTAAGTTTTATTGGTGACTGGTTTTTGATTACACATTTGAATGTTGTGTGTTCCGGGCTGCAGCTTTAATTAGAAGGCAGTGGTTTCTTTCCTTCTTTTTTTTTTTTTTTTTTTTTGCAGTTGCACCGTACACCATTTGCTACATCCTCCCTCCACCTCCATCTTTACTTTCTAATGTCATCTTTACCCTGCTCAGAGGCTCTGCTGCCCCTGCAGAATATAATTCCTGGCCTCCTCCTCCCAATTAGTTATGTTTCTTTACCTTTGTTGAAAGTGTTCGCCATCATATCATCAGCTCTTACTTGAAGTATCAGTTCCTTGTGTCCTTAGACCGAGATGAGAATTCTTGCTACCTAAATCCAGAGTGAAGAGGAAGCCTGTCACACCATACCATTGCAATGTTGTTAGACCCGACCACCTTCCTTCTGGTTTAAGTCAGCCTTCAGTGCTTTGCTATAATCCTGTAACTTTAATATATATATATTGATGATACTGTTGGATATAAATGAAGTCTGAAAGAAATCTAGGTCTCAAAACTAGCATCTCACTATTATGTATAATCAAATATTTAACTTTATGGCAAAATGCTAAAGAGTTTCCAAGATGGTTTTCACACAGAATGGGAAAGCTGACTAACTGCATTTAAAACAAGTCCCCCACTGCTCTGCATGCCATTTTGCACGTGTGTTTGTCTCCTTAACTAATTACTGCAGCTACGAAGAGCGAGCTCTGTATCTGGAAGCAATAATTCAAAACCACCGGGAAGTCATGACATTTGAGGATTTTGCAGCTCAAGTCTTTTCTCCTTCTCCCAGCTACTCTCTCAGTGGAACGGGTGAGTGTCTACATTATTCTCTTCCCCTCCCTCTTAAGACGTATTTAAGTAGCAGATGTACACCTGTTTTTCACAGATAAATGCTTGCAAATTTAAGAAGAACGTTCTCCCTCTGAATCAACTAATGAATTTCAAAAGGAATGATGACATTCATTTTAATTTGTTTTGTATCCGAGCTGTTCGCTGTGTTCCTTTCTTCCGCTATCCTGTTAACCCTCGAATCTAGCAAGGTTAATGAACTTTTTCTCAATAATGTGCTCCGGTTCATTCAGGAGTGTGAGTTTCTTGCTGAGCTGGGAATATGTTGTTTAAAAGCGATGCCCAAATCACTGCATACTTATCAGAAAAGAGTTCCTCACAGTTGAGGCCGTTGCTTCTAATGCTAAATGGGGATTATGCCACTGAGATACTAGGGTCAGGGATTAATGCTGGAGACAGCGAAGGACAGTGTCCCCAGGCCCATCATTACAGAGGGCCACGTGCATGCTGCTCTCTGGAGTAGTTGGTGTCATGTGGACAAGCCACTGTCCAGAGCAGCACCTTGTATGGAGCCTTTAGAAAGTAGATTATAATGGCTTTCATTTAGTAGGTCAGTGGAGTTACAGAATGTTCCACGGATTTCCTTATTTTTAGATACATACTATTTCTATATAATACTATCAATTTCAAAAAAAATATGTCCTGCCACTTAAAATGTTGATATGATTATTATGGGTTTTTTTCAAAGAATAAAATTATTACTAGTAAATTTCCACATGCTGTTACAGGCTAATTGCCTGTGAGAGAGTCAGTGGAATATTTAGTTTACAGCATGACGAAATTCTCAATGAGGGGCTTCCTTTGCCTTCCCTGGTTTCAGCATAGCTATAAGGATGCTTAATAGATTTCTAGCCTGTGTTAATTGCTTCTGAACACAGGCTTGCTTCTCCTGTGCTGACTTGTTAACAAATATCTTACACACAAAGTGAAAAAAATTAAATTCAGTGAAATAAATCACTTACAAATAAAATCAGCCATGCGTCATTGTTTAACATCGCTGGCTGCAGTCCGTGCCTCTTGGAGCTTTGTTGGGAGATAAGAGAGAGAGGCAGGCACTTGCATGGGAAGCCAGGAGCAGCAGGCAGAAGGCTTGGGAGATAAGCAAGCTGGCAGAGGTGCAGAGCTCCATTTACATAATCACGCCTCTGCTTCCTGGTGAGGCGAGAGAAACACAGGGATGGCCTCTATTGATCTTTGTTGAACTGGGATACTGAGCAACATGAGAAAAGCTTATAACTTAAAGCTTTGATTAATGTTTCTTACATTAAAAAAGTAGAACAGCTGTGAATTGAATTCTTTTATACGCTCTGCCAGCATTCTATCTAAGACAAGAAAAAAATCTGTTTCAAGGGAAATGAAGATTTCATACCCAGTCTGGCTAGAGGTTTAAAATTGTGTCTAATTTTTCAGTGAAAGAACAGGAGGAATTCACAGCAAGCTAATGCTTTAGAGCTCTGTTCAGCCTCTCTCATCCTTTGGAGACACTGGGACTTGGTTTTTCTCAGTGGAGGCTTTTGTTTTGGTTTTGGGTTTTTTTTTGTTTTTTGTTTTTTGTTTTTTTTTCTTTTTTTTTTGCTTTTTTTAACTTCTAAGAAAACATTTCATTTCTTAAAATAAAAGAAAAAACTAAATAAGAATTAAATATTTATATTTCTTGACTTTTATTTTTAAAGTTGATGACGAGCATTATTATTGAAATAGTCACGGGTGTTATTTTCTGTGTATATCTTAGCCTCTGTATAAGTAAAGTTCATAATTATTCAGCCAATTTGGATTCAGTTTCTAGAACTGTAGAAGCATTTTGACTTGTGTGACTGCTTTGAAGAAGGATAGTTAATACTTTTGGGGGAATGTCCTGCTTTTTTGTTTTGTTTTTTGTTCTTCTTAGTTATTTAATAAAAACTCTGGCAGCTTGTCAGGGCAGACATTAGCACTTTTATATATGGGGCAAGAATCCAAATACAGAACACCAAAGCGAATCAGCATCAGCATCCCGTCAGGGTCACAGCTTCTACTTGCCCTGCATAGTGATAAGGAGAGAAATAAGATGTATTTGAAGTGCAGTGTGAGGCAGTGCAGTGAGGATAGGGTTCATGAGTGCACAGGCACCCTCTCAGAGCTGTGTTCTCCCTGGTGTATGGGCACACTTCACCTCTACATTCACAGAGGAAAAACACTTTTCACTTATTCACGGTGATTTTTTTTTTTTTAATTTTCTTGGGACAAGCACATTAAGACCAGATGAGCCCAGCCCAGCTAACTTACACTCAGAGACTAAGGTAAAGTCTGCTCTTCCAGCCAACAGGCCAACCGGACCCTGGACTGCCTACGCTCCCACAGTGCACACATGGTCTAGTCAAACTCTCTGTGGCCATTTATGTCATCAAAGCAGGGCCATGGGCTTCCAGGCTCCTTATGTACATATGCACAGACTTCCTTAGAATATAGTCTTTAAGGAAGATACCTGCATTGTATAGTATAGCAGAGCCAGAAAGTAGCACACAGTCCCACTGTAGAGAGATGTGCAGGTGAGCTTGACCAGAGACTCTATTGATGGGAAATGCCTGTGCCTCCCACACTCCCTGACCGCAGTGCCCTAGGGACCAGAACACCCAAATGAGTGCACTTCTGTCCCTGAGCTCTGAATTGGGACATGGACTCATATATAAGAGTTCATCTTCTGACAATGGCTTTAAAAAGAGGATTCATTTCCCAAGCAGAAATACTATTTTAAAGCAGCCCTTTGTATCTGTTGCATCCATTGTTTGAATTAATAATATTCTGTATAAAAGGTATTTGGATAGCTTTTTTACCTAGCCCTGACTGCAGTTTGCCATTTGATCCCTTATCTTATTGGCAAACGATAAATAATCCGAAAGGTAGTCAATATTAATATCTATATGTTTTATTCTTGCATATTTGTATGTGCTTAACCCACACAGCTATGTGAGTAAAGCACTAAGTTTGTGTTTTCATGTTATCAAGGAAGGGGAGCAGCAGAAGAAGCCTGCTTGTAAAGGGTTAACTGGAATGGGCACCCTCGAGTGCTAGGGAGGGACTGATGTAATCACTGCAGCTCACAGCCAAGTGCATCTGTTCACCATGAGGTCATTCTTCTGCATGCTAATGACCTGGAGAATCCAGTCTGATGTTTGACATTATCCAAAGGGATATAGTGTAAATCTTTACCTTTGGGAGCTGTTCTTACTGAACAAAAAGGGGTAAAGAAACTTGTTTGCACTTACATGGGGATTTCCTTGTTGCTGGGGTTTTTGGTGGTTTGGGTTTTTGTTTTGTTTTGTTTTGTTTTGTTTTGTTTTGTTTTGTTTTGTTTCACCCTCTGAAGCTGCTCTAAAGATTGTGTCTGGACCTTAAAATCTTGGAGGAATCCACTTGTGTTTGTTGATAAGTGAATCCCAAAATAACTGTTATGGTCACAGCTAGCAATTTGGCAATTGAGAGTAGTAGGTATGTCTCATGTAATATCTAACATTCAGCATTTAAATTTACCTTGGTCAGAAGCTGGTGAGAATGTTTTTATTTGTATAAAACCAAGTTCAAGGAGATTTGTTCTCTGTAACCCTGGATTGGCTGGTGTTTGCTTGAGATGCCAACACTAGTTATGGCTTCTGCCCACTTCAATATTGCTGTGGAGGGCCAGCAGAGGGAGCACAGGTCTTTGTTTATTTGTTAGCCTCAAAAACATAGCCCTTGATTTCTCTTAAGACAGGGTCAGCAGTACTTTCTCCTTCATGACAGATGAGGTTGCAAAGGTTCCAGGATAATAAAGCAAGTGGGAGAAAATGTGTCACCCCGACGTTGTTCCACTAGCTGCTGCTTGAATGTAGGTCATATTTGGGGCTTAAGCCAGATTAGTCTGGGTCAGTCTTAAGATGCTGCCACTGCCCAAAGCTGCAAACTTTCCTCGTTCTCAGATGTGTGTCTGGATCACGTCTTGAAAAGAAATACTGTGTTCATGACAAATGAACAATATTCCT
Organism: Arvicanthis niloticus; assembly: GCF_011762505.2. NCBI lineage: Eukaryota > Metazoa > Chordata > Mammalia > Rodentia > Muridae > Arvicanthis > Arvicanthis niloticus. Next base: position 116,077,437 of record NC_047659.1, on the reverse strand, counting down.
TTCCAAGTTCATCTTAGAATAGACTTTTGTCATTCTTTTCTCCTTTTCACTACAACAGCTTTTGACATTGTACCAGAAGCCCTAACTTGGTCCACTTGGTGGGAGCCAATAAAATAAATTCACAAAGCCGAAGACAAGTGCTACATCTTGGTCCCAAAGGGACTCTGGGATGTAGATGCTACACTAGTCCTGGAGTTCCCTGGCCTTTTCCCCGAGGGGTGAAGTTCCACCAGCTTCCCCTTCCTGAGGCCACCATATATGGGTGCTCACTATACCAGCATCTTATAGGCTTATGATTCTGTATATAGATCCTGGAAGAAATAATTTACTGGGCAATTAATAATCAAGTTAGCCCCCAGAAGCAGACAGGTAAAGTCCAACCCTGATTCAACAAGCTTTTCATGCTGGTTAAAAAGATAATCCCCTGTATATCACTCAGTCAGTATCCCTTCTTTCCCTCAATCTCCCTTCCTCCATCCCTGTTAAAGTGGTTTCAGTAAAGCTTAGATTGATGGCACAGCTATGCTTATACTTCTTACGTATTTAGCTTTATCATAGCTTAGGGAAACAAGCAAAGAACATCAGAGAATGTGGAGATAGAAGGGACTTCAGAGAATACCAAGTCTAGCCTCTTCTTAGTAGTTTTGACTAAGTGAAGCATAAACCATGAATGAACAACCAAAGATTGCAGACAAGTTTGATAGCATAGCCCTCACCTTCTGTTCCACACACAGACACAACAACCCCAGTGCCTGCACTGGGATGATGGTCCTGTAAATCAAGCAACAGTGGCTGGTTTGTTGTTGATATTATAGCCCAGAATTAAATTTGAAAATTACATGTAGAGACCCCAGAAATTTTCCGTAAACATAAGTTCTCTTATGTCACTCAAGAGCTCACAACCAGCCCAACTTACACCCTCAGCACATTTGACTGTCCCTGGCCAAAGTGTTGCCACGTCTTCTGTAGATGGATAACTGCCTCCATCCCAACAATGCCATCTGCTCCCAGCCTAGATCCCTTCCACACAGCCAGCTCAATTCTGACCCTTTTTGCTTTTGTTTTGTGACGTATACATGTATTCTTGAAAAGGTGAGAAGATATTGATAGAAAGCTCTTAACCAGTCTTAATCCCATCACTCAGAGCCAGCTTGCCTCCTCGGCGAAACACTGTATTTTAGAGTTATCAACTTACAGTGGCTTTGTGTAACTCTTACAAGTGCAGGAACATCTGCATTTCTGTCTCATTGTTTTATAGAACATGTAACTCTGTAGTGTGTGTGTTTATCTAAGGGGGCTATAAATTCTTTAAAGAATAATGCCTGCCATCTCTTTTTTTTTACAACACATGTGACAGGAGGAAAATAGAAAAGCAGGGCAGAAAGAAGTCAGGTTGTTGCTTTCAGTGGTACAGGTGTGTCTCCAGACCACAGATGTGTTGGGTCTGATGCAAGATGCAGAACAAACACCTATAATTACATTTCATCTGCCTTCTCCCTTCGTGATCTCTTAGGAAAAGTGGGTCAGTGACGACCAATATGGTCAAAGCCTGGTGTGGGGAGACGGGGAAAGCCGGGAGCCAGGTTAATCCCCAGGCTGGCTAGTGCAGTTCTGAGTAACTGAAACTTGATTCTGGGTGCTTTTGTAAGTGATGCTCAGGGTTTCAGAGAGAACTCTCCATGGCCCTGTTTGTCACCACACTGTTTTGTGCTTATTCATCCCTGTATCCGTTTAACACTCCGTTACTCCCCTCCTGTTGCTCTGGGAGACAGACAGAGGTGAGACATATTTTTCCATTTGGTCAGCTAGAAAGTGATACTGTAGCCTGTCAGATGTGACATCTCTGAGATGGCTCTGCCCTCCGTAGGCTGCTGCCACTGAGCAGACCTCTAAAGGGTACTTAAGGATACACACAGAGTTCTCGGACCCTTGAGAAGACCTGTGTCTCTTCTTTTGTGGTAATGAGTCTTAAGAGAGAAAAAAAGATATGCATGAATGCTCTATGTCCAAAAATTTTTTTAAAATCCTAGATAGTTACAACAAAATGTACCTACAAGTGAAAGCAACTCTCCTGGCCATGACTTGAACTCTCCTGAGGCGGGCTGTACCGTCTGTCCTGTGATTCTGGAGCTTAGGAACAGGAGCTTGCCTCCTGTGTCCTGCACCATCCACTGATCATTCAGCTTTTACCTTTGCAACACTGGCTGAGAACTTAAAAGCTCTTCCACAAGACCAGGATGGACTGAATAGATTGGGGAAGAGCCTTTCAGACACTCTTAAGCCCTCCAGACCTTGACCAGTGTTGGGACTTGAGTCCATAGCTTCTGAAAATGGGAGCTGACATATTAGAGTTGTTTAGAATGTGTGTTTGTGGAAGCACCTCAGAGCATCTGGTTCCTATGAGATACTGTAGTCACTCAATCCTGCTTCCTTCCAGGATTTTATGTGCAGGTGGCATCTCTTTCCCGCCTAACTGCTAATTATGGCTCAGGGGACTCTGAAGCAGTTACCAAGGGATGGCCAGCAGGTACCAAAAATCTTTCTCAGACAGAGTTTTGGAAATGAACCTTAATTAAAGCTTATTCAAAAATAAGCTTTATAGTTTGACTGAGGCAAGCCCAGGGTTTGGGACAGCCCAGGCTCACATTCTTTGTCAATGGCAGTTGTGACCTTCGTGTCAATCTGTCCTTGCAGGTGGTCCATGTGCAGCCTTAGCAGCTGGGGCTTCCTGGAAGACTCAATGATTTTGCTCGGATTTCCACTTAGCAAAGAGCAAACGAAAGCAAAGCCAAATGAAGCTCTCGTGCTGGCACTGGAGTGTGCAGTGGGATAGAAGGGACGTTTTGTGCTATCCTTTCCAGGGACACTGAGGGTGACACGGGGGGTGGGGGGGACTGTAAATGTGCTCCCACAAAATGCTGAGTGGAAAAATTTTTTTGAAAATGGTCAAACATCTCAGTCAGTGTTGCAAGAGGATGGGTAGATAGAAGGAAGGGAGTGAAGCAACTTTACAGCATCAATATAGTCAACACTGAATTCTTGGTATATAAGAAAGCTCATGGCATTATGGTTAACCAAAATCCTGTTTTTTTCACCACTTAAAGAATATAAAATGATAAAATCCCAGATAAACTCCACTTACTTGTGTCCCCCTAACCTACTGGAGGCCACAATGAGGTATTGAAATTCTGGCCAGGTTAGAATCCTGGTGGTACCCACACCTCTCCTTCGGCTCAATCAGTTCTTAGGACAACAGCTTCATTCCTCAGGCATCTCACAAACCCCACAGGGTAGGATTTCAGTCACTCCACCCCTGGAAGAGTATCCTAAGGACTAATTAGAAGAGGCATAGAAGTGGGTGAAACAAAAAGATGCTCTTCCTTCCTTGAGGTTACCTCCTAGATAGGGAAGAAGGAATCAGCCATCAGAAGTTCCTTGGTGCTAAGCAAGAAAAGACAATGAGGGATAAGAAGAAAAACCTCTTAAAACACTAAAACACATTAAAACGGGCCCCGTCAGTTCCTTGTCTGCCTCTATTTGTAAGCCCTGTTTCAGCACAGCTCTCCACAGTAGATGGCTTCTGGGGGCGGTGGTGTTGGGGGGATGCTGGTGGAGAAAGACTCACCTTCCCTTGTAGGACGGGCCACCAGGGGGTTGACCATGCTCCTGTGAGTACCTGGACAATACAAAATGTACTTTGTTTGTTTGTTTGTTTGTTTTTAGTTTTTCTTTTTGGTGGGGGGACTGGGAGTTGAGCACAATCTGGATACGTGATGTGAGATTCTCAAATCATTAAAAAGGAGGGCGGGGAGGAGGGAAACAGGTCAGCAAAGGTGTCACTGGGAATAAGACACTGATAAAAACTCTGGACAGAGTTGAGGAAATGGGCCATATGTAGAAGCCAGGCAGGGAGCAGCCAGGGGGCAACCCTCACAGGTCTGAGCTTTCTTGACATTCCTGGGAGTAGTGAAGGTCTGGGGCTTGAAAGAACAGAGTCATTAATGAAGATTCAGAAGATTGGAGACAGACAGCTATTGGAGAAGTAGGGTAACATGGTATGATCATAGTTTGAAAGGCCTAGTCTGGCTTCTGTGGAAAGACTGGACACTGGAAGCAGGGACAAGTTAGATAATACCTCATTCACTATATCAGCAGGCACACAGGCCTGCAGTACTGTGACTGCCAGTCAAAGTTCTGTGGCAGTGCAGAGACATCCCTCCTGAAAATTCAGGATGAGTGCACTGTGCTCCACACACCATGGTACTATGGGATACAATCCCTTATCTTGGCTACCCAGGTAAAAGGAAGGTGAGTATGAGGCAGGTAGAACTTTGATATGAAGTCAGTCACCTCACTCTGGCCTTGAGCTATGTGAATAACTGCCCAGCACAAAGTGACCCAAGGAATAGGAAGTGGTTTTTGTAGTTCTGTCTCACTCAAAAAGCCTCATGTAGTGATACATGCCTGCAGGCACAGCTACTTGAGAGACTGAAATGAGGGGATCCCTTGAGGCCAGGAGTTCAAAGCCAGCCTGGAGAATGCAGCAGGACCTCATCTCAAAACAATAGGGAAAGGTCTGCAGAATACTCCTGTTTACAACAGGCCGTTTCTGTGCACTTCCCCGGCATTCAACTCCTGTGGGGAAGGTTTATCTCCATGGCAGGTGAAGAACTAAGGAAAGTGGTGTTATCATATCATGTGGCTACCTGGTCATCATGGCAAGATCTGGGCTTGGCCTTTCTGTCCCAGACAAGACTCATTCTTGGACACATTCAGGGTCCCTTCCTTTGGGCACCCATTGTGTTGGAACAGATCCACAGGAATATGCAGACACATGACCAAGAGGAACCCTTTTATTGTACCAAAAGCAAAGCATTCCCCTCAAAGGCAGAAAGAACTAATTTGTTGGGTTTATGGCCTGGGCAACTTGTGGTACAAATAGCAAATATTCTCCTACATTGACCCTCACACCTGAGAAATGTGACTAACATGAACTGAATTATTGTCTGCTCCCAACTTTCCTGGAGTGCATGGCAAGAGCACCAGTAGATAAAGCCTTGATCCCAGGCCCGTACTACCTCCTGACTGTCTAAAAACAACAAGAGTGTTTTGTTTGTTTGCTCATGTGTTTGGGTGCTAGACATTAGGTCTAAGGACTCACACACTTTGAATAAGTAATCCATCACAGGACCATATCCCCAGTCCCATCCCAGCTCCAAAGGGACTGTTTGTATCAATAAAACTACAAAGGGGTTCCATCGTTCCTCTGATGTTTCCTTGGATGCTTCAGACTCACAGTGCTCACCCACAAATGTCCACAGACCTAACTGCTCCTTTTTTTTTAAGCTATTGTTTACCAGGGGATTAAAAATACAGTCATGAGTGGCAGACACTAAACCCAGGGAGCACAGAGGTAGAACACGCCCCTCCCCAGACAGGCAACTCTTGAGTTGTTTTAAGAAAGCTGAACTTAAGTTACAGGACATCTTATAGAGTCAGCTTTGGGCACTAGGGGTAGTGTGTCGCCTGCAGGAAGTGCACTTGCTCTGAGGGTGCTGTGCAGTGAGTAGAGTGGCTCAGCTCAGGAACTGTTTATGATGGCCATGTGGCCTCATCGCTACCCTCTTCCCTCCTGCCTGGGCCCAGAGGTGGGTTTTCTCCCTAAATCTTGGAGTCAGTTAAGATTGCTTTTGGAATAGAGAGCACAGAATGTTTCTCCAACCACTTTCTGTCCTGTTCTGCCTTGTTTTTTAAATTGGGAGGGAAGTATAATTCAGTGGTAAATACTTAACCACCATGCACACTGGCTTCAATCTCCACTATACAAAGAAAAGAAAGAAAACTTTAAAAAAAAAAAAAAGGTTATATTGAAAGATATAATTTGTGTATCATACAAATTATGCAGTAAAAGTATACAATTGATACTATTAGTATTTTCACAGATTGTACAACTATCTCTATAGTTTAATTCTAGAATGTTTCATTTCCCCTAGAAATAAAATAAAGCACACTCATAGTCTTTATTCTTTCCACAAACCTTACCCTCAGTCCTGTGAAGCCACTAATCCACCTTCATTTCTCCGCCTCTACCTATTCTAAACACATGAATGCAACCAGGTAATATGATGACTCAGCTTCTTTCACATAACATGTTTCCAAAGTTCCTTCATGCTGTAGCCGTGTGTGTGTGTGTGTGTGTGTGTGTGTGTGTGTGTGTGTGTATGTTAAAGATTTATTTACTTATTTTATTTATATGAGTACATACTAACTGTCTTCAGGAACACCAGAAGAGGGCATCAGATCCCATTACAGATATTGTGAGCCACTATGTGGTTGCTGAGAATTGAACTCAGGACCTCTGGAAGGGCAGTCAGTGCTCTTAACTGCTGAGCCATCTCTCCAGCCCTACATTTACTGTGTTTTAAAAATTATTTCATTAGCATGATTATGCTTTCATAATTTTATTCATGTGTACATTGAGTTCCTAAGCTCACATAATATTTGGGCAAGAAAAAAAAAAAAAGATTGCCATCAAAGTTTCTCTTAATGTCCTAACACAAGTGTGTCTGTACACAGCTCACAGTTCAGGTGCTTTCTTCCTCCCCACAGCCCCCATGCTTGTTGGTCCAGCTGTCCTGGCTTTCTGATTCAGAACCAAAGTTGATGGGCAAGACCAACAACCAAGCAGGGAAAGCCAGCCTCAGTGCCAGGACTGGAGCCAGGACATAGCCACTGCTGCTGGATTGGAAATACTGGAAGCCATCCTTGGCCATTTGGAGATGTTAATTAGGCTGGCAAGTCCCCACGGGTCTTGGTTTGCCAGTGTTGAGTTGCATGTGCAGGCTTCCCCATCCACCGCCTGCACCTGTTCCCTTCCTCAGAGCTATTCCAAGGGGTCTGAATAAACCCCGTCAGGGCTCTGGTCCTCCTCTGCCGGCCTTCCTGCTGGGAGAATAGTTAGCACTTGCCTAAAGCTGGAACCCTGTTCCAGGCTTTCTTCCTCACCCATGCCAACTCTCAAAACCATTCTCCTTCCTAATTATCTTGAGCCAGTTAATCATTTCCACACTGACTGTTCAGTAACAAGGATGTGGGGACAGGAAGCCACGTATCTTGTCTGCCCTGGCCCACATTTACCCCAGGTGTCATTGCTGGACAGCAGGCTTTTCTCAAAGATAAGAAGCTTGCTTCAAACTGCACTCCCTTGTAGCTGAGAGAAACATGCCCTACAAAGGCCGACAGGCTCTCAGATAGCAACTCCAAGCTGAACTGCAGAGAATACAAGCCTCTAACCATATGTTATTTCTGAATTAAAAACAAAAAACCCTTGTTGATGATATCCAGAACATCAAAGAAGTCACACAACACCAAAAAGTAAAACACTTCTCTGAAAATGACCTCTGGATTCTTCTCCAGGCCCAAATTCTTGTGTATGAGCTGCCAACTGGTTACACCCGGGTGGGTTAGTGTCTGAGGTAGACTGTGAAGGGGTCTTTCCAGGAGTCTCTCTCTAGGTGCTCCTATGTGTAAAGGAACTGGCTGCTGATGTCCCAGCACTACTGATGTCCAATCATGTCTTCTTATTCAAGACACTCTGTAACCCTGGAGTACAGCATCTCTCAGTCACCCTGGAGCCTCTCAAGACTTTCCTTTTCTAACTTGTCCTCTCCCTTAGGACACCACAGAAATATGTGGTCCACTTATCTGTGTGCTCTACCTCCCCCAACTCTCTGCTATAGCCCCCAAAGCAAGGCTTTTGTTTGTCATCTCCATTGCTATAGCCTATAGTGGTACTCAACATACCTGGTATCCAGTTGATGAAAAGAAAGATGGAAAAACTCATACTTTGTACCTCTTTCCTCCCAGGCAATCATCTGCCTCCCAGCCTCTTCTTATTTTTTATCTCCAAGCTCAGTGCTCTCTCTTCTAGACCCTTCCAGTAGTCTGTGTGCTAAGCTCTAGGATTGTACATTGTACTAAGAAGCTACACCCTATTCCCTGATCCCAGCAACTGGGAGCTCACCCTTCAAGTGTCCTGCCTGTATGTCAAGAGCAGGTGACATCTGAGCCCTATGGAATAATCAAGGCAGCCTCCAACTGCCTCTGCCTCTGCATCGCCTTAATTCAACCATGGATTGGCAGTTACTAAGATAGTCTTTGTGGGCCAGCACACCACACTAGGCTGTGTCTGGGGACCCTCAAGAGAGGAGCAAACCAGTCCTCATCAGCAATTACAAACAAGTCTTCCATTGTTAGTGCACCATCTGCTTTCTGGGTTTCCACCAATCAAGGGCCTGTATGCATAGCATAACCAGGGCGGGGGGGGGGGGGGGCTGCAAGAGAGTGAGATCAAGGATCCCCCTTCATAAAGAGCCTTTTCTCACATAGGAAGGCATCAGGGGCGTGGCTCTGAGAATCTGAGGCTCTCCAGTCAAGGTAGACCCATGCACAGAGGCACTCTCTGCTTGCCATCTTCCATTAGATGAAATGGAGCCCTGCAGTATGGAACACTGGAAAAAATAAGAACTGTAGAAAACTGCATTAATGTCTAAGAACCTACTGGGTCCTTAGCCTAGACATCACTGCTCATGCCCTCACATGGTGAAGGAGCCCAAGTTCATAGTAGGACAAGGAACTGCCATTTGGTCATCCAGGGCTGGTTAAGGATCTTGGCTTCCCACCCCAAGTACTCAAAACCCAGGGCCTGAGTGTTCATCAATAGCTTAGAAAAGCAAACTTCATAGAAGTACACATACTTCCTTCAAAGAGGCATAAAAGAAAGAGTAGCCAAATGGCGTTAGAAAACCTCTGGTGGCTGTGCCGACCTTGGCAGATGAGATCAGCAGAAAGTCCGAGTTTGCAGTCAGCAGTGTTTTGTGTCACCGCTAATGTCCAGACTCAATAGGGGCCTAGCTATTTAGAATTCAGGAGAGTTGGGGAAGGGAGGGTTGGATAGAAAACTGCTTTCTGAAAGCAAAAACAGGGTGCATGTAGGAGTAAGGGTAGTGTAGGAGTAAGGGTGTGGAGCGGGTGATGGGACCACCTGTCATAAGGAAGCAGGAGCTGAGACCTTCCCTCAGGTCCGCATGCTTCTGAGGACTCAGTTGTAAACACAGCACCAACTAGTATTGGACCCCATCAAGTGAGTATAGACGTGAACTTTCAGGAATGGTGCAGCTGGGGGGATACATGTGTTATTAGCTGTGTGTGTCATTATCAAGCTGCAGCTGGGAGCATGCCATGCTCTCATTCACTGGATCTTTATCTTTTCTCTCTTCAGATTAAAGTACAGAATGGTCTCATTACGATATCTGAGCAAGGTAAGACTAACTTTGGTGGGTCCCCCATCCTCGCCAAACCCTTAGTTGACTTTTCCATAACCACGGTCCTTCTTTGGCCTCAGCCTTGCCTGCCTCCTGTCTCCTCCCAAGGGGCCCTGCATACTCTCCTGTCCCTACATGTCTGTGTTGCCTGTGGAGCCTAGCTTTGCCTGCCTTTCTTCTGCGAGTACACTCTGGGTGGAATCTGACACCAACACCTGCCATCGTGGAAAATGTCTTTGTCACCTCCCCTTTGTGTGGGGGGCTGCAGGGAGCCATGGGTACAGGCCTTTCCACCACCCCCCCTTTTTTTTGTTGGCCAAGACTGGAGAAGCAGGATGTTGAGATGAACCGATAAGATGAGGCACGTGCTGGCCTAGCCTTTGACTGCTTGCCTTAGCAGAGGCCTCCAAAGGCCAAGGCCTCCACACAGGGAGGGCTGCTGAATAGAGCAGCTGGAGGAAGAGAAGCAGACAAAGGCTGGGCGAATGAAGAGGGCGGCGAACCCCTGGATCCACAGCCTAGGATGCTGAGAGCGAGCTGAGATGGCAGGTGTGACCTCCCAGCCTGACCTCTCTGTCCTGGCTCCGGGATCCTGACCCAGCACAGATAACTGAAATGGATGACAGCCACCACTGCTGGACTGGGCAGTACCTCTCCAGTGTGGCCTGGCTATACTGGTTCTCTGGTTCACAGGCAGGAGATGCTTCGATAGCACCTGTGGGAAATCCACTCAAAAGAGAAAGCTGTCATTTTGTAACCATGTTCCTACGGTGGTTCCAACACAAATAGAAGTAGCTTACCCAGGACACCCCTGTGACCCAGCAGCCTGCGGTACCTGCCGGCTAGATATGCAGGTGGCCACTATAGTGAATCATTCCTCTAGCCCAGCTACCCTTTCTCTTCTCAGCCATAGCTTTAGACTGGTCCCAGCTTGGCTAACCCACATCAGTCCTCAGAGGTGATAGGATCTACAGAACACAAGTTCTCTAGTAAGAAAGGGGTGAAGCAGAATCGTAAGGTCCCTTCCCAGTATGAATTTAGGGGCAAAGGTTTGTATTTAGAGGCCCCCTCTCCCATGTGCTCCTGTACCTGCCCTGGAAAAGGTAAAACAGTCCGAATGGCCTTTGAATAAGACACAGCTTCCATCCCCAGCGGAGGCCAAGCTGGGGCAGCACCATCCGCAGCTTGCAAGTATAGTCACTGCATCAAAAAGGCAACCCTTATCCTTTGAGATTCATGTATGCAGTCCTCAGCTACTGCCGCTGCATCCATCAGAGGGTGCATCAGTGGACACAGGGGAGCCACTGCAAGATGAAGGTGTGCCAGCAGAAAGTCAGAGACTGAAGGAATGCATGAGTCATGGGTGCACTGGGTCCTGGTGTGCCTTTATTCTCTGCCTTTAGGAGTTCAAGCCCTTGTTTGCAGAGCTTTGAAATGCTGGCTCAGGTTTACTCAGTGGGACAGCTGACACTACCCTGTCCATCTGCAGGAACTCAAGCTGTGACCCAACTATCCTGGCTTTCCTTGGTAGAGGGGGATCAGGATGGTACGGGCTAAAATGTTTGCTTCTGACCAAACATGAGCAAGTGTTTTATTCCTTTGCCTACTAGCTTTAAGCATTCACTGACTTGGTTTGGTGTTTTGGTTTTTTTTGTTGTTGTTTCTTTTTGTTTTTTTCTTTTTGGCTTCTTAATTCTAACTGATGTAATCAGAGTGGGTGGCATTTCAAACCAGAATCCTCTGAGGTTCAGTCAGGTTTCCCCACACTGCCTTTTGCCCGTCATCAAATGTTCCTGCCCAGTCCCAACAGCTAGGAAAGGGAGAGATGGCCTTAAAAACCTGGTCTTTGGGGGAGGCTGGAGAGCTGCTCAGCAGTGAAGAGCATCTCTTCCAGAAGACCAGGCTTTAATTCTCAGCACCCACATGGCAACTTACAACTGTCTGTAACTGCGACCACCAAGTAGTATGCAGACATGTACGTAGGCAAAACAAATGCACATTTGAAAACAACACTGCTCTTTGGATGGCCACATCTGCTGTGCTGCCTTTGTTTAAGGCAACCTGAGCTTTGTATTTTTGCAATGCTGGGACTCAGGGCTGCATGCATGCTAAGCAAGTGTTCTACCACTGAGCTAACCCCATCCTTAGTAGCCTGTTTCTGACGAGGCAGTCAATAGAAGGGGCCAGGACCTTTCTGTCCAGCAGCCTCAGTGAGCCTAGAATGGAGGGAGAGGGAAAGTCTGTCTGCGGAATCTGAGAGTGAAAATTCAGCATGGGACAGTGTCTCCATGAGTCAAGGGAACCTTTAAGAATTGATTTCAGAAGCTCTTTTTTTTTTTTTTTTCAGAAGGACAAAGTCAGAAGACATATAAACAAACAAACAAAATAACCTAAGTAAATTTCAAACACTAGTAATGACAATTTCAAAGGAAAAGCCCATAGGGAGGAGACTGCAGGAGTCCTGCTTTTGAGGTTTGTTCTAGGCCGGGGCCACCCAGGGAAGCTCAGAGCATTTAAAAATATATTACAAGGGGGAGGGTGATGAAAGGATCCTCTCATTCACAGAGTGGCCCTTGGGAGGGAGGCCAGCGACGCTGCAACAGTGGCCGGGTGTTGCAGCAGGCATTCCTGTATTCCTCTGAGCTCCCAGACAGCCACCCTGGGGATGGGAAGAGTGCAGAGCTGCGAGTTTTAATTTTATTCCTTGTTCCCTCTAGTGCCAAATAGCTGCATGCTCATCTGGACTCATTCAGACAGGCAATTTAGACGTGACCTCTATCTAGTCTTAGTTCCTTTAGGGAATAAGTGAGTAGTAACCCGTGTGAAATATGAAAACGTAAACATGCTAGGATCCCAGAAACACAGCATTGCCACTGACTCTGCCCAGGGCTCCTTTGTGGCCTTCACTCCAATGTACTGCAATCCAATGCCTTCCCCTTCCTTCCTTCCTTCCTTATGTACTAGCCAGAAAAGCTGATTTTATACCAATGATCCATAGATCTGTAGCTTCTTTTATGTTGTAGAAGAGCCCAGGGCAAACACTAAGAGGAGTGGCATTTCTTTTTTGATAAATTCAACAAACATCCTTGCCCAGCACACTGTGGGGCAGGGAGGACTTCAAACCCATTTCCCAGTGCCCAAGTTCCCTGTCTTCTGTGTTTCCTGAGCACTGTATATACTTCCTCCAGTATGTGGCCAGAGATTGTCATTGGCCTTTGTGATACGGTCATTCTCTGCTTCCTTTGCAGGGGTCTTGACCTTCAGCCTGAGTATGGACCCCAAGAAAATCCTCCATATGGAAGAGACAGGCAAGACTCCCCTGATTTCCCCAGAATCCTCAAAATCCAGACTTCAGGAAACTGCCACTGTGCCAGCATGTGCAGCAAGCCTTCCTATGGCTGGGCCCCCAGGGTCAGAGGTGGTTTAAGTTTGTGTGGAACCTTCAAACAAAGCTGTGTCCCTCTTGTCCTGGAATCTCACCAAACCTTAGGCATCAGAAGAAGAAAAGAAAAAGTCGTCCTCAACCAGGAGCAAACCTGCTGTCATATGGCAATGGAGAAGAATACAGTCCTTAGGCAGAACACAGTAGCCAAAGGTTCGGGGCCACAGGAAGGGACAAAGGGCACTTGTCTGTGTCGCTGATTTTTTTTCTTTTCATTTATACACCCAAGCTTGATTCCCAAAAGGGCTGACAAAACAACTGTGTGACTGTTGGAGGAATTTCCTCCATACTGATTTTGCTAATCCTTATCTTAGGATTTATAGTTTACTCAAGATTTCATCATCATGGAAACTGGCTGTCCCCAGAGTCTTTTCCCACAGGAAGTTTTACCTCCGTCATTGAACCGTTTCTACCTGGAGCCTGAGGCCCGCTGACTTAAGATTCTCCTGACAACACAAAGTTCTGTCAGGTGATGTTCCCACACAGAGCGAGCAGGGTGTCTAACAATATGGGAATATCCAGGAGAGCACTAAGCATATGGGTAGTAGCCTTGCTCACCCCAGCCCAGCCCAGCCTAGCACCACACACATCAACACACAAGATTAGTACCTGTTCCAACCCCAGGGCTGACCAACACCTTCATTGTGTCCAGTCCCTCCGAAAGTTCATCTGCAGTCTTCCTCCTGCCTGCTGTTCAGAGTTCAAGACAGGCCTCAGAAACAGTATTTGTCACTTGAGTTTTAGGGTAACAGATTAACAGATTCCAGCCAATAGATTTGATCCTTTTATACACACACACACACACACACACACACACACACACACACCAAAATTTATATATTGGCTCCATGGAAGGTGTGTTGTGCCTATTAGGGATGGAAGGGAAGGAAGGAGTTAAATGTATCCCTTACTGGACTTGGACATCTTGAACCTTAGAATCCAGCAACTAAGAGTTCACAGGGAAGACTTCTGCATGGTCACACACTCACACACACACACATACACACAACCCACTCCCATGCCTCCGTCCTGGCCCTGCTGCTGTCTCAGGGCTCCAGTGTTGCTTCATTCCCTGCTCTGCCTCAGAGCAAAACAGCAAACGCAGCAGAGGCCATCCCTTGCTGCACAGTTCTGCTTCATGAGTTCATTTCCCAGTGCACATATCTAGATGACCCTTCACTGAGAGCAGGAAAGCAGCTGTAGAGAACAGACTGGAGGGACTCAGGCATGGGAAAGAATGTCCTGGATGTGGCCACCTCTTTACTTTCCTCTGCCCTCTGCTCTCACACACGTTAGTACTCCTAGCCTGCTTGGTCACTCCTCTGAGCCTGCTTATCGACCTCATCAGTGTCCACTCCCCAGAGAAGCCAGCTTTTTCTATCTACTACAGAACTGATTTGGCCGCTACTGACCTTGGTAGAGAAAGGAGCGGAGCCAGAAGCCATACTCAGTCTTGTAGTGAGTGGGAATTCATAGAGTGAGACATTCTAGGAGCACCTTCCCACTGTAGGGAGAACCCATCCTCCTGCTGTGAAGGGAGTTTAACAGCCTCTCATCCCAGGCCACAGACAGAGGTACCTGGAGAGCTGCTTGAACATCATAGAGAGCAGGGCATTGCAAAGCAGAAAAGAGGCCCTGTGTGCTGTTTTCTAACGGTCCGGGGTGTTCACTTACTGGGAGATTAATGGTGATAGACGGGAAATAGGCTGTCATGACATTTCCCATTGTGTCAGTGAAACCTTGATTCTGATCCCACTCACTGTGTGTGTCTCTGTGTGTCTGTGTGTTTCTACGTGTCTGTGTGTGTAGCCAGTATTATTTAGACTTCTGTTATTGATCTGCTACTTTGGTGTTTACAAAGAACCCAGACCCGGCTCCTGCAGAAAGCACCTCCCAAGTCCTGGGCCAAAGGCCCCCCAGCACGCTGTCATTAAGTAGCTGTGTTCTGCAGGAGCACTTGTCTTCAGGCCCATAAACCTGTTGCGGAATTCTTGCCATTTTGGAAGTCTTTCATTTTCATCTTTTGCCATCGCAACAGAACCCAGGGCCACAACCCAGGTCCCAGAGGTCCTGTTTAAGTCCCACAGCTGTCTGTTCATAATTTCATTTGCTTCCACAAGCCCTCAGACGTGGAGTGAGAAATTCAATTGGAAGTAGCAAATCATTTGAACTTCTTGTAACCTAATGATTTTACCCACCCCACACCCAGGTTGACAGCAACAGTTTATGTCTGTTTATGTTTTACTTATTTATGTAGTCCATGGTCTTGGATTGGTAATAGCTCTGGTTTAGAGACCTAAGAACTGAAGAGCAGGGACTCTGGCAGCCATGTCTGATTGCATTCAGCAGCTCTTGTTATTTGGGGTAGAAAATTAAAATGATCAAGTTTGGTGTTTTCTTTTGTCAGTTAGAAAAGCAAATATTGTGTTTTCATAATAAATGTCTTTTAGCAAAATTGCTACGGGTCACTCATCTGGTGAGACCCTCCTGAGAGCCACTCATCATATTAGTATTAGTGGGTCAGCCATCTGTGATAAAAGTGTCCCTAATTACCACAAAGTGTGGTAAGATGCTCTGGGCTCCTGCAGGGCCTGGCCAGTGGCTGCCCTTCTCCACATGCTGACTTCCGGATGTCCAGAAAGAGGGAAACTGGTGTTTATGGTCTTGTTGATTAGACTTTCATGCTGTAAAACTATAGTAACCCCGCAAAATTAGGACTTTTAAAAAATAGCCAGACCTTCAGCAGACTGAAGGAAAGCGATATAGCCTACTGAGTGACTTTTCCAGTGTCTTCAGCAGCCAAGCTGGCAGATCTTGAGAGCCCCAGGGATGGACTCTGCCTCTGCCGTGTGGCTGTTTAGTAGGACCCTTAGCCTTATAAAGGAGATCACACAGCTCCAGAGAGCCATGCAAACCCTGTCTTCCTGACTGTCCTCAGGTGTCCCTTCCTCTTCTCCACCGACTCGTGGTGAACCCTCTAAACTTTCCTGTGTGTCTATATGAAGCTGTATCACTCCATACATACTGAAGGGGGTGTCACATCTAAGGGAACTCATCCAGAGAACACCCATCCTTGTATTTGCACCCAGTTTCTATGTATATGACGTGCACAGTAAGCAAGCATTTCCTTAGTTTCAGGTCTATGATATTTAGTGTGTGTAAATAGGGAGAGATTTGATAGAGATGATAAGTTATAGCATGTTGTTTGATTGTTTCGAGGTTTCTTGTTATTTAACTTCCCAATTGCACATCTAGGTTGTTCTGAGGGGTGTGTGGCTGGGGGAACCTCCAAACCTGCTTCACCTTGTCAGGAGTGTACACGTGCACTAGGGACACTCCACAAAGGCAGCCATCCTGGGAAAACACTT
Source organism: Arvicanthis niloticus (assembly GCF_011762505.2). NCBI lineage: Eukaryota > Metazoa > Chordata > Mammalia > Rodentia > Muridae > Arvicanthis > Arvicanthis niloticus. The sequence goes on along the minus strand of NC_047659.1, from coordinate 116,061,304 downwards.
AGTTCATGATGGTGCCTCCCACTACAGCTCGTTCTTTTTCGTCCTGATTTACTGTGATGATTTGATGAATGAGGAACACAGCACATAGGTGCTGCGTGTTTCTGACATTCTCATAGTTTTTAGGAAATAAAAGTTTATCCCACCATCTAATTAAAATGTTGATTTGATTTTTTTTATTGAACAAAGTTATTCAAAAGCGTTCTGTAGAGCAGAGCTGGCAGGGGTGTCCAGTATGGTAGTTGATATCATTCAGAGAGCTTACACATGCTCGTGTAGAATAACCTCATGGTTCGAAGTATGGATTGCTAACATCCAGCTGCAGAGGACCCACAGCCTCTGATGGTCACAAGCTTCTCTGTGCATGTGGTTCCTCAACACCCCCCACCCCCCATCCTCCATCCGTCTTCTCACCTACTTAGGCTCATCCCACCTTTAAAATGGCACGAGCAGGCCAGGATGGTCTGTTTCTACAACTGGTATGTAGCCTCACAATGACCCCTGCCCCTGCTTTGTCTTTTTTAGGCAGCCCCCTGTACTAGCTAGAGTCCCTGTCCCTAGGGAGTAAGGAGTATTTGAGGACTTTTAAAAATCGCATATTTTACAACATGTAATTTGGACTCCTTCTATTGTGGCCGAAGTCAGGTATTGATATTTCCTTCCTCGGGGCTTCAGCAATCACACTGCATCCTATCCCATCGTCTCTGAGAGTATACGGGGCCACTCCATGCTCCAGACAGTAGTGAATTCTCAGGATACTGAACAACCAAGTTTGTAAAAACCATTTACTTGTTTCGTAGCCAGTGCTTGCTGAGTACCCGTTACTCACAGAACATGTTGGTGTCCTGAGAAAGGGTCATCCTGGTGTGTTCTGGAGGGTCAAGTGCAAAGCAGAGCCCGAATTGACCCCACTTCTCTTTAGCTTACCTGATAATCAAGAGCTCATGTAGACAGTTCCTGCTGGGAACAACACAGGCCCTGCAAGGCAGAAACAGTGCTCCTCAGCCTTGGGAGTCATTTTAGGTTCCTCTAAGGAGTCAGATTCCTGCCTCACTTCCAGGATAGAACTAAAGCATCTGCATCCTTCAAGCTACCCAGAAGTTGATGGATGCCCAGGGATCATTTGGGGAGCCAGAAGAGCCCCTCTGGTGGTATTGAAGGCAGTCTGAATGTGTCTGTGGAGCTGGGTGGCCACTGCTCTACATATGCTCTTGGAGATGAGTTTGTCCCTCTTGCTAACCTGTCAGCTTGGCAGATGGCCTTCCGGGATTCACAGGGAGCTTTCCCCTGGAGTCACCTTGGGATACCTTTCAGATACGGACATGAGCACTTGAAACGGAAAGGCCATTGCCACTATTGTCTCATAAAGATTACTTTCTTTTTTATAGCAAAAAGATGGGGAGGGGTTGGTTGATTCTAAGGCATCACGTTTCCTGTAAGAGATTGAGTCATTTTCAAAAACCTTCATCAGCAACCCCCATGGAGTCTCAGACCATGTCATAGAGTCCAGCTTCCGATGAAAAGGACCATTATTAGAAGAATGAAGTCATGGGGTTTGGTTTGGTTTGGTTTGGTTTGTATTCCAGGGCAGATAGCCTGTTCCTTCCCTGTTTCCTCAAATAGAATATTTCCTAGTGAGAAGATAACCACATTGACAGTGTTTACTTCTATACACACATGCGTTGTGTGGTTCTGTGTGTGTCATTTAAGCCAAGGCTACTTGATAGAAAGATGTATATCAAGGAGTGCTGTTCTCATTTGCTCTTCTTCCTATGAATGCATTTCATTTTCAACAAAACAAGCAAAACCCTCGGGGGTTGTGAAAAAAGATCAGAAAGTAAGCTTCTCTACGTATACGGTTCCTTAACACCATGGTCTACAGCTGGGAACACCCACCCCGTCCTGGTCCACCTCTGCTGTTTAAGAAAAAAACAAAAGAGGCCTGAAGATGTTGCCTCACTGGCTCTCATGCAGCTAGACTGGGGCTCTAGCTGGGAGCTGTCTCTAGGTTCCCACATTTTAGTGGCATCTCCACTCAGCACCAGTAACTGTCCTTAGCCAGTCCATAGATTGTTTCTTGAATAATGTAGTTTCCACATGCCCGCTGTAGTTTAGCCACTGTGAGGGTGTTCCTAAGTCCACATCTGAGACCACCTTGAGTCACTGTCATAGGAGCCAGGCTGAACACAGCAAGGTTTGGGCACTGGGGAGATCTGGTCTGCCAGAAATATGACCTCTCTGTCATGTACAAAAAGAGCACTTGGGAACCAACCCCTACTGGGAATTCAAAAACCTCCAGATAGCACGTTCCTGGAAAGAGATTGCACAGGTCTTAACTAAAAAAAGATAAACTTTGAAAAGAAAGCTCTGGCACCAAGGCAGGCTTGGTACCAGGCCCAAGCAGATCAGCCACACCCTGGAAGTTCATTCTCACCTTCCGGGGTCAAGAAGCCACGTGGTGTTTAGTACTTGCTACCATTTAATCACAGTTGTGATTGCTTCCTAAGAACATTTGCAGGTGAGGATTCAAGGGTGCAATGGTAAAGGCACTCCAAAGTTCTTGAAAACCTCCAGAAACCCCTTGCTTTCAAAGGTTGGGTTTTCCATATGCTGTAGCTGCTGTAGCATCTCCCCGGCATGAATGGTGGCCCAACTAGGGAAGGCCATGTGCCCATAGGGCACACTCCCTGTCCAAAGGTGCTTTCACATGTGCTCCAAAGGAGCTGACCAGTAACATCACAGCAGGGACACATGGGAAATGACACCCCTGCTAGAGTCACTGAAAAGAACTTGTTCAAATTGCATCATGTTTGTATTTGTTTGTTTGGTTTTGGTAGTTAGAACTTTATAGGAAAAATATTTTAATACCTAAGTCCCTACTAGGCTAAATTAAGTTGGATAATATGAGAAAGGTAAGGGTTTAAGTTGCTGTGCTATATGTGATAGAACACTCGCCATGCATGCACAAGGTCCCTGGTTTGGTCCCCAGTACTAGAGAGAAGTGTGTGTGTGTGTGTGTGTGTGTGTGTGTGTGTGTGTGTGTGTGCACGCGCGCGCGCGCGCGCAAGCAAATAGATAGACAGGTAAATTAAATAATAATGTATACAATTCTGCCAACCTCAGAGAAACTAGGAAATACTTGTCAGACATGAAAAACACAGGTTTACTCTCTATCACACCAGTATGCTGCCTTCCATAGCTGACTACAGTATGTATCTGACTGAAAGTTCCATTGAAGACATTTAAGAAAGAAAAGATGCATTAAAGGATCTCAGAGAGAAGGGTGTCTTTTCCTGTGTGTCCGGATGGAATTTTTAATCTAGCATGTATCCCTCCCTCTCCCTCGGGCAGAATGCTCATTGAGTTTGACAGACTATTTTACATGAATAGGTCCCACTCGTCAGCCTCCTCCTTGGCGTGGGGTCCTAGGGTCTGAAAATTGGAGTGTGCTTTTCACTGAGGGTGTGAAGTGTGGAAGGATGGCTATTACGAATCCTGAAAGGATCTTTTTGACTTCAGAAAATAGCCTGGCCAAGAAAAGCTTTTTTCCATGAATACTCACAGACTGCATTATGCTCCTCAGATGGCAGAGGTGAGCACTTTTGATCAATATTCCCCAAGAAACGCTGCCAGGCTAAGTGGGACCCGAGGGCCTCTGTGAGACACCCCCGCCCTCGGAGCGGCTACACCTCGGCAGCACATTTTTCACCAGTGGTTTGAGAGGCAGCATCAGCTCTCCTCCTGAACACTGCCAACACATTCTGTCCTCCATGCACCTCAGAAATGGTTACCCCACTAGCTTTCCTCTGGGAGCATTTTGTCACCTTCATTTCAGGAAAAGCCAAAAACGGATGGCAGTGGGAAGTCTTAAACAGGAACTTCTTAATCAAGGAAGATTTGTGTATTCACTTATCACAAAGATCACAATGAACAGACAGTCTGGATGCATGGTACCTGGATACACTATACAGTTTCTCCTGTTTCTGCCCCATCCCAACTCCCCACTCCCTGAAAATGGTAAGCAGGTTATTAAACATAAATTTCTTCTGAACAGTTTTTCTCCAGATTCATGCAAACACACAAAGATGCCATCTTTTATTTTGTACAGAAATAGCATTATGTATTATTTGTTACTCAAATGTTCTTATAAGATTTACCATGTTGCTGTGTGATGGTGGTGCATGCCAGCATTCAAGAGACAAAGGCAGGTGGATCTCCATGAGTTCAAGGCCAGCCTGATCTTCAGAATGAGTTCCAGCACAGTCAGAGCTACAATGAGAAACCCTGTCTTGAAGCCGGGCACGCCTTTAATCCCAGCACTTGGGAGGCAGAGGCAGGCAGATTTCTGAGTTCGAGGCCAGCCTGGTCTACAGAGTGAGTGCCAGGACAGCCAGGGCTACACAGAGAAACCCTGTCTCGAAAAACCAATAGAGAGAGAGAGAGAGAGAGAGAGAGAGAGAGAGAGAGAGAGAGAGAGAGAGAGAGAAACCCTGTCTTGAAAAACAAAGAACAAACAACAAAAACTATTTACTATGCCATGGGTGCACATGCCTCTAATTCATCATGCTGACTGATTGCATATTTTTCCTCCATATGGAATTTGATTTCCTTGGCCCCTGTGTAAACATTAAGGTGTCTCCAGTGTTCTTTGTAACAATACCCCTGCAATAAGTGCCATCACACTTAGACCCTAGCATGTAGCTGCTTTTATTTTTGTGGATAAATTTCCAAAACTGGATCTGGAATGTGCTGAAAAGGCTTTTTGGTCAAAGACTAGGTTCCTAGCTGGTGATGTTAGGCTGTGGTTGAAGCTTTAAGATGGGGCTTCTGGGAGGTTTTAGCTCACTGGACACATGCCTTCAAAGGAGACTGTGAGACCGTGATCTCTTCCCTCCTTTTGCCCTCACCTCCCCATCATGAGGTAAGAGACTTTGGGTTTCTCCACATGCTCTCACCACAATGAGCTGCCTCCCCACAGCTCAAAAGCAATGAGGTTAACCAGTCTTGAACCAAACCCTTGAAAGCCATGAGCCAAAGTAAACCCGTGTATTGAGGGTTTTTTGTTTGTTTGTTTGTTTGTTTGTTTGCGGTTTTGTTTTTGGTTTTGATACAAAGCCTATCTATGTTGCTCTGGCTGACCAGAAACTATCTATGAAGCCCAGGCTAGCCTCAAACTTAACAGAAACTCACCTGCCTCTGTTTCACAAGATAAAAGGTGTGAAAGGCCCAGCCTGAAAACATGTGTTTTAAACTTGGCCACCTCAGATATTTTTTTGCAGTATTGGAAAGTAACACACTGGTTAGAGTATACATAATTACTATAGACTTCATGTTGAACCCCCAGGCTCATACATTAAAATCATAACCTCCAATGTTACGGAATCTGGAGGTGGGATCTAGGAAGGTAAATAGATTTGGATGAATTAGCGAGGGTGAGTGGGGCTCCCGTGGTGGGATGAGTCTACTGTAGGAGGTGCCTTATGCCAAGGCGCTAGGTATGGTCCCACATCCTGCAGAGAATGAGGAAGAAAAGCAAGAAGAACCTCATAAAGAGGGTAAGCAGACAGCCACTATCCATAAGAAACAGGCTCCTGCTGGAGAACAAGGTCAGAATACTCAGGATCCAATCACTTCTGTAAAGAAGCCAAACCCTAACACACAGATGGGGTGGGTCCTATTCAAGCCATAACAGCCAAGCTAAGACCATTATGTTAGCCCTGGTAGACTCTTTGGTCATTTTTAAATTATATAAAAACCAAGTTAGTGGTTATATTTTTAAAGTAAAGTAAGGACCTATAATTTCCCATGTCGGTACAAGAGAATTCATATTGCCCATCAACTTTAGGGGAAAAAAATTTAAAGGCAAGACACCTTACAGGAAACTTTTCAGACATTATGTATTTGCTGATCAAAGAAAGTGAGGCCTCCAGTTTGGTTTGTCCATCCTATACTCCATACTTTCATGGCAACATCCCAGTGCCCAGAGTTGCTGAGACAGGAGGATTTTGAGTTCACAGTCAAGTGAACCTGGGCCATGTAGTTAAGACTGTTATAAACCAATTATTTGTTCATTTTTAAGAACTTGGTGAGGATACTAATATTACACATCAAAATACACCTCCATTCAACCTTTTCTTTTCTCCTCAGCGACAAGGCTTTTCTGTGTAGCCTTGGCTGCCCTGGCACTCACTCTGTAGATCGGGCCAGCCTCAAACACACAGAGATCTGCTGCATCAGCCTCCCAAGTGCTAGGATTAAAGACATGCTCCACCACCACCACCCAGCTTGAGCCTGTATTATAAACAACAAACAAGCTCTTGAGTCTCTAAAATCTGACCATCCCCTCATCCTTAGAATAATCATACTGATTGTGGTACCCAATCTCAAAGGTAAACCTCCAGGGGTCATCATCTCCTGATAGCGATATCTGTCTTGTGTGGTCATTCCCACTCTGATTGAGGGTTCATCTGTGGGACCAATAGAACAGTGCTGTGCCTTTCTAGATTAGGTGACAAAAGCATTACAGTCTCCTTGGCCTTTTGAGTAGCCTGCTCTGGGAATGCTGTCATGCTGTAATGCACCCCCGCAGTGCTGTGGAGACTAGTGGCCATATGAGGGAGCCAGATCAGAAGTCCACCCCCTACCACCATCAGCCTTACACCTGAGTGTAGACATGTTTGACAGATAACTGTAACTTCTTTCCTCCCCTTAATTAAAAATATTACATTTATTTATTTTATGTTATATACATGAATGTTTCGCCTTTATGTGCATCACATGCCTGGTGCCCATGGAGGTCAGAAGATGGCACTGGAACCCCTGGAACTGGAGTTATGGATCTTTATAAGTTATTGTGTGGTTGCTGGAAATTGAACTCAGGTCCTCTGGAAATGCAGCCAGTGCTCTAACCTTTGAGCCATCTCTCCAGCCCTAAAACTGTAATATTCTAGGATGCAGCCCCTCAGCCAAGTGTGCAACGTAATTACTGTTTACTTGTTGGTTTGTAACAGTCTTAACTACATAACCCAGGTTGACTTGACTGGGAACAAAATCTTCCTGCCTCAGGAACTCTGAGCACTGAGACTCCAGAGATGCACCCCCCCCCCATGCCCAGGTACTCCTGGCCCACATAAATAATTAGGTGTAATGAATAACAGCTACTGTTCTCAAGCACTGAGTTTTGGGGTGATTTGTTGTTATGTGGCCAAAGCTATCTAGGCACACTAATCCCATGGATAAAAGATAGAAACTAGGACACTGGTTGTTTTGAAACCGTTGCGTGCGCCTCCCGCGTCCCCTTTTCACCCGTGGAAAAGAAACACGAGAGGCAGAATTCGGGTAGTTACCACAGCGAGGCTTTACTCTGTATCAGTAAAAGTGGAAAACGCAGAAGGGCTGAAGACAGGAAGAGGCCCAGTTTAAATACACCCTAGAGTGATGTATTCACTTCTGATTGGCTGTTCACTCATCACCCAATATTACGCCTCGGGATTGGCCAGTGACTTTGGCGGGCTTTCTGCCTTTGCAGCTGCGCAGTTAATTGTTTACTAGTGGGAAGGACACGATGTCTGCGCCATCTTGGAATGGCGAATTATACCACCGCTTAACAGCGGCTTCCTACAAAGCTGAATGCAGGATACTGTAGAGGACACATTTGCATACAGCAGTACATTCTAACAATTGTTCAAAATCTCTGGTGGGGTATGGTGTAACCTCATCATCTGGACCTGGACCACAGGAAAAGGATGCCATACTAGGGACCCAGAGGCCTGAGTTCTGGTTTATATCTAGAAGAAAAGTCACATGATCTTGGGTGAAGTGCTCAACATTCATCATGTTCATCACACACACAGTGATGCTGGACCCTGAGACTTTCTCCCCAGGGTTGAGGTAATGACCAAATAGAAAAGCTCGCACCCAGCATTCTGAAAGGCCAGAGAGAACTCTAGAAATACCAGGAATTTATTCTATAATGAGTCACCCCCAAAGCTCAGTGTTTTCAGACAGCAGCCATCCTGTTACTTTTCTTCTTCAAGGTTCCAGGGAGTGAGCAAGCCTGTCTAGTCTGCTCTTAGCTGGAGTCCTGTTCCCTCCTATGACTAGGGTTTATTCTCCATCTTGACTGGGATCCCAGCTTAGTTTGTCTTAGACTTTCTCATGGTGTGGGACTGAGACCAAGACAGACTGAAGATGCAAGGCCATTTCTGACCTCACTTGGAAGCCACACTTAATGATTTCTTAGTGCTACTTCTACTACATTTTAAGCATTCACAGAGGTCCATTCAGAGAGAAGGACTGTATGCACTTTATTTCACAATGGAACACATATAAAGAAGAAATATTTTACCTGTACCAAATGCATTAGTATTATATGAAATTTTTAATTAACAACAGCAACAACAAAACTAAAACCTCAAAAGAGCAAAAGTCTTGAGTTCTTGCTAGCACTTGACCTGAGTAACTCATTTAATCTTTTATCAAAGTACTACCCAAGCCCAATCTCACTTAGCTTCTGAGATCAGACAAGATTGGGTATATTCAGAATATAGCCATAGACAACTCATTTCACCTTAACAACAGCCAGGGTAGGTACTTAGTGTCAGACAGACAAACATAACATAGCCAGCTGACCTAGAGGCATAATTTAAAGGATCCTAGTTTCCTTACTTTATGTCTAGTAAGATGTTGGCACTAAAATATTCAGGAACACTAAAATTGTCTTACCAGATAGGTCATTTCATGATACTGAACCTTATGATGGCCACTTCTGAGAGAAAAATTCCTTTCTGTCTCTCCCCAGTATGATCAGCCCTTGATACCATCTCCTTGGCATTCCTCTTGTGGATCTATGTCTCTTGGCTCATCTGATCAGAGGTCAGGCATTCCTAAGCCAAGGGTAACATGACTCCTCTTAGTGGCACATTGATGTTCATGCCTCATCTGTTTTCTATAACCTTCTAGCAGAGCCTAGCTGCAAGGGAGGCTGGAAAGGAAGCTTGGGAATTGTGCCTGGAAAGGCTGGACTCATTGTATGGGATATTATCTAAGCACAGAATGCTAATTCAAAAGGTATGATACAAGTAGAAAATATTATAAATGTCTAATACGTTGTACATTGCAAATGCTACCTTTTCATCATTTTACCAATGATAAAATGATCAAAGAGAGTACTAATAACTTGCCTAAAGCCACAGTAGAGACAAGATGGTGAGAATCTCATCAGGCATAACATGCAGGGAAAGAAAGTCATTCCTTTATATATGAGCTTGTAAAACTCCTTCACATAGAAAGAGAAAGGAATATTCCAGAAACTACAGGTTTTTTTTTTTTAAAAGATTTATTTATTTTACGTATGTGAGTACACTGTCACTGTCTTCAGATGCATCAGATCTCATTACAGATGGTTGTGAGCCACCATGTGGTTGCTGGGAATTGAACTCAGGACCTCTGAAGAGTAGAGTCATCTCTCCAGCCCCTAGAAACTATGGTTTTAACATGTTCCTTGAAGCATAAAGTTTTATTATTGTTGAGAGTGTGTGTGTGGGGAGCAGTTTTGCTGGAAATCAAATACTGAACCTCATGCTTACTAGGCCATCTATCATGATAGGCCCTCTATCAGTGATTTGAATATATAATGTCTTCTATAGGCTGGTGTGTTGAAGGCTTGATCCCCAGGTGATCGCTATATTTTGGGAGGTGGTGGAAACTTTTGGAAGTAGGGCATAACTAGAGAATGTGGATCACTGGGAGAACCATGTCACTGAAGAGTATGACTTCCCCACACCTCTCTCTGTGTGTCTCTGCTTCCTGACCACGATGAGATGAGCAGTGTGGTTCAGCCATTTCCATCAACCATGATGATCTGCCTTGTGGACTGTAACCTCTGACGTCATGAGCCCAAACATTCACTCCTTTCAAATAGTTTTTCTCACAAATGTGTCACGACGACAACAAACTGACCAGCAAATTATATTCTCTTTAAAGTTTCTAGCCAGGTGTGGTGGCAGAAGACTGTAACCCCAAGACTTTAGTGGCTAAGGCAAGAGGATTACTAGTGAGTTCAAGGCCAGCCTGGGATACATACAAAATCCTTTATGAAACAAAGTTTCTATATCTTGAGTGTTAGAGTCTGGACTTGGTTCGATGTGTTAAACAGAAATGTCTGTATAGCTCTGCTGCCCTTCAGACTTGCTTTGTTTCGGGATTTTATTTCCAGCGCAACCCTCATTCACATTGGTTGTCATGGTTCTGGAAAGGCTTGTTAACTTGCCTGCAGGTGAATAGCAACGGGTAATTTCCACACCAAGTGCTTTTAGAACCAAAGTGGAAAGTAAAGAACCGGATAGGAAGTAGCGTAGAAAGCCAGTTCAGATAGATTGGCCCAGTGTGCTGTGGGTTAGAAATGCCACCGTCTATTTACTTTTCTGCTTTGCATCTGCAGCATATTAAAGCAAAGCCAAAAATAAGATAGAATCTACAAATTTTGGATGATGCAAGTTCAAGAGCTTTTTGTTGCAGTGGAGTATTGAATGTATTGATTATCTCATGAATATCAGATACTTGCATTTGTAAGATTTTTGGAAAAAAGTTTCTCTTGTATTTGAAATAGGAGACAACTTTCCTCTCCCCAGGTGGGAGACAAGTCATTTGACACCTGATTGGGGATTAGAACTGTGCATGTCCCAGTTCCTTGGCAAGAGGACAGAATGCACTTCACCATCCATATGACTTCTCCTGAACTAAAATGTTTGCCACCTCGGATTTCTCTTTTTGCACCAATATGGTCAGCTAACAACTTGTCTCTTGTAGTGCCTCCTGTGTCCTCATCTGTCCCACAGATAGTGATCAATGCAGCCCTGTAGAGTACTTGTGAGAACTCAGTGAGTCACTCCCGTGAAGACCTCAGACTAGGCCAAACTAAAGTTTAGCTGCCAATCTGGTTACAGATTCATCATTAGTTGGAGCTAGTGGCCCCTGATTAAGATTTCAAGACACCAGCTGTTCTCAGTTCAAACCTGCTGTTTACCCAAACTAGGATAATTCAGTCATGGGCAACAGTTCATTCTAAAGCCATCATGATGTCAATATCGACGTCAGCACAGGCTTCCTGGCACCCTGTTCACATTTAGGTTCTAATGTGGTAGCAAGTCCAAGGTGAGGTCTGCAGTTCTGTCTGTTCTTCAGACTGGTGCTGATGCAGTAAGTCTGTAGTCAGCAAAGTCCTGGAAAAAAAACAATTAAGAGCCTACAGCATGTATATTGTGACTTCATCTGTTTTGTGCTGCTATAACAAAATACCACAGGCTGGTCGGTTTATAGTGAAGAGGTGTTTACTGTAGAAAGTCCTTGTTCCCTCGTGAATACCAAGAGCCTTCCTACAATATCATTCCACTGAAGATAGAGAGCCTGTGAGAGAGAGCATGAGACCAAGGCACTTTGGTTGTTATTTTGTTTAGTTTTGTTTTTGAGACAGGGTTTTTCTGTGCAGCCTTGGCTGTACTGGAACTTGCTCTGTAGACCAGGCTGGCTTCAAATTCAGATCTGCCTGCCTCCTCCTCCCAAATGCTGGGATTAAAGACATGTGCCACCATGCCCAGTGCCAAGGCACTTTTATAACAGCCTTTTTACTTCCTGCATCAACACTAATCCATCCATGATATTAAAGCCATCGTGACCTCAATCCCTCCCATTAGGCCCCACCTCCAAACACTTGAGTATTACATTTCCAACTTAGTATTACATTCCCATCATATGAGCTCTGGGCACATTCAAATCATAGCATCATCATAATGTATATGCTAGGTCAGAAAATTGTTATAAAAATAATGATTGGCAGCCTTTCTATTGGCCACTAACCAAAATGTCCACATGTTCAAATATTTGCACAATTAAAAGACATCAGCAATTGCCAAGAAGATCTCTGTTGCTATTAAGTTAACACAATTTTAAAGCAAGTAAATGCTAATTCAAAGTTATCTTCTATCTTTAAGTCAACTTTTAAGCTAATAAGTGAGTTACCCAAATCCCTTGAAATGTTATGTTGAACTACGTATGAAGCTTTTATTTCTTAGTTTTAAAGAGAACGCAAGTTGTGATTTCACCTGATAAAGTCAGGTCACTAAGTCAGTAAGAAAACCTTTGCCGGTAATGAACAACCTGTTCTTCTGCTTAGGGGCGTGATGATTGGTGGGAGTCAGAGTGAGTTTCACATTGCCTGAAACAACCGTGATGCAGCGCGATGAACTTGACCAATATTAATAAGATCAAGTGGAAGTCAGTTTTCCATTTTGTTGAAATGGAAACTAGTAACAGCCTCTTTGCATCTGTTTTCTAGAATGGTAACATGCTTCACATGGTATAGTTGGTAGACAACAAGAGAAAAAGCCACAGATCAGTTGATGGTACAAGTTTTTAAATAGCAACCCTGAACACACGTATTTTAACCCGAGTCTCCTAGCCTTTCTGTTCTTTGTACTCAAGAAATCGTAGCCTGATTTTTCCCTCTCCAGCAAAGTTCAGAGAAAGCCTGTCTCTGAACTCCGCCCTCCATGCACTAACGCCTTCACAGTGCCCTATTAAGTTCGACATACAATAGCATCTTGGCTTACTCTGCCTATTCTGTCAGCCTCAGGTGTGACTGTCATCTGGCTGTCATGTTCACAAGGAGGACCTTGCACCGGGGCTCTGGCCCTGTGTAGCAGAGACAAAGCAGATGTTGCGCTCAATGAAAGGCCTTCTTTGATGAGTGAAAGAGGAGATCGGATGAATTAAGGTCAAAGTTTCCGGTGTCATCTCCCTGCTACACTATGCTTGGCCTACCGGCTGGAGCCAAATGGGAGGACCCATGAGTGTCTGATACCAGAGAGGTACAGTGGTAAGATGAATGAGAACGGTGTAGACAGCCTCTTAGAAGCATTGCTGGTGTGAAACAGTGTGACTATGATGTGCTTGAAGCACAGGCTCTTCACACTCAGGCCTTCGAGAGCCCTCCTTCTGCATGAACATTCTAGAAGTTTCATTACAGCTTGGAATGGCTTGTCTCTCTAGTGTGGCCTTATTGCAATGAGTTAATAGAAGGGAGAAAAAAAAAAACAAAAACCAAACAAACCAAAACTGAAAACAGAAGTACTAATGCTTTGTGTGGAAATGCCACCAGGGAGACCACACAGCATAGAAATCTTCAAACAAGACAAAGCGCGAATGTGTCTGCCCTATAGCCCATCTGCTCACCATACAGGAGGGAGTACGCACAGCCTGGACAGTCCTATGTTCCACAGGCAGTGTGCCCACAATAAAAGTATTTGTTAGACAAAGGATGACAGACACTTGGGGCTCAAGAGATGAAGGGGTGAATGTTTGGGTTCATTAAATTATGTTAACTGGCTTTAAATCATGTGCTCAGTTCGTTATCTGATTTAGAGAAGTGTATCAGTCTAGGGCCTTTACTAGGATAATAAAAATTCAAACTAGGAGAATCAAAACCATCCAAAATAGTTGTAATGGTAACTCTGCAAGCCAGACCTCTCTTTTCTCTCACCTCTATGCAAAATCAACTCCCCTCATTCCAAAGGTCTATCATGGGTCCCCTGCTGGGACCTTTCCTTGGACCCTGCTGCTTTCAGCACTACATATCACTTCAAGTAACTTGACTCTGTGATTCCTTGGAAAGAATATGTTCAAAGAAACAGGACTTGTTGCTGTTCAGAAAACCTTCTCATCTGGCCAGTTGCCTCAGTGAATCAAAACCAGTAGTCAGTTGTACAGGGTGAGGATGTTGAAAATTACTGAGCTACTATTTTCTTAACAACCTTAGAAGAAGACAGGACTTCCCAGGACTACCTGGTTTTAAAAAGAAAAAAGATTCCTCTACCCACCAGAGTCATGTAGCAAGTAGGGCTTCTCTGTCACCTTAAGCCATGGCTTCTGTGAACCCTGCCTGGCTCAATGGCAGGTGCCAGAAAAGGTTGATCTCTGAGATGCAGTGACCCAGGACTCCTAGCAGGGGCTGGAATTGTCTTGCACTGTGAGAGTGCCTGGATCTGTCTGGTGCCTTCTGGGGCTGTGCCATAGTCATTTCTGAACTTCTGTTGCTGCTGTGCCTGTTCTGACTCCTGATACACACCTTGAGAGTGCCGAGCAAGCGCACCATCCTTCACTGAGCATTCCCATAGCACGCTGCAGGTCCAACAGGAGGAGACAAGCACTTCTCAAATAGGAGATGAGGTGACACTCACAGATACATTTGGCTTCTTTCTCTCTCTCTTCCCTTCTCACTTTTCAATCTATTAATTTTTGAATTGTTTCACCAGAACACAGATTTAAGGTTAAAGTCTGAAGCCTCTAAGCCACCATGCTGTTTTGCTGATCAGATAGAATCAGGGCCATTGCATATTGTTAATTCACCCCACGGGTTTCTCTCTGCAGTTCTGCTTCCTTGTTGTTCTTCTGAAAAAAATCCCACAGCCTGTAGCTTCAACCACCAAACACTACCGCTTCCTCTAGCTGTGACGTCAAAAAGTCAATCTGAACCTGGCCACCTAACAAGCTAACAGCTGCCACTTGCCAGGAAATTATTTGAAGACAGCAACTTTTGATCAAACTAAGCCTGCCACAGTCTGACAGGTTTATAGCAACTTCTAGATGTCACAGGGAACAAGAGTTGGGACAAAGAGGTTGCCTCCTGTGTGAAAAGCACGGGACCCCTCTGGAGTCTGTTCTGTCTTTTATCTCTCAGACTCTGGAATGCTCCCTGAGTTCTTCGTGGTGCATATGCCCCAACCCCCACTCGTGGAATCTCTCACCAAGGTTATCTCAGGTTAACACAGAGCCCAGAGGAATCCAAGTGATGCTGACTGAAGCTACAGAGCCTGAACAACCCTCACTAGGGACCCTTTTTTGTAAGAAGAAACTCCTCCCGAATTATCTGTTTCCTTGGATTAAGAGGTCTTTCTGCTTTGTCTGCACCAAAGTCCTGGGCACCTGCCGAGCAAACAGTCAGATGAGAGGTGTTGCGCCCTCTTCAGCTGTGCCTAACCCCAAGACACACCAGACATCACTCAACTGTAGCAGTGCCCTATCCAACTGTGCGCACCCAGGCACTTAACATGCTCCCCGTGTATCACTGTACTTACTGGCAGGGCTTGAGTCCAGCCAGACTCCTTTTAGACTGAAACTGCCCGGCATTCTGGGCAGCTGATAGGTGTGATTTCCTCTGTCCATGGTGCTACCAAGAAGGAAGGAAGGACTTGTAGCCTGGGCGTAAGTTCCCCACAGCAGACCTTCCTAGGGGTGTTGCTGTTCAGTTTCCCTGTAGAGCTCCCACTGTTCCAGCCTCAGAGAAGGAAAGCCTGTGAATGACAGGCACGCTGCCCTGGGCCTCAGAACAACGATGACAGCGAGGAAAGAGGGCAACGCGGTGCCTCTCCGCTGTTCCAGGAACAAGCTCACTTTGGGTCCAAAGCAGTTCAGAACACCCTTGCTTTTTTTGTTTTGCTCGGTCCAAACAGAAATAAAGAACTGGGCTAGCGATCTTATTTTTTCCTTTTTGGGCTCCTCCCTTTCAACCCAGGTTGCTAGCCTTATTCTCTCACCACCAACCCTTCATGGTGGTATAAGAGGGAAATCATGAACTGGCTTCCACTGCCCACAGCAGTGTTTGCATCAGTGTAAAGAACCGTAAACTCTCCACTATCTGAGGAAACTCGAAGAGAGGAAGGGTGACTTCCTCTTGGTAGAATATTGTGCTAGCTTGAATTCCTTTGAAATTAGTTCACCCATGCCCTTCATCTACGCCTCGGGGGCAACTTGAAACATCTCTGTTTATTATGCAGCTTCTCTTAGAAGCTCACACACATAAACAGAATGTTGGCTTTTCTTTTGGAGATTATACCTGTTCGACTAGACTCATTTCCCTGGTAGACAGAGGACCACTGGTGAACGAGTAAGTCGCATTTGCATGTATAAAGATGAGCAGTGGTGAATTCACACCCTGTGGTCAAGGGCGAAATGGCTAGACCAACACAGATGGCAGCTGCTGTTCCCAGAAACAAGTCTTGTCAAACGGGGACAGAATTCATGTTTAAAAACAAAAAACCAAACATTGCTCTACTGCCACTGGGCATCCATACACTGCCCGGTAGCTCGGAGGGGGTGCTTCAGTGGGAAATCTTTAAAGACTCCACACTTCCTTTCCAATTCCTTTTCCCCCACCCGCCCGGGAGATCTTCACAGCGTAAATCGCTTGTGTCTCTTTGGAACCCTAATGAGCTTTAAGTGAAACGTAGGAGGGCGACACAAAAATCCAGGGCACAGTGGTTTGTGCAGTGTGGCTCTGCTCCGTAATCGCACTTTCCAGAATGCTGTGGGTGATCAACAGAACCCTTCTTCAAAGAGCTGAGTGACAAATAACGGAAAACATTGTAATTGCCTGTTATTAAATTTAATACCCCAAACAGATGGTGTTCACTCCCTCGCCCCTGTTTCTGTGCCCAGTGCTTGGCTCACCTGATTGGAAACTTATTTTAGAGCCCTCTCTTCAAACCCAGTTGCTGAACTTGTGTGTTGCATCCATACACAAAGAATTTTCTGCTTTCTCCTAATTGGCCCTTTAGAATGATTAAAAATCTCCCCCACTTTATTTGAGGAATGGCTATCACCAAATTATAGACAAGGTAAGATTATGCTAAATAAAAGTGGGGGTCCCTGTATCTGCTGTGCAGAGGGCAGTTTCTTTTGATTGCTTAGTTAGGCGCAGCTGAAAGGCTGCTATGTATGGCTGGCTCTAACTCACTGTCTAGTACATTTCGGTCACAAAGGGCAGAATCTAAGATATACAGGTTCAGCTGTGAAAAATCCCCGACTCTTGTGAGAGGAGAGGAATTTTCCTACCCATAAGAATAAAGGGTGCTTTTAAGACACCACTAAAAAACACCATTTAAAATCTGTTTTAGATCCTCCTTGGAGGGAACTATTTGATGCTGAAATAAGACCACAATATTTTGACTTTGAAAATATTTTATTTGAATAGTAAATATTTATACAGTTGAAACAGTTCTATCGAAGCTTTCTATAAATAGCTAACAATTAAGAAAATAATGTATGTAGAAAAGAGATTGCATTTAAAAGTAAGAGCTGTCGGTTGTACAAGGGCCTTGGGGCCCCTCAAGCAGAATAAAATGGTACGTTGTCTGTAATTCCCTCGATAGATAGAAAAGTTAAAACTTTCAGCAGACCCCTCTAGAAAAAAGGTTCTTTCCTAAAATGCACAGTGAAATGTCAAAAGTGGAAGGGGGAAAGCTCACAAAAAAAAAAAAATTGAAGAGAAGAATCTGCAATCAAATAATATCATAATCTTCATAATTAATATAAATAAATAAAGAATAAATAACAATTGCCCATAAATCAACATATACATGTAAAGGGAACTCAATAGTCGTACCTCAACAAAGATGATCAAATCAAAAGTCTTCCGTGAAATACTGAGGCAGTTACTACAGCATCTCGTTAAAACTCCCCCCCCCCCCAAAAAAAAAACCAATCCCCAACAGACAACAGGTCAAGGCATTTGTGGCTATACTAAAGAAAACTC
This sequence comes from Arvicanthis niloticus, assembly GCF_011762505.2. Taxonomy (NCBI): domain Eukaryota; kingdom Metazoa; phylum Chordata; class Mammalia; order Rodentia; family Muridae; genus Arvicanthis; species Arvicanthis niloticus. The sequence goes on along the minus strand of NC_047659.1, from coordinate 116,043,720 downwards.
TTTTTTAAGCAATTTGATTTGTTCACATACAAAAAGGTAAAGCCAGACTCCAGCAGTTCACAAGCCATAATAAAGCTAATCGTGTGGGAAGTTCAATTTACAGCCTGTGAAATATAAAGGCATTTATTCCTCAAGATTCACCCAAAACAACCCGTACGCTACAGACATTGAGAGCAGAGATTGGTAGGCAGAGCAAACCGCATTTTCTAGACCATGAACACAGCGAATACTAGCAAGAAAAACAGCTTTGCCCCTCAAAGGGAGGCGTCCAACCACGAGACAAACGTATACAGCATTTTTTTTCCTCCCCTGTACAGAAAGAGACGGACTCCTGTTGCGCCATGGGGGCTGGGGGGCACAACGCAAAAGGGGTGTGGTCCAAAGGAGTCACAGCGAGAAGACCAGGGTTACCGTCACGCCACACCGAGAGAAGCGAAGACACTTTCACCCCGGAATGGGGGTAGGGACCCCCCAGATCAGGCATGGGGTGCGCGCTCTCTTTGTGGGTCTCCAAGTGAAGGCACAGTTCTGGGGGCCCCGGACCGAGGGCGCACTCTAGCAGGCTGGACGCACGGGCACCTGAAGGAGGATCACCTGTCTATTCTCAGACGGGTGGCACTTGTTGATGTGCCGTGTCAGGCCCGGGGAGCTGTAGAAGGTGGCCGGGCAGTACTTGCAGGGGAACACCTGGGCAGCGTGCAGCAGGCGCAGGTGGCGCTCCTGGGCGCCCTTGCTGGGGAAGGTCTCCCCGCACACTGGGCACAGGTGGCACTCGGCGGCCGCACTCAGGCCCAGCACGCCTGTCGCCTCGCCGTCGCCCGAGGCCTCCTGGGGCGCCTTTTCATCGGGCCCCGCGTAGAAAGCCAGGATGTCCTCGGCGGGGGGCGGCGGCGGCGGCGCGCCTTTGGCCTGCAGAGCCTGGTGATGTGCCAGCAGGTGCTTGCGCAGATAGGCCTGACGACGGAACTTCTTGGCGCAGTGGTGGCACTCGTAGAGCCCATCCTCGGAGCCTGACTCGGATACGCCGCCGGGGCTCGGCGTGTCCCTATCGCTGCTGCCACCGCCGCTGCCGCCGCCCGCAGCCTCGCGCGCCTCCGCCCTGGTGGCGGCTTCTGGCTCCGGCGCGCGGGCCGCCGCGGGCGCCGGTCGCGGTTTGTGCCAGCGGCGGTGCGAGGCCAGGTTGGCCGGGCAGCTGAAGACCTTGGCGCACTCGGGGCAGCGGTACTCCACGCGCACGATGCGCGAGCACTTGTGCTGCGCCAGCGCGAACGGGTCGGCGTACTCCTCCTTGCACAGCTGGCAGATGAACTCGCCCAGGGGTCGAGTCGCGCCCCCCGCGCGGCCCCGCGGCGCCTCCACCGGGCCCTCCTTGATCTTGAGCCCCAGCACCGGCGACGTGGTCACCTCGTCTTCGAAGTGCAGCTTGCGGATGGCCTTCGGCTTTTTGGCGCTTGGGGCCTTGGCTGCCTTGGCGGGCGGCTCTGCAGCGACAGCGGCGGGGGGCACGGGTCGCTTGCCCGGGGGCCGCAGGGCTGCGGCGGGGGACAGTGGAGGACCCGGCCCAGGACCCCGGGCCGCCTCGGCCCCGGCGGAGAACGCAGTGCCCATCTTGAGTTCGGCGGGCGCGAAGAGCAGCGCGTCTCCGCCGCAGGTGCCGCCGCCGCCGCCGCCAGCGCCGTTGGCGCCTCCGCCTCCCCCTGCGAGCAGCGCGGCGGGCGTGGGGAAGGACTCGGCGGACACCGGCGAGCCCAGGTTGAAGCTGCGCTCGAAGTACTTGTGCTTCTCGTGCTCGCGGCTCACCGGCCGCGTGGGACTGTAGAGAGGCGCGGGGTGCGCAGCCTCGGGGTTGCCGAAGTGCGCAGCCCGCGGGCCCGGAGGGGGTGGCGGCGGGCCTGGCGCGCAGGCGAGCGCGGCGGCGAGCGCAGCATGGGCGCGCTCCGCGAGCGCCGGCGGCGGAGGTGGCGGCAGCGGCCCGGGGCTGGGCACCGGGGGCTCGGCGCGGGCGCCCCCGCAGCCGGGTGACAGCAGCAGCGCGCGGTCACTGTCCTCACCGCCGCGGACCCGGTAGGACACGGGCGTGGACTTCTTGCTGCGCTTCACCAGGAACCCGCGGGGCATGTTGGCGCGGTGCAAAGGGCGACGCACTGGCTGGGTCCCACCTCCGTGCTCGGCCCTGGCGGCCCTCAGCGCCCCCAGCCCATCGCCTGCACGCGGCGGCTTCGGGACTCTCGCGGTGCCCGCGGCTGCTGGCCCGGCTCTGCGCTCCGCACGCGCGTCCCTGTCCCCGGGCCCGGGAGCCGCTCCCTTTTAACGGGGGGAGGGGGCCATTGTTCTCGCCTCCCGCTTCCCCCGGAGCCAATCAGCGCGTCCGCAGCTCCTCCGCCGACGAGGGCGGGAGAGCGGCGGAGCGGCAAAAAAGGGGCCGGGACTCGAGGGTCGCCCGGTAGGTGCGGCAGATGTACCTGAGGGCGCGGGGCCCCAGCGCGCGCCCCTCGGCCGCCCCGCCCCGCCGCGCCCGGCGCCGCCGCCCCGCCTGGCCCAGGCACACGCCCGGCCCCGCCTCCCTTCACGGTCTGCTGCTCCTCTATGGGGAGGCGCACGTGCCTGGGCTTTGTGTGTCTCCTCCGGGGGGCGCGGAGCCGCCAAATGGGCCCGTCCATCAGCACGACAATGTGCGCCCCCCTCCCGCGCGGGGATTACCCGCGGGTCGCGAGCTAAATAGCAACAAAGGAGAAGAATGGCCCCAAATATGTCAGGAGGGTTCAATCCGCGAGCCGGAGCCCAGGGGGAAATTGGGCGCGCTGATGGGGTGGGGGCAGGGGCGACTCGAGGGCCGCGGCTGCGGCGGGAGAAGGGCGCGGGAGCCCCGCGCGCTGTATGGAAAATCCATCGGCAAGGGGAACACGCTTCTGAAGTCGGGACAGCCAGTGGCCGGCCGGTGCCCTGGCCGGGGGACCTAAGGGTTCGGAGAGTAAACACCGAGCCTGCGGGCTTCGGCGGAGCACAGCGTCTGGGCTCACAGGCTCAGCCTGACGGTGGGCCTCAAAAAGCTGCTCTCGAGTTGGAGAAACTGTTGGCATAGCACGTTTTCGATCATCCCCGGATGCGGGGCTGCAGCCCTGGCCTGCTGGCTGGCTTCCAAAAGGAACCCGAATGTCTGAAGTTTCCCTAATATCCCTGAAGCCGGGGGTTTGGCATCCTTGCCTGGGTCGGACCCAGGCTTCAGGAGCCTACTAGCTGGCCAGGGAGTAGGCAATGCCTGTGGAGTTGACCCAAGCGGGCCACGCACGGTGAAGTTGGTTTCCACCCTCTGCACAGCCTCATGCATTTTCATTCTGAGCGGGCATTTTGTCTGCGGGTTGACATCAGATGCTAAATCAAGGGCTCCAATCAAGGCGCTGCGGAATAAAGCAACGGCCTGTCTGGGAGCCACCCCCCCCCCCCCAGCCGTGCCCCCTTCACCTTTGTGAAGGAAATTAACCTCCCGCTATTGAGCGAGGGTCGCGGCCAATCTGGACGCAAAAGAGACGCGTGCTGTCGGGGGTGGGGGGAGGTGGGGGTGGCCAATCTGTCCTCAGAGGGAGCCTGCAGCCTGAGAGGACCAGCCGCTTTCCCCCCGCCCCCCGACCTCCACCCCGCCCGAGCCACTGGGAAGAGACAACAACGAAGGACACCCCTGGTACACACACACCACACTCGACGCTGTATTTGGACCCAGACCCGACAACTTGTCTAGGGATCTCTTCCCTGCCTAGGGCTGAGGAAACACAAAAGATTGCTTTTCTCAGGGAAAGGAATAGATCCCTATGAAGTCCGTCACCAGGGAACAAATAGCCAAGACTCATCAAATGTCATAGCTGTGGAGAATGTCACTTTACTCAGAGAGAAACATTTTTTTTCCCTTGCAGTGAGCCTAGATTTTTGCTGAGGTTGACTTACCATTAAATTCCACTGAAGGCATTTAATTGTTTTGGGGTTTCCCTCTGAAAATACCCTGGCTTGGAAATTAAATACAGTTTGTTTTTTTTTTAAACAGAATCCACTTGAGTAATTGTAATGGGGACAGTTGTTAAGGTGAGTTAACTCAGAGAAAAAAAATCCTATGATTTTATGTCTGTGATTTTTTTTTTAAACCACCAACTGAAGAGAGAAAAATATATAAGCTGCTATGATGGGTGCTAGGTCTTTAAGAAGTTAGAAATTCTAAAATGAATTACAATCCATGAATGTTTCGATCTGAAGAATAACTTATTTCTTTGCTCTTTCGAGCTCTGATTAATACTGCTGATGAAATTAGAAGAGAGAGGGAGAGAGAGGGAGATTCCTAGACAGCTTTGGACAATTTTATTTTCTAATCACGAATCCCATCTGGGTTGTGGAATAATGGGGCGGGGCTCGATGGGCTACCCCTATCAGGATATTTAGTCTTGCGTATGTAACACCCTTTTTAATTCAAAAGGCTACCGGAAGAGTTCGTCGCCTTGTGAGTTCTTACAAACAAACAAACAAACAAACAAAAACCCCACTAATAACTGTAAAAAAGGTGTGTATGTTTGTTAGATGGTTGGGGGTGCGTATGACCAACAATTGAGAAAAACAAAGAATAAAATTAAATTAAAATAAAAAACCTTGCTCGAGATAATTCAAACAGGGCACTTGATTTAGTCAGAGAAATCTATGCAGATATCCAATAGATATTTTTCACACCGGTACAGTTAAAATAAATGGAAACATGGAAAGTCCTGGAACACTTAGTCTGCGCCCTCGGACACGTGCTCACACCAGCCGCCCTTCAGTTGGTGCAGTCCAGCACCGGTGGTGATAGGTCTGCGGGATTTTCTCCGAACTTGTCTGCCTGCAGGGACCCGAACACCTACTCCTGCGAAGTGTCTTCCCCTGGGAAGAGCAAAGTTCGCTGCGATTCAGAATAATGGGCGCCGGAGCAGTGATGGAGAAACCTTGATCATTACTTTGCCTTCTTTAAGGAGGCCTTAATGGGAATCGGTGGGAGGCTGGGCACCCAAGTGTCCCAAGTGGACACCAAGGTGAGGACTCCTCTCTCTTCATGAACAGCTTGGGGATATCCCGCCCCCGCTCCCCCCCCCCCCAGGCCTCTCCTTATCCTTTCTGGGAGGTGGGTACCAGTTCCCAAGGCTGCAGAGGCCGGCTGGGCTCGTTCCCATCATCTATTCCTGTGGATGCAGCTGCCGTCTGGGGAAGCATCGGGACAAGTGCTATGATCACCAGCACTGCTCCGAAAGCAAGCTGAAACCGCTGAGAGTTTCTAGAACTTGGGAGTCTGGGTAACTGAGTACAGACTTTGGGAATTTAACCGTGGCTTTACAGCTGTGTTAACAGCTTTGACCACTCAGAGGGAGAAGACCCACAGGTCAGGGGTCTCAGCCCTCCGCCGTACAAGGAGAGTTTCTGGGGATACCATGGTTGTGTGTGTCGGGGTGAGGGTCCCCGGTATTCTCTCTGTGGTTCTGCTACAGCCTTCTCTCTTGACTTAACAGAAGCTCCCAACCATGGCCCCCGGTTTCTACAGGACACGACTCGAAGGCACTGCGTCCCATGTCCACTGCCAGGTCCTGGAGGATCCAAAGTGCAGAAGCTTTGTGTTTGCAGGAATGAAGGGTTGTCTTGTCAGTCCCAGGAGCACGCGAGAGACACGCGCAGGCGGGATGCCGCCGCCCCTCCCGGCCTAGTCCGGCCTCTGGGCACCTTCCGGGCCTCCCCGCCCCATAGGCCGCTGCCTTTGTTCGGCACATTAGCATAAAGCTGCCACGGATCTCCCGTTTAAATAATTCCACACAAAAGGAGAGTGCATGAAAGAGATCGAACAAGGGTGAAGCCGCGAGGCCGCGCCGGGCGCCGGGCGCGGGAGGGACGCGCTCGAGTGTCCCCTCCCCTCTAGAGCCCAGGGCCCCCGCAATCTGCCGCGCGCCCATTATGAGGCCACCGCTTTTATCCACCCTCCCTACACACCAGTGTGCCGTCGGGCCACCGCACACTCATTGGAGTGCCCTTAGGGCTGTTTGTTTTTGCGTTGGATAGGGACTGGAAGGGAGGACGTGGGGTGGTTGGATTCAGGGCTGGCTGCAAGAGGGGCGGCGTTTGCTAAGTGAGAATGTGGGAATGTCTCAGCTACAGCCTTTGGACAAGAAGAGCGCGGGACAGCACTGCCCGAGCCCGGATGACGATGAGCCTGGATGCAAAGTCGCTCCCCCTCCCCGCCCCCCTTCCCGGTGTCTGAAAATGAACCCACAGAAGCGGAACCAAACTCCGGCGACCCCACTGCCAACACCCCACACACGCCACCACCCTCTGGGAGCCGGAGGGATACTTTGGGCCTGGGCCTGCTTCTGTCCTTGGGTCAGGCCGTTTCTCACAACTTATCCTTAGAGTTCACTTCGATCCCTCTCCCGTTTGGAACACCTTTCCACCCTTTCTCTCTCAGGCCTCCTTTGACTGTTTTATTCCTTTCCCCTTGTCTCCTTCCCTCCTCCCTGGCATTCTTTCCACATCTCCCCACCCCATGACCACCTCTCTTTAGGTCGGTCTTCCTCTCTTTCTTTCCACCTCTCTCCTGGTCCTCTTCCTCACTTAGTCCCTTCCCCCTCGACCTCAGACTGTCCCCCTGCCCGTCTCTCCCAGCCCCCTTCTGCCAGAGTATTTCTTAGCCTGTCTTGACAACGCCTTCCCCATTTTCCATCACTGTCCTTCCTTCATTCACGCTCTTCCTCTGTCCCCTCTTCCTCCTGTACCCTCTTCCACTCTTCTCTTTTTCCCTCCCTCGATCTTCCCCCACTCCTTGCTCCTCTACCCCCACCCCCAAACAGGCCAACGTGTGTTATTTTATTTGTCTAGAGAGAGCCTATTTGTTCAGTGATGTGTGGCCTCCTGGTCGCCTGCTTTAATGGGGGACGCGGAGGCTGGGTTTCTGTGAACATTAGCATACAGCTGCCGGGCTCCCGGCCCCGGCCCCGCGCTTACTTTATGCCGGCCTTATCTTCACTTCTCTCAGCCAGAAAACAATCAACAGCTCCTCACACACGCGACTTTCCAGCCCTGGCCCTGCAAAGACTGGCTTGCCCAACTGCATTCTCTCTCTCTCTCTCTCTCTCTCTCTCTCTCTCTCTCTCTCTCTCTCTCTCTCTCTCTCTCTCTCTCTCTCTCCCTCCCTCCCTCCCTCCCTCCTTTAAGGGTAAATATTGATTGCCTGATTTTAGTCTCTCTCTCTCTCTCTCTCTCTCTCTCTCTCTCTCTCTCTCTCTCTCTCTCTCTCTTTCTCTCTCTCTCAAGTTCCTGTGATATTTGAGTGTGATAAAACCAAAAGGAACCATCTGTGGCAAGGAGGAGGCTACATTTCTTATTTAAGAACTGACATCTGTGAGAAGAACATTAGAGGCATCTGTGAAACAGTGTTTGGAAATTTAACTTTGGCGTCTTTCTTGACAATATTCTCTGGTTACAAACAATAGAATTCCCAAATCAGGTGGCGACCCTGAGATGTTCCAGTGTTGGTCTCTTTGAATCTTTATTGTGGACATTATCATCTAGAGTCCTTCCTGAACTGTGATCAATGGTTGTGGGGCTTCATTTCTTAGGAGACTTATTCTTAATGGCTGCACATACATGCCAACGGTCCTAGACTCAGAAACTTGCTTTCTAAAAGTGAGACAAGGATTAAAATGTCACCAGAAATCTTCAGCAGGCCACAATATGCTTTAGGTATTCTCACACCTGTTGTGATGCCCATGGCTACCTTTTTAAAGGCAGCAAAGAAAACACTGCAGTTAACAGATTTATGCGGGACTTGCTGTTAAGGTTAATGTAGTCCTCTGGGGTCACTTTTGTGTAACTAGAGGCTTTATCATGGTAATAGTTGGTCACAAAAGTCATAACTGTTAAACCAGCTCACTGACTTTGTTCTGTAACCTCTAGCCCAGAATCCCAGAGCCTGGCACCCAAACGTTCTGCATTTGCTGATGAGTTTGACCCAGGACATCTCAGGAAAGGGACAAGGGAAGAAAGAGTGTCTGGTGCCTGAGCTGACACCCCTGAAATATGTGCTGGGTGTGAGTTCTGAAGCATGGGCCAGCAGCAACTGGTTCCCTTTCAAGAGTTAGTCTGTACCAGATGGGCTGCCGCTGCCCTCCCCTCACTGTCCCACATTTGTGTAAAACCTATGTGTGAAGGAATGAATGGCATTTATTACTTGCCTTTGTCTGGCTGCAGGAAAATCGGAGTTCAGTGTTCCGGAACAATTTTGTTGTGAGAAATGTCAAACAACTTGGTTGCTCCAAGTGCCCAGGCGGCTTGTGGCAGAGCTGGTGCTCAGAAACTCCTGGCTTACCCCCCCCCCCCCACTTTGCCTTGCAGAAGCTGGGAAAGTCTTGCCACTGAGCCTTTGTGTGGGTGGATGGGGGGAGGTAGGGCGCTAAAACCCATACTTGTGTAGATAAAATACAATTTAAAGCCCTACTGTGGGTCAGTTGTGCCACGATGTTTCTGTTTGTTCCTGAATCCAGGGCAAATTAAAACTGGCTGTATTTAGAAAAGAAAAGAAGGCTGCTTCCTTTCTTTTCTTTTCTTTTTTTTTTTTTTTCTTCTCTTCTTTGAGATGGTTTCACTTTGCACCCCAGGATGGCCTCAAACTCACTATATAACTCACTGCCTTTAAATTCATAGTAATACTCCTGTCTTAGCCTCTGGTAGTGAGTGCTGCAGGACAAGGAAAGAAATCTGATCCACATTGGGTATTTGAGGAACCAGTCCTTCCCTACCTCACTCCTCTGGAGATCAGTGTCAAACAAAATGAACTAGAATAATTTCCCTCTGCATTTTAGAATTTGCAATCTCTTTGTGAATTTCCTGGTCTTACTTTTTTTTTCCCCTTAGCCTTTATATTTATGGTCAGCAAAATGAATAAAAAACCAAACAAACAGTAAGGCTCTGAAAGTAGCCTACTTGGTTTCAAAAGGTCAGGTAGGTTCCACCCAGTCCTCCTGAGGGGGGATTACAGATTTAATTTCTCCTTGTCTGTTTACCAATTTCTCATTCTGGGCACATAATTTTTTTTTTTTTTTTAATATATTACCTGTTATTAACCGGCATACATAGAAAGGGCTAATGGAATGAGCAGCAGAATATTCCAGGAAATCAAACAGAATCACACTCAAGGTAAAAATAAGTTTTGCTTAGTAGGAGCTCATTTTATTACTACACTGGATTATTCTGCTCAGAACATGCCTGTGTTTGTAACGTTCCCTGGCTTAGCAGTGCCACACAGCCGAGCGCCACCTACTGGAATACGGGGAGAACACCGGAGGAAGAAAGTGTATAAGAGCAGGGTGTGTGGGGTTGGGGGGGTCCTGTCTGAAGAGCACTTGGCACTGACAGAGAGTGGAAGTGATGCCAGGGGAGGCGCTGGCTACGGCTAAATGATGCCTGGCCATGCGTACATGGGCAGGTGGTACTGGTTGTAATGAAGGTAATCTAGAATGCTCTTCTCCAGCAGGCTTTTGTAGATGGATTCTTCAAAAACCCTTTGGAGGTATTTCTGGGGCTTCTCACTCAGGTTTATTTCCTCCTCCTCTATCTGGTAGGCTAGCTGCTCCATGGTAGGCTTGTCTTCCTCCTGTGAATGCAGTTAAGAGGCCAGAGTCAGAACTTCCTGGCACTCAGAGCCACCAGCGCAGGGCAGGGTCAGCTCCCCAAGAATAGGAGCTTTGTCTAGCTTTGTAGAAATTCTTTATAAAGGGGACAAACCACACATACTGCACAGTTATTCTTATCATGTTCAGTGGACACTTAAGTACACTCACACTGTTGCACCTCCATCATCCTGGACACCATCCATCCGTCTTCAGAGTTTGCATCCCAGACCACAGAAACTGTCTCTGTCAACAGGAACACACAGTCCTGTCCCCCATTTCCCCCCCCCCCCCCATTCCCTGGCTCCTTCCTGAGGTATCTTAAGCAACTGCAGCCACACACTGCTCATGTTTTCCTGTAAGGACTCTACTTATCACGTAGCATGACGTTACCAAGGATGGGAATTTTAAGCCCTTAGGTTTTTTTTTTTTTTTTTCCAGATAAAATTATCTGCTTGCTTTAATATTTGGGCATGAAACCCTCTAGGTGGTTTATTATCTTAGGTCTTGGTTAATGAGTAGAGTTTACAAACCTCAGAAGTTCTCAGTACAAATTCTTATTAACATCCTGAAACACAGGACTAAGCAAGAATAAAGTTATTTGAGGCTCTGCTCAATCCACAAAGAGTAGAGGTTTTCTGACACCTTGTGAAACTTTCAAATACACAGGTGATGGTGCACACTTTTAATTCCAGCACTTGGGAAGCAGATTCAGGTAGATCTCTGTAAGTTCCAGGCCAACCTGGTCTACAGAGCAAGTTCCAGGACAGCCAAGGCTACATAGAGAAACCCTGTCTCAAAATAAAAATTTGTTTTCCAAACACACAAGTGGAAAGGCCGAATGCCACCCAAATCCTCCAGGTGGTCCCTGCTGTGAGGTCCGGCCCACCTACAGCAGGGTTGTGATTAAGGATTTTGAGGTGGTGCGCTCTTGTTAGCATAGTGACTCCTGATCCCTCAAAGCAAAGTCACAGTGTATTTTATACCAAATTCCAAATAGGAAAAAAAATATAAGTTATTTGTGAAGTTCTACTGGACCATCACAGATGGGAGGCTCACGCTGCTTGGAGGCACATTATCATCTGGCTATTTAAGCAAGAAAGGACCAGGTTGGGGAGATTATAAACATGGAGTTTAGAACAGTCAGGGCATGGCAGAGACTGAGATTGAGAGCTGAACGGTGGGTTGGGGAAAGGCAACTGATGCTTGGACCTAAGAGCTGGAGCTGAGGGCAGTAAGGTGTCAGCACAGACTGTGGACATAACCTGCTGTCTACATGAAGCTGGGTCTTTCTTTGGTTGTTCTGGAGGGTTCTATTCAACCACCATGAAACACTGAACCAATAGTAAGTGGGGCTTGTTACTACACAAGGCTTGTTCTACAGTAGGGAGGGCAGTATAAGATCAGTGTAGTATCTGTAGCCTCTCCCTTCATACTGTGCTTACCTGCCACTGGCTCATCTCAAAGTGTCCCATGTCATGTGTGACCTATTGTGTCTGGCTCCTTTCACTTAGCATAATGTATTGATTGGCCTTTTCTAGTCTTCTGAAAGTTTCCTTATTTTTAAATCATGCCAAGGGTATATTCACAGGATACCATGTAATGCTATGATGGACACATGCATTGTCAGATGAGGAGGCCCAGCAGGCACATCCAGCGCCATTTATATGTGCCACCTCTGTGCTAAGAACACTTAAAGCCCACCCTCATGACAAACTTGAAACAACTGGACCTTATTATTAGTGTTGGTTACCAGGCTGTATGATAGGTGACTGTCAAAACAATATGGCTCTTTTCCCCATCCGCCCTGCCTGGCCAGCTGTCTGCAGTGACCACTCCAGGATCTTTTTCTACATGTTCACCTTTACTGTGAGTTTGGGCAGAGCTTGGCTTTTTTTTCACTTAGCACCAGGTTAATCCACATTGTTGCATAGAACAACTCTTTTTTAGGGCTGAGTAGTATTCCACTATGTAATATATATTCCAGTGTATACATACCACATTCTCTTTACCCGCTAACCCATGGATAGGCAACTATGTTGTTCCTATATGTTGCTGCAGTGAACACGAGACCACAGACATACCTTCCTCACACCAATTTCTTTATGAACTCCTCTTGAGATACCCTCAGATGCAGAACTGCTGATCCCATGGTGACCCCATCTGTGACCTCTGTGTTGTTTTCCAGTATGGTCCTCACTTTTGTTCCCACCAGCAGGTTTCTCTTGTCTGTGTCTTGACCAGTCTGATGTCTTACCTCTCAGCTTTTTATAATAGGCATTCTAACACTGTCTGGCAGTAGCTTGCTGTGTTGTTAGTTTCAATCTTTGGTGGTGTTAACCTTTTTATTTTCATGTTTATATGCTGACTGTTTCATTTGCTGGTCTCCTTTTGACAAACGTCTCTTCAGGCCGTTTGCCTATTTAAAAAGTTTAGCCATCTGTTTTGTTAATTGATTGACTGGGCTCCTCATAGACTTTAGATATCAGCCCCTGTCCAACCTGTGATTGCAAATACCTTCTCACCGCCCGTGGGTTGTGTGAGCTCTGAGATTTCTTTTCTGTGGGGAAGCTTTTCAGTTTGTCCTGAGGCCCACTTCTCTATTTCTGCTTTCTCTTGCCTGTGCTTGGGGCATATCTAGAAAAATCCCTGCCTAAATTTCAAGGAGTCTTCCTCCTGTTTTCTTCTAGGAGTTTCATGGTGTCTACTTTATAAGTGTTCTGATAAGTCTCCATTTTTGTTCTTTGGTATGTGAATGTCCGATTTTCACACAGTCCTTATCGAAGAGTCTGCCCTGTCCTCACTATATGGTACCTTTGCTTTAAAAAAAAATCAATTGACTAGGGAGCTGGAGAGATGGCTCAGTGGTTAAGAGCAGTGGCTACTTTTCCAGAGGACCAGAGTTTGATTCCCAGCACTCAGGTGGAGTCTGTAACTCCAGTTCTGGGGGGAATCTGGTGCCCTCTTCTGGCCACTCTGGGAACTAGCAAGTGTGACCTAATGACTCATCTGTGGGAAATAAAAATTTAAAAACCAACAAAACACCTTCAAATCAATTTACTAATAAATACACTGAGTTCCTTAAGAAGTTATCAAAGGAAAGATAAAAATTTTAAAAAGGAATTCTCCCAGCACATTAAAAACCCTTGGCTATAAAAGCATGGGTATGTTTCTGGGCTCTCGGTTTCCTATCCTGTTGGCCAGTATATTTGTTTTTATTCTAGCACTGTGCTGTGTTGGCTACTGTAGCATTGACGTGTATTTCAAAATTATGTGGCACAGAGATTCCACCTTTATTTTTGTTTTGGCTATTCTGATCTTCTGTGGTTCCATATAAATCTGAGAGATTTTTTTTTTTTCTCTTTCTGTGCAAACAGCCATTGAAATTTTCCCAGGGATAACGCTGGATCTTTGTAGCTTTGGGGAATGTTGAGAGGGTAACAATTTAATTCTTTTAAGGCAGGGTAATGTCCTATTTACTTCTGTCACCCCCAAGTTCCTTATTTCGTTTTGGTCTAAGTCTTAGGTGTGGAAAGGCTGCATGGTGCTGTATGGAGTCGAAGGAGCCTCAGGAGGAACTGCCTACTGGGACTCCTACGCCTGCTTGTGGGGGAGGGGTGGCCTTTCCTGGAGACACTTTGCTGGCCAGGTCTGGGGCCACCAGAGTGTAGAGGCAGTATGGGTGTCACACTCCTCTCTTGAGGAGTACCACCTGCTCGTTAAGGTGGCGGCTGTACAGGGAGTTACAGAGATGGAGGTGTGCTGGGCAGACCAGGGCAGATGATTCACAAAGGCCTGGCTGGAGTTCTTTATAAGACCCTGGTGGCTTCCACAGAACCATCCATGGTGTACACACACACACACACACACACACACACACACACACACACCACAGTTATCTCCCTTCAGTGTCTGCTTTTCTGGGACATACATAGCCACTGGGCTCATTTCCCTGACCAATTGTGGATGGTTCTGGAGGAAATGACCCACACACTGGAGCCATGTTCAGTTGCCAAAACAAAGAATGAGGTAGGTGTAGGAAGCCCCCAGAGGCAAGGAGTCTATGCAGTGGACAAGCGAATGGCTTTCCCCTACAGGGGCAAAACTGACTAGTAAGGTTTCCATTATAAGCAAAAGCATTGGCTGGACTTAAAGGCAGGATGTGGCAGGCAGCCTCTGATGGAGATGTTGAGAGGAGGGGACTAGAAGGTGGCTGGAGGCCTAGAGAGAGCCCTGGAGCAGGAGACAGATCTGCCAGTCCTGAGGGTAGCTGCTCTGATCAGTGTATTCCTGGCTGGGTTATTTTGTTTTTGTTGCTGAGGGGTGGGGGCTTTGTGGGGGGATTATGTGCTTAATCACCAATGTTTTATGCTTTTTAAAAATGTCTACAAATCCTTTATGTCATTGGTTACATTTATTCTGAAAAAAAAAAAAAAACTAATGCTATTGTAAACAAGATTGTTTGCTTAATTTCTTTTTCAATGAGATCATTGCTAGTGCTTTGCTTTTCTGTCCAGCTACTATCAGGTGGGTTTTCCTCTCCATCTTCTCTCCATCCTCTCTCTCTCTCTCTCTCTCTCTCTCTCTCTCTCTCTGTCTCTGTCTCTCTCACACACACACACACACACACACACACACTCTTTTTCTTTCTCTCTCTCTCTCACACACACATACATGCACACACGCACATGTATGTGAGTGTATGCTTACATTTCTCTCTCTCTCTCTCTCTCTCTCTCTCTCTCTCTCTCTCTCTCTCTGTGTGTGTGTGTGTGTGTGTGTGTGTGTGTGTGTGTGTGTGTATTGCTGGGAAGGAAATCCAGAGCCTTGTGCATACTATAGAGCCACAATCCCGGTCTTTATGTACCTGTTCTAACAGGATGGGCTCTCAGCTTCCTGCTCCACACACCTGGTGCACCCCTGCCGTTCTGAGTTCCTTCTGTTCATGATTTACTCACAGCAGTAGGAGGAGCTGAAACAGAAGTCCCTTACTCTGTTTTCTTGCCTAACTAATCTGGCTGCAGTCCTTTGTACTATTATTGGATGGAATCTGCAAGAACGGTGCTCTTTTCCTGTCTCTGATCTCTGAGTACGGTGCTAACTGTGAGCTCATAGTGTGGGGATAGAAGGTTATGTCTCTGCTGAGACAATCACATGGCTTTTGTCGTGAAATATGATTTGGCGGCTCATTTACATTCATGGCTGAATACTATTACATTGTCTGAAGAGGCCACATCTGTTTATACATTGATATGCTGAAGGGCATGTGGGTTGTTTCCTCTGTTTAGCTGTTCAGGGTGCTTTGAATATTTGTGTACAGGTATTCATTTGAATAGCATTCAAGTCTTAAAAAAAAAACCAGATACCTAAATGTACAGTTGCTGGGTCAGAGGATGATTCTCTGTAACATTTTTAGTACTCTAATTATTTTTCATAGCAACTGCTTGATCTTACAACCTCACTAGCAGGTGTGTAAGGATGCCATTTCACCTGCATCTATTGTCTTTAAAAAGATTTATTTATTTTTAAGAGTATAAGTGTTTCAACTACATGTATATCTATGCACCATGTGTGAGCCTTGTGCAGGGAGAGTCCAGGAGAGGGCGTCAGATCCCTAAACTTAGAGTTACTGACAACTTGGAGCTGGCATGTGGGTGCTGGGAATCCAACCAAGATTTCTGGGAAGAACAGGTGGTGCTCTTAACTGATGAGTGACCTTCTGTCTGTCTATCTATCTATCTATCTATCTATCTATCTATCTATCTATCTCAACTATTTATATTTATCTACCATCTATCTATCATCTATCTATCATCTATATATATTATCTATTTATATCTATGTATTATCTATCATCTATTTATATCTTTATATATCTCTCTGTATGAATGTGAAATGGTATGCTGTTGTATTTTGACTTTGTTGTGCTAATGATCAATATTATTAAACATCTTTATATGAACACATATGTGACTTGCACCTTTTTGTTTGCTTATTTCTTCATTTACTCCTGGAACTCACTGTATAACTGAGACTGGTCTTAGTCCTCCTGCCTCAGCCTCTCAAATGCTGGGCTTCCGTGTGAGCTCTAGTGTCTGGCTACATCCAGACGTTCAGTTTTCTTCAGTTAGTATAGGTAATATAGTTAACACGGCTTATGAGGTACCACACTGATAGGTCACCATTGCTCTGAAGTAAGAGAATCAGAGAGTGTGAAGGCTTCAGCTTTGCTCTGCTGTCTCTGGAAGACAGTTTTGGCTGTTTGAAGTCTCTTCCATTTCTTTTTTTAAAATTTATCTATTTTTATTTTATGTACATTGGTGTTTTGGCTGCATGTATGCCTGGGTGAAGATTTCAGATCCCCTGGTACAGAAGTTACAGACAGTTGTGAGCTGCCATGTGGGTGCTGGGAGTTGAACCTGGGTCCTCTGGAAGAGCAGCCAGTGCTCTTAACCACTGAGCCATCTCTCCAGCCCTAGCTCTTGCATTTCTATGTAAATTTTCTATGTCTATAAAAAATGCCTTTGGGCTTTTGACAGGATTTTACAAAATCTGTAAACTGTTTTAGGTGCTGCTGCCATCTTAACAAAATAGTCTCTAAGCCTATGAATGTGTTATCTATCTATCTATCTATCTATCTATCTATCTATCTATCTATCTATCTATCTATCTATCTGCCTACCTATGCCTTTGAATCTTCTAGAATATGGTAGAGCTTTTAGTGTCCAGTTGTCCAGTCTTGTGCTACTTCAATTAAATTGACCCTCAGGTATTTAATTCTTTTTGATGTTAGCACTCGTGGGATTTTCCTAACTTCATTTTCACTTGAGTACTGTGGACCTCTGGCTGCTGTGTGGCCAGCTCATGCCAGGTGCATGCATTGGTTTTACTGTTTTCTGGATTCCTTAGAACTGGGTCATCTGAAAAAAGCTGTAGTTTTACTTATTCCTTTCCAAGGTAGGTGCCTCTTATTTCTTTTGTTCACGTTTCATTGCTCTGGCTACAAGAAGTTTAATTGTCTTCCAGGGGAATGTTGAACGTGTGTGGTGGAGGGAGACATCTCCGTCTTACTGCAGCTCTCAGGAGTAAAACTCCAGTTTTGGATCATCCACTACCCAGTCCGACGCTCGCTGTGGCCTTTCCAGAATCTGACAAATAGGAGAGGTTTCCTCCTACTGCTAGGGTCTTTTGTGTGCGCGTGCGCGTGTGTGTGTATGAACGTGAATGCCCGTGGAGGCCAGCTGAAGGCACACTGGGGCTGGAGTGGAGCTGTGAGCAACCTGATATGGATGTTGGGATCTGAACTTGGGTCCCGTTTTAGCCACTGAGCCACCTCTACAGACCCTATTGCTACTCTTTAAACTATGACATTTCTTGTCGTTTCCTTTATTTTTTTTTCCTCCTTATTTTCTTTTTTCTTGTTCCAATTTTGGAAATTATATCTCATGTATCATGATGTAGAGGGTATCTTAAAACTTGCTATCTAGCTATGAATGCCCTTGACCCCGTGACCCCTCAGCCCCTACCTCCCACACCTGGCCTTCCGGTTTGTTTGTTTGTTTGTTTTTTGTTGGTCTTGGTCTTGGTCTTGGTTTTTTTTTTTTTTTCCACATGAGATTGTGTTGAATAACGTGACACATCGGCTTCTTTTTCTGTGTGCTGGCCAACTCACATTCCCGGGGGGGGGGGGGGGGGAGTCCCACGTGGTAATGATGTATAATCCTTTTAACATGCTGTTGGATTTGGTTTGCTAATCTTCCGTTGATGGTTTCTACATCTAAATCCATAAGGGATATTGGCCTGTGGTTGTTTTTTCTTAAAATTGATTTTGGTGCTGCCTTTGCCTGGCTGTGGTATCAAAGGAACAGTCACCTCTCCTATTTGTTTTTGAAGAGTTCAGGGGAGACTGAAGTTAATTCTTTAAATGTTTGGTATAAGTCACTAAGAAAGTCTTAAGGTTAACCTTTGCTGAGGAGTCTCAGCATGTGCCATGGAAAGCAGAGGTTTGCTTTGGGTGTTTTCCTCAGGGGTCAGCTACTATGTGCTTTGAGGCAGGGTCTCTCTCACTGGCCTGGATCCAGCCATGAAGGGTGCGCTGGTCGGCCAGGGAGTCTCAGGTCCCTGCTTCCCAAGCACTGGGATCACAAGCACATGCCATACAACCTGGCTTTTTACGAAGGGTCTGGGGATCCCTTCTGTTTGCACAGGAAACATACTGACTGAGCCAAGTCTCCCTCCCTGTTGAGAGGGTTTGATTACTGATTTGATCTCTGTGGAGACTTTCTGTTTCTTCTTGGGTCAGTTTCTAGTTTCTGTGTTTCTAGGAGTTTGTTACTTTCATCTATGTATCTTGTAATTGATGGCACAGAATTATTTCTAGTTATATCTTTAAGTACTTTCTTCATGGGACCAAGAATCTTCTCTCCCACCTATGCCCGATAAGACCATCCTCCCCTACATATACAGCTGGACCCATGAAGGATGAACACAGAGTTGGGGGGGGGAATGTGAGGGTGGGGAGGTGGGAGGGGGTAGGTGGTGGCACAGCTTCATAGAAGCATGAGGAGGGGGGATGGGATAGGAGGTTTCTGGGTGGTGGTGGGAAGTGGTATAAGGGGATAAAATCTGAAATGTAAATATAATACCCAATTAAAAAAATTATAAGGCCAAAAAAAAAGTACTTTCTTATTTTATAAGAATATAGAAATGTCTTTGGTTTTGTTCTGATTCAGTAATTTATGAGTCTGGCCATAGGATTTTGTTGATCTTTCAAACAACAGCTTCTGTTCTCATGGACTTTATTGTTTTCCTAGTCTCTATTTCACTTTTCTCTGCTAAGTAATTTTTTTTAAAGATTCTATCTTTCTTCTAATGGTGAATTTAGCTTTCTGTCTTTCTCTGGTTCCTTAAGCTATGATACTAGGTTATTATTTGAAATTTCTCATATTTATTTTTACAGATAGACTTATTTTTTGTTTGTGTTGTATGATGTGTGTGTGTGTGTGTGTGCAGTGTGTGCAGGTGTGTATGCAGGCTCCTTCTGCAGACATCAGAAAAGGGTGTCAGGTCCCCTGGAGCAGGAGTTACAGATGGATGTGAGCATGACTGCCGGGATCAGAACTCAGCTCCTCTGGAAGAATAGCAAACACTCTGACCCATTTTGCTCTCGCCCCAGCCCAACCTTTCCTGTTTAAAAAGTCAGACTTCTGCAAACAATGTTTTGAGTGGTGTGTTTCCACCTGTGCTCACTCTACGTATCGCTAACATCCCTTCTGGATCCTTCTTTGACCCACTCACTGGTTTATTGAGAGGGTATTTACTCAATTTCTACAAACTTGTGAAATTCCCAGTTTGCTTTCTGTGCTGGCTCCTGGTTTTACTAGGCAACTGGTTAAAAATGGTTAAAAATTCACATGATGCGGTGTGGCTACTGTAACGTTCACTGACAGGGGCTCTGTGGCCTTGAGTGTCCTACCCTGGAGGATGTTCGTGTGCACATGAGAAGAAAGTGTTTTCTGGCATTACTGAGCATCTGTCCTGTGCACTTGTGCTGGCCCCATGTGGTTCACAGCCCCCATAAACATCCTCTTCTTTCCTGCCTGAAGCCTGTTCTAACCATTGCTCAAAGCGATATACTGAAATGCAACCCTTACTTTATACACATTTTTCCCTTTCAGTCTATCAACTTGGCTTCAGATATTTGGGGGGGGGGGGCTCTGTCATTAAGGGTGCGTGTGTTATTTATTTATTAATTAGAGGAATTTGGGGAGTGATTTTTGACTACATAAAATTTGACTATGGCCAGTGACTCGGAGGCTCCACTCATAGATAAAATGTGATGTTGGTGAATTTTTTTTTTTTTTTTTCTGAGACAGGGTTTCTCTGTATATCCCTGGCTGTCCTGGAACTCACTCTGTAGACCAGGCTGGCCTCGAACTCAGAAATCCGCCTGCCTCTGCCTTCCAAGTGCTAGGATTAAAGGCGTGCACCATTACCACCCAGCTGATGTTGGTGAATTTATCATTATCAACTGAAATACTGAGGCTGCTATACTTAATGTCTGAGATCCTGCACTGCTTTAAAGACGGGCTAGAAAGGGACAGCAAATGAGTCAAAACATTCTGAAGTTTAAGAAAAAGAATTACTGTTCTTCTTGAAAGAATCTACCATTTCCATTTTCTTTTGTCAGACTCATAAACGAAATTCCTGCATGTCTGCCTGGTCATGACATGTCCCGACAGGCTCAGTGCTCTAACTGTCACCCACTCTTAGCTGGTGGTGGTGGTGGCATTAGCAGAGGTGTCCTTTCCTCCATGGGCTTGCACGCACCCTTTCTGTCACACTCCCTTTATGACCCTCTTCCAATGTCTGTCTGTCTGGAGCTTCGTCCTGTGGTATCCAAAGGTTTGCCCAAAGCTACCCTAACTTTGAATAGCAGTAGGCCCCATGCTACATACCACTTCTCCCTGTGGCTTTCTGATGAACAGAAATGCTAAAAGCAGGACAGTCCCCACTGCGGTTCTTCCCCTAGTCCCTCATGGAGGCAGACCGCATTCTCTGGCTGGAATCCCCATAGGAATGGTTAGAAGCCTTTAGTGTGCACTGGCATAGGCTGAAAACCCACGCCTGTCCTGAGGCAGCACAGGAAACCGGCTTGCAGTCAATGTCGGGCTGTAGGTGAACATTTGAGGGAGCCGTGAGGAGTCCTGTCAAACGTGCTGCATGCTCCTGAGTTTAGCGGCTTCTGTTTCCTTTTCCTTTCTTTTTTCTCAGTAATTGATCCAATATTGATGCAGCATCGTGAATGCCTAAGTGCATTCCCTGTGTTAGCATCTTGTGGTTCTCGAGCTTCCTAAGGCTGTGACCCTTTACTATAGCTCTTCATGTTGTGGTGACCCCCAACCATAAAATTATTTCGTTGCTATTTCATAACTGTAATTTTGCTACGGATATGAATCATAATGTAAATATCTGATGTGCAAGATATCTGATCTGTGACCCCAAAGGGGTCGTGATCCACAGGCTGAGACCCACTCTTAAGCACTGGTATAATGACATGCCATCATATGGAAAGCTCCACTGTCCTAAGGTACTCTCTGTGTCTCACCATTCACCCAGCCTTCTCTCACTCCTCAGAACTCTGGAAAATTAACGCTTTAGGAAACTGAATTTTATTCAAGAAAATACAGTCTATGTAACAGCTATGCCAAAATACTTTTAAACAAAAACCTCTCTGTTTTCCAGTGCTTACCTCAGAAACAGGCCGGTAACAAGAAAACACTATGTATATCCTAAACCCCCTTAGTGCTCTTAGTATTCAAGTGTGGGGGGTGGGGTTAAGAAAGCAAGCGTCAGTGGAGTCCCCTGGGGTCAGATGAGTCTTTGCTTCAGCAGCAGCACTCAACAGATCATGGTGTGAGAGGAGGGCAGTGTCCAAGGAGTTAAGTAGACATGCTGAGTGTAGGTCTGTAATGGTGGTTCAGCTCTCAACCTGAGCTGACCTCCTCCAGGCTCCAGGATGGAGCGCAGTGCCTGGGACCTATACCCCATCACTAGTGTATCGCCGGCTTCCATACCACAGGTTCCACACCAACAGATCCAATGAAGTAGGGATCGAACATACTTGGGAAGACATGACATCTATATTGGCAGTGCTCACGTGATCCCTCCACCCCCATTATCCCCTAACTGATGTGGTTCAAGCTCTACGGTATCTTAGTAGGCGATTTATGGAGTCTAGAGGTGATCTAATGTGTACAGAAGAATGTGTAGGTCCTATGCAAATACTGCTCCACTCTACATGAGGGACTCGCGCTTCTGTGTGCTTTAGTGTCCTCAGGGGTTACTTAAATTGGGTCCAGGGAGTATCTATACCTCCAGTTTACTCACGTTGTTTCTTACTCAAGGCCACTGTGGGACTGACTGGAATATCCCTGCTTGTGAGGATTTTGACGCTTTAAATGTATGTATTTCCTACTAACACTGACTCCTGAGCTTTTTCCTATGAAGACCCAAAAGCATGCCATTTTGATTTAAACTTCATAGTTATGCTTCCAATCTGAGTCTATTTCAGATCAGTAAATTGCCTACATATGTTCTGGAGCAAGCTCCACAGGAACTGTACTGGAAATCAAGACTGAAGACCTGGGAGACAGTGACTGGACTCTGTACTGCTCCAGGCCTCCGTTCCCAGTTGGAGAGTGAGTGTAGAGTTTGAGGATTGTTAGCCAGGTTACTGTGTAACTAACCTATGGTGGGTGATTTAACTTCAGTGTCTCCTCTGCTGGAAGGTCTATGAAGCATGGGGTTTGGATATACTAAGGGAGGTGGTAGAACTGCGGCTAGAACATGGTATGGGTTATAAAAACGATTTCATCTAGGCTGTCCAATATGGTGGCTCTGCCATCGAACCTGCAGGGCTGTGGATGCTTTCAAGTGGACATGCGTAGGAACTGTCCATTCAGACATCAGAATGAGATAGAAACCAATGAAGGCCCAGATACTTTGTCTCTTTGAATCAAGGTGGAGTCTGGGATGAATATTTCATCACCTTGAACATAGACACTAATTTTCCTCAGGGCTTCAGCATCAAGAGAATTGATACGAAGTTTCACAAATACTTCCTTACTTTCATAGAGGTATTTGCTGAGCATGGAGCCTCTGGAAAAATAAGCCTAAATTCTAGATGATTCTTTATCATGTTAATATACATGTTTTAGTTGTAAAATTGGTGTATTCTGACACTGGGGTGAGTTCTCTTCATATTTTATTTTACTTTATTTTATTTTGTGTGTGTGTGTGTGGGGGGTGTCTTTGTGACAGAGTCTTGTGTGACTCAGGCAAGTCTGGAACTTGCTATGTAACAGAGAATTATCATGAATTCTCGAGCCTCCTGTTTCCACTGCCAAAGTGCTAGGATTATAGACACACACACACACACACACACACACACACACACACACCCTCAGCAATAACAGACAGAAAACTAAAGAGATGAGACTTCCATTCCTGTCAGCAGGTGAAAACAACTCATATCTAGTCTTCAGTCGACATGGCTAGCTGATCGTGAAGATACAGCTACTGGTAAAAAATGCAAGAGCCATGTCCAGAAAAGGGTTTGAGGAAAGTCCAGAAAAGGGTTTGAGGAAAGTCCAGAAAAGGGTTTGAGGAAAGGCACTGTCCCTGAAACAGTGCTGTCCTCATTTATAGACTCCAGAGTTTATCTAAGGCAGTGCAGAGGGACTAAGAAGCCACTCTGAGATGGGAATGTAGGGGAAAAGTCCAAATGATCAACGGCTGTCAACTGCTTACAATTTGCAAGGAATAGCACCCACATGTCCACTAATCACGCTTACCTGCTTGGAGATTAAGATTTGGCGCAACTCTTTCTTGAGATCAATAAAACGATCGTGGAAGAGGGCCATGCACCACGGCTCTGTGAAGTAGCTGGCGAGAGAAGAAGAGATTCAGTTAGCCGGCAACCCTCTCATTACCACTAATAAAGTATTTACCTGCTTTTTTTGCCTTGATAAATTACAGTTCTGGCCCCATAGCAATCGTTTGCTCATAAAGAGCCTCACAGAGCAGCCTGGCCAATCAATGTTTTAAATGGCTGTTCCTGATGGAAGGCCAGGTTCCGTAATTACATTTAAAGTGGTTTAATTCAGAGCTGGGGCAGGACCCAGTGAAGAATCCTGATTTTATCAGAATTTAAAAGCCTGAAGACTTGTAAAGAACGGCGTCTCCATTATCTGCCCTCATTTGAGAAAAACAGATTGCGGGATTGACTGAACTGCTGCATGAACAGATTAAATTTGGGTAGAAAATAACACAAATGTTGTTCATCATTAAGGTTTCTGGATTAATAATAAGCAGAAAGCAGGCCACCTCGGTGTTGCAGCCTGGTCTCTGCACGGCTGGCTGATGCTTAACTGAGCCACTTGCAGGGAAGCTGTGCTCTTGGGTTGAGATTTACTATGAGATTTACTACCTAGTCCCCGAAGGCCTAATAGAGCACATTTTGCACGGAGAACATGGTCCTCCATCACTCACAGTGATCCCAGACAAAAGTGATACATCTTGGAAAATTGGATACATTCTTGCCATAACCAAGCCTTTACTGACATCTTAGCCTTTCCTTTATTGTTATGTGAAACATCTTGGGACAGGTAACTTAACTTCTTCAGGGTCTGAGACAGCTGACGCCACTGTGTCACTCTTCTGTGGAAATGAGTTTGCCGCCTCTGCCACTGTCTGTGGGTGCCATGGGAAAAATTGGTTTCCAGCCAGGGAAGTGGCAGAGGTAAAGCTCCCCAGGGATACAAGCACTCAAAGATGAATATAACCAGAGTCTATGCTCGATTCCACACGGCACCCGGTTGTGACATGATTCCCCATTTAATTGACACCTGTAGTTCATCTATCATTAGCTCTGCTAATACTATTTACCCTTTGTTTCCAATGTCCCTACCATGCTTCCATGTACTAGAAAAACTATAGGGACCCAAAAGACAGATGTCCCTGCCAATGGGGAGCTTATATTCTTGAGATGACTAAGGACTGGACAGAAAGGACTTTCTTGAAAAAAAAAAATTAAATGAAGCAGCAGCAGAGTAGAAACTGTTGGGGAAGAGGATGCTGAAAGGCTCACTTCCGAAGTGGTGGCTTAGATCCAAGGGAAGGGTGAGGGAGCCGCACGGAAACCTGAGGGAAAAGCGCTCCTTGGCAGGAAGACAAAGTGTGAACTCCTGGGGTCAGGAAGGGGCCAGGATCACCTGGGAAGGTGGGACAGAGAGCCACAAAACTGGTGTGATGGTTTAGAGGGGATGGATGGATGGGTCACCCCTAGCAGAGGTATCTGGTCACATCTGCTATAGCATTATTCCATAGGTGCAGACCTTGGCATCAATCAAGTGAGTGTTCACAGACTCAGTGCACACTACACTGTGCCTGGTTTTGATTGCTGGCTTAACTTCTTCAGGGTCTGAGCCAGCTGACCCTTAAATTGTCTTTCATAAATCTAGAATGTGATTCTGCTGAAGGAGGCTAAACTCTGTAAAATGCCCCCAAGATAGGCAGCATTGAGAAAGGGAGACTGAGTTGAGTGTGTTGGGGCAAACCTGCAAGCCCAGCATTCAGGAGCCTGAGTCAGGAGATCAGGAATTGTTCAGGGTCAAACTGGGTCATAACATGAGTTCATGGCCAGCTTGCGCTACATAGTGAAAATCTGTCTCAAAAAGCTGGGACTCAACAGACCATTTATTCTTCACATTCTGGGCACCAACAGACACTCTCTGCAAACACAAACATCTCTAGTCAAAGCATGATTAATCTATGAGTATAAACACATTAGAAGGCAGTTTGACACAGTGTCCATCCATCAAAACAAGAAGTAGTAGGTTCCCACCCCTGGGGCGGATGACTACCCTAGCCCTGAGCATACATTTGATATTAATATAATTACATTATCCCCCCTTTCCCTTCTCCCTCCAAACATTTCCATACACCCTTCCTTGCTCTCTTTCAAATTCATGGCCTCTTTGTTCATTAGAAGTTGTTACATGCCTACCTGTATCTACGTATATGCACACATATTCCTAAGTACCACTTGCTCAGTTTGTATAATGTTATTTATATGTGCGTTTTCAGGGCTGACCTTTTGGTATTGTATAACCAGTTGGAGTGAGTGCTCTTTCCTGGGGAGAATTACTTTTGCCATTCTTGGCCTTTTTTGGTTGCTGTAGTCCTTTGAGTAGGGCAGAGGCTCTTGGATTTCTTCCTCTATCCATAAACTTCTCACCAGGTTTTTCTGTGTCGGTTTTCCCCCTACCCCCAGTATTCAGGAGACACCAAGGGAGATGGAGTGGAAAGAACATAAGAGGTGGAGGCTAGGGAGGAGTGACATGAAGCACTCTCTCATGGACGTGTGGTAACCTGCACAAGAACTGCAAAAGATGGGGCTGTCAACACTCCATCATGATGGTGGAGGGGCTCATGAAGCCCCACCTCCTTCCTGAGGAATGATAGACAGTTAATGGTTGCTAAAGAGAGAGGAGTCATTTCCTGTGGTGGTATGGCAACTTGCTCAGGCTCCAGTAAATAACCCCCTACCCACACTCATACAAACAACTTTGATGGTACTCAGTGGGTTATATACACAGACACACAAACACACACACACAATACACATAGACACACATAGAGACATACACACAGACATATACACAGACATATACACAGACATACACAAGCACACACAGAGACACACAGATATACACAAAGACACAGAAACACACACAGAGAGACACAGAAACATGCACAGACACACACATACACACACATACACATACAGACATACACACAGACATACACAGGCACACACAGAGACAAACAGATACACACAGAGACACAGAAACACAAACAGACATACACAGGCACACACAGAGACACACAGATACACACAGAGACACAGAAACACACACAGACATACACAGAAAGACACAGAAACACACACACAGAGACACAGAAACACACACAGACACACACAGAGAGACACAGAAACACATGCACAGACACACACATACACAGATATATACACACAGACACAGATATATACACACAGACACATAGAGACATAAACACAGACATATACATACAGACACACACAGACACACACAAAGACACACACAGACACACATATACAAACACACAGACACACACATAGAGACATACACAGGCACAAACACATACATACACACATATACAGACACACATACACAGACACACACAGAGAGACATACACAGACACACAGACACACAGACACACAGAAAGACACGCACAGTCACACCCCTCAAAACAACAACAGACATGAATGTAGGAGGGAATCTATTATAAGAAGGGGTTCAGCAAGATTAGGGGGATATAAAAGACAGCAATGGAGTAAATGAGCAAAATACACTGTATGTATGTATGAAATTGTCAAAGAATAAAACTAATAAAAATCAACTTTTAAAAGACATGCTGAAAAAGTAAAAAGTGAAAAGTGCACTTCTACAGATGGGTGGGGGAGCAGGCAAGGCTGAGGGTGCAAATGGCGGGAGAAGGCATGCATAGCAAGTATGAGGCTTTGGGTTTGATTCATAGGGTGAGGGCAAGGGGGAAGGGGGAGAGAATGAGAGATGGGGAGACAGACAGACAGACAGACAGACAGACAGACAGACAGACAAGTGGAGTGTACCTTGTTTGCCTACACAGATGACCTCTTCAGTTACTCAAGGACATCTAAGCCCAAGGAGTGGCATGTCACTGATCGGAAACTTGGTTGGTACTCTGGGCTTAAGTTCCTGGGCACACTTCCAGCCAGCTTCCTCAAGGGAAGAATGTCTCAGAGGGCTGCAGTCTGGTCAATCTCCCTAGCAACAGCCTCAGTCAAGACACCAAGCACACTGTTCCAGGATGCATTCTTCCCCCACCACCATCTTGGATATAGATGATACAGAAACCTGACATTGCAAATCTCAAAACACTGCCAATTCCTAAGTTAGAGACCAGGGGACACTCTCTAAACTGTCGATATATTTCCTTGCATGTTTCCATGGTGCCAGTCTAAGTCCCAACCTTCTTGGTTTAGGAATCTGTAACCTCATCTTTTTTCTCTCACCATTTCGCTCTAACATAGATTTGTCCTGTCAGTCCTGGTGGCCACTGTCCCTGCCCAGTGCCTGTCCAGCTGTCCTGTGTTGCTCTCTTGAGACTCACTACCCTCAATAATGAGAGAGTACTGGGAGGAGATTCCACCTCCCTTAGGAATACCTTGACATGTCCATGTTCCTACAGCTAGGTGAGAAGTCTCCTAGTTGGTTTGAGATTGATTTCTGTGTGTCCTGCAGCCAGAGTGTGTGCTGTCCTCAGCCACAGGCTCTTACCATACAGTTATGGTGGTTAGCTATGAGGGCATTAGCAGTAGCCTGTACTTGTTTTCTGGTGCCTCCCTGACCAATAACTGGGAGGTAGCCCATGCCGTGTGCAACACTACTGTGGAGTTTCTTCAGTGTGTGGGTGACTGTTCTCTCTCTGCTGTACACCTTTTAAGTTTTGCAGCTGTGTGACGATATGCATACAGATGGTCCACACATGCTACTATATTAACATACAGATAATTTCATGGCCCTGCAAACCCTCTCTGCTTCTCCCATTTACTCCTCCTCTCCCTTTTGGAATTATTAGCAAACTCGTTTTTTGGAAAATTGGACTTTATTAGAGAAAACGAGGGACTGGTAACACTTTTAATAAAATATTTCCAGTATTTTAGAAAGTCTTTTTCAACAGCAAAATACTACACTTATCAAACTTGCTAATAATTCCTGACACACCATGCCCCACCACACACACACCAAAACACATACACATATACAACATCCCACACAAACACATACACACGCCAGAACACATACACATTCACACCACATACACATTACATATAAACACACACACAACACAACAAACACATACCACATACAACACAGACACATGCTACATACCTCCCCAACACACACACACACACACACACACACACTCAGAGGCTGTGAGTTCTGGGTCCCTGCAGCAGTCAGCACAGATTGAAAGTTCCTGGCAAACACTTCTGGCCCAAGATAGATGTCAGACTGTCTCCCTTTTCTGTGGCAAGCTTTAGTTTCAGCCATCCATTTGTAGGATGGGCAAGGAGGGAACGGGGTGGCTGGGATGCTGAGCTTAAGAGTTTTCATCAGGAGAACCAGCCAAGTGTTGAATTTAACCAATCTCCTGCAGTTGTGATCAGTCAAATGAGGGTTGTTTCCTTCTGACATAAGGACATTAGAGAGAGTTTTACTTCAAGGTTTCAGTCATGGTGCCTCTCCCCCAGTGGGCTTTGGTTAACTAACTCCTTTTAGTGGGAATGGGGATTTTTTTGTTTGTTTGTTTGTTTGTTTCGTTTTTGTTTGTTTGTTTGTTTGAGACAGGGTTTCTCTGGCTGTCCTGGAACTCACTCTGTAGACCAGGCTGGCCTCGAACTCGGGAATGGGGATCTTGATGGAGATCCCACTAAGCCCTTCATAACTTGGAAAGACCACAGGCAGGAAATGTGTTGACCCACCTACCCACGCATCATGGAGGTCTGCTGCAAGGCGCGCTAGGAGCAGGGCGAGATGTTGCCGACTACCATGCAAAGTCAAGCCCCTTAGTCTGGGAAAGGATGGAAATGCAGTCTGTACTCATTGTCCTTTGCTCCGACCCTGTCTTAAACTGACAAGGATCTTGAGCTGGATCATGGTGAGCAGGGGCCAGCCTACTCACTGAGCGGAGGGTCTGTTTCTGCTCTTGTTGTGACTGTGCACCACAGCCCATTTGCTCTCCTAAAGAGTTTGGGAGTGATTTATTTTTCCCTGAATAGTGTCAGTTCGAAAAGAAAAGGTACCGATTTGTTTTCTAATTTATACTCAAAAACGGGGAGTGAGAGCAAGACAAGGTTGCTCACATCTGTAATCCAGGCATTTGGGAGGCAGGGTTTGGGAGGCCCTGAGTTTGAAGTCAGCCTGGGCTACATAGTGAGACAAATGGAAATCCAAACTAAGCAGCTTGCCTACATGCATACCTCCCTTGAAATCATGGGCAGAGGGGCAGAGGGGCAGAGGGGCAGAGGGGCAGAGGGGCAGAGGGGCAGAGGGGCAGAGGGGCAGAGGGGCAGAGGGGCAGAGGGGCAGAGGGGCAGAGGGGCAGAGGGGCAGAGGGGCAGAGGGGCAGAGGGGCAGAGGGGCAGAGGGGCAGAGGGGCAGAGGGACAGAGGGACAGAGGGACAGAGGGACAGAAGGACAAGAGGTAAAAGGGCCCAGATTTGCTACCCCCAGGAGGACATGCAGGGTAAGGACAGTCACAAACACTCCAGAGCTGAATAGGACAGGCAACCTCTGTTCCCTTGCCAGTGCTGGGCCTGCTGTTCTTTGAGGACTGGCATTCTTTGTCACTTGGTCAGCCACACACTCAGACCTAAGGAGGTCTGGAAAATGTCAACTTGTGGAACCTAGCTAACCATCTCTGGTCGATCTGGCCCAATCGTTGAGCCATTGATCTGCCTTATCCGCAGTGCATCGGGTTATTGACAGACACACAGCCACTGGGTGGGACTCTGATAGCCTACGCAGGCTGCAGTCAGGCTGAGGAAAGCAAACCCACATAATCGCTGTGGGAAGTTACACTCACTGGCCTCAGAGAAAAGTACAACACACCTGTGGGGAAACTGGGCTCCAGCCAGCTCCCTTCCCCAGCCTCCCAAACAGCTACAACATCTGATGTTAGGCCCTGGGCCTGCCTAGAGATCACACTCTCAGAGAATTACCCAGAATCCCTGTCTGCCATCCATTTGGTTTTCTGAGTCTTTAATTTGGTTCAGGAAAAACCTCAAGTTTCACCTTAGAAGGTGGCACTTGTGTTCTAGCCTGGGCTAAAGCTCAGTTGTAGAGTGCTTGCCTAGCATGGGTGAGCCCTGGGATCAAACCCAGTAGAGGGGGATTGGGGGGAAGAACGGATATGATCCTTGTGGATCTGGCCACTCACCATGATCTCCATGGAGCCAAAGCCAGCTCAGAATTCTGAGCCTCCTTGCCTGCTTCGCTGATGAGAACACAGGAGGCCACTTGGTGACACCAGCTAGCTCCATTTCAGCTCAGTCACTCTCATTTATCAGCGTCTCCTCTCTTTTTGTTGCAACACTGCCATTTGCCAGCCTGTGTGACACTAGTGAGGCTCTAATCTTGCCCAGCCTTAGGCCTGTGAACTTTAAAATGGGTACAGGGATAGCCCTTCCTTCAGAGACTTACTCTCAAGAGTTTAAGGAGATACACACATGCAACTCAGACCTGCCTTTGTGCCCCACACAGGGCAGGGTTCTGAATAAAACACCCTCCTCACTGCTGCCCCTCCTGATGGCCTTACTCTACTCATGTGTCTTAGAGTCTGACAATCCCTTCCAGCATGAATCTGAAACTAAAGACATTACTCAAACCCTTGCTTTGCTGCAGAAACGAATACTGCCTTCATGCCTAAAGATTTTGCTTCTGCTGGCGTTCACCTCATGGTGTCATAACCTTTCCGTCCATCGGCAGCAAAGGGAGCTGGGCTTGGTAGGTATCTCTGGTGGCATCTGCAGTCAGGGCAGACACTGGGCTTCATTCAGATCTAAGTACTTCCCCTCTTACTTTATCTGTGATGTTTCTTTGTGCATCTCACATTAGGGGCATTAATCTAGTCGGCACTACAATCCAGCAGCCCTCGGTTGTCCAGGTACTTATGTTGATGCCATATAAGCTCAGGCCTAATGGTCTGAGGCGAGGCTGGCATTTAGTTCTGCAGGAAGGACGCTCTTAGGGCTCTGGCCTCCCTTCCTGTCCTTCCCCACTTACTCTGCTCGTCTTCGTAGAAAGCCCAGCCGTTTTCCTCTAATTAGGCCACCGAGGGCCTGGCTAACATCAGGCCTCATAGCCACTCAGCCTTGTTCCAACCTCACCCATTTCCTATCTGTTTTCTGTAAGAAAAGGAAAAAAGTATCTGTGTGCACAAAGAACCCTCCTCCTCACCCCCATGCAACTCACAGGACAGGAAGCCAGAGGAATTACTTTTGGAGAGATCACAGTTGCAAGCCAGTAAACCCCAGAAAGAGACTTTGCCATCTCTTTATTCCTTTGCTTAAATTAATTGCTCTCTAAATTTTTAGGAGTGCTTAGTAGAAATACCATTAGCCAGTGCAGACAGAATACACTCCATGCTTAAGACACGTTTAAAAGAGTTAAATAACAAATGCGTGTTGAATGGAATTCCCTTCCACAGCAGGCTTTTAAAAACGATGTGCTCCTTCCTGGCTTCCATGGGAGTCTTGCAGGTACAATACAGAACTTGAAGCAGCTCTTTCCCATCTTTGTCTCTCATGACTTAGGGTTTGTAGGGTCTCTCGATGGAGCATACATGTCTTCTCTTTTTCTTTCTTTCTTTCTTTCTTTCTTTCTTTCTTTCTTTCTTTCTTTTTTTTTTTTTTTTTTTTTTTGAATTGCTAAGGATCAAACCTTGCACATGCTATGCAAGGACTAAACTCTACCCCTAGGCTGTAAGCATGAAAGTGTGACTAGCATATCCCTATCTATCTCCCCTCCCCATAGTGTGGGTGATGGATTTATAACTATGGAAAGGTGAAAAACCTCAAAGCCCACACTGAAGAATGAATGAATGAATGAACACAGAGAGAGGGAAGGAGGGATATTTCTTCTGTGTGGTCACATCCAGAATAATGAACATAGGATGAATAATGGAATTAGAAAAGAGCACTTCTTGGCCAACAGCACAGTAATACTTGAATCGGGTTAGAAGTGCCAATCGATGCTCTAACATGGGTGGAAGAAAGTAACGATGAAAAATACGATGCTCTCACAGCCCCCAGGCACCACTGACTAATTACCAAGGTAAAGGAGCACATTTCCAAGGAAGCAGCCCTGCTCTGCTGTGACTTGGTAACAGGGGGCATGAAAAGGCTGCTTAGCATCCGAGGGCTCCTAATACAATAGCCAAAGAGGATGCAGGCTCTTTCCAAGGCACACATGCTGAAAAGAAGAGGACACAGCACACACACTAGAGTGGCAGAAGCGCTACAGGACTGGGGACTTGCAGCTTATGTCACGCACACGCACACACACACCACACAACCCCAACAGAGTCTTTCTGTGTAACCCTGGCTGTCCTGGAATTCACTATGTGGATAAGGCTAGCCTCTAACTCATGGAGATCTGCCTGCCTTTGCCTTCTTAGTGCTGGGATTAAAGGTGTATGGACTCGTAGCTTTTGAAAGTACTGGTCAGGGAAGGAAAAGGCTATGGGATCATCCCCAGTGGGAGGAGTTTGAGAATAGATGGCATTTAAGGAGTGCCCAGATGGCATCCTGAGCAAGAGGAAGGGCATGAGGATGGCAGTGAGCAAGGTTCAAATGACTGGAGATTCAACTCTGTTTTGAAGTAAAGCCATTTTCAAACTTTGAGAGCTGGGCCAGCAGGATAGGGTAGCAATTTAAGGCACTCACCACCAAGATTGACAATCCAAGTTGGATTCCCAGAATCCTCATGGTGGGAGAAGACTCCCACAGTTGTCCTCTGACCTCCACATGTGTGCTGTGGCACAAGCATACCCAAACACACATACCAATGTACAATGATAGATAGATAGATAGATAGATAGATAGATAGATAGATAGATAGATCCAATAAAAATAAAGACAATCATCGGGGGTAATGCAGGAATACTATCATTCTTAGGGGACAGTGGAGTATTTAGATGCAATGGGTATCATATAAGTGACCACTTTCAAGCTTTGGGAAAAAGTGGTATTTTTCCATGAAGGTGAGAAAGTGTGTGTGTGTGTGTGTGTGTGTGTGTGTGCACGCATGTGTGTGTGTGTGTGTGTGTGTGTGTGCGCACGCGTGTAGGTACGTATTTATGTATGTGTGTGTATATGTCTGTATGTGTGTATGTATGTTTATATGTGTATGTATATGTGTGTGTATGTGTATTTAAAGGTGTGTGTGGGAGAGAAAATGATAAAGCAAGTGTGATAAGAAGCTTATATTTAGGAAATCTAGGTGAAGGCCTAAGCTGTTCCTCATTCCACTTCTGTCACCTTTTGGAAGCCTGATGTTACTAGTGAACACAAGTGAAGGCAATCACTAGGCATTTTGTTTCTTCATTGCATTACACTTAGTGAAGAGGTGACCACAGATCCAGGCTTTCAAACCTGTGTTCACTGAACGTCAGTGTCCAGGCCAGGTTTGTGAGAGCACCACAGTTAGGGCTTACAGTGTGTGCATAGGAACAGGCTAACCTGAGGGAACAGCTAGGGTCAGCTGGCCACTGACCACTGAAGGGAGACTTCACTCTCAGTGAGAGGGCAGTCACTCTCCATAAAATACAGAGTCTTTCTTTAGAACCCAAAGGAATCTGAGATCACACTGGAGAACTCTGTCTTTTAAATAAAAGACTGGGGTCCAGAGCAACTACCCAGACCTATGTGGTCTGGCCTGGGGGCCATAAGCTACCAGGCCACGGCAATGTGTGTGCTCTGTGGGATAAACTGCAGGCATAGAGTGTATGCCCCCATATTGACTGAGCCAGGCAAAGGAGGGAAACAAGATAACATCTAATTGATATTTGGTTTTAGTTGGGTAATAAAAGGACAATCATTTTGACTAGAATTAGATTAAATAAAAATATTGTATTAATTTCCTCGGTCCCTCTGGTCTCCCACTTCTCCCTTCCTGCAGTCCCGGCAGAAGGAGTGTGCCTCATGCCAGATAGTCAGTGTCTACCCCTGAGCCACACCCTGGCCCTCATCTGCTTCTTTTAGTACTTTCTACCAAGTTGGTATTCAGAGTCTTGCCTCACTTCTTCTGCATGCACTGATAGGGATTAAATGGTTTTTTAAAGTCTGTATTTGTTGAACTGCCCTTGAGAAAGGTATTTCAGGTACAAGGATGAAGATGCTATGGTCCATACAGAGAAGCTATGCAAAAGGAAAGTGATGGTGTAAAAGACCATCACAGTCTGCATACTGTGTACTGGAGAAAGGCCCATGGATAAGCCACAGGGACCTGACCCCAGGGGCACTCAGCAGGCTGTATGGAAGCCTGGAAGGAGTGAGTGTCCAACAAGGGGATTCAGGTCAGAAGGAATGACATGGGGATACCCACAGTGATGTGAGGGATGCTGGGAAGGAGAAATAATCTTAAGCCTTAGTGTCCAGCCCAGATGCAAGGCAAGATGCAGTGGAGTCTAGGTGTCCATCTGAGGAAGATTGTGGAGAGCTTTAACAAGTGTGCTATGTACTGTCTACTGATGTTCCAGAGAAGATGCTCTGGAGGTGGCGTGAAGGATGAGACCGAATGGAATAAGGGCAGAAGTGAAGCAACCTGCTGACTGTGGCGGCACAGGATGGGAGGAGATCCTGGGAGGTGAAGTGGAGCACCTCTGCTATCCTAATCCCTCAGTAGGTGGATGGTTTGTGAGTTTCTGGACTGAAGAAGAGAGGAGATGTTACAGACATGCCCAGCTTTCTGGCTTAGGAGAGGGAGGGCAGCAGGAATATAGGTTGGAAAAGTGAATAGTGGAAGAAGAAAGGTGATGAGTCCATTCCTCCTTAAAGGTGGTGTGGGGGTGCCTACAGCACTATTATGTCAGGTCTTAGATTTCAGATTCAAGAGGGACATTAAGATGATAGGTTGTCCTTTTGGATAAGAGGATCATTAAAAGACTTATTCATTCCATAGACAGGCAAGATGGTGGGAGTTCTGAGAAGTCCAGGCCTGTGAGGTGAAATGGGGTCCCCTCTTACAGGTTTCAGAGGGGTTATCGCACGCCATATCATTGATGAGTAGACCATAATATGTAGTTAGAGTCATGTTGCTTCTGATTCCCAGACATCAAGAAAAGGAGAAAGGTTTGGTCCTTAGTTAAAGGGGTCCATCAGTTAATTAGTCCCTTATGCGGGCTATGTTGCCTGAAGCCCCTGAGAATGTAGTTAGAGCTTAGTTATCTTCTTTTGTGGAACCATCCACAGCATCCACAGCATCCACAGCATTCTCAGCATCCACAGCAGCCACAGTGGCCACAGTGGCCATTGCATCCACAGCATCCACAGCAGCCACAGTGTCCACAGTGGCCATTGCATCCACAGCAGCCACAGTGGCCACAGTGGCCATTGCATCCCCAGCATCCCCAGCATCCCCAGCAGTTACAGCATCCACAACAGCCACAGCATCCACAGCAGCCACAGCAGCTACAGCAGCCACTGCATCCACAGCAGCCACAGTAGCCACAGCAGCCACATAATCCACAGCATCCACAGCATCCACAGCAGCCACTGCATCCACAGCATCCACAGCATCCACAGCAGCCACAGTGGCTACAATGGCTACAGCAGCTACAGCGGCTACTGCATCCACAACCTATGGGTTTCTTTTACAGAAGCTGAGAGGGAAAAGAGAGAAAAAGGCTCATGTAATTCCCAGCTCAAACCTAAGAGAATATCTAACTAGCTAGACTGACAGTAGCACAGTCAGAGCTGGATGATGACATCACGAGAGAGTGTGAGTTGATTCAAAGATGACAAGATGGTTGAAAACAAAATCCAGGAAACATGGATATTTTATAGAGGGTGATGGAGTGGAGAATGGAAAGAAGCTTGCTTGGACAGTCACTGAAAGAAATGATTGAAGGAACACAGGAAGAGAGCGTGGAACAAACTGGTGGTTTCTACTAGCATGTGAGTCCCAGGGTGTTGCGGCCCAAGCTGCTCCACTTTGGGTGCCAAAAATGTTGAGAACTGCACTGCCCCATGCTGGGGGCCGAAATGTCTGGGACTGCTCTGTCAGTGTTGGAACCTGCACTTCCAAAAGCCTTGGGGGCTAAACTGTTAGAGCCAGCACTGCCCCAAGCTGCTGTAGTCCGAGGGTTGGGGTTCAGCAAGAGAGAGAGGACGGACTCGAAGAATAGAGACCAGACAGAGTGTGATTCAATCCCATTTATTCTTCAGTTTCTCTTCCTAGTCCAAGTCCCAAGTCTTGAGTTCCTAGTCTCTAGTTCCTAGTCCCTAGTGCCTACTACTACTTCCAAGTTCTTCCTCCAAGTGCCAAGTGCCTAATACCTAATAATCTCTTCTGTCTGCCTCTCGCCTTTTATATGTCTCACTTCTAAACTGTGCCTCTAAGTCATACCCTTAAGTCATGCCCTTAGGTCTTATCTCTAAATCACACCTTAAGTCACACCCTTAAGTCTGGCTCTAAATCACACCTTTAAGTCTCACACAGCCAAGGGAAGATCCTGGGTATCTAAAACAAGATGTTATCAGAGTGTGCTCAGCTCTTGTAGGCTATTGTAATCAAGTCTCTTGTCAGGGTATATGGCTCAAGATGGCTGCAAGGATGATAGCCACCTTCTGTCGGCTCCCCACACCAGGGGCCTGGTGTGATTTTAATATTGTATAAACAGGAAGCTGATCCTGTGCCACAGCACCTGGAGCTGATCCTGTCCTACAGTGCTTCATACTCAAATACTGCTGGGAGAGAGCTGGTCTCCCAGGAGTGTGGGCAA
Source organism: Arvicanthis niloticus (assembly GCF_011762505.2). Classification (NCBI taxonomy): domain Eukaryota; kingdom Metazoa; phylum Chordata; class Mammalia; order Rodentia; family Muridae; genus Arvicanthis; species Arvicanthis niloticus. The sequence goes on along the minus strand of NC_047659.1, from coordinate 116,006,907 downwards.
GCCTGTGAGCACAGGTAAGACCACCACTTCTGCTAGGAGGAACCCACCCAAAACCCGCAGGACACAGGAACCAAGGAGTAGCCTGGGACAGAATCCTTCCAGTTCCTGTCTGCACCCTGGAGCTGACCCTGTGCCACAGCTCTCCATACCCAAATTCCTCCTAGAGAGAACTGGTCTCCCAGGAGTGCTGACACACAGGCTTACAGAGGAACACGCCACAGTCAGAGACAGCAAGACCAGTTAACACCAGAGATAACCAGATGGTAAGAGGCAAGGGTAAGAAAATAAGCAACAGACACCAAGGCTACTTGGCATCATCAGAACCCAGTTCTCCCACCACAGCAAGCCCTGGATACCCCAACACACTGGAAAAGCAAGACTCTAATTTAAAATCACATCTCATGATAATGATGATAGAGGACTTTAAGAAGGACATAACTCCCTTAAAGAAATACAGGAGAACACAGGTAAGCAGGTAGAAGCCTTTAAAGAGGAAACACAAAAATCCCTTAAAAATTACAGAAAAACACAACCAAATAGGTGAAGGAATTGAACAAAACCATCCAGGATCTAAAATGGAAATAGAATCAATAAAGAAATCACAAAGGGAGACAACCCTGGAGATAGTAACCTAGAAAAGAGATCAGGAGTCATAGATTCAAGCATCACCAACAGAATACAAGAGATATAAGCAAGAATCTCAGGTACAGAAGATACTATAGAAAACATTGTCACAACAGTCAAAGAAAATGCAAAATGCAAAAGGCTCCTAACCCAAAACATCCAGAAAATCCAAGACAGAATGAGAAGACCAAACTTAAGGATAATAGGTATAGAAGAGAGCGAAGATTCCTGACTTAAAGGGCCAGTAAATATCTTCAACAAAATCACTGACGAAAACTTTCCTAACCTAAAGAAAGAGATGCCCATAGACATACAAGAAGCCTACAGAACTCCAAATAGATTGTACCAGAAAAAAATTCCTCCTATTACATAATAGTCAAAACACCAAATGTACAAAACAAATAAAGAATATTAAAAGCAGTAAGGGGAAAAGGTCAAGTAACATATAAAGGCAGACCTATCAGAATTATATCAGACTTCTCACCAGCGACTATGAAAGCTAGAAGATCCTGGACAGATGTCAGACAGACCCTAAGAGAACACAAATGCCAGCCCAGGCTACTATATCCAGCAAAACTTTCAATTACCACAGATGGAGAAAACAAGATATTCCATGAAATATTCCAAATTTATACAATATCTTTCCACAAATCTAGCTCTCCAAAAATAATAGAAGGAAAACACCAACATAAGAAGGGAAACTGCACCCTAGAAAAAGCAAGTAAGTGATCTTCTTTCAACAAACTCAAAAGAAGATAGCCACACAAATATAAAAATAACATCAAAAATAACAGGAAGCAACAATCACTTTTCCTTAATCTCTTAACATCAATGAACTCAATTCCCCAATAAAAAGACACAGACTAACAGGCTGGTTAAGTCTGTGGCTCCAAGTAGAGAGGCAACAGTTAGATGGTATAACAGGATGGCTGCTCTAGGCAGAGAGCTTAACAAGTAAAAACTAACTGCTTCCTATAGGCAGATATTAGAGAAAGTTTGAATTAATTACTTTAAAAGATGGTATAAATATATAATGCTCTAATAAGTCTTACAGGATACTCATATTCTTTCTAACATGGGCTCCATGGGAATTTTGGTTTAAAATCCTGGTTTGACAAGCTTCCTGCTTATAAGCAGGTATAGATAGATGTGTGAATCAATTTGTTTTAAAGATGGCATAATAACATCTGCTGGATAACTAACTCATATTCTTTGAACGTGGGCTCTACGGTATTTTGGGTTGATTATCCTGACGTGACAGATTAGGAAAAAGGCCTGAGAATAGATTTTTACAATAAGCAGAAGGTTTTTTTAGGATAGCAGGGAGACTGTATGAAAACAATTGTTTTAGGGAAGATTTGAAGTCCTGCAGGATAACTCATATTCTTTGAACTTGGACTCCACAGGAATTTTGGGTTAATTTCCTGGCATGGCAAAATAGAAAAAGCCTAAGAATAGGCACATCCAGTATTTTAGTTTACTTCATTTGCTTTAGATTGTTTTAATTTTCAAAATGGGTGTGATTTTGAGTTTTGCAGTTATATTATTCCTCTGGGAGAAAGGACAAAATAAAGGTATTTCTGGTTACTGGCTGAAGGATATTCTGATTTGGGAGAAAGGTTTTGTCTTTGTGTTTTTAGATAAGATGATTAGTGTCTATACACCTTCTAGAGTTATATGGATCAGATATAATGAAGGGAGACCCCCAGAGACTAGATTCCAGAGAATCAAACAAAAAAGATAACTTGATGGTACTAAAACTTTGTTTTGAGATTTGTATATTACAGAATATACAGCCTTGGTGAGTCTCATCATCAGACATGCTGAACTGACCTGCTTTGAACTCTTAATCTCTTGGACTTTCAGTCGAATCACAGACATCAGAGACGAAAACAATCGTTGGTGTGGCCTTCTTAAGGCCAACCAACTCCCCCCATTTTCCCTACCCTTCCTCCCCTTCAAAGGTATTGCAATGCCCATATTAAGCTTGAAGAAGTTATGAAGAGTCGTCACCCTAGTTCTCTGGACTTGAGGGTCTAGAGGTGGTTATTCTAGTTGTCTTTCTGGGAAATGTTGAAATGGTCATAATTGGAACAATATGAATAAGGTTATAAATTCTAATGTATTATCCTAATAATGAAGCTGAAGGTTACTTCCAAATTTCCCAATATCCCAAGTAACGTTTCCATTGAACGTTTACCTTTGAGGTCACTAGTGGAATTTCTGAATCAATAGGTGTGCATATTTCAAATTTAATGGAGGTCAGAGGACATCCCGAAGCAGTCAATTCTCTCCTTCCAACAGGTGGGTCCAGTGAAACAACTTCAGGATGTCAGGATTGATGACACAAGTCTTTCCCTGCTCAGCTGCCTCACTAACCCCCATTTGTCTACATCGTAGCTACTGGTACCTCCAGGCTCCATTCTGACTGCTGACTTTAAATTTTCATGTGCTAAAGACACTTCAGGGCATGCTGAGCATTCCACGTTGTTTTATTTTATTTTATTATTTATTTTGAGGAGGCAGCTTCCTTTTATGTACCCTGGTTGCCCTGGAACTCTATGTAGACTAGGGAGGCCTTGACTCACAGAGATCCATCTGCCCCTGCCTCTGCCTCAAGTGCTGGGCACCTTGTTTTAACTCTGGGATAAGAATGACCCCGTTTTTTAGGTGTCACTGGTTTATCATTCGGGGGTTGTGCATTTGAATTCCACATTTGTTTTCAGGAACACATTGTGCTTCAAAGCAGGATGTTGTCTATGTTTCTTGTGGTGCCTGGTGCATTTAGTGCCATTTGTTATCCCATCTTTAGAAAGACAGAAAAGATGAATAAGTGAAGCCATCCCTCTTGTGCTTAGGATTTGAGAGCCTCCTTTCTGCTAAACATCTTCAACTTTTGGTCCCAGAGCTCTGAAGAAAAATTGAGCTAAATCTGGAGAGCGGACAGGCTTGGACGGAAGCCTCTCCCTGCTGAGGCTCGACTGTGAGAGAAGCTGAATGGCCGAGTAGCTAGGTGATGGGTGTTTGAGTGAGACTCCAGGGAGGGGCACTTGGTCCAAGGATGGTGGTCACACAGTGACAGCGCATAATCACATCATTAAGGGCCATCTGATATTATTGGAAACAAAGTCATTATCCTGATACTTTAACAGTCTCAAGCCTGAAAACCACTCACTGTCTAATTCAATAAATAACCTACTTAAGTATAGAAAGTCACGAGGAAGAACAGATTTTGTGTCATATTAGCAAATTTGATTTTCATTAATGTGAGATGAATGTCTTCTATGAAACACTTTCATATCATATTAATGACATGATAGCAAACAGCATTCACGGGTTGCTAGGCAACACAAGGACCCTCTAATGATCTCCTCTGTACTCGAGAGGCCACAGAGGGAAGATGCCTGAGCTCTCTCTGGATACTTCTCACTTCTTGGTAACCAGTTCCCCCTGGAAGACCACCAGGGGGCTGGGAGGGATGGGAATTAATCACACCATTTACCATGGCAATGTGTCTGCTCACTGCTAACTTCCCCTTCATTGCCTTACAGGTAAGAGCAAGGACTGAGGAAGGGGTTTTATTGGAGAGGTCAAGGGTGCTAACAGCATGCCTTGTCTTTTGCTTAAGTGGTCAGTGAGCTGCTGTGACTCCCGGAGAGGAAAGAGTGTTATTGCTGAGCCTTGGTTTGCTGGGTCTGCTTCATTGCTGGGTCCCTGTCACCTTGGCACAGAGGCCTTCAGTAGTATCACTGCGACTTCATGATTCCATAAAGCAGGGGTGTCTGTTTACTGAAGTATTACAATCATATCATTGATATGCTACAATACCACTAGACTCTAGTGCAAAGAGCAACAGCCACTGACCGTGCTCATAGTGTCTTGGCTCTGTCTCATGATAATGGGGGCTGCAGACAGAAAGACAAATGGTATACATATATATGTGAAAGTGTGCACATCTTGATAACTATCTTCAAAAAATATTAAAAATAATATATAACTTCTGTTTTTTTTTTTTTGTTTGTTTGTTTTTTTGTTTTGTTTTTTTTTACCTGAGACAAAGTCTTGCTATGTACCCTTGGTGGATTGGAGACCAGCCTGGCCTCAGACTCACAGATCTACTTGCCTCTGTCCTGAATGCTGGGGTTAAAGACATGTGTTACAAAGCCCAACAATAACAACTTATCATAAACTTTCCTGGGTTCAAGCTTCAATACCCTCATAAATGGCATACAATTTTAAATATGTTTATTTTGAAAGCATATTTTAGGAGCTAGAGAGTTGACTCACTGGTTAAGAACATTTAATGTTCTCGAAAAGGACCCTGGTTCAATTTCCAGGACTCACATAGCAGCTCACAACCATCTGTAAGTCCAGACCCAGGGGATCTGATGCTCTCTGCTGACTGCCACAGGCACCAGGCATACACACAATACATACATACATACATACATACATACATACATACATGCATACATATGTATGTAACACACACATACATACACACACATACATACACACACATATGTACACACATACAGGCAAAACATTTGTACATACAAAGTAATAAATCTAAAAACTATTGATCTGTAGGTTTCCCTCTCCACCTCTGTTTATTTCTTGCATTGTTTTTATGTTGAAGTAATCAGGCTGTTTAGCCTGTAGTTTCCATGCTCTGAACTGATAGTGCAATTCTGTCACACTAGTTAACATGCTCTGTCATTTTGCTTCCTGTCACTCAGTGGTGGGTTAACGGTCTTGCTCAGATTCAGGCCCACTTAGATAGGTGGTGTGTTTTCCATCAATAAGTAAGCAATGGCCAACCCTTCTTCCATGCTGGCAGCCACAGGTACTCAACACCAGCACCCACGAATTCCTTAGGGGTTGCAAAACTCTGATGATATTGGTGATCAACCTGACAGGATCTGGAGTCACCCAGGGGACAAGCCCCAGGGCATGTCTGTGAAGGAAGTTCTAGATTGGATTGAGGTGAGAGGACTCACACCAAATGAGTGGCGCCATTCCATGGGCTGGAGCCCCTGAGAAATAAGGAGAAGGAGCTGAGCACTAACACCCAGTGCTCTCTGCCTCTTGACCACAGATGCTGTGCTTCCCCTGCCCTGATCAGCTGGCCTCTCACACTCTGAGCCAAATAAGCCCCTCTTTCCTTAAGTTGTTCCCATCATGCTTTGTCATAGTGAAGGAGTGACTAGCATCTAATCACATCTTGGTTCCTTCTCCATACACAATGACATGCTTATTCTTCAGTTCTCACTGCATGGATGTTCATAGAAATTTTTTGGGGGATAATTTCCTCTATTATATATAATATTCTCCACCGTCTCCTAAGCTCTCAGTCTCTTTTGGTTCTGGTTCTTTCCTAGGTGACCAGCCTTACTCCCGGAACCCTTTAGGTACTTCTTAATGTTCCTGTTGAGAATTTCACAATGGAGTCTTAGGCTGCAGTCATTTACTGCATGGAACCTTGACAGACATTTCAATCTGGACCAAAGGGGAATGATTTCCAGTTCTGGAATTTTCTTCTATCATGCTTTTAATGGACACTTTCAGTTTATTTTCTTTTTAGAATTCCTGCCACCTAGATAGAATGCCTTGTGCTTCTGTGATATCTTCTTTCCCTGCTTTTTCTTCTGCCGTTCTGGGGCAGGTCAGCAGGTAGATTTCCATGACGTTCATTTTCTTCCTAGACCCACAGCTATGTGTCTCCTCTGCTACATCTGCTGTATTCACATCTAAATTCCTTGCTCAAAAAATTTCAGGGGAAAAAAATCTCTACTCTTTTACAAGAAATTGAGGAGTGGGAGCACTGGCACGGTTGATGCAGATGAGAAGAGGTTCTGGATTCTGGTCTCCATCCTAGCCCTCATGATCTTTGCCCCCAGGGTCCCTCTTACTGGCACTACAGTTTCCTGTTTGGCTGAGGTATGTCCCTGAGCATACCGACATCTCTTGCCTGACACTGTCAGCCCTTGAGACCTGAGTCTCTATGAGAAGGTTTATATATTTTTCTTGTTTGTTTTTCTATCATTTTGAAAGGCAAACGTTCCAAGACAGAGAGGAAATAAATGTATATGTCAGATCTCCTATATATAATCAGAAATCCCCGAAAGATTTATTTCAATTTCCTTTTCCTTCTTATCCCTCTTTTCTTCTCTCTCTCCTTCCCTCCTTCCTCCCCTCACTCCCCTCCCCCTCTCTTTCTTTCTTTTGGAGACAGAGTCTCACATCACCCAGGCTGGCCTTGAGCTCATTCTTTTGCCTAGGATGACCTTAAACTTCTGAGTCTTCTGCCTCCACCTGCCAAGTACAAGGATCACAGGTGTAGATGTCACCATGACCAGCTGTAGGCAGTGCTGAGGACTGAGTCTAAGTGTGCACCAGGAAAGAACTCTACCTACTGAGCCACACCTCCAGGACCCTAAAGTACATTTCAATGTGATCCTAAATAAGTCTTTCAATGAGGTTTTAGCTAAGATTAATTAACTCTTAGCTATGAGGCAGAAATGTATTAGAAAATTCCCTATGGTCAGCCTAGGACCTTTGCTTTCAAAGGTGTAAGGATCTCTGATAAATTTATAGACTTAGATTAGTGGTTTTTATCCTTTTATCCTAATGGGTTTCCTGTTCTTCCCACAAAATGGAGCCAGAGGCAAGAATTATACATTGATGTTTTACTTGGGATGTGCAATTCCAGGTGACCAGAGTAAGAGGAAAAGATGTGGACACAGGAGAAAGTCAGGATTATGTTTTAAGTGCTAGCAACTGTATCACGCAGCATGATGGCTACACATGGAGAAGCTGGGCCCCGGGATAGTCTCAGGAAGACAGAGGAAAGGAACTCACCTTCTCTGGCTCCTTTCTATCCACAGGGAATCAGCCCCAGCATCCCTGCAGTTTTTCAGGCAGCCTCTTTGGCAGCTATTTGGGATCCAGAGTCTATGTGACATGGCTTTCATCCTGTCCAGAAGTGGAGGAGTCCCAAACAGGGTAGGCAGGAGGCTGAAGGGCTTAAAGATGCACTTTGCCGTTGAGGATGTGCAGGGGAGAGATTTCTGTATACTCTACACCCCACTACCTTTCAAGGTCCCCATCCCTGGCTTCAGTGATGACACATAGCTACACTGACAGAGTAAGCAGGGAGAAACATCACAGGCACCCGACTAACCTGAGTTCTCCCTTGGGAAAACTTTCAAAGCAGCTGTAGGAAAGAGAGGTCTCCTTCATCTCCTGACATCAAGTTATACTTGGGACAGACCAGTGCCAGAGGAGGAAGGCAGCATGTGTACAGAGAGTGCCAATGCTGTCTCAAATAAAGCCAGGCTCCAGGACACCCTGATTGTGGTGCTACTCTTATTCTTCCTGGCTTTAGTTCTGAGTGATGTAAAGTCTTTTCTCTGGGGTGTCTGTCTGCTGGAGCTGGGTTCCTGAAACTTACAGAGATTCTGGACTAATAATGTGTATGACTATGAAGAACAGGGATGGATATCTTGAAATACATAACTATTAAGAAATAATATTAACCCTGAAATTAAAAATGCATTACATTGGATCGCTCTCCCATAGAATACTGAGTTGTTTAAAAAAAAATGTATAAAAGCAAAAAGGGAAAGGGGGCATGGGATAGGGGTTTTCTAGGGAGGGGAATTGGGGAAAGGGGATGGCATCTGAAGTGTAAATAAAATATCCAATAAAAAAAAAAGAATACTGAGCTGTTACAATAAAGGCCTGGATGAACACTTCAATTGAGTGCATAATTAGGGAAAAAAATCACATTGGTTCAGATATTAAATCCTTGCTAGAAGGACCCCGGCAGCCCTTGATGCCCCTGTGGAAGATTCACATGCAGATCTGTCTTGAAGGCAAGGACCGGCTAGAGGATGTGCTTTAGGATGCCCTGAAGAGGGTCCGGGTTAGGGGCCTGCAACCCAGACGGATCACCACAGGCAGTGAGTCCGTGTTAATATCTTAGAGGAGTCTGAGCATTGTTCAATTATCACATGCAGAAAGCCTCCAGCTTGCAGGCACCGTTTGTCAGCTGGGCTTCTAGGGGCTGGGAACTAATCATTAAGGCTGCCAAGAGGTGGAGAAGCCTTCTCCCAGCAGCCTCCCGGCCTCCAGCATGGGGTGTATTTTCCTATTTCACTTGGATTTGCTCCTAATGATTGGACTATAGATTATTAATGCGGAACACCTCTGGGATGCTAGAGTGACTGTGCAGGGCTCTATTCTGCCCTTGGAGTCTTCAGCACGTATCCCGGCCTGGCAGACGGTGTTCTGGCAGCTGTCGGAGCTGCTGGGGCCAAGAGGGTACCGTGGGCTCCAAACAGTGGCTCCTATTAGCAGCTACAGGGGCATCGTTGGTGGCATTTGGTGCTCTCGTCTCCCCAAATTACCAGGTGGAGTGAATAATAAGCCACAAACTGCATCTCAGGGGTTTGCTGCAAGGGTGACAAGAAGTGTTTTTAAGAAGGAAAGGAAAGTGGTTTGGGCCATGCTGGGGCTTTGCCATCTGCCACTTCACAAAGTTATTCTGGGCGTGTGTCAGGAAGACAGTTCGGCATCCTGCAGGCAAGCCACGTGTGTGGATGAGAAGATCCTGTAGCAGTGTGATCTCTGGACTGCTGGAGTGGCAGCGCAGCAGGATGACAGCTCCTTAAGAGTGACTCTGAGCTGAAAAATCTCCTGCCTGGTATCTACACACACTTCATGGCCACTCAAGGAGGGGGCCGAAGGCTTCTTTTACAGATGAAGTCAAGTTTTGAGACCAGACAGAAGAGATCTAACAGAACCCTTATGTGCTCTCTCCTTATTACATGTCACCACCACAGGGTGAACCAGGTGACCCCCAAGACCTGATAAAGAAGCTGAGGCTAGTAAAACATCAGAACCATGGGGTAAATGCAACTTCCACCATTGCTGGCTGGGGTTTTTCAGGGTTCCAATGTGCCTCGGACAGCCCAGTGCCCGCTCTGCCTGCCTGTGTGGTAGCCTATTGTCCAAGTGTGAGGAAAGAAGAAGGGCCAGGGCTGGGTGTGAATCTATCCAAGTCAGCTTGAGCTCACAACACAACACTGGAGTCTAAATGGTGTGAAAACCAGAAACCTATTTTGAAGGTTCAAAATCAAGGCCTCATTTCTTACATTTTCCTCAGACAACTAACTTTATGGCTCGTAGAAGGCTGTCTTCTAGCTGTGTCCTCCTGTGGTGAAGACCCTTACCTCCCAAAGACCCTAGACAGTCACTTCAGTTAGAGGCTTAACATGTCCATTTGGTGCAGTGAGACACAGTCTGGCATGGGGCTGTAAGTGGGGTTTCCAGGTAGAAGAAAGTAACCAACAGAGAATTAAACAGGTTGGTGGATACAGAGTGCCTCGAGAGATGTTTCTGGGTGTAGACAGGGTGGTGTATGTCTTATGGGAGACTTTTGCCATCTACTAGTGTCTGGAGATATTACATAATAAGTAGAAAATCTGCTTAATTTTGAAAGAAGTCCGCGCTTTGAAGTTGTTTCTCCACTGTCCCCAGCTTGCATTTTTCTGATGTTTCCTTTGTCATCCTTACATTTATATTTCTGTAAATAATTTGCCTATTTTCTCCTTTTGCTTTTTTCTCGATGGTTCTCAGCTCTTTGATAACGATATGCCTGGGTGTAATTTTCTTTGGTTTTTTTTTTTTTTTTTTTTTTTTTGAGATTCATTGAGCTTAGATTTGTGGGAGGAGATGCTGCAGGCATGTCTGACCGACAAGCTGTAGGCTGCCTGCACCCCATGATAGTTATGAAGGTCCAACTCAAGACCTTAAACTTAAAATGTGTGTGTGTGTGTGTGTGTGTGTGTGTGTGTGTCTGTTACTTTGTAACATGTTAGCATTGTTCTCCAGCATGATTTTAATTGATTACAATGTTATGTCACTATGTGGAAGGATTGGAAACACCTGATACAGTTCCATCAGATTTAGAAACACTGTTTCATTTCTTCTGTCCACTTATAGCTGTTTGGTCCTCCATAGCTATGCTTGATTTAGCTTCTTTTTCTTCTCTCTGTTTCATTTGAGGCATTTTTAACACTGACGTCTTCCAATTCACCGATTGGCAAGGTCTAATCTGCCACAAACACCATGTGGTATGGTTTTAACTTAGATATTCCAGGTTTCATTTCTAGAAGCTTGTGCCATTTTATGTACCCTCTGTATCTGTATTTAGGACTCTGTTGTGCAGAATGAAGTTATAATTGCTGTGTTTCTACGCATGTCTGCTAATTCCAACTTCTGAGTCAGTTCTCAGTTAGCTTTGATTGACAGATTTTTCTCCTCGCTGTGAGTTGTATTTTCATGTTTCGCTGCATGTTTAGAAATTTTTGCGACTGTATGCTGGAAACTGTGAGTCTGACTTTGTTGGGTGTTGTAATGTTCAGTACAGGGATAAACATTCTTGAGTTTGTTTTGGGAATGTAGCTAAGTCACTTGGAAACAGTTTGACACATTTAAATTGGCTTTTTGAGATGCGTTAGAAGGGTGTAGACAGTGGAGTGGTATTTTCTCTAGGACTAACCCATTCTTTGTCTGTCAGTCCTATGATCGAGGGTCTCAAGTCTGGCAGGAGGCACCACCTGCATCCCAAGTAGACCAGGCACTGTGACCTCTAATCTCTTCCATGGCTCTGGTGAGTTGGCTCACTCACATGCTTGCCTCAGAACCTCGATGAAAACTAAAAAGGGCTTCTCTGTTTATCTCCAACCTCGCTCTCTCTGTGGCTTTCCACCCTCTATACTCTGTCCTGAGAAACTGTCCTGCCTTGTGTTCTCCAGACTCTTAGGGGCATCTCCTCCACTCAGAATCTTCTGGACTCTGTCCACTTTTACTGTGGCCTTGAAACTCTCCCAAGGCAAGGAGCTGAAGCAGTCACAGTGTACCTTATTTAAATAAACACCTCTCTACTTCTCCGTGCTCACCCTGTTGCATGACCTATTAAAACATGCCTGCTACATTTAGTTCAGGTCTTCAGTTCTTTCAAATGAGTGAGTACATTTGGTCTTTTGAAAAAAAAAAAAAACAAACAAAGAATAATACTGAATTCCACAACATTTGCTTCTAGAATCCTGATGAAAGGTTTGTGAACTTAAATATAACCAGAGCAAAACTTATTCTTTTTCTTTGTAATTTTTTATTGGATATTTTATTTATTTACATTTCAGATGTTATCCCCTTTCTCCCCCAGAAACCCTCTATCCCATTCCCCCTCCTCCTGCTTCTATGAGGGTGTGGCCTACCCACCCAACCACTCCCACCTCCCCACCCTCGCATTCCCCCACACTGGGGCATTCAGCCTTTATGGGACCAAGGGCCTCCTGTCCCACCAATGTCCGACAAGACCATCCTCTGCTACATATACCATTGGAGCCATGGGTCTCTCCATGTTTGTTCCCAGGCTCTCACTGATAAGTAGATATTAGCCCAAAAGCTCAAAACACCCAAGATACAACTCTCACACCACATGAAGCTCAAGAAGAAGGAAGATCAAAGTGGGGGTGCTTCAGTCCTTCTTAGAAGGAGAAACAAAATACTCATGGGAGGAAATACAGAGACAAAGCGTGGAGCAGAGACTGAAGGAGGGGCTATCCGGAGACTGCCCCACCTGGGGATTCATCCCATGTGCAGTCGCCAAACATAGACACTGTTGTGGATGTCAGGAAGTACATGCTGACAGAAGCCTGATATAGCTGTCTCCTGAGAGGCTCTGCCAGAGCCTGACATATAGAGAGGCTCACAGCCAACCATTGAACTGATCATGGGGTCCTCAATCGAGGAGTTAGAGAAGCAAAACTTATTCTTATCAATAGTAGAGAAAAATCTGAATTCCAAATGTTATTTCTGATACTTTCCAGGAACTGGCTGACTTAGGTTTGCTTAAGGAAATGTGGCAGTGGTAGTGGAGACTCTCTGGAGCACAGTTTAGCCAAGGATAGAAGAGCGACAGATGACATACACTTCCCAAGCAGAGTGCTGCTACATGAGACCGAGTTGTTTCCAGAGAGCCAGTCCGACGTGAGACTTGGCAGAGGGAATTGAACACCACAAAGTGTGGATTCTGTCTGTTCTATTGGCAAGACCATTATGGTGGTCAGCTGTAGCTGACTCCCATGGGGTACCAGGCAGGTCTTGGGGTACTCATGTTGCTGATATGAATCATGGTAGATAGGGGAAAGCTAAGACTTGGAAAATTCACTACACTGTTCTAGGTCCACAAATTCCTTACTCTGGTAGTGACTGGCCCCAATCTCCGGAGCCATTTTCCAAAAGTTTCTTGGAAGCCGGACACTGAAGCTGTTCCTCCATCCACTACTGTTTAATCTGGTCACTGCAGATCCTGCCCTCTGCAGCTGGACCTTTGCTGGCAGACTAAGCACTGAGCTTCCCCATAGTGTGGCTGATGAGGGGCTTGTCTGAGGAGTAGGAGACAGGCTCACTGACTTATGCACTAACTTATGCAAGACCATAGTACCAGACTCATACAAGCTGCACAAGGCTCTAATTTAACCTATCGAAGCAGACTTCTCTAAGCTAAAGCATCCTCCAGGAACTCTGGGTGTGGGGGATCTCTAGAGATGCATTCTAGAGATGTCTTTCATCCAGCTAAGGTAAAGCCAGAATGCAGGTTCACACTGACAACAAAACTGGCCTCCTTTCTTATTTTAATATAAAAATACAGATAGACATTTTAGCATTTTCTTCATTCATGCATGAATCGAGAAATCTCCTGAGGTGGCTTTGTCAGGGAAACAAAATGATTTTCATGTCCCACGAATAAACATCATTCGTCTTTTTGTCACAGGTAAATGAAAAGAAAAATCACACAAAACCACTCCTGCTTCTAAGTTGGTCATTTGCACAGTTGTAAAATGTACTGCTCTGGTCCTGCAGACTGGGAAGCAGACAGAGATGGGGAACTCTGGTTTGATGCTCTCAATGCCACTGACTTGGCAGTGACCATCCTCAAGCCTGGCCACCCTCTTCTATAAGATGGATACAATAGACTATAACTAGAATCCTCAGCGTATATATGTTCTAAGAGAGGAAGCTCTGCTGTTCAGGACCTGGTTCCAGTATCTTCGGGATCTGAAATCTGGATGGTGCAATCGAGGGCTCTATGTTAGGTAGTGATTCTATATTCTATAACAAAAACATGTGGGTTCTATATCCTACTTGGCTTTGAAACTATTTTTCTATAAAAAGTACATAGATTGCTTTGGGGATGAAAAATGTTTAAAATTAAACAAACATACAAAATAACCCTCAAAAAGAAGCCTAAGACAATCCAGGTCCAGGGGGAATGGACTGGGATTGCTGCATATGTGACACTCCCTGCTGCCCAGTGGCTTCAAAGTATCTCTAGCAATTGTTACTTTGCAATAAAAATTTTAGGAAGCCTGAGATGCTACTTCTCATGGCTCAGCAGGCTGAGAACAAAATTCCTGAAATGTATTTATTTGAGCAATTGCAATTATAATAGTCTGAGTTGTTTCTTGGGGTTTGGGAAAGAGGAAGCAGGTTGGTAGCCTTGTGGGTAATTGTCGTTTCTTCAGCTATTATTTTAAGGCCATAAAAAAAATAGCTGTCAATCACATGCTGATTGGTGGGTATACAATGAGACCGTAGAAGGAAAATCCATATAGGACGTTGACCCCCCATAACATAAGTCTGAGATGAAAAGTGATAGCCAAGAGGTGCTCAGATGGACAGGAGTGAGTGTGCAGCAGACAGCAGCTCTCCTGAACCCCACCTCAAGGCTTGGATCTGGCAGTAGGCTGGGACACTGATCACTGAGCTCTCGCCTGATCAGCAAGCTTAGGCTTGAGAAGCAAAACAGCCTGAGATGAGACAGAATATTTTAACACAAGGCCATTTGTCCTTTGTATCACCTGTAGAATGACTAGACACCCAAAAAGCCTTCTCCTGACTCCGTCTTCCTTCCCAACTGTCTTTTTTTGGCTCATGATCTGAAGAGAATTAGTTTTCTGAATGTCCTCACAAAAGAAGGTACAGAGGGAAATGGCTTATTCTATCTAACCACTGGGCCTCTCCCTGAGCATCTATCTCCTAGAAACAAACAATGTGAGGCATCTAAGGCAGCTGGGGCTGGAAACTGACAGACACCCTGGGAAATCATGTTCCCTGTATGCTATGACCAACACTACCCACTACAGAGTCTATGGATATTGTTGATGTATAGGTGTTTTACACAACAGAATTTCCACAATGAAAGAATTCTCTGCTGCACCTCTGGTGTAGTCCAGGTCACTAGTACCACATGGCTGTTGAGCCTATGAAGTGTGCCCGAGGTGATGAATTTTTTTTAATGTGTAGGTGCTCATGGATGCAGGTACTTGTGGAAGCCAGCAGAGGGAATCAGATCCTCTGGAGCTGGAGTTCAGTCAGTTGTGAAAGCCTGTGGGTGCTGAAAAGCAGACTTGGGTTCTCTATGAGAACAGTATGTGCTCTTAGCCATTGAGCCATCCTTCCAGCCCTCAAGCTGAATTTCAGCTGTTTTAATACTTGGGGGCTGAACCCTGGGCTTTCTGAATAGTGGATAAACACTCATAACTTCACTATACTCCCAGATGTAATTATAGGTAAAATTTAGGCAACAATTAGCTATTATATGAGATAATGTAGCTCTAAAGTATTTGTAATTATTGACAATGTGTGAAACAATTTTCCAAAGCATCTTTTACAGCTATATGATAGGTTAGATATTCAACACTAGATTATTGGCACATTTTGTAATTCAAACAGTTTACAAATTCAAATTTTACATGATACTCAGACCCAGGGAGAAACATTTGATCCTTCTCTTTTCTGTGAATTACCCTGGGCACCTCCAACTTGGTTCATGAACTATCATTTTAAACTGAGTATTAAGTAATTCTTCTAAAATGTTTGTCCATTTGTTTTTTTGTGTGTCTATGTGTTTTCCTTGCATGTAATATGTGTACCACATGAATGCCTACTGCCCACAGAAACCAGAATAGGGTATTAGATCCCCTGGAAGTGGAGTTACAGATGGTTGTGAGCAAGCATGTGTGTGCTGGGCATTAAACCCAGGCCCCCTGGTAGAGCAGCTCTCTCTCCTAACCCCTCTCTCTGGGAGGAATAGGTTTATTTCACCTTATAGCAGTGGTTATCAAACTGTGGGCCAAGACCTTTTTGGCAAACCTGTCTGCAAAAATACTTACATCGTGATTCATAGCAGTAACAAAGTTACAGTTATGAAATAGCAACAAGAATAATTTTTAGGTTGGGGGGGGTCACTGAAACATGAGGAACTGTATTAAATGGCCCCACCATTAGGAAGATTGAGAACTACTGCCTTATAGCATATAGTCTTGAAGACAAGTCAGAGTAGGAACTCAAGGCAGGAACCTAGAGGCAGAAACTGAAGAGAGATCATGGAGGAATAATGGAGGTGATGACAGATTCCTAGGGGGTTGCCAATTTTGTTCCTAGGCATGAAGGACTGAACAACCACCAGAGACAAGACCAAGCCCTGAAGAAGAGAAAAATAACAGCTTTATCTATACCCTGGATGGAAGGGAGAAGCCTAAGATGGGAAGTCTACTGAACAATGGTGGCTTTGGTATTTTATAGAGCCCCTGGGATTTCCTCTTTCTCAGTCTAGAAAAGGCACACCCACCCCTGTCACTTCTTGCAAAGTCTTCTGGGAACAAGAAGTTTCTATCTCAGGGAGCCTGCCTTGGCTTTCCTAGCCTACTTACAGTCTTCTGATCCTGCTTCAAAGAAATGTTGCTTTCTGCTTACATGGCTTGCCCATCTTGATACCCAGGACTACCTGTCCAGGGGTAATACTGCCCCAAGTCGGGTGGGCCATCCCACACCAATCATGAATCAAGAAATCAAGAAAACTCAAGAGTTTCCTACAGTGATGGAGGTGGAAAAGCCACCCTTGTAACTGCTGAGCCACATCTCCAGCCTGTCGTTTAATTCTTGATAAGTAAATATTTTGTGCACTTCTAATACGTTATAACTTTTCCTGTTTCCATATATTTCTGTTCTGCATGATGGGGAAATTATTATAGATTAATCTCTATTGCAGTGGGGAGACTTATTACACATTAGATCTCTAGTGTACAGATGAGGAAACTGATGTTCACTGAGAGCTAACAGCTTGTCCACAAACACAATTAGCAACAATACAGAATTTGGACGTCTGACTTAAGCCTCTTGTAAATTTTACTCTGAGGGAAAGGGAGTAATGATTTCCTATTACATGGAAGTGTAAGGCAAAATTCTCTCAGTATGTACAGTTATTTCTTGATATTCCATGGGGAATCTGGTGTTCTGTCAGGATCCTAAAATTCACTGGTGCTTAAGTACTGTGCATTCTAAGTTGACATAGTATCTGCATGTAACCTCCTGAACTCTTCTCTCTGTGGGGGCATGCCATGTGTTCATGTTGGTGTGTGCATCCATGTTCAAGTGGGCATGACTCTGTGTGCCCATGTGTCTGGAGGTCAGAGGTAGAAACCATGTGTCTTCCACAGTGACTTTTCACTCTATGTTTCTAAGACACAGTCTCCTTTTGAATCTGAAGCCCATCCATTACACTAGGCTGGCTGGCCAATGGGCTCCAGGAATCCACCTGTCTGTATTTCCTCAGCATCGGGATTTCAGACACGGCTGCCTTGCCCACTTTTGCATGGGTTCTGGGGATCTGAATGCAGGTCCTCATTCTTCCATGGGCAGCACCCTACTCAATCCTTTTGCATATTCCAGATCACCTCTAGATTCCTTACTCAGAACACTACAGATGCTGTGCAAACAGCTGTTATACCGTACTGTTTAGAGACTGTTCAGCAGAGATCCAGAACTCCTCCCCAAATATCTTAGATCTTCCATAAGTGGAATTTGCAGATGGAGAGCCTACAGCCACCGAAGGACACCTGCACACAAGTGAGTAGCTTGGTAGTGACAGAGGACAGGTGGCAGCTGTGGGCAGGGAGCCATGGGAAACTGGGAGCGACAGTAGCCTTGCTAGAAGGCATTTGTTTTTATAAATCTTGGTGAAAAGTTGTTGGTTTTTTTTTTTTTTCAAAGAATGTGGCATATGTAGTCTAGCAGCCTTGCATGTCAGTTATGTCTCACACTTTGTGATTTATCCCACGCTCAGTTCACGTGCCAGCATGGTCTCTGGGATACAGAGCCATCCCTGGGTTGTTTAAATCAGCTCCCCTAGGCATTAGTGTGTGACTTATACACACCGATTTCCTTTTAAATAATTGACAGCATGGGTTTCTTTTATAGTAGAGAATGCAGGCAAGTTCTTCTGTTTAAGATATAACAGAATCTGCTTAGAAAGGACACTAGACATTGGACATTAAACCAAGAGGCCAGGGACAGAGTGGCAAAGAGTCATCTGTCAATATATTTGAGCTCACACCCTTTGCCCCATTTCAGATTAATGTTAACTGTTCCTGAATCTGATGGCTAATTCCTTTTGTGTTCTCACTGATAACATGAACAATCTTGGATGTTATATGGAATGTTCACTTTTTTATTTAATCATGGTACTCTCCTTCTGGCAAACATGAACTCAGAATACTTGTTGAACCTAGGAAACTAGACAGGGACCATTGGTGGGGTAGGGGAAGAAACACCTTACAGAAGGGGGTTGTAGAACAAATGTCACGTGGAGGGGTGAAAAGAATAGTGGGGGGAAGGGTTTAAGTTTGGAGAGGGATAGGAAGGTAGGATGGGTGAGGGGGTGGGACAAAGAATAACAAACACAAAAGATGTTTGAAAAAGCCACATGGAAACCTATGAGTTTATGTCATATAAGTAATATGAATATAAGTTATAAGTAATATCATATATAAATTTATAAAATTTATAAAATGTTATATGTAGAGTTATAAAATTGCTAATTCCTTTTTTCTCATGAATAATATATATAATATAATATATAATTATATGGCATATAATATATAATATATAATAATTATAATACAATATATAATACATATAATTGTTATATATCATATATAATATATCATACTATAATAATATGCTATAAAATATAAAATATATATATAATATATAATATACAATATATTATATAATATATATCATATAAGAGTTTAATGAAATTACCCTACACAGGGGCCTCCTCCTAGAAACCATATGTTGCCAAATAAAAATGTTTAGTGCTAGGTGTGGTGTGTCTCCTGTAAAGTTCTTGGCCAGTGGTTGGTCCCTGAGAACCCCCAAAACAATATTATTATTCATGGTTGCCTACCAGAACTTGATGGCCAGGCCCTACTGCTGAAGTCACTACACACTTTGGTCACAGGACAGGGAGAAATTGAGCTGGTATAAACCAGAAGGCTTCCTCCCTGTTGACTAGCTTTCATAGTACTGAGATATGTTATGCAGATTGCTGGAGAAAAGTCACCAGGAATCTTATCTAGCTGCGAACCCTGTGAGCTACAGAAATGACCAGCATGGTAAGATGTGTCCACAGGCACAATAACAGCATGAATGCTATGGGGTAATGAGTTGCCCTCTGATTTTGAATCAATTTGAATGAATTTAAGGCTGTCCCAAGGAGGGAACACATACTTGTTCTATAAATCTGGAGAACTCATATTTGGGAACTTCATGGACTGTAGTGGTTAATGCTATTAACTTGTTAAAGTGACACAGTAAGACAATGCCCTCTAAATCTTTATTTCTATGCTCATAGCTGGGGGCAGCCCTCACACCTCACCAGACACATTTCCTTGTATAGTGGATGGCATTAACTCTGAGACTCACAAAGGTCAAAGGGCAGGGAACATATTTGTAGACTTCTCCATATAAATGGGATATCTATATCATATTCCTCCCCCCAAAGCTCAGAGACCATGGCAGAAGATGGAGCAGAAAGGATTCTAAGAGCCAGAAGTTGAAGAAGACCAGAGAAAACTTGTTTTTTCATGCCCTGGACATGACAGGACCTCTGTACTCATGAATTCAGAACCGCTGCAGTTGCCTGCCCATGATCAAGCCAATCAGCATTCCAGCCTGGAGCAGGGAAGCACTCATGAGTCCTACTGACATTTGATGGCTCTTGGCAGAGAAGAGAGAGTCAGTTTTGAAAGTGTGGCTGATGGTTGATTGCCCACACTCCAGTGGCTGGACTACACTGTTGAGTGCATGTGAAGCATAGATTTTATTCTGTAGGTTATTATTTTTTTTTTTTAAAGAAAATGGAGAAAGAGGGCACAAAGTTAGAACAGGTTGATGGTGGGTCAGGCAGGAGTCAACAGGCAGGAGGGGTAGGTCACTACAATAAAAAAAAACCAATGTATTTGTGTACAAAGTTTTCAAAGAATTAACAGAAATATTGTAGTGAATATAGTACTGAATATTTCAAAGACTATAACAGAAAAGTAAACAATATTCAACAATTTGGAATAGGCAAAATAAATAAATAACCTTTTTGTCTGAGGCTGGAGAGAAAGCTCATGGTTAAGAACACTTCCCATTCTTGCAGAAACCCAGGTTTGGTTTCCAGTACTGAAAAGAGGAGGAGGAGGAACAGAAGGAGGAAGAGGAGGGGGAGGAGGAAGAGGAAGAAAAGGAGAAAGAAGAGGGGGAAGAAGAGGAAAAAAAGCAATTATTTATGTATTTCTTATCTCACTCCAGAAAAATCTTTATAGCAGTCTTTCTGATGAATGCTAAAATGACATGGAAAATTATCTTTTTGTGACTAATGAGACAAAAGCTCCAGACTTCCCACAGCACTTCAGTGGTGACTTTTAACCCACACTCATACTCTGATTTGGGTGTTCGTTCTTCTTTCACACTATAATATCTTACAGAACATGTACTGCCTGTAATTCCAGTATAGCTCCAAACATTACTTTACCTTTTACCCCAGGAAAGGCTAAGTCCTCACAAATGTCACAGTGCAAAGATGGAGAAAAATGACATCACTTAAAACCCAAAGCAACAATGACAACAAAACCCCCCAAACTTTCCATTGGAACAATTCTATATATACATGTATCTAACGAACCTTAGCCCTCACCTTAGACTCCATCTCTAGTTTGAAGGCTGACCATCTCGGTAATAAGAAATGTTCAGAAGTATGGGTTATGCTTCATAATAGTAGGAGAAAGTCCAGTGGGTAAGATCTGCCTGTTGCATCAAGGAATCAAGGAGACAGGGCATGGCCAGACATGAATGTCCTAGGCAGAGACTATGAGCAAACCCAACCCAACCTGCTTTCCATGAGGGTAGAGATACAGAAATTAATTAAGTGACTGGGAATGAAAATCAAGAGGCCAGAATTTTGATTGTAGCAAATCATATGGGGGATGGTTCTCAAGGATGACCAACAGAGCTGGCATTGCCTGAGAGATGCAGGCAATCAGGGGTTCCCCACCCCCCAGATAGGGCAGGGGGCTGGCCAGTGCCTCATAGGGAAGTTTGTGAAAGGTGTCAGTTAGCTCTCCACCACTCAGCAAAATACCTGAGATGATCAAGTTTTCAGAGAAAGGGTTTCTTCTGGCTCAGGGCTTTAGAGGTTTGTGTAACTATTTCCTCTAGGTGTGCCATGACCATTAGCCATCGTGAAGTAGAGCGATTGAAGTCCTGTGATAGAACACTCTGCGTCCAGTCATGGCAATGAACGAGACCAAACAGTGCAGCGATGGCTATACCCGCAGTGAGGGTAAGGAAGCTGTTGCCATTTTCTTGTAGAACTGGGGCTGGTTGCCAGTGCCCCAGCTGACCTTCCACTCACTGCTTCCTCTTGCCCTCAAGCTGCCGTGTATGATCTTGGGGTTGCTAAAGTATACAGGAAGCAGAGGTCAGCCTTGGGTTCAGCTTTCGAGAGTCATCATCCACACTGGGATGGAACTTGATGGTGCCACAGCTGCCTGGGAGTGACCCATGTTCAAGGAAGTGAACTCCGGGGAGCTGGACTTCCTCAGTCTGTTGGTAGCCTGTTTGGATCGAGCTGGTACATTTCAGGAAGACACATAACAGGACTCCAGACCATGGCTGGATCAACCCACTGCTGTTTAGGCCTCTGGTGGAGGCACTGAGTGGTTCTGGAGGGAAGACTGTTAGAAAAACTGTTCACCACTTGACCAGGAAGCAAGAGAGGAAAAGGAGCCTTGTCCCACTAGTTGGGAGCACCCCATGACCTCCCTTTAGGCCTCATATCTTTAAAAACATCATCATCATCATCATCATCATCATCATCACCATCACATCACCATCACCATCATCATCATCATCATCATTGTCGTCATTGTGTATGTGTGAGAGAGGGAGGTAAGGCAGGGGTATGGATACTCATGACATGGGATAGGTGTGGAAGCCAGTGGACAACTTTAGAGAGCTGGTACCCTCCCACCTCTACAGCCTGTACAAGGGTTCTGTGGCTTGAATTCAGGCTGTCAGGCTTGCTCATTGGGAGCTGAACACCTTTAAATGTGGCATCATCTCACCAGCCACTGAGGTCACCTCTTAAAAATGCTATCACTTTAATATCACCACTCAGGGAATGAGCTTTTGGCATCCTGGCCTTTCAGAGAACATTCCAGATACAAACTAGGGCAGAAGAACAGGAATATATCATGTACCAGGAGAATGCACCTGTCTTTGTTGTTGTAGAAAGAAGCCCAGGAAGGAGGGTGGGTAGTTAGATTTTGAAGTCTAGGGAGATGGGTACTGGAGTTTAGTATTCAAGTTACTACCTTACATACCTTACACAGCCCAAGGCTATGGAAAATTGAGAGAGAGAGAGAGAGAGAGAGAGGAGGGAGGGAGAAAGGGAAGGAGGGAGGGGCGGGGGAGAGAGAGAGTGCTCCATCCAGCTTCCAGTCATAAACGCATGGCCCTGACTGAAGGCTACAATTAGGGGCTGTGTGGGTCAGCTGTGTCCTACTTTGCAGTTCCAAGAGAGAGAGACCGCACAAGGTAGCTTTCCTGAGGGAACAACTTCCAGAGTCTGACAGTTCAAAAAGGTAATGGCAGCCTTTTAAAGGGCCTGCTCAGGTTCCATTTAGAATATTGTGCACAGCAGCACTTACCCACTAAAAGTAGGCTGTGGAGTGTTCGGAAGCGTGCGGGAGGGATGGCATTGCTCACAGGGGGAGAGGCTGCCAGGGCGGCTTTGAGAGCTGAGATGTTAAGATGTGAAAGGAGGTGATTTAATCAAGGCTATGCGTATCTGATGGGTTCCTACAATGAAGCTGGGGCAAGACCCATTCAGGCTGAGAGGACAAAGGATGCTACAGACTGCTAATTAAGGATAAGGGGCGGGGGAGTCAGCAGGCAAGACCTCTCTTTTGCAGGGTCATCCATAAGTGAGGCTAAAAAGAAGATGAGCTATAGTTAAGAAAGCAGAAAAAAAAAAAAAAAAAAGATGTGGCGAATGCCTTGTTAAAGTCTGTGACAGGCCACATCTCAGCAGACTGCCTCAGCCAGCCGCTCTCTCTGCCCACTTCTCCCACCTGGCCTTCTCCCTGAGGTTCCTGCCACCTCCAGTGACCTGGGGAGAAGGAGCAGACCCAGCTAGGAAGAAGGTCCTGTTTAGTGTAAACCTGTCAAGGGACTTAAGACAGAAACTGGCAAGGCTTGAGTGTGTGGGCATGTGCCTATGTGTATGTGTACGTGCATGTGTGCGTGTGTGCATGCGAGTAAGTGTGCATGACATGGGCACACCTGAGATCTCAGCTATACAAATGCTTTAAGGACAAGATTGGAAAAGAGCATATTTTAGTGACATGTTTATTATGTGATTTTAAAATGGTGGTGGACTTAAAAAGGAACAAATAATTTTTTAAAAGGTCTATATTATTTTTCCAAAGTGGTAAATCAATCACAATTAAATATCTTGCCCCAAGGCACAGAGCAGTGAGGAGTGTTCTCCCCACCTCATGGTAAATCAGTTCTCTCTGTCTCTCCATCTTTGTCTGTCTGTTTCTCTCTCTCTCTCTCTCTCTCTCTCTCTCTCTCATACACAGAAACACACACCCAGTGGTTAAACAGTTCTTACACACCCGAGTAGAGAATTAGTTCTCCCTCTACAGTGCCCAGTAGTTTGTCTTGGCATGTGAGGTAGAGACAAAGAATAAAACACAAACGAACTGAGCCAACCTGGGCTGCAGAAGCTCAGCTGCTGTGGGCCTGTGGCAGCTGCCTGCTGTGCATCTCTCTAGCTGGCTGCTCGGTTGTCACCCCACATTCCCTCGTGGCTCCAAGTGAGTCTCCGCTCCTGAGGTCATGATGGCCTCACAAAGGTTCACTGAGGGCTTCTCTGAATCAGAAAGGAGCTGTTCTTGGAGGTAAACAGAGCTCTGGGTACAGTCAGCCCTGCCAGCATGGAGGAAGGTGTCCTCAGTGTGGTAGATGGGTGAGGAAGTGCAGCTGGCTATGAATGAGACACATGGCTGGTGCAGCCAAGGTCAGGAAAACAATTGGTAATCAGATCTTGGCCAAAATCAGCTGAGCCATTCACCCTGCTTGGAAAGGGCCAAGTGAGCCTGTCTGACAACAGGCAGGGGGAACAGTGCTGGGCCAAGAATCATCGAGGCGACCTGGCAGTACTTTGTGGCACTTGAGAAGAATGTGGCTGCAGCTGCGTGTGTATATGCCTGCCAAGGCATGGTGAGATCCTCAGGGCCTCGCTCACAAATTCGTGGCCAGTATCTTCCTGCCCCCCTGCCTCTTTCTGACAGATGTCAATCGGCACTGTCTGCTATCAAGTACTGTCCAGTCTTATTTGGCCATCCCTAGCATCCACTCTTAACCGACCAACCAAATTAACTTTTATAATTATTAGCATCATCAGATAACAGCTGCGCCCTGACTACTGGCCTCGAGCTTACCAGTGCTATGTTTCAAGGAGAAAACAAATCAGCTGAGGCTTTGAATCTGGCTAAATGTGAAAACATTCTTTTTTTCCCCTACATTAGATTCCTAGTATCTCATTTACCACTGAGTATGTTTTGTTTTTAACAAAAAAAAAAAAAAAAAAAGAAGAAGAAGAAGAAGGAGGAGGAGGAGGAGGAGGAGGAGGAGGAGGAGGAGGGAAGGAAGGAAGGAAGGAAGGAAGGAAGGAAGGAAGGAAGAAAGAAAGAAAGGAAAAGATAATTCCCTGGAATTTGTTTCAAATATCATTGACTGACAGCAATGATGACATCTTATCATGAGCTAAGAAGAAAATGAATTTGCTTTTTAAATACCTCTTTTTTTCCCCCTGTCAGCTGACAGATAGGTGAATTCCACAAAAAATAAAAAGAGCAACCTCTCAGTTGAACAGGTATCTACAGAACATTCCATCCAAACACTACAGGATACAATCTTTTCTCAGTAGCACAGGGAACTCTTTCTACAATAATTCATGCACTAGCAAACAAAACAGGTTTTTAAAATATGAGGAGATACAGACAATTTCCCATCTTTTACCTGAGCACAATGGGATACAATCTGAAATCAACAGCAAGAGAAACTATAGAGCAAACACAAACTAACAGAGACTGGGCACTATACCACTGAATGCCAAATGGGGCCCATCAACGAAATCAAGAAGGAAATTTAAACATTTCTAGAATTGAATAAAAAATGAAAATGCACCATAACAAAACCCATGGGATACAATGTAAGCAACCCTAAAATGGGGAAGTTTACGGCCACAAGTACCTAAGTTAAAAAGTCAGAGAGATCGCAGATAAGTAACAATGTATTTCAGGCCTTGGGAAAAGGAGAACAAGCCAAACTCAAGACTCAATGGCTGAAAAGAAGCATGATCAAGTCGGAAGTTAATGAACTAGAAACAACAAAGATACAAAGAGTCAATGCAGTTGATGATATGAAAAGAGAAACAAAATTGACAAACCCAGAGCCAAAACTAAGCAAACCAAGGAAGATCCGAGTTAACAGGACCAGAGCTGAAACTGGAGGGAGGTGTTACTGCCTGTGTCCATTACCCACGGCTTCCGAAGACTTGGACCTGCCTGGGGTCCTTGAGAGAATGAAGAAAAAACAGACACATAGATAAGTGAGGGTTGAGAAGACTGGGTTCTCTGATGGAGAAGCCTCAGCACCCAGAGCTCAGAGTGGTTACTATATAGAACTGAACAGAAAGGTGGGATTACTACATACAGACATATAAGGGGGTGGGGTTCATACTGTACAGCTGGGTCAAGGAGACAGGCTCTGTAGGGGGGCAGTCTTCAGAGTCTAAATATCTTGGGGGGGGGGAAGCTATGCTTTTGTTTTGTTTTGTTTTTTGTACACACTATTGACATTCACACTCAAACCAGGAAAGAAGGCCTTTCCATCTCTTTCTGAGTCTCACCCCTGAGAGAAGGCTTTGCTGTCCCTCCATGGGCCTTTGTCAAAAACACACATTGACTCAGGACTTCGCTCAGGGCTTTCTCTATTCCCCACGCACTGCAACAAAAACCACTGAAATTCAGAAAATCGTTAAGCTATACCTTTAAATTTATATTCCACTAAACTGAAAAGATACTTTTAAAAATGGATAAACTTTTAAATACATATGGCCTACCAAAATTTAATCAAGGTAAGTAAACAATTTTAATACATCTCTAAGAAGGAAGAAGTTTGAAAGAACAATACAAAAATTTTTAAATTAAAATTTCCAGGCCTTTATGGATTCTCTGCTAAGTTCTACATCTTTAAAGAAGAAATAACACCAAGGCTTCTCAGACTATTTCACAAAACAGAAAGGGAAGAAACCCTACAAAATCTTCTTATAGGACCTGTATTACTCTGGTGAACATAGATGAAAATGTTCTCAATAAAATCCTAGCAAACGAAATCCAACAATGCATCAAAAGATCACTCACCATGATTCAAGTTGGCTTCACTCCAGAGATGCAGGGATGATTCAACATTCATAAATTTAAAAAAAGGAAAACATTTACAAATCAATAAATGTAATACATCAGATAAATGGACTCAGGACAGAAGTCACATTGCCATCTCAAGAGATTCAGAAAGAGTCCCAGCCTCCTATCAAAAAAAAAAAAAAAACAAAACAAAAAAAAAAAAAAAAAAAAAAAAAACTAGAAATAGAAAAAAAAATCTCAACATAAGCAAACCTCACAAAACAAATCTATGGTCAATACTACATTAAACAGGGAAAAGCTCAAAACATTTCCACCAAAATTGGGAACAAAAACAAGGGAATTCACCTCCTCTACTATTATTCAATATAATGCCAAAAGTATTAGAGAACGTAAGACAGGAGAAGGAAGTGAAAGAAAAACAAGTAAGAAAGAGACACAGCATCTTTATTTGTAAATATAGCTCTACAATAAGAGACCCAAAAGACCCCAGAAAAGCTCTCTTATATCTCATACTCTTTTCACAAAATGACAGGCTTAGAAATTAACTAAGCACAATCAGTAGCCTTTCCATGTACAGTTAACAGACATGCTGAGAATGAAATCAGGGAAACAACCCCATCAATGGCCTCACATTAAAAAAACAACCAACAAAATTCTTAGAATGAAGCTATCCAAGAAAGTGAAAGACATCTACAATGAAAACTTTCAAACACCAAAGAATAAACTGTGTAAGACATTAGAAGATGGACAGACCTCCATTATGGATTGTTAAGATCTAATATTGTGAAAGCAGCCAAGAGCAATCTACAGATTCAACGAAATCATCAACAACATTTCAGGCTATTCTTCATATGAATATTAAAAAAAAAAAAAAACCTTAAAACTCATATGGTGTGGGAAAACTCTGCTAGTTAAGGTTGAAGTCCACCATAATCGGATAGCCTCTGGGCTGGGGCAATACAGGAGACTCCCTTTGTTAGCTGGTTTTCTTTTTCTCTGTCCTTGTCCTGGGAATTCTAAGCTCTCATACTCATCTCTATCTGAGGAAAGTCATACAGCCTCGATTAGTTTATAGGACCAATTTCCTTTCTCCTGACAAAACCTTTCAGCCAGCACCCGAGAGTTCTGAAATGCTCCCCCATGTTAATAAGACACTCCGAGCAGCCTAAGGCCCAACCAGTGACCTTTGCCCATCCTGGATGTTCCTACTTTCAGTCTCCCAAAACTTTATAAGGCTTCAATCACCCTACGTGAAGTTGATCTGCCTACTGTCTGTGGGTCTCGAATGTGGTTTATTCATTGTACGTACTCACGGGGCTTCTGAACCCTGTTAGATGTCTCTACTCCCACTGCCCTAGTGGACTGTATCAGCCAATGGTCCACGAGAGCAGGGAGACCCACGATATGGAAATACAAAAGACCCTGAAGAACAAAGCAGTCTTGAACAAAAAGAATATCAGAGTATCTCACATCTGATTTCAAGTTCTACTAGAGAGCCATAGTAAGAAAACCAGCGTGGTACCCACAGTCAATCTCTATCTCTCGCCCTGGATGAAAGTCAACTCCAAATGGACTAAAGGACTTAACACAATAAAACAGAGAAGATACCTCAGGATATAGACACACAGAGGCAAGGACTCTCTGAAGAGGACTCCAGTTGCTCACAAGACCGTGCAACAACTGACAAGCGAGACCTCATGAAGTGAAAGGGCTGCACAGCAAAGGAAACAATGTAACAAGAGAAACACACTGAATGGAAATGGGAGTAAAACCTTTGTTAGCTACATGGCCAACTGAAGAGTACAAGCAAGAATATACCAAGAGCTAGAAAACCTAAACATCAAAGATGAGGTAACTCACTCAGTAAATGCTATTGAAACGAACAGATGGCTCTCCAAAGCTGACACACAGATGGCTAATAAACGTATGACAAACTGTTCTACCAGAGTAGCCATCAGGAAAATGCACATCAAGGTGACATCAAGAGTCCATCTCACCCAAATCAGAACGGCACTCCAAAGTTACAGAAGAGAACCCACAACATCAATGGCCATGTGGACTTCTCTAGTCATACGGAAGCTGGCAAAGAGGTTTTCCTACAATGTGACTCTGTTAACAGCATTCCTGGGTATTTACCCAAAAGATTCTAAGTCAACACATCCGTCAAGTCTACAAATATTTGAAAAGGGGGAAAACCTATGATTAAGGAATTTGTAAAAAGATGGATTATCTTTGAAAGAATTAGGAAACGTTCCTAATGGAATAAAGGGTGTTCTTGGTATGCACAAGACCACCAGTGTCTAACCACCAGTGACTGCACACTTGAACACACACACACACACACACACACATACACACACACACACAAGCACAGCTTAGAAACACAAGTCTTCCAAAGGATTCCTTGCCCAACGAAGGACACAAATAATATGGCAAGTGTCTCACATTTAAGTGAGGCAAGGGTGTTAGCCCTAACTCTTCCTCAGTAATTTATGCTACATACCTTACCCCATATAATAGGACAAAAAAAAAAAAAACCCCAAAAAACAAAAAAACAGAAAGCATAAAAATTGCATAAGAAAAGAAATGACATTATTTAACCTAAAGGTGAATTTTTAAAATTTGCTTTAGCAAATTTACAAGACACAGAACTATAAAAACCTTAGGGTATCTTTTCATACCAGCAACAATCAACAACAGTGATGTTTTAAAATCAATTAGTTCATTAATCATTATGAGAAAGAGAACTCTCAAGCATGCAAATATGTATGCATGAGCGGGTATGTGTGTCACAGTACATGTGTGGAGGAGGTCAGAAGGCAGTTCTATGTAGTTAATTCTTTCCTACCCTTATTCAGTTTCCATGGATTGAGCTCAGGTTGTCACAACAAGCAATTTATTCATTGAGCTATCTCATTGGCCCCAAAAATGATGTTTATGACAGTAATAAAATAACACAGTATCTGGGGATCATGTCAGACAAAAACTAGGCAAGCCATTTATGAAGACAATTATAAAACTTTATTGAAAGCCATGAAAGATGATCTAAATAAATTGATACTTACACTATGCTATAATGTTATAACCAGTATCAAAAAAGGTTGATCCTTGCCTAATTAAGGAAGGATTTAATGTACTGTTCATCAAATCCATGAGACATAATGGGTTTATTATAAAACTTTTGGAAGAGTAAAAGGAAGAAAATATACAATATATTCTCAAAGAGGGTAAAGAAATTGTATTAAGAACATATATTAATTGCCATTATATAGAAAAGAACAGTTTCAAGGCAGTAGATGAAACATTCAAAATGTATGATCAACACAAGTTTGCATCCAGAGTATACCAGCCCTCTTAGGCATTATTAAGAAGAAGTGAACCCATATGGTCATGAGGTACTGTTATAAATGTCCTAACAACAAATGAAAAGGCACTTAGCTGTACTATTCATCAGAGAAGGATAATGAAAAGCCAGAGGATACATTTGCATAAGACCAGACTAGTCTAATTTTAAAGTATGAACATAACCAACGTATGATGGAGAGACAGGAACTCTCATGCAAGGATAAATAGACAGAGGTGCCTACTTTGGGAATAAGAACAGGTTGCCAGGACTATACAGTTACAGGGCCGGGACACTCCTAGAAAAATCCTACACATGAAGTATGTTCTTCGTGGCTACAGAACTGTTTGTAGCAGCACAAAGAATTCAAGACAACAACCTGCAGGAAAATCCATGAATGAATAGAGACACAGTTAAATAATGGAAGACTGTACTGTGCGGGGCGGGGCGGGGTGGGGCGGGGCGGGGTGGGGCGGGGGTTGGGGGGAGAACAAATGAGCCACAGCTGTGTTCATCAGTGTGGACACTTCTCTTGAACAGAATAAACAAAACATTGGCTTTCTGTAGTAAACCACAGATTCAACTCAAAAGTAGGCAAAACCAATTAATATTATTTAGGAAATCATTATATATACCCACACACATATATGCATATACATGAAATAACAGTTGGTAAAACCACAGCCCTTGGATCAAATCCAGTGAGTGCCTGCCTTGGAATATGATGATTTCTTGGGTCATGTTGTGTCCCTTTGCTTATGTTATCTTGAAGCTGCTTTCTCATTTTAAGAGTAGAGTTGAGAACTTATAACAAAGACTGTATTTGTTCCTACACAGAAAAGATTCACAGCAAACCAAATGACTAACTCTAATTTAGAAATGGTGGCTGCCTTCCATATGATAGTCTGCATATGGCCAGAGAGGGGCTTTCAGTGCCCCCGGTCAGGAATTTTTCCTTAACACAGGTGACAGACACATGGATTTCCAGTATTATTCCCCCTTCGAGCACACATGAATGTTGTACATACCTTTTTTGCTTGCATGAAGCATTCTGTAATTTAAACTTTTTAGGAGGAAAGACTGGTTATGATGCTGCAGTCATCCTGTGGGTATCAAGGACATTCAAATCCTGTTTTATAGATTCTGTGTCAGGTACTGGCTATGACACCATCTTGTTTATGGACAGAAAGTAGTTCTCCTAACCTTCTCCAACAGCAGCTGCATCCACAAGTGAATAACTTTTAAGTGTTAGTTTTGTATACAGCTACATTGCTAAAAGTGTTTTTCAACTGTAGAAGTTTCCTGGTAGAGTTTTTAGGGTCTTTTATGTATACAAAATTTTCATCTGCAAATAAAGATATTTTGACTCCTTCCTTTCCTATTTGTATCCCCTTAAACTTCAGTTGTCTTTAATCCTCTAAGACTTCAAGTATTATATTGACTAGGTAAGGAGAGAGCAGACAGCCTTGTGTTTCTCTCTGTCTAATTTGTGTTGGCTAGGGGATTCCTGTAAACTACCTGTATTATGCTTATGTATATGCCTTGTATCCCTGATCTCTCTGAAACTTTTCTCATGAAAGGGTGTTGGATTTTGTCAGAGGCTTTTTCTACATCTACTACATCTACTACATGAGCTGATCATGTGGTTTTTGTCTTCCAGTCTATTTATGACATGGATTATGTTCATCAATTTATCTATGTTGAACCATCCCTGCATCTCTGGGATGAAGCCTACTTGGTCATGATGATCTTTTTGATGTGTTCTTGGATTTAGTTTGCAAATAATTTACTAAGAAATTTTGCCTCTATGTTCATATGGAAGATTGGTCTGTACTTTTCTTTTTGTTAGGTCTTTGTGCAGTTTAGGTACCAGGGTAATTTTGGCCTTGTAAAAGAGCCAGAAAAGGGCTATACTCTAGATTGCCAGGGCAGAAATTATCAACATATTTAGTAATCAATCATCTACATGTTTAGGAGAAAAAAGGTTAGGGCCATAAGCAGCTTGTCTCATGGTTGAAGAAATCCTAATGGAGCCAGATTCTTCCCCATCCTGACATCCAGCCTTTCTCTTCTGTTCAGACTGCTGCTCTTAGCAGCCCTGTGTGCAAAGGGACTTGAATATCATCTCATCTCACACTTTCGACATCAACATCATGTTTCATTGCTTTTGAGGACCAGGTCTGGGCCCAGGTGTGGACACATCTAAGTTCATGTACTTCCTCAACTGAACCTTTGCTCTCCAGCCGATGCTAGTGTTTGACATTCATTGTTTTGTATCAAGGCCATCTCAGCCACCCCAGCTTCTCTCAGTGATTCCAATTTCTCTCTCTTGTGCATCACCAGGTACACACACCCACCCACACACACACACACACACACACACCAGTATAGCACAGAACATCATATATAATCATCTGTGCCCACTGTCAAAGTCAACACCCCAGGTACCTGTAGAGATCTGGGACTAGTTTGTCATCAAACCGAGTACACAGGTTGTTGAGGACTTGCTCATGTTGTCCAAACAAGCGGATGTAGTTGGAGGATGGGAAAGGCTCCTTTGAAAAGCATGTGATAGTCTCCACCAACTTATAGTTGTTAAGGTATAGTCGGAAGTAGGTCCCCTTTCTCGCGTTACCCGTCACTACTTCTGAACCCTGGGTGAAAATGAGAATGGATCAGGAAAACAGTATCCAAAAAACATCCCTCAACCTGGGGAACTTTATTTTGGTAATTATGTTTTCAAGTATAATAGGCAAGTTTTATCTCGTTGCAAAGAACAGCCTTTGATGTGTCAGAAACAACATTTTTTATGACAAAGTGTTCCTCACCACATTTTAAATCATCATTAGATTGTTCTGAGCTTTAAAATTAGCTGCTGGGTGACCATCAATTGTCTATAGCTTAGTATCTTACCCAGTAAAGGAACTGGGTCCCTTTTTCTAAGTATGATAAGTTTGAAGTGTCAAATTTCACAGAGCCAAAACAAAACAAAACCAAAAACCAAAAACCAAAAACCAAACCAAACCAAACAAACAAACAAAAAGCCCCAAAAACAGAAAAGCCAGGCGGTGGTGGCGCACACCTTTGATCCCAGCACTTGGGAGGCAGAGGCAGGCAGATTTCTGAGTTTGAGGCCTGCCTGGTCTACAGAGTGAGTTCCAGGACAGCCAGGGCTACACAGAAAAACCCTGTCTCGAAAAACAAAAACAAAACAAAACAAAACTTCACAGAGCCCCGTTTTGAAAGCATCCTTGTCAACGTGATCAAGAGGATTTCTGGTTGTTTTAGAGAATACTTAAAATTGACACCGATGACAGGTGAAACCCGGTATCCCAGGCTTGGGAAGGAGGGTGACCCTTTGATAATAACTCAGTTCCCAGAAGGAAGCCCACAGGATATACCCCACACAGTCTGTAGATGACCTTTTAGTTTGTAAGTTGTTCAAGGTGTGGATTCTGCCCCTTGGAAATGGATTAAAACTGACTGGCATGTGAACCTGATGACTAGGAAGGGTTGCTGTAATCCCACAACACTGTTACAGTTTTGATTTCAGCCCTGACAGCCACCGGCTCCCTGTTGGCGCTCCATTCCCTGTTGACCTCAGTAGACAAACGCAGGCTGTGTTAGTGATGGCTGATCTTTTACTTCGCCTCAAGATTCTGAATTTGGTTCTCTCTAGCGCCAGTAATGCTTTTCCAAGTGCACCTAGGGTTAAGTGTTCACTCTGAACTTGAATGCGGCATTCAGAAATCTTCAGCAAATTCACCTTGTCTTAATCCCAAACATTCGCTTAGTCCTCGATCCACCCGAGGGCTTTATATAAACAGGGACACATGGTGCAATTGTTAATGTGACTGTCGACTTGCCAGGAACTACCTAGGACAGTGGTTCTCAACCTTCCTTATGCTGAAATCCTTTAATACAGTTCCTCATGTTGTGGTGACTGCCCCCCCCACCCCGTCTCTGCAACCATAAGCTTAGCTTCGTTGATACTTCATAACTGTTATTTTGCTATTTTTATACATCATAATACAAATACTTGTGTTTCTGATGGTCTTTGGGGGGGGCATCATGTGTGATCCACAGGTTGAGAACCTCTGACCTAGGGGGAAAAGCATCCAAGCACACTTGTGAGGGTATTAGGTTAGCCTCTGGGCATCCTCTTTGGTTTTATCTTGGTTAGGTTAATTGAGGTGCTAAAATCCATCCTAAAAGGAGGCAGCAAAAAAAAAAAAAAAAAAAAAAAAAAAAAAACCCTTTTTCCTTGCTTTTCTTGGAGTGTTTTATCACAGCAACAGGAAAACAACTAAGCCACACAGTTTAACTTTCTGGTTAAACTGAGGCAACTGGTGGGCGTTGTGGAATCACACTAGGGGACACAACTGCAGACAAGACTCTAGGTCAACTTCAAGTGCAATAGACTGGATATTTAGGGGACAGGGATGGTAGCATTGGGAAGAAACTGGGCAGTGTTGTTTCAAGGAGGAGGCTGGTGGTCACATGGAAATACACTCATGGTAAGAAACTACGTCCACAGCACACTTTTTATTTTCAAAATGGATCACATTAAGGAGCAGCAGTAATTCCACATTTTTGACATCATTAAAATTAAAATATGTGTGTGTGTGTGTGTGTGTGCATGTGTGTAGGTGCATGTAGAAACAAAAAAAGTCAACTCTGTACATTCTTCAGAAGCCACCTAGGCCTTTTTTTTTGGGTGGGCAGTGGGGCGGGGGGAGGGTCTCTCATTGGCCTGGAGCTTTCAGACTGGGCTAGACTGGCTGGCCAGCAACCCCCTGGGATTCTCTTGTCTCAGTCTCTGGCACTGAGGTTATAACAAACAAGTGCTGCACGGTCCAACATTTTTATCCAGGTTCTGGTAAAGACTTCAGAAAGAGCTCTGCTGCAGGATGTCTCTGCTCAGTTCCCTTCCCTCCCACCACGGTACTTCTCGAGCCCCACCTACTCTTGGGAAGTTTTCATTCACATGTACTGCCTTGAGTCTTGACTTTCCAAATCCTTCCTCCTTGCATGTGAGCATGTGACATCCACTTTACCTGGACATCCCAGAATAGTAAGCACCATTTCAGAACTGGAGTACACATGGGTATGCAGACAGAGACCTCCACTATGTGCCTGTCATGGTTTGAAATTGCTTGGCTCAGGGAGTTGCACTATTTGGAGGTATAACCTTGTTAGAGTAGGTGTGTCACTGTGGGCATGGGCTTTACGACCCTCATCCTAGCTGCCTGGAAGCCAGTTTTCTGCTAGTGGCCTTCCAATGAAGACATAGAACTCACAGCTCCTTCTGCACCATGTCTGCCTAGATGCTGCCATGCTCCCGCCTTGATGAT
The DNA here is from genome assembly GCF_011762505.2 of Arvicanthis niloticus. NCBI lineage: Eukaryota > Metazoa > Chordata > Mammalia > Rodentia > Muridae > Arvicanthis > Arvicanthis niloticus. The sequence goes on along the minus strand of NC_047659.1, from coordinate 115,971,682 downwards.
AATGGACTGAACCTCTGAACCTGTAAGCCAGCCCCAATTAAATGTTGTCCTTTATAAAATTTGCCTTGGTCCTGGTATCTTTCACAGCAGTAAAATCCTAACTAAGACAGAGGTCATGCAGCCATACGTCATAGAGGTCAGTTGTACTGGCTGGTTTTGTGTGTCAACTTGACACAAGCTGGAGTTATCACAGAGTTAGCAGCCTCCCTTGAGGAAATGCCTCCATGAGATCCAGCTGTAAGGCATTTTCTCAATTAGAGATCAAGGGTAGGAGGGCCCAGCCCACTGTGGGTGGTGCCATTCTTGGGATGGTAGTCCTGGCTTCTATAAGAAAGCAAGCTGAGCAAGCCAGGGGAAGCAAGCCAGTAAGAAACATTTCTCCATGGCTTCTGCATCCACTCCTGCCTCCAAGTTCCTGCCCTGTGTGAGTTCCTGTCCTGATTTCCTTTGATGATGAATTGTTGGGCCTTGGATGATGTAACTCCATTTAACCTGCACCCATCAGTCACATAGGACACAAGTAGAGGTCTCCACCTCCAGAGATTTAAATATTAATGAGTTATCTAAAGGCCAGGGGTGTAGCTAATTAAGTTATTCCCTCCCCTTTTTCCCCTCCCTATAAAAGTCAGACTCCCCTGGCTTTTGGCGGGAGCGCTCATCATCTACACCCACTCACCATGCCATGAACAATAAAAGCTTTGGGAAACTCCATGTGTTGCCTGATCTGCCACCGCCAGGTTCCCAGCCTTTGGAACCTCGAACCGCAACCGCAGCCGCAGCCGCCAGCCCATGGCGGCTGTGTGAATGTGGGACCCTCTGCCTGCGGCATGGGAAGCCCGCTGGGACCCCACCACCGGACTCCCTCCCCCCTTGAGGTTTTTCCCCACAATGAACAGCTATGTGGAAATGTAAGCTGAATAAACCCTCTCCTCCCCAACTTGCTTCTTGACGTTTAGTGCAGGACTAGAAACCCTGACTAAGAGTACCTTTCCTGGATAAAATGCAGACTATCAGGTTTGTCATCAGCAGTTTGAGAATTAGCCTCCTAACCCCTTGGCAGAAAGGGATGATTTTAGGAACAAGCCAGTGAGTGTTGCATGAGCGTTGAGTGAGAGGTCACGCCTTCTTAGTGAAGCGGGGCTTGCAAAGTGCTAGAAATATTCCTAGGAAAGCTGTTTGGGGGGTCCCAGCCAGCCCCCCCCCCCCCCAGTATCGCAGATGTAATGCTGGCTGTTAGCTTCCCTCCCTGTTCACTAGAGAACAGGGATAGCAAACCCACAAGGCCTGGCTGCTGCCTCCTCCTTTAGTCTTTTTTTATGCTGAATGAATGAGAATAGGGTATGCAGCCACCAAAGAGACTAACCTTGTGGGTTATTAACCCGTCCATGTGGGTGGCTTTGCAAGGAACTTTGCTGGCTACCACACATTCAAGTTATTGAGGTCTCCTTTGTGTTCTAGAGGCTGTTGTGGGCTCTTTATCCTAAGCTCAGCACTCCAAGGTTGGGGCGATGGTTAGTTGTTATAGCAGTGGGGACATGATGAACTGTTAAGGATATATCTGGTAGCCTACTGGCCAGGGGCCAACCACAGTCTGAGTAGAACATACCACCCAATAACAATGACAACCTGTTACATAAAGGTGGTAGCTTTAACATTGTTTCCAACAAAATGATTTTATTTATTTATTTATTTATTTATTTATTTATTTATATGACTGAAACTCTGCCGTATCAGCATTGTAGTAAACACATCATGCTCCACAGTGACCAGGGCTTGAAAAGACTATCCAGTAAACAGCCACTCTAAAGAAAGAAACGGAGAGGAGGTCTTGCTGGAGACTGATCTTAGCTACGGAAGGCACGTTGTATCTATCTTAATGAGCTTTGGCACTGCGTTAGCATAGCTGAGGGTGGGGTGGAGCAGTCTGGAAACTTGGAGTGCCTTGAGATACTGCACATCAGAGAATTCACACACAAGCTGGCTTCTCAGCCACAGAGCAAGTGTCCACAGTTCTGCCCATTCCTACTGACACCTGCTGCCCTGATTTTTTCCCCCTGATTATATAGGTCAAAAAATCACTCTGGAGTTCACACCAAACAGAAGACATGGGATTAGCCTTGGTGTTCAAGAAGCCAAGTCCCCAGCTCTTGTAACAAACACAGGATTTAAAATGTCATAGTATCCGAGGCAGAATTTGTTGTGACAAATTTCTTTACTTTGTGGCACATAAGCCAACCAAGCATGTGGGCCAGAATCTGTAAATCAGTTCATTCTGGAGGTGCCTCGGGGTCTTTTCTTCTTTCATGAAGGATCGTGGTAGGAAGAACTCATGGATGACAGAAGTGCCTTCTTAACTTTACCATACACAACTTATTGAGAACTAGAAAAGTCTAAGGTCAGTCTGGACTATGTCCATTATAAGAATAGTAATTCAGTTTCCCTGGGGGGAAGCATCTTCGGTGGGCTACACTCTTGACCAGCTGGCTGTATTTAGGTGACTGCCTGACCATTTTGGCAACAATTTTGCATGAATTAATTCCAACTTTAAAAGATTGCCATGAAGCCATCCTACATTTTTTTCTTAGAAAATAAAATGGGAAAAAAAATCTGTTTAGATCTTCTGTACTAATTAAGAAGGAAGCCCACTTGGCAAAATGGTTAATTAAAGCCAGGGGTCCTGTTCAAATACTGTCATAGCATCAGCCAAAGAATCTATTTGAGTTGCACCGTTATTAAAATTCTCATTATCCAAACCCCCCTTCTATGCATTCTGACTCCATGCAAAGAATGCAGAGCCATGGTAGGCACACGAGGAATCATATAGTGTTTGTTGAAGACTCTGGTTTGGTCTCAAATCAAGCCCAGCATTTCCTAGCCCTTGTGTGGATTAGGTGCTGTTGCTTATCAATGGTGACTAAAGAAGACAGCCTATGAGCTCTCTGTATACAGGACACCTGAAGGAATGTGGAGGCAGAGTGGGCACAATGGTGTTTGACTGCAATCTCCATCTCAGGAGGAGGCTGGGGCGGGAAAGTGCAAGTTTGAGGCCAATTCTTGAGCTTGATAGTATGACACTGTAGAAAAACACCAAACAGCACCCCCCACCCGCCCACCCCGCTCCAAATATAAAAGCATATAAAATACCATATGTCTTTTCTCCTAGAAGAAAGAAGTTTCACTATTATAAAGAAGCAGAATTTACAAGAATTTGCATATTAACTGGCTATCTGCTTTGCTCCAAGCAATGTAAATGATCAGAAATGATTTGCTCTGTACAAAGGGTCAGTAATAATTCCAGGAATGAAGACAGGTGGAGTGATTTATTCAAAGTCCATGAGAAGCAAATGGAAGAAGGACTCTGCTTCCTGAATGGGGAGGAGCTAGGAGCCAATGACTTGTGACACTTTAAATACCCACTTTTCTTATAACGTTTAAGGATTTTTCTAGTATATTCTACTTTTATCAGATTGACCAGAACCTGCCACATTGCTAGCCCCCCTCCCCTAAGAAAATCTGAAAATAAGAAAAAAATAAATAAAAAAATAAAAATAAGAAAATCTTTATGTTAAGTTGGTCATGTCATTGACCCTCAAAAATATTCAGAAGACAATGGAACGGAGAGGATCTACCTCAATGAAGAAAATTCAAGTGTGACACGAGAGAAAGGGAGTCACTATTTGACAAGAGGCCAGCCTGGGACCATCTGGCAGAGGAGCTTCCTTGAGGGGCTCTCCAATTGGCCAGCCAATGAGAAGTCCCACCCACAGCTCCCACGTTTCCCAGATAGCCTTTCTGTGTAATTCATGGATGGGAGGAAAACAGTTGGGCCTGGTGGCCACTCCTGGTCCAAAGAATATGCTTGCCCCAGAGTTGCAAAGGCAGATGTTTATAACCTGATCATGTATTAAAACCTAACAATGGCTTACATACTGAACAATGGATCTTCAGTATGTAAACTGCAGTATACCTGGATAATACAACATCACTCAGTATTTAAGGATATGGGCCGAATGGCATGAAAAAACATGAAAGGAACTTACATGTATATTACTGGGTGAAATAAGCCAGTCTGAAAGGCCGCATGTGGGGGTTCCCATTATATGATGTGTTGGTTAATTGGTAAATTGTCAATTTGATGGAATTTAGGGTCACCACAGAAGCAAAGCTGTGGGCATGCCTGTGAGGGAGTTTCTAGGTTAGGTTACCTGAGGATGGCTACATCCCATGGGCTGGGGTCCTGTACTGTAGACAAAGGAGAAAGGCAGCAGAGCACAAACATCTCTGTCTCTCTGCTTTCTCACTGCGTAATGCGACTACTGCCTCAAGTTCCTCCCTTCTCTGTCATGAGGACTGCATCCTCCAACTGTGAGTTCAAATACACCCACAAGCTGCTTATTGTCAAGCGTTTGGTCACAGCACTAAGAAGAGTAACTGAAACAAATGACAATTTTGGAGACAATAAGGCTTAAAGGTTACTAGTTCTTCATGTGGCAGAAAGAACGAAGGATGGGACACAGAGGAGATTTTAGTAGGGTTCTGTATGGCACTGTGGTGACAGATGCACTGTAAAGACCCTCTAGAATGCACAGCACCTAGAGACCTGAGAGTTAAGGAGTCTGCTGATAATGATGTCCTAATAAGGCCTACCAGCTCTGATGGCTGCACCACCTTGGTGAGAGATGTAGATAGTTGCTGTGTGTGTGTGTGTGTGTGTGTGTGTGAGAGAGAGAGAGAGAGAGAGAGAGAGAGAGAGAGAGAGAGAGAGAGAGAGAGAGAGAGAAGGGGAACAAGGAGAATCTAGGAAATCACTGTAACTTGTGCTTGAGTTTGTCATGAAGTTAAAACTACTCTTTTTTAAATCTATTAAGCAAAGATATGTTAAAGCAGCCATAAACTTAATTATCTCATGATCTTTGGGAGTTAGAGATTGGGGGTAGCTTTGCTGGGAACTCAAGGTCTCCTAGGCTTTCAGTCAAGAGTTTGGATGGAACAAGAAGCATCTAGAAGCTTGAATGGCACTGATTCTAAGGCAGGTCACTCATACAGCTGGTGTAGGCATCCTCAATTCTTTACTATAACCGACCTCACCGAAGGGTTGCCTGAGAAACCCCACCCTTTGGCAGTTGACAACCTGGAAAGGGACAAGGTGGAGTCACAGTATCTTCATGTCATTGATAGAGCTTTGGAAACCACACACTGTCGTCTCTACAATACCCTGCAGGCTATACCAGTCAGTTCTGCTCCCTTTGGGAGTACACCACATGATGGTGTGAGGAGCAAAGACTTCTGGGGGGCCATTTTAAATCTTGACATGCACAGTGGGTATATGATGTGTGAACCAAAGACTTTGAGTCAAAAATTTACTTTCCCTTCAAAACAAATTTTATGAACAGAGATAAAGTAAAACTCAAGATCAATACTTACAAAATCAGGCTGTGACCTTTGTAGATCCAAGGGAGTTGGGATGGCAGGTTTGGAAATATGCAGATAATGATAAGACCCAGGAAGAATCCCTCCTAGAGGAAATGGCAGGTGTCCATATCAGAAATGAATTATTGGTTTGGCAGAGAACAGTTCACATTTTATCAAAAACCCACAAAGATGTCTATAATGTCTGCTCCTGAAATTGCAGCCAATTATCAAGGAAGGCCCTAGGGTGGTGGAACTTTATTTAGTCAAATCAATACCCTATACTATAGCCACCAGGGCAAGATGAGCATAGATGTGTCCTGTGACTTCCTGCACCTTCCTATATGTTAACCCATGGCTATCAAACCAGACCAAAAGCTCCAGAATATTGCCATGGACTTGCCATTTCTGACATTCCTCCAAATAAACAAAATATTAAAAACTGTATTTTATGTAGATAATTAACAAAGTCCCTTGCTCAATGCTTTAGAAAACTATTCTATTTTGTAGCTATGCTTGAGTCTGACCAACCTCTCCTCTTGGAGGCTTTCTGTTCTCTTATCTGCCTGAGGTCATTTCCTAAGGTCCCACCCAGAGGAGAAGCAAAGCAGGCATCTCCTTAGAAGGAGGAAGACAGGGATGGAAAGTGGGCCTTGGTCTCCTTGGCCTGGTTTCCATTTACTAGAACAGGTTTCATAAATACTTTCAGGGCTTATGTATGTATGCTTTGCAAATTAGCCTGTGAACCTCCCAGAAGTGAACATCGAATTCTGTAAATATGTGGTTTTTTTTCTGGTGGTAAGGTCCACAATGACTAAAGACATGGTTTTAAAATATCTCTTCTCTCTATCTCCTTTTCTTCTCAACATAATAAAACCTGTCTTCCTCTTCCTGTGGGCAGTCCAAGGTGACCTGTGAAAATGGTTCACTCCCCTCTTGACTCAGAAAACTCTACAAAATCAGGCAGATCAAGAGGTTCATACCCTTACATTGGCTTCAGAATTCCCATGAAACTGCTCAGGCTGTCAAAGATATGCAAATCCTAAAAGCTACCAATTATCTGAAGGATGTAATTGTTAAGGAGTAATGTGCACCATTTTGTCGGCATAATGATAGAGCCTGTAGATATTCTCAAACCAAACAGTAGGGCTGGACATGGGATTGATGGCCCCAGAAGAGAGCTTAATTCCTGGTGCACATACTTAAAGCTGCAGAGAGAGATCTGAACTTAAAAGTGTTGGGTATAGATTCTGTAGTTATTGAACATAGCCAAGCCAACAAGGAACCAAGACATGTTTTTGAACTTAAAAAGCCCATGGTTGCATTAACCTATACACTGGTTCCCCCTGCCACACAGAGGGGACTACCATTAAAAAAAAAGGAACAAATTGTTTCTAAAGATTGCACAGAAGAAAAAGACACCCCAGAAGAAAATGAATACACAGAAGCTTGGGATACAGGAATAAGTTAAGCATAAAATAAGTGCAAAAAAATCCACCCTGCCTTACATATGAAATTATCTCCTTAGGGGTCAGCAAGGCTTAGCGAGTAAAAAGGGGCTGTTTCACAGCTGTAAATGGCTGTGCCTACCTATGAAGAGAGCAGGCTAAGGAGGCTGGAGAGGTGGCTCATGGTAAAGAACACTTGCTACTTTGCAGATGACTAGAGTTTGGTTCTCAGCACCCATCTGGTGACTAATAACTGCCTACAGCTCCAACTTCAGGGTATTCCGTGCACTGTTCCAGCATCCACATATGTGTGGTGCACAGACATAAGGCAGTACAACGTTACACATAAAAAGAAAACAGATACATATTTAAAGACAGAAGGCTAAGGAACGGGCCGCAGAAGGGTCTCTTCATCTCTGAACCTATGACAAGGATGGAAACTTAGGAAATAATGTCAAGGCAAACCACTGTCTTCCATCCCTGAGATCTCTGGGCAAGTTACTGATGATTTTCCAGTCTATAAAATGGGGACTGTTGGGGGGGGTGCTAATAAATGCCCAATGTGCATAGGTCCAGAATAATGATATGGTCATGTTCACAGTAGATGCTAGAGAAAGGGGATGGGTTCCTACTCCACCTCTATGACATCCCACTAAAGACCAAGAGCTATGTTTAAGAGAAACATGACTGGCTGCTCTAAACACTGACATCGTCAAATGAGAGGGGGAAAAAGGAGCCTTCTACATACCGTGGATCTTGGCTCCCTTGTACATGGGGATGAGGCGGTCAAGGTCAGCTGGAGGTTCAGTCACAGGCTCAAGGGTTGGGTCAAAGAGACTGAGCATAGTTGCAGCCAGCTGAAAGCCAATTTCTTTGGAACTGAAATTGCTGTGAGTCCACTCGTTTGAATAATATCGGTTGGAGAATTTAGTGAGGGAGCCAGCAGCTCTGATGGCTATGTCGTTGGTGTGGAAGGTAGTATCAATCACAAGTCGGCCATCATAGACAAGGCATGCGTCATTAAATGCTTTAAATGTTTCATAATCCACATTCTTCTTGTAGAAGCTGAAGAATGCCTACAAGGTGAAGAACAAAAACCCCCGTAATTAATGGGTGTGATGGTTTGAATAAGAATGGTCTCCACAGGCTCATATGGTTGATAGAACTGTTTGGAAAGGATTAGAAGGTGTGGCCTTGTTGGAGGTGGTGTGTCCCTGAGGGTGAGATTTGCAAATCCCACAAAATTCTCAGCTTTTACTTTCCCTTTGCCTCCTGCTTACAGATCAGACATAGGCTCATAGCTACTGCTCCAGTGCCATGCCTGCCTGCCTGCTGCTATGCCCCCTGCCTGATGGTCATGTACTCTGAAACACTCTGAAACTGTAGAGGAGCCCAGTGAAATGTTTCCTTTTATAAATCGCCTTAGTCATGATGTTTCTTCACAGTAATAGAAAAGTGACTAAGACAACCTTTTTTGTGTTTCTTGCTGGGGGATCATGAAGCTGGGTAAGCACTCCACTGGGTATTGCTCTTGATTTCACCTGCCCCAGAGTGTGAACACTCCTCAGGGTACAGAAAATGTCCACTGACAGTTTATCATAATTCTGTGTGACCAAGATGGGAGACGGAAGAGAGAAGGGGGGGGGGGGACAGAGGAGATTCCAGACCTTTGATATGAAGAGCATACTAAGATCATCCTAAGCCACTCCTTGTCATTCAATGTGTATATGATAGGAAAAAGAAAGATGTCAAGTGAGGGAAGCGCTAGCCCAGGGATGAATATTTTTGCCCCATGAGAAGACTTTCATCGGTACAGGCCGTGTTTCCCCTGTGGTCTAACACTTACAAAGTTGCCCCTGAGTGTCCTTCACCTCTTGAACCTTTGATAATCTTCAAAATCATCCACAAAAGTTCTACCTGTTAGCGGTTTTCTAACCTTTGTTAGTTATGGCTAAGTAACACATTTAACAAAGATTTTTATGGTAATTTTTTTAGCTGTGTTTAGCTGTTACCCACACTGCTCTGGGGCACTTTTGTCTCAGTTGGACTTTGCACAGCAGTAGTTCCACACTGGAAAGTGAAACAGCAAATCTAACAAAGATTTGATAGACTCATTCATTCACAGGTGCAGACAGGTGTGTCCCTGCTAGATACCTGTCAAGACTATAGGAATCTCTTGGTGAAAAAATTAAATATGAAGATTAATTAAATTAAATACATAATTGGATAGAGTGATACCAGTACACATGAAGACTTTCTTGAGAGCTACCACAGCTGGGGTTTAGACTGGCTGGAGACTGCACACCTGCCAGGAACCCAAGAGGCATGGCTACTCGGCAGGAACAGAAAACCTATGATTTAGGGTAAAACACCAATTTCTGTTTGTTTGTTTTTAAAATCTGTATCTGTTTGCATGTGTATGTGTGTGTGCATATCTATACACATGTGTGGAGGTCAGAGTTATTATATAGTAGTAGACATCCACAGGTTTTGAGATGGCTTCTCTGACTGGCCTGGAACTCATTGAATATGCTCGGTCAGCTTGCTAGTGGGCACAGTGGTCCGCCTGACTCTACCTCCCCAGATCCAGGTCTATCATCACCATGCCCATTGTTTGTTTTCTTCACCAGTTTCAAGGCAGCTCTGGTTCTGGAATGGTGGAACAATGCCTTGAGACTGGCTCTTCCACCCAAAATAACCATAAACTCTAGTCAAAATGGAAGGACTGTGACCAAGGATCCTGACAGCTATTTAAAGTCTGGGATATTATGTATGACCATAAAAAGATGAAGCAATGACCAGCATGAATCTAATTTCCCATACTTGGAAGCTTTTAAAAGATAGTACGCTATAGGCATTTCATGATAAAATAAAAGAAATAAAACCTCTAATAAAAAAAGAGTTGGTAAATTTTGAAGTAATATCAACAGATTTTTCTGGTTAAAAGAACAAAGAGAAAAAATTCTATTAAAACAAACACAGCTTTAAAGCCTCAGGAAACACTATATAATTAGGGATATAATTAAAGTATAAGGGAAGAATGGGGCCTAATAATAGCCAAGAATTTGCTAAAATTTAGTGAAAGCCAGGAATTTATACACTCAAGAAACTCAGTGAACCACAGGTAAGATAAAAACTTAAAACATAATAAACATAAACCATCAACTGCATCAAACTTTTGAATGTCAATGACAAAGAGGAAGCCCTGAAGCCATACCCAGGAAATGATAAATTACATCCCAACAGGAACAGTGTCTTCAATGTCCACTAACTTTTAAGTCAAAATGCTATAGTATTTGAAACATGGTAAGAAATGAATTCAAAGTTGGAAAGACGCGTGTTAGCCCCAAATTCTATATCCAGAAAAAAAAAAAAAAAACCACATTTTAAAAATATTTGCATTTACAAATACAAATATTTATTGCTATCAGACTGACCATACACAAAGCACTGACAGAAGGTGTTTAGGCGAAGGGAGACCTATATTTTTAAAAACAAAAGAAAGAGCTACAAGAATGAGAAAAATATCTGTACAGACATAAAATAGGTTTTTTAGTTCTTTAAAACATGAAGCCGGGGGGATATAATTCAGTTGGTAGCGTGCTTGTCTAGAATGTGAAGAGCCCTAGCTAGGGCTTGGTCCTCAGCACTGCACAAACTGAGAATGGTGCTACACGCCTGTTATCCTAGTACCTGGGAGGTAGACGCAGAAGGATCAGGAGTTCAAGACCATTCTCAGCTACACAGAGAAATGGAGGCCAGACTAAGCTCCTTGAGACTCTTCCCATCTTCCCATCCCTACACACCCGCCATGTCCAAACCCTGGAAATCTCATCCTGAGATCAGCAGAAGTAGGATCACTCACCCCCTGCCCTGGGCCTGCATGTCCCAGTACATGTAGCCCTGTGCCCCCACCTTTGCCCTCTGGAAGAGGTCATATACCCCAGTAGCCAGGTTAAACTGCCTCTCCCATTATAAGGTCATGTCCATCAGCACATGGAATTCCTCCTTATGCTAATGAGGCATCCTCAACACCCTGGCCCTGGCCAATGATGTATGCTTACTCCATAGCCCCTATTCATAGTTCTACTCAGAGTCCTACTCATAGCCCATACTCATAGCCCCTACTCACCACCAGTCCTAGGGTTTATAGAGTCTTTGTTCCCCTCATTAAAATGAGCTGTCTCACTGAAGCTGCCTCTGGAGAGTCTGTTCTCTTCACACTCACAACCCCTGAGGTTCTTGACTCCATTCTCCTCCCAGGATCCACACGTTGTGAATGGGCAGGGAAGTGGAGCCTGAACAGCACAGTGCATTCCACAGTGATAAGGTCACAACTCACAAGGTAGATAGCCAAGTTTTAACAGTTCATGGGCTTAACAGCAGGACAAAGAAAGGAAAAGAAAGTAATTAAAGAGAGAAACAGAAACTTCTAAAATAATGAGAGATTTTAATAATGTTACACCTAGCAATTACTGTATTTAGTCCCAAACCATTGGTGAAATACAGTAAATATAAGTAAAGAGAATCCAGCAACAATACAGTCACATAGAACTAATTATTAGTTACAGAAACAGTATGTCCAATAGCTACTGAATACTTACTAATGGCATGTACACAAAATTCTAAATTCCCTTACACATAAAATACATCCTCGTTCTTCTTAAAGGATTGAATAATCATAAACAATAGCATTGAATTAAAAATCAATAAAAATATGTTTTGTAGGAAACCATGAAATATTAAACCAAATGATACATAATCTAGGGGCAATAAAGAATCATAAGGAAGGCAGACAATATTTTGGCCAAAGTGTAAGGAAAAATTCAGTACATGAAAAATTTTTGAGAGGCAGCTAAAATACTGAGGCAAACTGAGGGCAGTATTAAAAAAAAAAAAACACTGTCGATGACTTAACAACTCTACCTAACAACAGCAGAAAAGAGGACTAAGTAGATCCAGTGCAAACAGAAGGAAGAGAATAACCATGGAGAACAAAACCAGTGGAAGAGAGAATGAGCTGCCTTTAGTGAGAAGTAAGCTTTGATTTTTATCTTTGAAAAAAACATCAATAAAATCAACAGGTCTTCATTTTAGACAGCTTAAGATAGAGAGAGGCCTGGGGACTGAACCCAGTTTGTCAGTGTCAGAAATAAATGAGGTGGGAGACTTCCAGAGAAGATGGCTGATGAAGCAGAGATGATGAGGATGATGATGATGATGTCTCTATTCTAAAGAGAGGAAATGAGAGTGGGCCTTGGAAATCCACAAAGGAAGTGAAAAATATACACGGACAAAGGATAAGACAACAACAAAATGGGATGCAGAGCAGTAACCATAATGTAGCCTTGGCCCACAATTCCTTGGGAGGGGGAGGGGGCAATAGCACAAAAGCCAGATGGAAGATGGACAGTCTTAGTCTCAGGAAAGGCCTACAGCCACCATAAGACTCAAAGCCCATCACCAGCTTTGGGAAGACAATGATTTCTCTGGTATACATGCCAGTGAGGAGCAATAAATCCTACTTTATTGCACTGTGTGACTCAGGGTGTGATGGGATGCTGTCTTCAAAGATAAGCTATTGTTAAAAACTGGGCTGCATCAGGGAACCTCAGTTTTGCTGTCTGAGGGAAGACCCAGAGAGGCCACTGTAGGAGAGAAGGAGAGATGGATGCTGACTTGACAAAGACAGACGTAGGTAGCAGGAGGCTCCTCTCAGACTGAGTTGGGCACAGAAGAGACACCTTATCCTCAGTGGCCAAAAATAGATTGAAGCAACTGAGAATACCCTGCAGTGTGATGGCTCTGGGCCTGAAATGTGTCAATGTGAAAAGTGTCAATCTCTGAAGCCACCTATCTACATTCACTGTTGCAGAGACTGAGACCTTTAAAGGTCCAGAGGGGTACACAATTCCCACAACGCCGTGCTTGCGTAAGATTGATTAAAATCAGAAGGTCTTGAAAATATGAAGATGGGTCCCAAGTCTGTGCTGATTTCAGTGGTGTGATTAGATTTTAGTCTCAGTACATTTGGAGACATCTATATGGGTAAAACATTAGTCACCTCATGGGGTATGATCTGGGGAGTTCTGAAGGTGGAAGGAAAAAGAACTCACCTAGCCCAAAGACTGAAAAGTTAAATGTGGCTTTAGAGGTTCCTGTTACAGAAAATAAGACAGGAATGTGCTGATAACCTATATGACAGCTCTCAAAAGAAGAAATTGAAAGGACCAGTGAGTACTTGAAAAGGCGTTCAACATCCTTAGCCTAGAGGGAAATGCAAAGTAAAACAACTCTGAGATTCTATACCACTTCAGTAAGAATGCCTACCACTGAGAAATAAATGAAGCCGGGCAGTGGTGGCAAATGCCTTTAATCCTAGTGCTTGCAAGCAGAAGCAGGAAGATCTCTTTGAGTTCAAGGCCAGCCTAGTCTACAGCAAGTTCCAGTATGGTCGGGGCTACAGGGAGAAACACTGTCTCAACCAAACCAAACCAAACCAAACAAAACAGAAAATGACAACACTTTGTTTGTTTGTTTGTTTAGTGCCAGGGTCTCTTGCTGAATTTGGAGCTGGACAACGTGACTAGACTTTCTGGTCCCTGGTTTCCAAGGATCTGCACATCTCCATGCCCCTAGCACTGTGATTACAGGCACACAACACAGTGCTCAGTCATTTACATGTGTTTTAGTTAGGGTTTTACTGCTTTGAACAGACACCGTGACCAACGCAAGTCTTACAGAGGGCAATATTTAATTGGGGGTGGCTTGCAGGTTCAGAGGTTCAGTCCATTATCATCAAGGTAGAAGCATGGTAGCATCCAGGCATAGTGCGGGCAGAATTGAGAATTCTGTATCTTCATCTGAAGGTTGCTAGCAGAATACTGGCTTCATGGTAGCTAGGACAAGGGTATCAAAGCCCACACCTACAAGACCACACCTACTCCAACAATACCACACCTCCAGCAGTGTCACTCCTTGAGCCAAGCATATACAATCCATCACAACATGTTTGCTGGAGAGCCAAATTCAGGCCCTTAAGCTTACATGGCAAATATTTAACCAACTAAGTCATCTCTCCGGCCAAATGCCACCAATTTTGACCAACTTAAATGAAGCAAATAAATTAAATACTGTAATCTGCCCAAATAGACATGAAGAAGTAGAAAATTTAAGTAACCTTTTAGCTAGTAGAGAAATTGAATTTGTCCTCAAAACTTTTCCTATACTATATGTTCCACCCCTGGATAGTTTCACGGGCTAATTTTATTAACATTCAGAGAAGTAATGTCAGCCTCACACCAGCCTTTTAAGATAATGCAGAGGGAAGAAGCATCACCTAACATTTCACATGGCTAACCGAGCTCAAACTTCCAAACCCTACAGTGGTAAGTACCTTTCCCTTCAAAATACTTCTAAATAATTCAAAATAATTCTAAAACATACTAACAAATAAAATTAAGCGATACTTAGATGGATAACCATGGGTAATTAGGATTTGTTCCAGAAATTAGACTGTGTTAAAAACTTTGGAAAAGTAATCAATGTAATCCACTGTATGTATAACACTAGAGAGAAAAGACTATGACCCCTTTGAAAGCTATTGGAAATTCACTTGATGAAACTCAACAGCCACTGAGAAAACTTCTGTACAGCATAGGAATGAATGGGTACTTCCTCCATCTGATAAATGATACTAAGGAGGTCCACAGAAACTCCATCCTGACAGGAAGGCCTGGAGCTCTCTCCTGAGGACCTCTGCTTTCCCTCCTCACCAGCAGGACTGCAGGTGCTGGGCAGTAGAAGAAAACAAGGATTTGAATAAAAGTCTAAATACCACAAAGGGAGTAATAAATAGCTTCTTCACAACTTTACTCATCGTGCATATTGCTTGCATTGTATGCTTATGCATTTAGAAACCAATCCTCAGAACAAGAAGCTAAATTTGGCAATGTTTCAGAGTGCAATGTTTATTTAAATTGCACATTGAATGTTATCCACGATCAATCGGAAAACCAAATTTAATCCATTTACAACAGGCCAGACACTTAATAAAAGGAATACATGCACGGCCAATGAGTGCATGAGACAATGCCTTTATCATTAATTACCAGGGAAGCACAAATCAAAAATACAGCGGTGTACCATGGAACATATGGGAAGTGGCTAAAGGCCGAAAGCCTGAGAATACTAAGTGTCAAATAGAAGGAAAGAGCACTCAGAACTTTTCAATAAAGTGCTTGTGGAAACGTTACCTGTAAACTAGCACCCCTACTTTGGGGGGCAGTAGGTAGCTCCTTTTCAGTTAACTAGTGGGTTTAACTGAGATGTCACCATACACTTAAATCATTGTATTTTATTTTTTTATTTGCTCCCCATAACCTCCCTTGGTAGCTTCCTCTCTCTGAACAGTCTCCTGTTTTTATGTCACATATATCCCATTTCCCTGTCTTGTCCCACCCCCCAACACACACACACACACACACACACACACACACACACACACACACACACTTCCCAATCACTTCCTTCCCATATAACTTCCTTTTGTACTTTCACATCAGTTGAGGGCTTCTAAAAAGGTAAATATTTTGGGGGCAAGCAGACCGTGCCACCAGACAGAAGAACTGGTAAGGGTGAGTGAGCTCAGACCCTGGGAATCTTAGAGACTTGAGATCTCAGCAGGAGTCTAGTTGCTCCCTACCCATTTCTGCACCTGTTCTGGAACAGGTAACCATGACACTCCTCTGAGAGGACCATGTCCATCAGTCACACATTGCAACACCTTGAGTCCTTTCCCATGCAAATAGAGTATCACTGGCATCTTGAACTGAGTCAATAGGAAATACCTACCCTCAAATCCCACCCCACTCCTCAGTGTATAGACAGTCCCTGTCTACATGGACTAAAGCACACAAGTTGTTTCACCGAGGATCGCCTGAGACTGGCTGTTTTTACTGAGCTGTAACACTCGGGAAAGAGTTTTCTCTCCCCGAGCATCCCTTTCTGGACCTTAGACCCACCTGGCTGGCCAGGCTAAAGCTGCAGCCAATGCCTCTGCCCCCTCTGCCACTGCCACTAGCTGACTAGAGACACCCAGGCCTTCCCCACACAGACCTTCCAAATCTCCTCCATTCTCTTCTAAGAGCTGTAACACTCCTGGTATTCTTAGCTGGTCCAGACCCCTGTGGAGCCTCTACATCCTGGCTCCACTATGACCTCTGGGCAGACAACAAATATTCACTCCTGTATCTTCTAGGCATTCTTTAGGTAGTATGTAATGTATACAAGGATGTGCATGCCAGGCAAATTATAACCCAACTGTGGTATATCCATACATTGTGTTAGTTCCCAGACATAGGAACAAATAACTATCCTTCTGTGATACTTTGTAACTTTTTAAAAATTGCTATGCTAATTAGCCAAAGAGGAAAATTAGCCTTCAATATGGGAGTTTGGTTATAAAATCTAGGAGTTTTATACCACAGATGATTTTTTACACTGTCTATTTTAGTTTCCTAGAACCATTGTAAAAAAAAGTGTCACAAACCAGATACCTCAGAACATCAGACATGTATTTTCTTATAGTTCTGAAGACTTGAAATCTAAAATCAAGGTATCATGGCCAAACTCCCTCCAAAGGCTCTAGGTAGCAGTCAAGTCAGACTCTTCCTGGCTTCTGGTGATGGCTGCCTTGTTTGCCATATGATTTACAGCTGACAATACTCCAATTCTCTGTGTCATCCCAAGTCATTCTTCCTTATGTACCATTAAATGGCTCTCCTCATGAAGAGCACATGGAATTCAGAGCCCAACACAGACCCAGGATGACCTTGTCTTTACTTGCTTACACCAACCAAGACTTACTCCAAATAAGGCCACATTTGCTGGTGCTGAGAATCAGGACATCAGCATGTATGTCTGAGAGACAGGGGAAACCTGGGAACCCATAACAGCACCGGCAGTCGAGAGACATGTTCATTTCCATCTCAAGTTGCCTAACTCCCTGACGGATGATGATGCAAAGAGAGGGCTAAACACTTCCCTTTCCTAACCGTTCACACATAACAACTATTGGCAAAGAAAGATGCAAACCATAAGTCGGCAGAGCCTTGGACATGTCTCCAGAAACCATTCTCTGTGAGACAACGCAGGTCTGGTGGTTTGAATGAGAATGGCTCCCAGGGGTTTGTAAATTTGAATGCTTAGTTTCTAAGGAGTGGCGCTATGTGAAAGGACCAGGAGATGTGGCCTTGTTGGTAAAAATGTGTCACAGGTGCATAGGGGTTGATGTCAAAAGTATCTCCTCTCCAGGAAAATGATATCAGGATGGGTATGGCCATCGTGCCTCACTGGACAATGACAGGACGACCGGAGCCATTACAAGGTCCCCTTTAATTACTGGAGGTCAGGCCTCTATCCCCACCTTGGCAAGATTAGAATTACCACAGCCCTTCTATACTTGGAGAAGGGAGGAGATGTCAAGGGCAGCCCTGCCTTATACACTGAAGGCCTAAAATCAGCCATAAGCCTAAAGTCAGCAATAGGCTTGACATACATGCCTGCTAACACAAAGTCTTGGGTCTCTATGGAAAAACACTGAAACAGATGGCTATAAGCTATTGTAAACAGGCAGCTTTTGTGGAAATTTACCAGCCTGAGTAGTCATTGACCTTGTAAATAGGCAGCCTTGGCGGATAGTACCAACTTAGATAAGGACAAGTGAATCATAGGCAGAGTCATAGTGACCTGTCCCCTGAATCTTCACCAGCTGATACCCTGTTCTGAAAGATATCTGTACTCCCTCTGAACACATATGCTCCTGTGTCATCCCCTTCCCCACATCCTGCATTTTTGTGTTTATAACCCCTGTGTTAAAAAGTAAAAATTATGATTGATGTCAAAAGTATCCCCTCTCCAGGAAAATGACGTTGGGATGGGTATGGCCCTCATGCCTCACTGGACAATGACAGGAGGACTGGAGCCATTACAAGGTCCCCTTTAATTACTGAAGGTCAGGCCTCTATCCCTGCCTTGGCAAGATTAGAATCGCCACAGCCCTTCAAACAACAACAACAAAAATGTGTCACAGGGGTGGGCTTTGGGGTTTCAAAAGTCCCTGCCAAGCCCAGTGTCTCTTGGCTTATAGATCAGGATTTAGCTCTCACTACTGCTCCAGCTCCTGCTTGCATGCCACCATGCTGAGAGCCATGATATGGACTAAACCTCTGAAGCCATAAGGAAGCCCCCAATTAAATGCTTTCTTTCATAAGAGTGGCCTTGCTCATGGTGTCTCTTCACAGTAATAGAACAGTGACTAAGACACAGGAAAGGAAAGGCCTGGCCTGCTTTAGGATGAAGACTGAGCAGACCAAAGCAAAAGCAACCAAAGGATGTTTCACTATGATTCCAATTTGTATCTAAATAATGAAAAAAGGCAGAGGGACTTCTGGAGAACCAGTATATATATTTTTAAAGATTTATTTATTTAATCTATATGAGTATACTGTTGCTATCTTGAAACATGCTGGAAGAGGACATTAGATGTCTTTACAGATGGTTGTTGAGCCCCCATGTGGTTGCTGGGAATTGAACTCAGGACCTCTGGAAGAACTGTCAGTGCTCTTAACCACTGAGCCCTCTCTCCAGTCTGAGAAACCAGTATTTAATGTAACTTTTAAAGAGGTTTTCTTTACCCCCTGTTTCCTGACATGAATGTGTACCTATCTCCAGAGGTTCCGTAGGAAGATCTGGCAATCTTTGAGGGTCATAGTTTGGGATAGAAATTTGAGGTTGAAACAGTTTCAATTTCCCCATCTTAGATAAGCACAAAATATATAAGTGTAGACAATATAAGTTTCAAAATAAGATTTTTTTTTCTTTCTCATTGCTAGATCCTTAAGCCACATGACAAAGTCTGGGAACTACCTGGTGTTCCATAAATTCTGAGGAATGAATATGTGAACAAATGTGGTCAATAACAGATTAGAAAAATTTTAAGGTCAGGCAGTGGTGGCGCACACCTTTAATCCTAGCACTTGGGAGGCAGAGACAGGCAGATTTCTGAATTTGAGGCCAGTCTGGTCTACAGAGTGAGTTCCAGGACAGCCAGGGCTACACAGAAAAACCCTGTCTTGAAAAACCAAAAAAAAGAAAAAGAAAAAAGAAAATTTCTAAGGACCTCAGGTCTCATTGTGCCCTGAACACACCCTCCATGAAGGGGTGATGTTATCTGAGCTGGGTTCTTAGGGTCTGTGACAGTAGGAAGGAGATCAGGCCCAGAGAGCTACAGGCAAGGCTTTTGATCAGAACTGTGAGAGAGTGGAACTATAACCCAAAGCTGGCTGGCCAGTGGGGATGGCTTTAGGAGAGGAAAGGGCCTCGTGGCTAGCTCAGCTGCAGCAGCAGTTTGGTCAGTGGACTCCATGTCTGGCCATTTTCAGGCTTCTGGACCTGCATGCCCATGAGTAGGGCTGCTGTGACTTTAAGCCTGGGGTTGCCCATGGGCCTGGGTTCCCACTGTGCCCTTGCTGGGTTGTGTTATAAGAAATCAGAACAGGGACAACCCTCTTCCAGCATATGGTACTGTAGCCCCTTGGGAGTGGCCTCTGTTAGGTCGATTCTTTCTCTTGTACAGTGGGCAGGATGACTTGTCTGTAGGGAGAGTGTGGCCACAGATGTGCTGACTGACTGCTGAGGCCTGGTCTAAGGGGCAGACACCCCAGCTCCTGTCCCATTTGCTCTTTCGACTACTATTGGGTTTTTGTTGTTGTTGTTGTTGTTGTTTTGTTTTTTTGTTTGTTTTTTGTTTGTTTTTTGTTTTTTTTGTTTTTTGTTTTTTTGACAAAGCCCAGGCTCAAGAAAATCTTGGCTGAAGTTGATTCAGCATCAACAGCCAGAAGAGTAAATGTGCCTTCTAGATGATTCCAGCTCTGTGTACTGCTGTATCTCAGTTATGCAAGAAATCTCCTGTGGGAACTGCCTAGCTGGGCCAAGCAAACCCTAGAGCAGAGGCAGAAGTGACAATAAATTGTTTTAAGTCACTGTGTTGGTAGTAGCTTCTTGCTTTTGGGTGAAGGTCAAGCCAAATGGTTTGGGAACAGACCCCCCCAAATCAGTAACTGTAAATTCTCTACTGCAATCTTTCAGCATTCCTAGTTCCTGGGCGGTTAGCACTCACCCTAGGCCAGTGGTTCTCAGCCTTCCTAATGCTGCAACTCTTCCATATAGTCCCTCATGTTACGGTGACCCCCAACCATAAAAGTGTCCCATTGCTACTTTATAAATGTAATTTAGCTACTCTTAGGAACTGTAATGTAAATATCTGATATGCAAGCTGTCTGATATGTGAGCCACAAATGGGGTCATGACCCACAGATGGAGAACTGCTGCCGTAGGTAGACAGTAAGCATAGCTCACAGGGATGGACTTACTGAGCACTCAAGTCTGAAAGGCTTGGTGGAGGTGGTGAAGCAGGCATCGTAGATAGGGTCTGGGTCCTGGCCATGGTTCCACTGAGCCAACAACGCGTCATGAAAGACTGTCACTCCAGCGTCACTGAGTGCATCTTCCACGGCATTCTCTATATCATAGTTGTTGATACAGGTTATGTTTGATTCAGCTGGGGGATGCACAAAGTAGATGCCGCTCCCCTTCATGCCAATGTTTAGGAGTGTCTCCACTGTTGTGTAAGCGTCAAGTGTATTCCCATAGACGATGATCTTCCCTAGAAAGAGAGAGAAATGCTAAGACATACAGGAAAAAAAAAAAAAAAAAAAAAAAAAAAAAAAAAAAAAAAACCCAAACTTATTAGTCAAATGCTAATAATGCCAAATTGCTCCCTCTAACCCTTTCATTTCTCAGCTGCAGGAAGCCAGTAGTGTTACCTAGCAACGGCGACCAAGATAATTTAGTAAAGAATTGTCACAAAACATCCCACAAAGTAGTCAAGTACTTCTAACACAGAAGTAGGCCACTCATTTATGTCCCTATAATTTGAAAGTTGAAATTATGCTGGAGGAAATGGTCCAGAATAAAACCTTTTATCTTGTTTTTGTTCCCTCTTTGCTACACTTATTAAAGAAACAAAATGGCTGAAGTCTGCCATGCATACAACTTCCTGTGAACCAGGAAAGGACACTGGTTAAAAAAAAAAAAAAAAAACCACATTCGCATATGGGATGCGACAGAGGGTTTTAATATGTAAATGCTGACCTGGGTTGATTTCAAGGTATTTCCCTTCATTTTTGAGAGCTAACAGTTAGAACATTCTGCTTTCAATGGGTAATTTTATAAAGATCCAAACTGCAGGTTTTAGAATTTAATGTGTCAAGACCTAGCTAGAGGGACTGAACGGTGTTATTTTTGCTTAGCAAATATAAAATCATAAAATAAGCTTGAAAGAATCCCCTGTATAAGAGCATTCTGAGGGTAGCAGCCAATGCCACGTATTCATGTTTCTTAGAAATGCTACAGAAATAATTACAAATGTTAATTTATTATTTTGCAAGTTTTATGATCTATAAACTGAGTGTATTTTCTACTGTTTTTAACATTGAGTTGGCATTTTTTAAACATTTCTTTACAAAGAAAAATGCCTGTAGACATTTTTTCAAATTTGCTGAAAGAATTTTACCATAAAGTCTACACTCAATGACTCAGTGAGTCTCTGGGTATTTTTTTTTTTCTCTTGTGGTTCATGCAATAGTATGAAAAGAAAATTCATAAGGCAAACTAAATGAGTGTATTCGTTCAATTTGGTTGAATAAATTATGCAAAACCTGCTTTCTCTTTTCTTTCCTTTTATTGAAAATTGATTTTTTTCATACAATATTCTCTGATTACAGTTTCTCAGCCCCAACTTCTCCAAGATCCTACATCCCCTCCCAGCCAAATCCACAAGCTTTCTGTCTCTCATTAGACAACAACCAGGCATCTAAAGAATATTAATAATACAATAAACCCAAAATAAACCAGAATAGGACAGAAAAAAAAATCAACAAAAGAAAAAGAGTCAAATAAAAAGCACAAGAAACACACAGATGCAGACACACATGCATACACACACTTGCACACATAAGAATTCCATAAAAATACAAAACTGGAAACCACAATATATACAAAGGACCTGTAAAGTTTTCTTTTTTTAAGCCCTGACTCAATCTTATGAGAACACTCCTCCACTGCTGGTGGGAGTGCAAAGTGTACAACCACTCTGGAAATCAGTTCGGCAGGTTCTCAGAAAATTGGAAATAATTCCATCCCAAGTCCCAGCTATACCACTCACTCCTGGACATATACCCAAAAGATGCTCCACCATCCCACAAGGATACTTGCTCAACTCTGTTCATAGCAGCTTTATGTAACATTCAGAAACTGGAAATAACCCAGATGCCCCTCAACTGAAGAGTGGATACAGAAAATACGGTTCATTTACACAATAATACTACTCAGCCGTTACAAATAAGGACATCATGAAATTTGCAAGCAAATGATGGAGTTGGATACATATGTGTAGCAGAGGATGGCCTTATCTGACATCAGTGGGAGGCGAGGGAGGCTTGATGCCCCAGAGTACGGGGATGCTTGAGGGGTGAGGCAAGAGTGGGTGAGTGGGTGGAGGAGCACCCTCATAGATGCAAAGGGGAGGGATGAGAGGGGTGATGGGATGGGGGGCTTATGAGGGAGTAACTAGATAGGGGGATATCATTTAAAACGTAAACGGTTAAAATGATTAACAACAACAAAAAATATCCTGAGGGAGGTAACTCAGACCCAAAAGAACATGCATGGTATATGCTCACTTAAAAATACGTATTAGCCATAAAGTATTTTATGCAGGATAAGCATGCTATAATCCATAGACCTAAAGAAGCCAAATAACAAAGAAGGCCCAAGGGAAAATAAAACAGACATCGGAGGTGAATGAAGGGAGGGATCTGGGTGGGAGAGGGGATGGGACGGGAACAGGATGCAGGGATCACTTGTGTAGGGAGAGAACAGAATTTGTCAGTGGGCAGGGGCTGGCATCTCTAGAAGTAGGAGGCCCCAGCTGGTCTATTGGGGTGACTCTAGCTGAGACTACCAGCAATGGGAGACGTGGAGCCTGAAGTGGTCACCTCCTATAGCCAGACAAGACTCCCAATGAAGAGATAAGGACACCAACCTACCCATAAAGACCTTCCACCCAAAATGTGTTCTTGCCTACAAGATGTCCAGGGACAAAGATGGGACAGAGACAGAGGGAATGGCCAACCAATGACTGGTCCAACTTGGGACACATCCCATGGGTAAGCACCAATGCCTGACACTATTAACGATACTCTGTTATGCTTGCAGACTGGAGCCTAGCATAACTGTCCTCTGAGAGGCTCCACTCAGCAGCCATTGAAAGCAGACGCAAAGACCCACAGCCAAACATTAGATGGAACTGGGGAGTCTTATGGAAGACTCATGGAGGAAGTATGGAGGGAACCCTTGGGGACTCCCAGAGACTGAACTACCAACCAAAGAGCAAGCATGGGCTGGACCTAGGCTCCCCTCCTTCCACATATGTAACAGCTTGGTCTTCATGCAGGTCTTCCAACAACTGGAGGGCTTTCCCTGACTCTGTTGCCTGCTTGTGGCTCCTGTTACCCTAACTGGGCTGCCTTGTCTGACCTCAGTGGGAAAGGATATGCCTAGTCCTGCCAAGATATGCCAGAGACTTAATATGCCAGGATAAGGTGATACCTGGGGGTGGGGGCTTCCCTTTCTCAGAAGAGAAGAGGAGAGGCTGAGCTGTGTGTATGGAGGGGACTGGGGAAAGGAGGGGCTGAGATTAGGATATAAGGTGAATGAATGAATGAATGAATGAATGAATAAATAAATAAATAAATAAATAAATAAATAAAATGAGAAAAAGAGCCTCCAGAAATGCCATTGAGTTCATTTTGTGATGGCTATCTGTTGCTGGGCATGGGACCTACCCTTAAGAGTGGTTTGTTTCCTCAGTGAGATTCCCTTGGAGAAAGCAAAATTTTCATTTGCAAGTGGTTATCAATTGGACATAGCTTCTGGTTTAGGGATGGGGGTTAGTGTCTACTTTTCCTTTCAGCTTAAGGACCCCATCTGGTACAGTCCTATGCAGACCCTGTGCATGCTGCCTCAGTCTCTTGTTTGTATCAGGACTGTTGTGTTTAGAAAGATTTGCTTCCTTGGTGGCCTCCGTCCTCTGTCTCCTGTCTCTTAACGCTCTTTCCACTTCCTCTTTTGCAGAGAGGTCCCTGAACCCTGAAGGGAGGGATTTGATGGAGACGTGGTCCTTTTTAGGGCTGAGCGTGTCAAGGTCTCTCGCTCCCTGCATATTGCCTGGCTGTAGTTCTCTGTATTTGTTCCCATCTGCCACAGGAAGAAGCTTCTCTGATGGCTGAGCAAAGGACTGATCTATGAGTATAGCAGAATGTCATTAGGAGTCATTTTATATTGCTGTGGTCCTTTAGCATAACAACAGCATGTGATTTCCTCCAGTATTTCTGGCCTATCTGGTCTCAAGATCTTGGCCACCCAAGCAGTGTCAGGTGTAGGTTCCAGCTCATGAAGTGAGATTTAAATCAAATCAGATATTGGCTGGTTACTCTCACAAGCTGTGTGCTACCACTGGACAAGCATATCTTCCAGGCAGGTTGCCATCGTAGACCAGAAGGTTTGTAGCTGGGTTGGTGTTTAGCTTTCTCCTTTGGCAGAATGTAGAGTATGTTCCAGTACTGTGAACGCTAGCCCGTAGGGTCGAAGACTCTAGGTAGGGACCAGATTGACGTCAGTGAGTTGTGTAGGTGTTGTCTTCGGTAATAGGGCCTTACTGTCAGTTTCTAAAGAGGAGCCTTGGCAATAGCCTGGGTGGTTAGGGGGTTTCCATGGGGTCCCTTGGCCAACAACTCAATTAGATGTAACCTATTCCCAGTACTAGAAGCTTCATTTGGTGATGAAAGATGTCCAATTGGGGCTCTGTCTCCATTATTTGGCAACTTAATTTAGATTGCATTCATATATGTATATATTTTAGGAGGCTTCTGTTGTGTTGGGCTTCCATACAGCCCCTCAAATGGCCTTAGTTTTAGGTGTCCCTCCATGCACTCCCTCCTTTGGCCCCCATTTCCTTTCTCCTCTCCATTTGATTCCCACTTTCTAGTCTCTCACCCTGCCTGTGCCCATCTATAACTATCTATCCCATATCCCTTTCCTATGTATAGCCCGCCTAATTTCTTACACTCTACTTAACCCTCTGTGGCCATATGGACTGTTGTAGCTTGCTGATCAATGACTTAATAGCTAGCATCCACATATAAGCAAGTGCATACCATGTGTGTCTTTCTGGGACTGGGTTGCCTCACTCAGGATGATTTTCTTCTAGTCCCATCCACTTACCTGCAAATTTCAAGATTTTCTTTTTTAAATAATATTCTGCTGTGTAAGTGCATCACATTTTCTTTATCCACCCACCCACTGCTGGATTCTTTCCAGTTTCTGGATGTTATGAATAGAACGGCACTAAACATGGCTGAGCAAGAGTCTCTGTAGTAGGATGAAGTGTCCTTTGGGTATACGCCCAAGAGTGATATAACAGGATCTTGAGACAGATTGACTTCCATCTTCCTGAGGCAGTGCCACACTGATTTCTACTCCCACCAGCAATGGGTGAGTGTTCCCCTACTCTGTATCCTCGATAGCATGAGCCTTCATCTGTTTTATTGATCTTGGCCATTCTGGCTGGTGTAAGATGAAATTTCAAAGTAGCTTTGATTAGCATTTCTCTGATGGCTAAGAATGTTGAACATTTCTTTAAGTATTTCTCAGCCATTTGAGTTTTCTCTTTTGAGAATTCTTTGTTTATAGCTATACCTCATTTTAAAAATTTGTGTGATTTGTTTTCTTGATGTCCAGTCTTTTGAGTCTGTATATTTCGGATATCAGCTCTCTATCAGATGGGGGGGGGGTGTGAAAATCTTTTGCCATTGTGTAGCCTGCAGCTTTGGATATCCAGTTTTACATAAAGAAACCAGAAATACACAATAGAAAAAATAGCAACTTTAACAAATGATGTTGGTCAAACTGGATGCCTGTATGCAGAAGGATGTAAATAGACTCATATCTATCACCCTGCACAGAACTCAAGTCCCAGTGGTTCAAGTACCTCAACATAAGACCAGATACACTGAATCTGATACTGGCACAGGAAAAGACTTTCCGAACAGAACACTAATAGCACAGACACTAAAACATTAAAAATGAGACCTCATGAAACTGAAAAGCTGGACAGCAAAGGACATCAAAACTCGCTTTCAATCCAAAATTTAAAAAGAAGGTTATCTACTTAGGAAATATATAAGCTCTAAGGACTTCCAGGTGGCCTCTCTGGGGGAGCCCATGTCTAGAAATTATTACTATGCGCCTCTTGTCTGCTATAGAATGCCAAGCCAGGAGTGAGGGTGGATTGTCCTCACCAATCTTGGCCAGGGGCTTCTTACTGGGCCTGGGGAGCAGATTCTTCAGACTAGTAGGTTCCTTGGCTGACAGAGCCAACATTTTGTTTAAGGCACTGCAGTTCCCACCTGCTGCAAACCAGCCATCTTGGCTGTCCAGCAAAACCAAGAGTGGGCCTGCCAGGAGAGCCAAGGTGTGAACCTTAAACTGTCAAGGGTTATGTCTTCCTGCTCTTGTAAATACACATTCCAAGCATGCTCATTTTGAGCTGAAGAAATTTAAGTGTGTGTGCCCCCACAGACACCACAGTGTGGGGTTTTCTACCCTCTGCCATGCTAGCTGAGAGCAATTTCACTTTGACCTTTTTGCTAGAAGCCCAGGGAAAAAGGGCAGCTCCGCTGGGTGTGTGCGGCAAGCTGGACTCTCTAACAAGCATCCCCCATGGGCTGCTAAGGCTTCAATAGTGTTTTCCAACTCAAAAGCAATATATTTTATAAGACCTATAATTTTCGAGATAAGCGTAGTGAAAGTCTAAGCCACAAATTGTCTTGGCTATTATGAGAGTTTTTAACTGTGACAAAATTTTTGAGAAGTATCAACTTATAAGGAAGAAAGATTTATTTTGCTACTCAGACAGAGGCTTTGATCATGGCCACTGGATTCTGTTGTCTTTGGGACTGTGTTGGGGAAGAACATCGTGGTAGGGTGGGTGTTTGACAGAGGCAGGCTGTTCACTTTATGATGGCTGGGAAGTAGAAGAGACAGGAAAAAGAAGAATTCAAGTTTCCCCTTAAAAGGCTTTACTCTAGAGGCTACTTCTAAGGCAGTGGTTCTCAACCTGATGGTCATAACCCTGTTGGGGCACACATATTAGATAGTTACATTTTTATTCATAACAGTAGTAAAATTACAGTTATCAAGTAGCAACAAAATAATCTTATGGTTGGGGTCACCACAACATGAGGAACTGTATTAAAGGGTCACAACATTAGGAAGGTTGAGAACCACCATTCTAAAGGGTCATACCACCTCCCAGTGGAGTCATAGGCTGGTGGGGATCAAGCCTTTAGCATATGGGCTATCTATATAGGACCCACAAGTTGTAACAGCTTTCTTCAATTTGAACAGGCATTTCCTAATAGATAAAGGAGAGGTTGGTTTCCCAACAAACAGCTATTGCAACAATGTCACATAACAAGTCACCCCAAAGTCAGCACCAATCAGCTTGGTGAGCTGGCATTCACTGATCTGACTCTGCATTAGAGTTGGGTATGAATTTGCCCAGCATGGGTTTTGTCTTCTCTGATTGGGCAACTCCCTTCTATTTATGACAAAACGCAAGAGTATGTCTGCTTAAATAGACTTCAAGCCTCCGCTTACACTACATCCACAACATCCCTGAGCCAAGCCCCATCATACCTAAAGCAGCCATACCTAAAGCCAGAAGAGCATTCTAGTGACAAAGGGAGGTGAGGACCTGGAGCCAGCATGGTCACATTAAATGGCTGCTGGCATAGTTTCATCTAAGTCTTTACTTAAATACTCTTCATCTGATTATATTTTTCTCGTTACTCAAAAAGTATATTAGAATCTCATTATAATTTGTTTGGAAGCAAATCAGCCTATAGCATAGACCAAGGCACAGTCTTCCACAAAGAGGAGACCTGCTGACGGTCTGACAAGGCAAAGCCAGTCTGTTAGGCCTTGCCAGTCCCATCTTTTGCCTTTGAAATGTCTACTTTGGAGAGTGGGGTATTTTTCTTTCCATTCTTTTCCTGAAACTGGGAGCTCTTTCCTCATCGTTGCTCACTTTTACTTTGCAGAGTAGTTTTAGATTCAATTTCTTTATCTTGCGACTCCAACATGCCAGGTACAACATCGGCACTTCTACATACTTTATTGTTGGCTCCTTGGTGCATGAGGATGGGACCTGATCTGACTGGGAAGTGAGGAAAGGAAGGACACACACAGAGACATATGCACAGAAAGGCTGGGGTCAGATGGTGGGCTATGCTCAGCCTCACAGCAGTACCAACTATACAACACCCCTGAACCTCACGCAGTGTATTGCTTATATACAGCAGAGAAGTAAGCTGGTCTCAGTAGTCACCATAAGGGAGGAGCATCAGATTGCAGTCATCTTGGAGGAAGAACTGCAGTTGCTAGGTTTTTCGCACACTGGTCAATCATTGATAAACACTGGTCATTGGACTAGAAGAAGGCTTTGCCAGTTCCCAAGGGTCTGAGGGATGGGTGTCCTTGACATAGCAAAGCCTGTATAATGGCACACACTCACTCCACCCTCTCCTTACTTACTTACACTTTCTCCGCTCTCCAGTCAGTCTTCTTGTTGCCACAATAAATGCTCAAAATGAACCAGTCTAATGGAAGCAGAATGAGGAAGGACTCATTCTGCTTCAGCTTCATGATAGGGAAGGAATGAGAACATTCACAATAGTCCATGATTCAGCTTGCTCCTATGTCAGTGAATGCAACAGGGAGGGAGCTTGGGCTGGAATCTGTGCTGGGGTGTAACTCATGAGGAACAGGGCCCCTGTTTCCTAAAGGTCTCATAAGCTCCAACAATAACACCTACAACAATAACACTACCTGGGGAACAGCTGTGGGACACACCAGTCCACAGGGAATTTTATATCCCAACCACATCGCTCTGCTATGGGTCTCCACAGGCTCATGCCCATCACATGATGTGAAAGGTCTTCAGTTCAATTTCAAAGAGTACCCCTCATCTTTAAAGTGCCAACACTATTCAGAAGCCCGAAGTCACTCCTGAGATTTAGGACAATCACTTAATTTTGAGCCCCTTATAAAATAGGCAAGGAAAGTTCTACAGTTCAGGCACACAATGCAGCAGAGCAAACATGCCCATTCCAAGAGGGAGTAGGAGGGCAACAAGGAAAGCCCAGGCCAAGGGCCAAACTACAGCAAGGTAGACACCAAGCCCCACCATTCTGTGTCTGGCATCTAGGACTGGTGGCATCTCTTGGGCTCCAGTAGGCTTTGGTAGCCCTGGGGTACACAGAGCTCTGTTATCTTTGACATACATAACATCTCTCTTGGGCCATCTCCACTTGATGGCCATAGCTTTTCTTTGGGAACTTTTCATGTTCCTGCCATCTGAAACCTAGAGTTTCCACAGGGACTTAAGCTTCACTTCACAGTTTCACCTGATGGCCTCTCAGGGCTTCCCTGCAGGAAGCCTGTTCTCAGCAGTCTTCTGGAAATTTGGTGTGAACCTCCATTACTCCCCAACCCTTGACTCCTGGATCTCTGCAAACCTGGCACCATGTGGATGCTGCCAGCTTGAGAGGTAGCTGACCACCTGCGCCATGGATGCAGTGGCCAAGTGCCTGTGTGACTCCAGAATGGAATGACTTTCCCTAGGTGCTCATTTTCGAGAGGAAATCCCCCTCTGTTCTCCCATGCCCTCTCCACTTTTTCTTTAAATGCTGATTCCCCTGCCCCCAAATGAGCTTTCAGGTTGACATCTCCAGGCCTTTGACAATTGAGTTCTTGCCCTCAAGGCACCTTTCCTGCCACCCCAGTGCAGGCTCCACTCAGTTGGCAGGGTAAGAAAGACTTAGTCACCAGGCGGGCTGTGAAATGCAACCCACGTTCACCTGAACAACACTGGATCTGATTTTAGGTTCTCCATGTAGCTCACAAAACCCCACACAATCTTCAACGTACCCAAAGCTGTATGCAACTACAACCAACAGTAAGTGTCAAATAACACTCATGCATAGAGGCACCACTGAAAGTCAGGGAAGCAAGAAATCCTTTGTTTAATGTTCTGTTTCAGAAAGACAAAAAGGTGGGTTTCTAAGGGGGCCAAGAGAGCTTCTGGGGGCTCTTAGGGCCTTTATACTGTGGTGTTGGCCTTGTTTTAGGATTCAGATAGTAGAGCTTTCTTACATTTTAGATGGAGCTTATCCATTGCACGGTTACCACATTGCAAGGGTCGGATCCATTTGGGGGTTAATCGAGTCACAATTGAAGAGAGGTAAAAGGACAACGAGAGCCTGAGGTACAGATTGTCCTTAGTCCTTGGGTTACTTAGGAAAGAAAGAATGCAAAAGCCGGGGAAGGAAAGCAGTGGCTCAAAATGTATTTCAGGAATATGTGAGTAAGGAGCAAGAAAGGGCAGAACATTCTAGCCTTTGGTGACCCCTGCCTACCTTTGCCAGGAGAAGGACAAAGGACATGGAGGAAGTCTCCCAGGCACAGACCATATTGGCCCTGTATGGAGGTGGTGAGGAAGACTCAGGCTGTATAAGGTCTATGTGCCTGTGACTGTAGCATCCTCTTGACAAGACAGTGATGGTGCACTTTCTGGCTCCACTTCCACACTCGATCTGACAAGTGGCAGACGAAGGGTAGACTCTCCCACCTTCAAGTGGCTGATTGGAATTCTAAGTGTATTTGTAATAAAAGACTGCATAGTATCCATGGGATGCCAGTGCCCCCCACCCCTGTCACTAAATTACAGACCTGGGAAGGAAGGCAGGGTCTCAGAGGGCAGCCCCAAAGGTGTCCTTGGGGCAAGAAGGAACAGGAAGATACTCTCCTGCTTGGTGGCAGCTGTCTTTCAAAGGGGCTGTGCAAGTAGCTTCCCAGAAGATGGGGAGATGGGGGGAGAAGCTTTAGTACTGACTACCCAGACGGAGAGGAAGCATGGAGAGGTGATGTAAGCGAAGACCTGTGTGGATGGCCTACTCCTCACTTCAGACTGATGTGAATTTCTGGAAAAGGCACCGAGTACTTGACAAGACAGTGATGGTGCCCCGAGTACTCTCTTTAGGTCAGGAGTGAACACACCTGCAGGTGTGACAGGACCATGCCCAACACACACATGAATCTCAGCTGCAGCAGCTGGGCAGGAGGACTGGGGACTTATGTTAATGGAGGGAGAGGGTGTCAGTTTTGTCTTCCTGGCTTCTGATTAGAGTAACAGTGTCAAGGGTCTGAAAATCCCCTCATATGTAAGGGTAAGACGCTTTGTAGGAAGGGAAGGCTAAGTTAATCTTCCTATTAAGTTCAAGGAACAAAACACAATGCTTTTATTTTTTCCAGTCAGACATTTACCACAAAAAATAATGGAACAGCCTTTCTAAGAAATCATTTCATGAGAAGCCAGGAGATCTCTGTTCTTCTGGCTCAGACACTGGGAGAACCTGCACTGTCCCTAATCAGCAGCTCACTGACCCCCACCTGGCACCCCAAAAGGCAAAGGAGGCTTCTAGGAGAGACTCCAGCTGAGGAAAAAAGGAAGAATACCTTGACCTGGAGTCTGACTGCAAACTGACAGCTCAAGAACTCAAGAAAAAAAAAAATGAAAAAACAAAATCTTTGTATGTGGATCATCTTCTTCCAGGCTGTGTAGCCGAGGGAGACCCTTCCAAATCCTGAGATTACTGACATGTACCACAAAGTGGTGTGTGTGTGTGTGTGTGTGTGTGTGTGTGTGTCTGTGTGTGGGGGGGGAGCCAACAGAAGGCTGCTATCATCCTTGCAGCCATCTTGAGCCATATACCCTGACAAGAGACTTGATTACATCAGCCTACAACAGCTGAGCACACTCTGATAACATCTTGCTTTAGATACCCAGGATCTTCCCTTGGGTGTGTGAGACTTAAAGGTGATTTAGAGCCGAGACTTAAGGGTGTGACTTAGAGATCAGGTTTAGAGACAAGGCCTAAGGGCATGACTTAAAAGCATGACTTAGAGGCGTGGCTTAGAAGTGAGACATATAAAAGGCAGAGGCAGACAGAAGAGTTCAGTACAACTTAGAGTACAACTTGGAACTAGGAATTAGGTTAGACACTTGCAACAGAGAATTAGGCACTTGGCACTTGGAGAAAGAACTTGGAACTTGGAGGCACTAGGAACTAGGAACTAGGGACTAGGAACTAGGGACTTGGAGAGAAGAGAGACTGAAGAATAAACGGGATTGAATCACACTCTGTCTGGTCTCCATTCTTCAAGTCCATCCTCACTCTCTCTCTTGCTGAACCCTGACCCATGGACCGGAGCTGCTTGGGGCAGTGTGGGCTAACAAGTTAGTCCCCAAGGCTTTTGGCACTGTGAGTTCGAACACTGACAGAGCGGTCTGAGACATTTTGGCCCCCAAACGTGGGCTAGTGTGGTTCTCAACGTGTGTGTGTGTGTGTGTGTGTCTGTGTGTCTGTGTGTGGTTGTTCTTTATTTTTTGAGACAAGGTTCTCCTGAATGCTGAGATCACAGGTGTGTACCACCACACCTGATTTCTGTTCAGTTTTGTTGTTTAAATAATAATAATAATAATAATAATAATAATAATAGCATTAATTATTATTGTTGTTTTATGAAACTTGTGGGTACATGGGTGTCACAGCATGCATGTGGAGGTCAGAGCACAGTGATGTGGAATCAGTTGTCTCCATCTGCCCTTAGGTTCTGGGGCTCAATCTCATGTCACCAGTTGGCTCACAGAGTCCTTCACCCTCTGAGCCATCCCTCTGGCCCTATTCTGTCCTATTTCAACAAAGACTTCTGTTTTCTTCGTCCACTTCAAAAGAGACATATGGTCATTCTATATGACCTCTTCATCCCCAGACAGGCCTGGAAGATAGGTTTTATTGTTATCCCGACCCCACCCCATCCCCACAGAAAGCAGAGTGGAGAGGTCAAAGTCACATCTCAGCCAGTGGGTGGGCCCAGGGCATGCAGACTCAGGGAGAATGCTTCCCACCCAGCAGCCAGAGCCTGCGCTGTGCTCCTAAATGGATACATGATCCAGGATTTATAAATACTCTAATTGGAATTTTATCTGGATGAAATCAAGAACTTGCTAGTTAATGAAAGAATTTAAAAAAAAAAAATCATAGGATACTATGAAAGAACACTTGTTGACAAAGCCTATCTTAACTACAAATAGACAATACTCTTTCTGCTTTGTATAAATCAGAGCATAAGGTTTCTCTGACCCCAGCCTGACCTGCCTCATTTTTCCCTGCCAAACATAAAGGGAAGAATGTATTCACTGTAACAAAGGTTCTGTCATCGGTGACGCGTGCACTGGAATTTTAATGTTTGTTCCTCTGACAAACATGCTTTTAATAAGGCAGTAAACTGTATTTAGCCACAGATGAAAATAATTGATCCAGTCCGAGCCATTAGGGTAGGTTTGTTGTTTTTGGTTTTGTTTTTTTACTTTCACCCTCCCTTTCATTTCCATGGAAAAGCACAGAGGTAAGGGCAGATGAATTTCAATTAGTTTCAATTAATGCCATAAACGGTGCTGATGTATCAGTTCCTGGGTTCTATTAGGACACCCCCAGCTGAACACTCCTGGTTTTGTCTGTACTTGAGAGCACCATTTGAGCCATGACGTCACTCGCTATTCTCCACAACCCCGAGCAGTGCGCATAGCTGGGGTAATTGACATCTGTAACTCTAGAGGGCAGAAAATGGAGTCTCAGCTGCTTCCAGCACAGCCATTGGGCTCTCCTTTGGGAGCAGAGGACCATGGTGTCAAACAGCAGCTGGGAGAGGGACCTACTCTGAAGTGACATCTGCAAGTATACAATGGGGAGTCTACTCCTCCCTGGAACAGTCATTGTCCCTGCCATCCATTACCCACCACCCTTCTAGAACAATCACTCTGTGACACAGGAAAGTCAAGCCTGGCTTTTCCTAGGACTTAGGAAGTGAACCCAAGAGAGATAGACAAGCCTCCCTACCACAGCCAGTAGATATAAGGAGTTATGCAATACTGTGTGTGTGTGTGTGTGTGTGTGTGTATGTGTGTGTGTGTTGTGAATGCAGGTGTGTGCATGCCATGCTGCATGTGTGGAGGGAAGTCAGAGGACACTTTCAGAATTTGCTTTCATTTTTTCCAGGTTCTGGGGACTAAACTTAGGCTGTTGGTTTACACAGCAAGAGCTTTTATCTGCTGGTCTCTCTTGCTAACTCAAAAACAAAGTCTCACTCTTTAAAAGCTCAGACTGTCCTGGGACTCCTGTCCATTCTCCCTTCTCAGCTTCTTTTACTCAGATTCTTCAGCGAAGGGCCCTATCTCTGGTTACTTCCCCCGTCCCCATCACCAGCCACCTGTATACAATGGGAATTAATTGTGGTAGTAAAAGAAAGCTATTACAAAGAACACCCACATCCCTCCTTGGTGATATGAAAAGGAAACAGACTGACTGTCCAACACAGCAACAAGAAGCTGTGGCCCATCTTTCTGGAGGCAAGGAACATAGCCTTATTCTTTTTATGACATGCTAGATTTCCTGGCAATGGCCTCAAATACCACAGAACCCGCAACTAACTTGAAAATAAACTAGAAGTGGTTGTGCTCACCGGACCACCAAACACAAAGGTGACCATTTCTGGCTATCACTCGTACCTATGACTGCATGACCTCCTTTGACTGTTACCATCCTCAGTAACATGATTTTTCTGGTCAATTTCTCTCTGCTGACATGCAAATACAGACCACAAGATCACCTCTGTCATGGCCCTTTGACCATTACCCTTCACTGGGTTCTTAATTTCCCGGAAGTAACCAGTTAAACTTGACCTTGGGTAGAAGCCCGTGTCCACAGACTTCTACTTGATACTGAGCCTGTATCTTCTGCCCTTCACGAGCTGGCTGCCAGACCAAGTATTAGTCCACTGTCTTTCCCCTCTCCAACATAATATTTTTATTAATTATTTGGGAATTTCATATACTGCACCCTGATCACATTCACCTTCCACTCCTCCAGGTCCACCCTCCCACCCTTATGCACCTCCCCTCCAAAACCCACCAAGTTCAGTTTGTGTTGTCCATATACTCAATGGAACGTGGTCAGATTCCCAGGGGCCAGTCCCTTAAAGATAAATGAGTCCTTCTCCACCTCCAATCCCCACCAGGAGTTCTCAGTTGTGAAGAGCTACTCTGTAGCATCTTTATCACAGTTGTAAAAGACTCCCTTCAATAGCTCCCTGTCTGGACTGTTTCTTTGGGGGAGGGGCTGGGGAGCGAGGTTGTCACAGAAGCCTTCAATGTCTCTCACTCTCAGTTATGAGAACTTCAATAGACAGTTCCTTGCCCACAGCAACCAGCAGCAACATATGTCACGGATATCAACCTGGTCCCCGACAACAGCACAGATCATGGACATCAACATGCTCCTCTGTTGGCAGCACGAATCACGGGCATCAACATGGCCTCCAGCAGCAGGAAGTCTCTGAGGAGAGTTAACCCAGGAAATGAACTGTTCTTCACCTTGGATATCTTCGTGTTGCTCACAGTCAGGGTGATCGTGTCGATTGTGTGTTTGGGCAGCATGTTCAGGGGCAGGACCTGTGTGAGCTCTAGGCTTCTGTACAACGCTCTGCTCTAGGCACTGGCCGCCCTGCTGATACTCCTAGAACAGCCATTGTGCTGGCAACACATAGGAAGTGTGTGGTCCACTGTCTTTTGGAGACAATTAAATTTCCCCACCTCCCCAACTCAGAATAAACAAATATAAAACTTGTTTATTCTGCCCTTGTTAAAGAGGAGCTCAACTCTTTAATAATATCCCAGGCTCTCATGAAGGCCACAATGCCTCTACACGGCACACACACGCACACACAAGCATGTGTGCATGGATTTCCATCTTTCATGTCAACACTGATACCCCAAGGTCTCTGTCACCAGTATACTTAGCATGACCTGAAATCCACATGCCAGGGACTTCTTGTCACAGTATCTCCATCAACATGGCCCATTCTGAGACTAGTCCTGAATGACAGAAACCATACATAGTGCCATATATTATATTTCTCTCCAAAAATACATACCTGCCACAAAGATTTGCATATTCACTTAAAGGAAGCATCCTGTGGCTTTTCTTTGCACAATACTGAACTGTCAACATCACTATTGTTGTATTTTGAGGTCATTAAATGAAATACTTAGAGACAAGCATTGTCTAATTGTAACAGTAGATCTGATAACCAGGAAGGCAACTAAGTGACTAATGGGTATGTAGTGTATACAGATTAGATACACTAGACAAAAGAATGACTTGTTTCCTGGATGGGGCTACAAAGGATTTCATTATGTGCCTGAGAACAGTGTCCAATTTAAAAGTGAAGAAATTCCACTTAGTATTTCCATATCCTCTAAAGGTTTCCATTTAATATTTTCAGTTGGCTAGTGGTAACTGAAACCTTGGAAAGGGAAACCAGATAGGGAGGGCTAACTTAACACTTAGAACTGGTATGTCTGTTGAATCCTCTTTGTAGCTGAGACACCGTATCAAGGAACAACAATTCATTTGGCTCCTCAAATCCTCCCAACAACCCATGTGAAGAAACTATTATCCAGAGTCTAACATACAAAGGGGTTCAATAACTTGCTCAAGAAAGTAGGCAAATTGAACCATCAAGCCCAAAACTTGGGATAGGCTGACCTGACAAAAGTGTTATTCAGTGCAAGGAATTTCTCTCAGCCTGCTCAGTCAATGTGCATCCTTGCAAGAAAAGCAAAGTTCTTTGTTTTTGGTTTGTTTGTTTGTTTGTTTGTTTTTGAGTGCCATCAATCTCAGCCAAGGATTTGCCTGTCTTCATCACAAATGGCCACCAATTTCCAGGTGAGGCTGAGAGTAAGAAGTTTTGCTAAGAGTCTGCTGGTCATGATGATGCATACCTATAATCCCAGGACCCCTGCTGGTCATGATGATGCATACCTATAATCCCAGGACCCCGGAGGCTGAGGCTGAAGGAGTTCAAGGCTGGCCTGTGATACACAGCAAGACTCCATTTCAAAATCCCAAACAAAAACATTATGAGTTATCTTCATTTGTAGCTTTATAGTCACTAAAACCTTATTGAATATTCACTGCACACTAGACTTGGTGTGAGAAAAGTGATACTGAAATAAATCACACACATACATACACATACACCCACACATATACATATGTATGTGTCAAAGATGTGGCTTGGAGTTTTAGCATATTATGGCTTCTAGATGTCTCTAAGACACTGCTGCTATTCCAACTATTTTTACTTCCAAAGATCAGGTCTAGCAAGACCACAAGGGCACCACAAGTGCCAGAGGGGGCTTAAACGTTCACTGTTGATGATGGGGTCCCATTATGGGGAGGAGAAATGGACACAAGCCCCCATCCCAAACCTAGAAGCTATGTCCAATTGTCAGACACACACAGAGAGAGAGAGAGAGAGAGAGAGAGAGAGAGAGAGAGAGAGAGAGAGAGAGAGAGAGAAAGAGAGAGAGAGATTTCTCCAACAGAGTCTCACTGGGTATACAGACCACACTCAGGGCAGGTTCCATGCCCACTAGTTAGATGACCAGTGAACTGAATGGTCTTTTTGGACAGTTTTTATTTCATAATGCTTCCTTTTGGGCTTTCTTTTTTATAACCTATTTTTTTTCTTATATATATGGTTTCTGATCTTGTGTTTTTATAGTTTGTCTGTGTGATTTTTCTTTTTTTTTTCCTGTTTGTTGATTTTGTTTTATTCCAGTTTGTCTGTTTGCCTATTTGTTTTTCAAGGAGAAGGATAAAGAAGGCACAGGGTGGGATGGGTAGGAAGGTGGGGAGGACCTGGGAGGAGATGAGGAAGGAGAAACTGTGAACAGAATATATTGTATAAAACAATTATTTTTAATAATGAAAAGAACAAAGAGAGTCCAGGGATGAGATTCACAAGAGCTCAGTGAGGAGGTAAGAGGTCATCAAGGTGACCCACAGGATGGAGTGTAAATGCTTTTCCCGAGGGTCTCCCCTCACTGCTGAACATATTGTCAGTTGCTTCGAAGACTAGGGTTTGTTAGGGGGGCTCTCAGTGGAACCCCCTTTTCAAGCTGCCTTTGCTCTATGCTGCAGAGTTAGCTCAGTCTGTTGTTGGCTCTTAGCTCCCGCATGCAGATTCGCTTTCTGTAGCCAACTGGATGACTATCCCAGGCACACCTGTCCTGGGATTCAGACTGTGCTCCAGTGATTCTGCATTGTTCAGTGGGAGTGGGGAGGGGCCCGGAGAAGTATGGGGTACTGGAGGAAGGGACAGAAAATAAGTTCAAGACCACAGTCTGAGTGGGACTAATTAAAATCATGCCTGAATATGACTTGAATTATGGAAAGCTACACATGGAGTTTCCTTAAGGCAGGAGGCAATGCTTTCCTTGTTACATTTTCATACATGAGAAGTCATTTGAAAAGGACTCTAGACAAAGCTGATTTAACTGGGCTGGACCGGGTTCTGCAGACACTCTCCAAGCCTCTATGCAAAGAACACCTACCTGGGTGACCTGGTGACCTGGGGGGGGGGGGGGGGAGGCGGGAAGCCTGCATTTAAGACATGAAACTAGTTTGCACACACTTCTTCTCCTGACCCTTGAGTGGACAAGAACAGGCTCTCAGAGTGGCTTCCCAATGGTAGCAGGCAGTCCTACATCTCAAAATAAAAACCAAGCAAACAAGCATACAAGCAACCATGCAACCAAACATCCAACAGCCCAACAGCACTCCTCTTTGAGGGCATTCTAGAGACACACTGTTTCGGACAGTCAGTCATGTTCACAGAAGGGCAGGTTCTCCCCTCACATTTGAGAGCCAAGACAATAAGAAGACACTGGCAGGAGACTGAAGTGCTTCTTGCTTGCCTGCTATAGGGTTCAACCTGCAGAGCTTGCATAGCTGCTCTCAAAGGCTCCCTTCTTCGTGAAAATGTTTCATTGTCCTAGTACCCCAAATACTCAACAGCACCCCAAATAGTCAACATTCAAGGTTAAAACACTACGCCCTATCAGGACTGTTACAATCCCAGAGCACACCGTGTCCTTTGGCTTTTTTGCTTTCTGTGAGTTTATGTTCCGCTTTGAGTCTGATAATTTGATATAATTTGCCTCAAGTTATATGGATTAAAGAGGGTTTAACATGGCTCATTACCTGGTATTGTAAAGGTTTTCTGGCACCCAGCCATGCCCAGGCATTTTGGTGGCTGCTCTCTTATTGCAGCCTCAGGGATGAATGTCTTCAGTAAAGACTGCATGTCCTTCAAAGCCTAAAGTATTTACTTCCTAGCGCTTTACAATGACCACACGCTAACTCTCCTGGATTAGACAATCCCCTGTAAATCTTGAAGCCTACAGAGGTCAATATTGAGATTATTAAATCTATGGTAGTTATTTTAAAAAGGAGTAAGATGGTGAAATGGGTTTAAACATGTGAAGATAGAAATCTGGAGATACTTTATGACACCTTTTACATCTGCTTTCTGGATGGAAATGTACATCCCACTTCTGCCAAGGGTTCCAGACCCACTTGGGTTTATGATGATTCATGTCCGACCTTTAGGTTACCTTTATTCCAAAATCCCTGAAAATACGGCAAGAGCCGGAATGGCCTTGTGATACTGGTATTATTCTGAGTCTAAAAGCCTGACAAGGAAAGCCTATCAAAGAAAATTACAGGTCACCCTCATTCACACATTTAGAGACAAAGAGTCCACATCATATTAGCAAACAGAATGTAGCAATGGCGTGAACGCCATTTGATCCCCAGTAACTCTCATGTCGTGAATGCACTAACTTTAGAAGCTTTAGAAGACTTAAATCATTACTGAAGATCAGAAGAATCTGCATTTAATTCTACTGAATCAACTGTATTAATGAGTGGGGTAATGCTTAACACATGGAGATATTAAATTTGGCAATTTGATGCTTCCTTTCTAGACACTGAGCGGTCTTTCGGTCCTGTGTCTGAACTGCAGGTGAGGATGAGAACCTCAGGTCTCCCTGTGGGACTCAACCTGGCCTTGGGGAAGGCTACATGCAAGATCACCTCCGTTTCAACCAAAGACCCATGGGAGGCCAGGCTCGGTTCTGGTTGTTTCAGGAGTCAAATAATTTCAATAAAATCCAAATGAGGGTGAAGAAGATGCTTGGCCGATGCTTTTGAGAGGTGCAGGCATTTGTGCAAATGTTTTCCTTTCACAGTTGGGTTCGAAAAGTGGTCTGCAGCTTGAAACGTGTCTGTTTGTGGGGAGGACGGATCAGGCAATGGCAAGAAAGAAAACAATGGATCCAAAAAGAAGAAAAGGGCCTTTCCAATGCCCGCCTTTCTTCCTCCTCCTGGGTCTTTTCAGCTTCACAAAGGGAGACATATTTTCCATATAATTGCTAAACATGTTTGCTTATTAAATTATTCTTTAATTAGTTAATGATTTTAGCCATGCTTTGCTCTTCGGATATTCATTTTGTGTAATAAAATAATTATAGATAATTAAACTATCTCAAGCCTTTTTCTTTCCCCCAGAAAACATTCTGGGTATCCAAAAATGACAACAAGTTGTAAATTAATCTGGAAAACAAAGCATGACAGATGAATGATTTGGTTGGAATTAATTAGGCACTAATTATATACTGGAACTAGATGAAGAATGAGTCTCATTATAAAAATAAAATGCTGTTCTGAAAGGCTGCCGTTACAGTAACTTTACCTTCTGTGAGGATGGAGTTGTTTCTCAGCCAAAAGAGAGTCCTAACGCAGTCTTCCTCGTCGTTGAGAATGAAAAGGTTGGAAGGAACGGTCCCAGTGTACCGCTGCCTGCTGAACTCTATAACCTCTCTGTTCGTCAGGTGCTGCTGAATATCAGCCCCTGTGGGGCACGGAACCTGAGGCGGATTACAGAGGTATCAATCAGTAGTGATAGCACTGGAAGAAAATAAAGCATTCGTGGTCATTCCATACTGTGTCGTGGCCTTTCCTGTCCCCGGATATAGTTAATTAGGTTTTAATAGAGAGGGGGGAGAAATACACATATAAACAAATGAAATGACCACCTTGAGGCAACTCTTAGACCAAATTGTTTGAGTTACCCAATGCTATGTAATCAATTATTCCAAAATTCAGTGGCAGAAACCAGCCACTTCCTACATTCCGATCCATACTGCTTTTGTAGGTCAGTGATCTAGACAGGACAAGTCAAGGGGCAGCTTCTCTCTGTGCTACACTGTCTGAGGCTTTGGCTGAGAAGACTCAAAGGCTAATGGTGACTTGAGGCTCTGTGGTGGATTCATCTGGGCATAAATATCAGTTCTTTCTCTTCCCTCCAAAGAATATACCAAGTATCTCAAATTAACATGTTGCCATCAACCGTCCAAAAGCTGCTGCTCCCCGTGGTCTGGAATACCCACTTATGACTTGGGCATCTCACATTGCAGGAACTGGCTCTCCAGGGAAATGGTCTTGAAAATGGGGGCCTTACATTTTTCTCTAGCTTAGTCCAGGGACTCCGGAAGTGTCCTCACACAAGATTTTGTTCTTCATGGGGAGAGGGGGTAGCTATAGTGGCCTGCCCAAGATCGGGGATCAAATGCCTGTAAGAGGATTCGAGTGCTTTGGAGACGGCAGATATGTACAGTTAAAGCTATCTTCTTCAGGTGTTGAAGTCCAAGTGTACAGATGGGCCAGGCAGAAAACGGAAGACTGGCATTTACCTTTAAAGGGCTTAAAGCTGCTGTTCACTTCATCAGGAGAGAAACTGTCTACTTCATTGTCCCTCTCCCTCTCCATACAGAGCTTTCCTCTATATGACTTCTGCTCTCTTGCTCTAGACACAAGCATAAATGGGACCAGCAATTTTCTTCTGCATAAGAAAATGACAACGAGGGATGGAGAGATGGTTCAGTGGATAGGAGCCCTGGCTGTTCTTCCAGAGGTCCTGAGTTCAATTCCCAGCAACCACATGGTGGCTCACAACCATCTATAATAAGATCTGATGCCTTCTTCTGGTGTGTCTGAAGACAACTACAATGTACTCACATAAATAAGTACAATGTACTCACATAAATAAAAAAAAAATCTAAAAGAAAATTTTCAAAAATTAAAAAATAAATAAATAAAAAATTAATAAAATGACAACAAAATCACAATAAATGATGATGATGACCAACACTGGTTCTTCATGTCGAGGACACCTTGGCAAACCAGAACTCTTAGTGCCTTAGCCAAAAAGTTCAGCCATGCCTCGGCCTCATCCAGCCATTGCCAGGGAAGAACGCAGGCTCAGGATGGCCAGATCTGATTTCTCAAGAAATGTCAAAGCCTTGGGTTTTAATGTAGACTCTTGACTTTTTATTTTTGACTCAAATTAAAACCAAACAAACAGTGTTGTTAATGCCAAATAAAATGGCACGGTTGCATGAGGTTGCCCAGTAGGCCACTTCTCTTGCCTTTCACTCTGGCTGCCAGGTGGAAATTGTGTGGACAAAGAAGCAACCCGGGGAACTGAGAAAGGCCAGTTGAGCCTTTGGGGGAAGATTGGTAGGTGTAGAACCGTGTGGCAGAGTCACGGAGGAAGACTGGAACCGTGAGTCGGGAACAGCTCTACAATGGCAGTGGGCACAGAAGTCTGCTTGCAGTACAAAGCCTCAGACGACTCATGGACTTCTCTCCCCCTCAGACCTTGACTACAGCCATCTTATAAAATGGGGATGATGGCATGCCACCAACCTTACAGCCACTGTGACAATTGCATCAGCTACCTTGATTGTCTCATATAGAACACTCAGTAGCCTAAGGTATTGTTATCACCCTGATGAGGCTTGCCCAAGGCAGTCACACTCACCTCCCGGGCCTGAGCCCTCCTGCCGGAAGCAGACTTTCAGACTATGAGAAACTACTATTGTCTTCCATCTTTCCGGGCAGATGTTCTAGCTCTGGTCCATGATGTATGAACCTTCTCTGCACAGCAACCCTAGAAGGGTCTGAGGACTGGCTGATCATCTTGTGAATCCTGAGTCTTCATCCCTCCAGCTAAGCCTCACAGTGACTCCAAGCCTCTGTGGGGGCTCAGTTTGTTCTTTCTCTTTCTAAGTGTAATTCTAGGAAACGAATAGAATCACCAGGACTTTCTGTTTTTGTCATGTCCTTTGATAAAAGTCATGTTCAGCAGGGAAGGAGTTTGAAGCTGCTGTCTACGCAGGTATCATGAATTTCACCCTTTGTTCCTATGAATACACACCTTTCTTTCTCCAGTTTTCCTGTGTTGAGTATTTCTAGGGCTGCTCTGTGGTTTTGCTCCAATAGTTGCTGTGTATTTCTCCTTTAAAATATTTTAATTTTTTTATTTTTTTACGTGTGTGTGTGTGTGTGTGTGTGTGTGTGTGTGTGTGTGTGTGTATTTAAGGGGGCATGTGCATGTAAGTGCTGGTGCCTATGGAGGCCAGAGACTTTGATTTCCTGGAGTTACAGGCTGTTGTGAGCCACTCAACACGGGTGCTGGGAACCTAATTCAGATTCCCTGGAAGAGCAGTACTTTCATGCTTTTAACCACTGAGCCATCTCTCAAACTCTTAATATTTCTTTACATTTATTTATTGTCCAGGGAGGGGGCATACCTGCCACGATGCAAATGAGGAGACTGGAGGACAACTCACCGGAGTCAGATCTCTACTTAGATCAAGTGAGTTCCAAGGCTCAAGCTCAGGCTGTCGTCTTGGCAGCAAGTATCCATATTGTATCCACTGGGCCATCTCACTGGCTCCTCACTGAGTGCTTTTAACTATCTTTTAAAAATGATTTATTTTCATTTTATCTCTGTGTAAGCATGTATGTCTTTGTGAGTGTACGCCACATGTGTGTTGATACCGCTGAAGGCCAGAAGACAGCATTGGAGCTCCTGGAGATGGAGTTACATGTGGTGGTGAGCTATCTGATAATAAGTGCTGGGAACTGAACTCAGGTCCTCTGTAAGAGCAGCAAGTGCTCTCAATCACTGAGCCGTCTCTCCAGCCCTTTAACTGCCCTTTTATTTAAAAAGGGGTGCATGGGGTAGGGCGGTATCTTTTTGATTGGATGCTTTTTTCCTATTTCAATAATTTGGTGTAAACATGGCTGTAGTCATACATCACGACAGTCTCTGCTATAGCTTGAATGTCCGCTGTGTCATCCTGCTTTGTACTTTCACTTCCAATGACTGCATTCTTTGCTTTGCTTTTTCTCACCTGTTATCTTGCCTGGGATTTGATGGGTGAATTTCTGCTCCTCCACACTCTGGCTCAGTCCCTCCCAACAGAAAGGCTTTCCCACTGAAATGCTCCCTTTGGGCTTCGTTGGTTGTAGACAACACCTCCTCCTCCTCCTTAACCACCCTTCTTTCCGGTGCCATCAATTTCCTGATCTTTATTACATTAGTTTAAATTGAGGATTATTAGCTTTCTGTTTAGTAGGTATGCTTAAATTTTATGAAAATTATGTTTGTATTACAGTTTGAAATCATTCATGAAGCTGCCATCTGTGTCCCCTAATGACTATAAAATTCTGAATTCATTATATCAGGTACAAATTGCAGCAGAAAAGCACAGGAGATCATTTTCCTGGGGTCTCACGTATAAAGAACGG
This sequence comes from Arvicanthis niloticus, assembly GCF_011762505.2. NCBI lineage: Eukaryota > Metazoa > Chordata > Mammalia > Rodentia > Muridae > Arvicanthis > Arvicanthis niloticus. Next base: position 115,926,957 of record NC_047659.1, on the reverse strand, counting down.
CCCCTGCTCCCTTCTGAGATTGAGGTGGACGAGTAGCTCTCAGACTGTCACCTCTCCTCCAGCATTCCGTGCCGTTAGTTAGTTCTGCTTTCTTTTCTCATTTGGTGTCAGACAGGAGATTGTTTATGCCTCTGGAATTTTTTACTTTTATGGGGAGCATTTGACAATCTGTTATTTTTCTTCTGAAAATTTGTTCACTGCCCCCCAGTATTCCTGAGACAATGAGAAATGTCTCACTCTTTGACATTTGCCAGGATGTAACTAACTGAGAAGAAAACAAAAACAAAACAAAACAAAACAAAAAAACAACTTTGATTTTGCTTGAAATCAATTGAATGGAGGATTCCTTTCTGGGCTATGGAGTAGATTCTTGACACGAACCTGTCCAGAGATGAGACACAGACTCCAGCTCTTGGACGACAGGAGGCATCTTTCCCTTCTGTTGTCCTCACTGGAGAGTTCACTTCTGACACAGAGGTGTTCTTCTCAGGCCTGTTCCTGGGAGGGACAGCAGTGTGTGTATCCCTCCTTCCCAATCTATCTGTAGCCAACTTGTAACCTTCAGCCACATGGTTTTGCTTACCCAGTTTGGAGGATGTGCCCTTTTTTGTAGACACTGCGTTTCCAAGCCACACCCAGGTTACCCCCGTGGCCTTGTCTCTCAATTGTTGGTAACAGATCCACCTATTGGCTTCTGGTGGTCAGTATCCCTTCAGTGGCCCATGCCTCTGTTTTTCTGTGTTTTGTTGTTGTTGTTTTGTTTTGTTTTGTTTTGTTTTTTTCCCTGGCCAGTGCTAAATTCATTTGACTTGGACTTGACAAGTTTTATCCTTCCTCTTTCTAAGGTGGCTGAAATCTTGGCAGGCATGGGAAGGCATCTCTTCTCTTCTCCAGAACAGTCCATGACTCGTGTGACTCTTGTGGTTGCACTAGGAAGCAAGCTGGTAGTAGTGTTCAAAGCTGGCATGTGCTTACCAATAAAAATAATCACAATAAGTTGAAGAGACAGCTTAGCCGCTAAGAGCACTTGCCCCAGAGGACCCAGGTTTGGTTCCCAGCACTCACATCATTCTGAACTCACAGCACCTGGGGATCTGATGCCCTCTTCTGGCCTCAGAAGACACTTGCATAGAGGTGGTGCATGCACACACAGAGATATATACACATACATAAAAATAAAAATAGTTTAAATATTGACGGAAGGGGTAGATTACAGATTTAGAGGTTGTTAAAAGTGAGCTAGCTGAGTCTTCTTCCAGAGAGGAGAAATCACAGGTAGGGTGTAACACAGACGAAGCAAGGTCTGAAGTTTCACAAATGCACTTTTTAGAACTTGGAGGGTCACTGGTGATGAAGAATAGAAATGCCTTCAACTGGGTACCTCAGAGAAGGGGGTTTTGGAGATAAGCATGGGCTGTGTGAGAGACTAGCCCTCCTCACCCTCTGTCCTGCAGCACAGCTTCCGGTATTACTCTGTGGCCAGGTTCTCTGAACAACAACAACAAAACCCTTAAATTGTGTGTATTTGGATATTGAAAACACTGCAGAATGTATTAGAATGAGGCATACTGACTAGAAGTTAAGGGTTGTAATTATATTTTATGAAATGTTGTCTTCTTGCTGTGGGTTTAAACTGTCATCATTTTAATTTGGCTTACAAATGTGGGACAAAACCATGGGGGAGATTTGGAGTCAAGGACACAGGAAAAGACATAAGAACTGGAAGGTCCCCAGTGATTCAGCTGCCCTTTCTCCATCACTCTATGTACCTTTGATTTCTATGTCCTTCTGGAAAAAATTAAATTGGAACTCCCCTTTACCACTTCTTCATTTCATTTTTCCTGTTGTAAAAAGGGCAAGAGCTTAGTGTGCTGCTCACTAAAGCTGCAGGGGCAGCTGGGCACACATGGGCAGATGCCCGAGTCTCTGGACAGCTGGCTGAGTCCTGTGTTCCATCTCCAAAGTGTGAGGCAGCGGCTGCAACCAGTGGGCAGGTGAGGGGGAGTCAGGCTAACAGCCATACCACACTGTATTTCTTTCTCATTTAGTGAAAAGCAGAGGGAATACTTAAGTAGCAAAAAGAGGTGTCTCTCCAGTTCTCTTTATTCTTTAAACCAGAAAGACATTTTTTCTACCCTCTGAGAATAAGGCTTCTTTAAAACATAAAAGCTATTAAAAAAAAAAAAAGAGAGAGAGAGAGAGATCGATCCGAGCCACTGAAAGAGCAGTCCATTCACAGAAGCACTGGCCTCCCCGGGGAACTTGCTAGAGACACTCTTATCTCAGGGTACCCTACTCTGAAGCTCCCTGGTCAGAGCTTCCGTCTTAAAGGGATGCTTAGGGGTAGTGTGTAAACAAACAATTTGTGAAGTGTCCTCGCAAGGTGCATATAAGGGATTTAATATCAAGAAAGTTGAAATAGATCAACTCAGCTTTCACTCATCTGGGGCACGAAGTAAGGATGCTGGTGACTGGCCCCGCCTAGAATGATTAGAGCAATTCCTGGGGACACAGATGTAGATATAGTTTGGAAGCACCCCAGGAGGTCTCAAAGTGCAGCCAAAGATGAGGATATGCATTCGGTGATGCCCAGGCTCCTTGGCTCATGCAGAACATGGGTAGACTAAGGACCTGTGGGGCCCTCTGTGCTACCTGCCTCCTCCCTGCCTTTGAGATACAAAGGAACCACACATACTCCATTGCCAAGTCCACAATGCTGGTGAGATAGTTTCAGACCCTGCCCTTGAGTTATAAAGTAAACCTATTTACTTGGAAAGATACCTGGTTTTTGTGCACTCCACAAAAGGACACTACACAGGGTGGTGCGGGAGCCCCAAGATCTGCTATCCTCAGACTGGGAGCAGCTTCGGTTCTATCCAGCAACTCAAGCAGAAAGTGTGGTCACTGGGAAACTAGTCAATCTGATTTCCTAGTTTTATAACTGAGAGACAAAATAAAATAAGGGCCGACAGAAGGTGCACATGTTTGAAATACTTTTGCGTGAGCACATTGCCCCAGCCAAATGCTAGCCTCTTGAGGCATAAATTAATTTAGCACAAATGCATGCCTGGTTGGGTCTGGAGTCTGCTATGATGATCCATAAGTGTTAGACTTTGGGACAACAGCTTCAGTAATGACATTTCTCCAACTAGCTGTGATTTCTTTTTTCTTTTTCTTTCTTTCTTTCTTTTTTTTTTTTTTTTTTCTTCAACAGAATGTTTTTCTTGGAATGGCTTTCTCGGGAGGGTTTGCAGACATGATTCTGGTCATGTGTACAGGCCGTGAAGAGCACTTTCATGAATACAGAGTGGTAGCTATGCAGAAAGACAAGATGCTCTTCACTCAGAGAGTATATACCCCAGTAAGCATACTGCCCTGGAGATCTCCGCATGTGCCAGTGGCATCCCGTGTGCAGCCTTACCTGGTACTGCTGCCCTGTACAGAGAATGAGGTGGTCGTAGAACACGATCTCATTCTTGGAAACCACAACCTGCTTGGCTGCTCGGTCTATGGCCGTCATTCGACCAACCACAACGTTAACCCAGGAGCACAGTGACATCAGTGCATAATCTTTATCATTAAAACAGTGGCTGCAGAGAGAGAAGCTCCGTCAGTGACATTTGAGCAGCTGACAGCGGGCATTAATTAGACATCTGGCAGAGCTGGTTCAAGTCCCCTAGTGAGCCGTGTCTGTGCTCTTGCTGTGAGTTTCCCAGGACCAAGACTAAGAGATTTTTTTTCCCCCCTTATGAAACACTTAGTCACAAATTGACAGTCACAAATTGACATCCTCCTATTAAAGCTAAATTGTTCCACCTGGCTTAGGCTGGTCCACAAGGGAAAGGTGTGTGACCGTGTACGTGGGATCACTTACACTTCTGTACCTATTTCATAATGATCAAAATCTACTTGAACTGTTAAACTGTCCTACTGGCCACAGAGGGCTCAGTAGTTGAGCACTGGCTGATCTTCCAGAGGATCCAGGTTCAATTACCAGCACCCACAGATTCCAAAGGAATGTATAAGAAGGAATATAACACCACAGGGAACCCCCAAAGGCAGGTGTCGGACAACTAAAATGTGAGGGACCCTTCCTACTTGCTGCGAACTTTACGTAAAGGACTCATTCCTTGTGCCCAAGTAACAAAACCCATTTTCAGAAAATGTCACTTAGGGAGTTAAGTTCACAGCCTGTGCAATGCCTGGAGATTTGGGAGCCCAGTATGAGGGGCAGAGGTGATCTATGGGACCAATACTTTCCCATCAGCCTGGGATGGCTGAGAGCTCTGGGGTTATGGGATGCTGGTGGCAGAATGGACTTTCTTCCTCTTTTCTGGTTCTGTTTTGATTGAACATTCTATTGTAGTGACAGCTGAAGCAGGATCCTTATGGTTCGAGTTTGTTTAGAGAGGTGGGGGGGGGGTGTTTAAAGGTTCTATAGAATTTCTCAAAGGTTTCACCTTCTATAAGTGACATTTTCATGATCCTAGCTGGAGGGTTGAGAATCTGCATTGACAGGACAACAGGTAATCCATTCAAATGTGGGCTACATCATCTTTTCTGCTAAGAACTGTGCCAAGGTCTGTATCTTTCTTCTTTTGCCAATAAACCTGGACCCCAGGGACCCTTTGTCCCCGTTTCCTCACCTCCCAGTGTAGGATAATGAGCCCATCCCATGTGCTCTGTGAGAATGTCGGAGATGCTGTTTTGTCGAGTGCGATGCATATGTGAAGGCTCTTATTCTAAACACTATTAATGATACATAATCCTGTTTACTCTCTTTGGAGGCAAACAGGATTCTGAAGTGGTAATGGGAGGACATTTTTTTCTTTTTGATCCACGCATGAGTCTGGTCTTACTACACAAAGAGCATTCTCGTAATGGACGCACATTAGACCCCGTTATGGGGCCTGTGAAAAGAGACGGGAGCACTGGGCTTTGTGCTTCTCCATGAAACAACACTTAAAAACAAGAAAATGTCTTCTTAATAAAAAAGGAAAATAAGGGGCTGGCCTGTCACAGGGAAATAATGGGTAGTGAGATGAAATTCTCTTTAAAAAAAAAAAAAATTGATAGCTTTACAGGAATATATGAAACTTCGCTGTTTCCACACAGTGTAGAAGACACACAAAGGATTATTCGTATTTGGTATGCAGTCTCCACCATAAGCCATCCAAGATGAAAAAAAAAAAAAATTAAATATAGTTAGTGCCCAGGGACTAGTCTTGGGAGGATTTGCCCAAAGATAAAAGCTCTCAGGGGAAACTTGTGGGCAGCTAAGACAATGCTGTTCCTAATGGCAGTGGGACAGTAGAGTTGGCAACGTCAGAATGCGTATTTCAGAGTTGGAATCGGAAACTCTGTCCAGTGGGAGCTGAGGCTTAGGAACATTCGGTTTTCAAGAAGCTTTGCTGAGACACAAAGAGAAGCTCTGAAGACTGTGCCTGATGGGCGCACAGTCTGTTAGCTTCCTCATTTCAAACGTCATTGTGTAAGCTCATCCCCTCATTTTGGATATTACTACCCCTCTGGACTGTCTGCTGTGCCTCCACCAGACGAGTCAAACTATTGTGAAATTCTCCACCTTCTTTTTTTTTTTTTTTTTTTTTTTTTTTTTTTTTTTTTTTTTTTTTTTTTTTTTTTTTTTTCTGTTAAGCAGCTTTAGAAGCCTAAAGACTTTAACAGAGCAGAGACTGTCTCCCAGCTTCACACCCTCACCCAGGACCTCTGGAGAAAAAGCCAAGGAGGCTCTTACACACAACGCACAATGTGGGAGTTCAGCTTCCACAGGCAAGCTCAGCACTGACTCAACAGTCATGGGAGAGGGCACTGGGGATGTAGCTTGGTGCTAGAGTGATTGATTGCCAGGCATCCACACAAAGAAAGAGAAAAATGAAAAGTCATCTTCGTAGGAAGATTTTTCTATGGAGAAACAGCTGGGAGCAGTGGCACAGGCCTCTATCCCAGCACTCAGGAAGTGGATAAGCCGCCTGGGATCCATAGCGAGGCCTTGTCTCACCAAACAACCAGAAACACCTCAGGGAAATTTCTGGAAGACGGCATAGATAAGGTAGAGGTGCACCGGAGGTACATTTTACACGCCTGAAACCTGGTAGTGAGAAACACCCCAAGCCCTCAGTGTACAATCTGAAGCTACTCCATAGAAACAAAGGACTGAGCAGACTCACACCTCAAAGAAGCAGGGTTCTTCAGAAGTGGAAAGAAACTTTGAGGTTTGCAGGGGATTAGCTGTGACACACTGGGAAGGACTGCTGTAATTAACTTTCGATTATTCAGGGTTGATTGCCCAATTAGTGGCTTTCTCCTGCTTCCTGTTTCTCTTCCCTCCCACACCTTCTTCCAGCTGCCTCCTAGGCACATTGTTAGCACCTCAACCAGAGGCTAGACAAGGGGGATGGGGGGAGAAGACAAAAGTGGCTATTTATTTAAAAGAAAGAAAGAAAGAAAGAAATCAACAACAGTGATGAAGTAAAGAACTGAGGACAAGTTCACTGTCCATGGTTAAGAAGGAGTTTGGATTATTGGATTTATGCACGTTATCATTATTGAACGCCATGATCCTTTCTGAGGACCATTTGAAAGACAGTTCTGGGTTCAACCTCTGGTCCCTGACCATCATGATTCTGTGAAGGTTCCCACTCAAGCCAGTTTGGCTGTTGGGTCTTGTCCTTCATGAAGATGTCCTTTGCTGGTTCTTCTGAGGTGATCTTCAACTAGGTAACATTATAAAATCCCTGCTATAGTGGAGTGCAAATTGTCCCCTTAGGATTTGGGACGGAGATCACAGATGCCATCTTAAAAGGACAATGATGTAATAGTTAGGAGGATTTCATGAGCCAGGAAGGAAAACAGTGCAGAGTCAGGTTCAGTTGAGTGTGTTGGTTGTGGCAAATGAACAGGATAGTCAGTGTAGACTGTGGGAAAGGACATTCAAGGAAAAGAAAAACAAAGATTTGCCTGCTGGATTTGGGGCACATCGTAAGATTGCTGGTCTGGAGAGAATGCAGAGAACTGAGCAGAGATAATAAATGATATTGTCTGTGAAAACAGGTAGATTTTTTTATAAAGTTCATGTTTTCTAGAACATTCTGTGATGATGACAGCATTCTGAAGGTAGCTGTGCTATTGTGATAGCATGCTAGCTGTTTGGGGGGGGAGGAATGAGAGTGGGGAGCTGAAATTTCCAACTCATTTAATTTTAATTAATTTAAGTGGAAACAGCCCCTTGTGGCTTGTACCAACTTTCTGGACAATAGAGCTCTGAAAGGCAAGGAGCTGATAGCACCTGAGTAGTGTGTGTGTGTGTGTGTGTGTGTGTGTGTGTGTGTGTGTGTGTGTGTGTGTTGTTCAGGGAACTGGGTTGAGAGGCAGAGAGACAGAGTAGAGGTAAGGATACCAGATTACTCCATGCAGAAAATCAGACACATAGCCATCACTATGATATGTCCAACCTTGGAATAGCCAGAAACTTCCCCCAAGCCGACTGACTTCAATTCACATTTCTTTGGAATAATGTGATTTAGAAAGTAGGAACTGGGGCTGGAGAGTTGGCTCAGCAGGTAAGGGCATGAGTGCTCTTACAAAGGACCTGGGTTTAGTTCCCAGTACCTATGTGGTGGCTCACAACCACTGGAAACTTCAGTTCCAGGAGATCTGGTGCCCTCTTTTGACCTCAGCAGGCACCGGGCACACTCATGGTACATAGACATACATACAGGTAAAACATCCATACACATAAAATAAAACAAATCTTTAAAAAGATTAAAAAAGAGAATGAGAAAGCAAGAGAAAGGGATGTCCATGGGTCTATCCTCTCTTCCTGGCCAGGACCTGCTTATTTTAACCAGAAATTCAGCATACGTTACTGAGAATATCCTTCTCACAAAATCCAAGGTAAATGTAATCCCTGTCTAGACTGTAGGGGTAGGAACGATTCTAGACCTCTCTCTGTCCCTCTGTCTCTGTCTGTCTCTGTCTCTTTCTGTCTCTCTGTGTCTCTCTGTCTCTGTCTGTGTCTCTCTGTCTGTGTCTCTCTGTCTGTGTCTCTGTCTGTGTCTCTGTCTCTGTCTCTGTCTCTCTCTCTCTCTCTCTCTCACACACACACACACACATATACACACACACACACCCCCTAAAGTGCATGGTCTAATAAAGATGGTATTGACAGCTTATTGTGGAGCGCTTGCCTAATGTACTCAAGTCCCCAGGTTCTAACCCTCCCACTCCAAACAACAACAACAACAGAACTCCACATTCCGACAAAGCTGTTGGAAAGGGGCCTAGTTCTGCTGGTAAAGAAGGGGTAGGTTTGCCCAGTGAAGGTAAAACAAGTCTTTCTTCAAAATGACAGTTAATCCCTTCATCATAGATCCTGCTATGCCACCACCCCTCATCTGGAGAGGGGGCAATTTCCCTTTCTTTCTCTCCACTTTAAACACTGGGAGACTGTTTCTCCAGCAGGGAGCCTGTGTTTTGCATCCAGAAACTAAAATAGGTGGACCCGATATGATAAGGAAACAACATTTCTAAGTACAGGTGTTGTCAAACGGTGCCTCTACTGGGAGAGAAGAGCAAAGCTCTCCTGGCCCAGTTAGCACAGGTTTAAGCAGACCAGCTTCGGGTACCTTATGGTGAGGGAGGGGTGAAAGAGACTCACACCCTAAGGTGGTGCTTGTGAGGTACACTCATGGCCAAGATTTCTCTGTCCTGTTTCTCACATCCCAACGTAGAGCCAGCTGGGCCTGTGAGCTCCATTCAACTGTAGGAACAGGGAAGCTGTCTCCCTATAGATACAAAAGGCCAGCGCCATCTTGCCATGCTGAACCGAATATTCGCCCATTGCCATAGCTAGTCTTATGTCAACATGATACAAGCTGGATTCATCTGAAAGGAGGGAACCTCAGCTGACAAAATGCCTCCCCTCCTGTAAGGCATTTTTTAAATTAGAGACTGATGGAGAAGAGTCTAGCCCATCTTGGGCGGTGCCGTCCCTGGGATGGTGGTTCTGGGTTCTATAAGAAAGCCAGAAAGCAGCACTCCTGCAGCTTCTGTGAGTTCCTGCCCCATGTAAGTTCCTGTCCTGACTTCTTTTGTTGATGAACAGCTGGGGAAGTATGAACCTTTGCCAGAATATTTCATCACAGCAGTAGAAACCCTAAGATGTTTACTGATGGGTTTGAACTTGTATTTCCCAGGTAATACCTGGACTCTAGGGGAAAGGCCCCCACTTTCCCCTTTCCACTTCAAATATCTTTTTTTTTTTCAACTTAAAAAAAACTGCACGCAAATTAAGAAGTTAATTAGGAAGAAAAACGAATCATACTCGCTTGCTAGAAACTTCCTCTTTTCGTTGCCCAAAAGTTTTTTTCCTGGGAGTCCATGAGTTGAAATCAGGGTGAGATTATTAAATTTCAAGTGAGAGCTGAAGAGAAATAAAAAGAAAACAAAAGTTAAAAGATGACTGACCAAAAATTTACTGCGATTCAATTCATCTGTCCTCGACTCTTGGCCTTTTCTTTGGCGGTAGGACCTCTTTTCACACAGATCTTCAAATGGAGCCTTCACAGCAGAAAAGCCAGTGGTTGTGGAAGTGGCTGATTGCAGAGAATTCTAGAGGCTATGCACAGCGGACAGCAAGGAAACCAAAATGAATCCCACAAATTGGGAGGTGGCAGATAATTTTGCATAAACCAGTGCCTATTTGAGTGTCAGCCCACCTCCAAGAAACTGGAATCCTAACCCCCACAGCACAGCACACACTTCGAATGTATTTTCCCTGGAATCCTCGAGGCAACATGACGATAGCAGTCATCATATTAGCTTTATTTTCTCAGGTAAAACTGAGGCACAATGGTTTTCAGAGGTCATCTGTTAGGTGTCACCTCACCTAACTTTTGCCTATGGAGTGGTCCCCTGGAATTGGAGTGTGTGTGTGTGTGTGTGTGTGTGTGTGCGCAATAGACTCCCCAGTGAACACCAAAACCTGAAGGTGCCCAAGTCCCTGATTCAAGATGCCATGACATGCACACATAAGGTATACACCACCATTTGAATACTTAATATCATCTCAGTTGTTAAACTTATACAAAATAAAAAGTAAGTAGCTGGTCTACTGTGTTGTGTTTGAACAGAGTCTGCATGTGCTCAATGCAGTCAAATTTTTCTCCCAAGGATTTTCTGCTGATGCTGGTTGAATATATGGATGAAAACTCCAAGGAAAGAGATGCAGGATGCACTGTCCTGTAGGCCTGAAATCGTTCAGATGCTTTTACAGATCATCTAATTCCCACAGTTCAACACCAGCCTTTCCACTTTCAGACATGCATAGTTACCCATGTCACTTACCCATGACCAAGAGTGCCACCTAGCAGGATGTTTTAGAGGATTCTTTTTGAGAGCAAGGCTGTCACTTGGCATGACAGCATACAACTACAATTCCAGAACTTGGGAGGCTGAGACAGGAGGATGATCAATTCCAGGCCAGTTTTTGGCTAAACATTTGAGACTTTTTTAATAAACCAAACCAAACTGAAGAGACAAACTTTTATTTTTGTGCCATGCTTTCCAGAGCCCGGGCCACTCACAGGCATTGTCACAGAGATTAATCTTCAAAACAATCTACAGTGCAGCTTTGGAGATAATCGCAGGTTATGTGTATTTCATGCGACAGAAAACGAAGGCTGGCAAAGGTAAGTGCTTTGCTTAAGGTCTCCAAGGCAGCAGGAGACAGTGAAGCAATTTCTGCTCTCCAACCCCAGGAGGCATTCACTCAGGCTTCAGGAGACTGCCAAGCTCCTGTAAAAGGTTCCAGGAACTCACATGCTTAGGACTCACTCTTCTCTAGTGGCCTCTCAGTATTTCAGATACTCCTCTTGTGATTTAGCAAAGATATTCTGGGTGAGATCTTTTCCCAGGATGCTCACTGATATGAAAGGCAGTTTTCCCCTAAAAATCTCTTCTTGGTTTATGTGACCCCTTTCAATCAATCACATGCCAAAAAGGAAGGGCCTTCACCAGGCCAGAGGAGAACACCTGCCTTCCTTTCCTAAGAGGAGGCTGGCGATTCTCCAATGTACTGGCAGCCTGTTACACAGCACTAAAGACAGGCCTCTGGGTGATGGCACGGGTGACAGGCTGAACCTGACCTTTGAAAGCAGCTGCATGCTAGGAAAGGTCTGGAGTCTCTACGGATGGCTATCATTTAAGAATGAATATTTCCATTCCATATGGAGAAAACCAAGCTTGTCTTATCCTCTAACAATAAGAATAAAATGTCTGACTCTCTTCAAATAGCATAAAGGCCACAGTTAATCCTGCCTACTCAGGCTGTCAGTCTGCAAGAACACACCGATGACAGGCTTAGATTTATGACAGTCCCATGGAAACCACAAATGATAAGAGTGCGTTTGTATCCACGGATGGTTAAAGTTTACTCTGGTTCTGGATCAAAATATACTTTAGATTGGACTAGTGAGAGCCACATGCAGGTGTTTTACATCTCCATGCAGACAGAAGGCTTGACGGTTATGCATGCGGCTTTACCGTTTACTACAAAACCCATCCCTTTGGTATGAATAATAATTTGAATTATCTAATGGCATGAATCAAATTACTTTTAAATTGCTAGATTGCCACATTATGTTATCCTGAATTATGCTACAATTAAAATTTTTCCCAAAAGATTAAAGAATGTTCCCACAAGATAGAGGATGATACTGTTGTTTTCTCTCTCTCTCTCTCTCTCTCTCTCTCTCTTTCTCTTTCTCTCTCTCTCTCCCTAACATTACCTATAATGATATAGTACAATTTTTTTGGAATTGAGTGAGATTTCTTGAATTGTGTTTGTCTAAAAGAAAGAGCTTTTCTTTCTTTTCTTCAGCCATAGCGAAATTCCCCTTGCATTCTTTCCCATGGCTGTCCTGGCCCTTTATCTAGTCTTCAAGTCCTGCTGTGTCCTTCCTTGCTCATCCTGCATCATAAAGACAGCGCACAGAATTCCTTGGCTTCCAACCTTTCCCTTGATCTACAAGAACATCCTCCATTCTGAGGACAGGTGTTTGCCAACGAGCTCGGTCTCCCTATCAAATGCCCATGCCAGCTCATTTCTCTCACAACGACTCAGTATGCCAACCAGTGCTGACTAAGGTGGCTCCTTGGAGCCGATGAGAACCTGTTTCTCTGCTTCTTCATGTGTGGCATCTATTCTCAAAGTTAGCCTGGGTCCACGGTAGCTCCTGGGGCTCCCTTCACCTGTCATGTTAATATTGTGGGCAGAAGGAAGAAATTTAGTGGTAAAAGGCAGAATTCCTCAAGCCAATTATATTAAATTAGAGTTCATGTAAGCCAAGAAAAAAAAAATGATGTGCCAACTTGGCGGCACCCAGAAACTAGAGCAGTTCCTGAGAACAGTGGTAATAGATGGCATCTGAAGAAAACGCAGAGGAGACATACAGAAAACAACTTAGTCAAATGCAGCTTAGTCAAGGGCCTACTCGGTTGGCTGGAGAGCCTTCTGAACCCAACCTTTACTATGACTGACTTCACGCTGGTTTAAGTTGGCCCACCGCAGGAGCCTGTTCCAAATCAATGGCTTCCTACCAATGTCATCTAACAGCGGGAAGGACAACGTACTAAAGATCCTATCAGGCAGCCCTGTGTGACATTTCTGCTTATATTAGCAGAATCATTGCCACTGCCACATGTCTTTGCAAAGGAAGTCAGAAAACATGGGTTTTTCTGAAACATGGTGTGATTATCTTTTCCTCCCTAAGAACTCACATGGCCCTGAGTTCTCTCACTAAACACAAAGCACAAGTGAATCTTGAGAGACAAGTAGCACATCAAGCTCATGAAGGAAGCAGGCGGTGAGGATGAAAGAAAAGACCCAGGAATCAGGATTTGGGGGGAAAAAAAAATACATGACATACTCCACAAAGTCTACAAAAGGGGATGCTTACACAGGATGATGGGAACCAAAAAGAATAGCATGTCATCCAGGGACTAGCTAGGTAGGGTGCCAGAGGGTCTAGGGAGAGGGCACATGGGAGACAAGTAGGGGGTTGCCACTGAGGAGCTATGGTCACATGCTTGGCTGTCATAAAGTTGTTTTTAATGACTTTTTAATTAGCCAGCTCTGCCTCATTTGTGCATTTATTTCTCACTAAGCTTCCCAGTCTTCATGCCCACTCCCCAGGGTGATTTAATCTATCACTATCTTACATATTTCCCATAATGCACTTGACTATATTTTGATGTTTCTTCTGAGCTCTGGACCTAATTTCTAAATGCTCCAGAGTCATCCCAAGTTCAGTGTGTCCAAGCTAGGATGCTCCAGGTCACATATACGGCCAACAGAGCTCTTGGCCATCTCCACCCAACTCCATTCTCCATCAAGGTCATGGCCAACTCATCATCTCTTGAGTTAGGAATTTGGAAGTTCACCTTAGATTCCTGTCCTCTCAGCCACTTCCCGTGCCAGTCACTGTGCCTGGTCATTTTCACCTGATCTGTATTCTTGAAGGCCCCATCTGCCAGTCCCTTAGCATACTAGGGTAGCTGACCATCATCTCGCCTGAAGGAATGGGCTTAAGGTTGTGTCCCTAGTATACATCTCGCTCCTGTCCCTCCTCCACACAGTTACTAGAAATACCTTTTTACATTAAGCTGTATGTCAGTGTTCTCTGGTTTTGAAGTCCAACCTTTGCATGGTGCCTTGGTAGCAACAGAGCTGAAAAGTAAGAGCATGCATGGCCTTGAGAATCAGGCTGTCTTAGCTGGACCCACAGTGCTGTCTTCTTGACCACAGGGAAGTTATTTAACCTTTTCACCTTATAGAATTCGAGGGATAGAACACTAAGAGGTCTTAGGGGAGCTGTGTAGATGACGGGAAATAGTACCTAACAGTGTTCAGAACAGTCTGCTGTACAGAACAGTTTCAGTGAATATTAACCATTTCATTGCCAAGGTATTAGTCCAGAGTCACTAGCATGACGGCTAAGTCTTCATGGTCACAGGCTAATCTAACTTTCCCATTGTTTGTACAATCAGCCTTCTCAGCGCTCACCGAAGGTTCCCCACCTCCCATGCCTCCAGATGGAAGCACACCAGCATTTTCTTTTCTTTTTTTCTTTTCTTTCTTTCTTTCTTTCTTTCTTTTTTTTTTTTTTTTTTTGGTCTCCAACTTTGTATCTTTGCTACCCTAGTTTTCTGTGCAATCTGACGCAGCTCCATCTGAATACTTGATTTGATTTAGCTCAGTTGTAAAGTCGAGAGCACTGGGGATGGAATATGGAGATGAAATGTTTCAGAGTGCACATTTGCCTACGTATGAGTATTCAGAAAGTTCCTGCAGACAGAAAAGGTCTCTGGGTACAGCTTGGCTTTGAGCAAGCACTGCAGGAAGAGGCAACAAACAGCGGAGGTCCAGATAAAACCTCAGTCTCAGATTTAGTGGCGTTGGCTTAATGTATATCAACACTATCTAGCAGCAATGTGAGACCTCTGCTCCAAAACCAAAGGTCACCACAGTGGGCGGAGGTGGGAGAGGCGGTTCAAGTTAAGTGCTCAGGCCGATGAAACATTAAAAAGTGCACCTGCATTTTCGCAGCAAATAAATCCATTGGGGATTTCACGTTGCTGTGGATACAAAGGGAGACAACAGCTCAAAAATACTTGTAAAGCGGGGAGGGATTAGAGTACCCAGGGAAATAAGTAAAAGGTTTTGTGTTTCATTCCGAGTTTCAGGAGGACAGCTACAAAATTAGGTCTAAACATCCTTATCCAGCAAATAAAGAGCACACTGCCAATTTATTGTGAGCAAGAAAAGGACACAAAACTTTTTCACGTTGCTTGTCAATTCTGCTAGGCGCTCGCTCATTAATTTTTATATTTTTTGCGTGTGTGTGTGTGTGTGTGTGTGTGTGTGTGTGGCATGACGAAGGCAGCCAGCCAAAGTGAGTGATTTAATTAACTGGCTTTATTAATGCTTCTCTTTGAACAAATAGATAATGTAGAGGAAAAACAATAATTACCTCACATCCATCTAAATGTTTCAATTTAATTTACTAAAACCTCTGCTTTCAGAATTTTATTCAAGACAGTGAAAAAAAGTATTTTCCAGATGACAATAAATCCTATCTCAAGATAGATATGAGACAAGACTTGCTATTTTACAAGTCAAAGGACAGGTCAGATTTAACTCAGTCTTAAAGGTATTAGATAATAGCACACAATTAATGATAAAATGCTATCCACGAGAGGTAAAGGTTGTTGTCAATTTCCTCAACTGGAAGACAAAAAGTATTGAAAACCAAGTCAGAACAAAGATTTATTATAAGCACAGAGGACAGTAAGAGAATCTACCAGTTTTTTTTCCGGAAAACAATTAACTTTCTTTAATGGTGCATATATATGTGTGATGTACGCATGTGCGAGCAGGTGTGTACATGTGCATGTGCGTGTGGGTGTTATATGTTTAAAACATGAGAGACTTTTTGATACATCTCAAGGTATTTGTTTCATTTTTGTTCAGCTAGTAAACATACCAGTGGCTGCATCCATGGCCACGGAGTTGTCAGTAATGTCAAATTCTGGCTGTCAGGGAGACGAAAGAGAGGGAAAGAGTCAAATAGGAGGACGGAGGGGAGGATTCTGAGCCCATGTAGGAAAGGGTGAAGGCTTGTGGGAGTGAGGCAGAGGCTAAAGCTTTCCCCGACCCTACTCTCTAGTTTGGGGGACAACCTTGCCTGAGTCTACCTTGGGTGGTGAGCCAGAATTCTCCTGTTCTCATTAGTCCCTGGAGTAACTAGAATGGAATCTGGAGAAAGGAAACAGCGAATAGCCCTCACAAGCCTGCCCTGAACCCAGCCATCTTCTGTGAGTGACCTGGATACCCTGTGATGTCCCCATAGACCAGGCAGGGGATGGGCATGATAGCCAAAGTCCTGGTCTGCGGGAACATCTGGAGATTAAGGATGGCAGATGAAATGCTTCCGCACCGCACAACTACGAATCTTTACAAAAAAAAAAAAAAAAAAAAAAAAAAAAAAAATCACATTTGGAAAATGATGAGAATAAAATTTAGGGGTCCAGCAAAACCACTATAAATACCAAGAAGCCATCCATAAGACAAACCAGAAAAGCTCTGTACACAAGAAATGCGAAACACAAGGCATAAATCAATCAGGCTCTCATGACGGGACTAGAAGAGCCAGTGACGTCACTTCTGATGATGAAGAAGGGTTCATAATTTGGGCAAGAAGTGGCCATTAGCAAGGCTTTATTAACACCATATGGGCTGGCTTCCTCATGCTTGGCAGTTACTTCTTGGGCTCCATTCTTAACTGGTGATAGGTTCAGTGTGTGGCTTAGTGGGAATTTTTTTCTACTAGGTCCAATTTATATGTAAATACTGGGACCAGAATAATGACCTCAGCTCCATAATCTCAATGATGGCATGATAATTAGGCTTGGTAGGCACTAAAGTAATGATGTAAGTTAGAAGCTATACGATTTCCTGAGAATTAGAAAATGTGGTTTGGAAAACAAACCCATAAACTAGTTTACCTACAATGAACAATTATGGGGTGGGGGGAGTTGTTCCCTTCAAGATATGTCTGTCAACTTTAAGGGAATGGCTATATAAACAGTTCCTAAACCCAGCTGCACTGCAGAATTATTTGCAGCCTGTCAAACAAACAGATCCCTGGAATCTACTCCATCCCCACTAAATTGTAACACCAGGAATTGCGGGCCCAGAAATTATATTTCTATAGCCTTCTCACCCCCATCCCAGTGGCTCACCTATGCAGAAGTATAGTCTGGAGCTTCTACCATCAGTAGCTTATAGAAAGATCACCCAACATCAACCCTAGGTCTAGGAAACGATTTGCAGCATACAATCTTAAAATAAAATAAGGAAGTTTAAAGTTTCTCTCTTTTTTTTTTTTTTAAACCTCAAATGCCTAACTATATTGGTAATTTTGGATCATTTCCTTGAAAAGAATTATTTCCCAAGTACTATAGTTAAAGACAAGCATGCTCTTCAGAGCCATTTTCTTCAGTTAGATGGTCTAGTCTGGTCTGGCTTTCACACAGTGGCTCACAGAAGCCCCACCACTCAGAGAAGATGGCTACCTGCTACAGTTTAGATCTTAGATCTTTCCCAGGGGCCACATGCTGAAGGCTAACTCTCCAAACTGAAATGCTACCAAGAGGTTGTGAACATGAAAGAGTTATGGAGGGAAGGGGTAAAAGGAGGGAAGGGGGAAGATGGGAAGAAGGAAGGGAGGGAGGGAGGGAGGAAGGGAGGGAGGGAGGGAGAATGGGAGGAAGGAAAAAGGAAGTAAGGAAAAAGGAAGGAAGGAAGGAAGGAAGGAAGGAAGGAAGAGAAGGGAAGAAGAAAAGGGAGGAAGATGTAGAAGGAGGCAGGCTGGCCAGATCCTAAAGAACAAGCTTTTGGAGGTTGGTCAAAGCCCTTTTCCCCTTTTCTTGGCTCCCTGGACACCATGAGGTGACACCTGAACTACCATGTGGTCCCTTCCATGATGTTACCCTTCACCAAGGCTCAGAATGATACATCCAGAAGACCATGCACTCAAATCTCTGCACCTTTAACCCCAAATAAACCTCTCGTCTTTTCTAGGAGATTTTCCTCGAGCATTGTGCCACGGTGCTGACCTACAGTGCATGTTCCACCTGTCACTTCTACTAAGGGTTCCCAAGCCTGGGTTTTCAGGCCCACATTTTTCTGTGCCTCACTTACAAAGTTCTATCCAACATCAAGTGGTAAGAGGGCCCCAGTCTGTCATTCCCTTAGTCCCCTCAGAACACCTGTATGTAGTTCTGGATGTATCAAGATAAAGAATTCAGCAGGTACTGGACAGTTCTTTTGTGCTGTATCAGCCAGAGAGTCCTGGCTCTTTCGCAGTTATCCCAAATAAGGTTTTCTCTTAACTGAGTGGCCTTTACATTCATCCCCAGGTTTCTGACTTGTTCCTGACAGACACAGGGGTCTACACCTCACACAGGCTCCAGGAAATATTGAAGGTTCTGGGCAGGAGATCACAGCTTTGACTTCTGACATAAAGAACAAATAATGAACTGTATTTGTCAATGCATCCTTTTAAATCTGAGTAATATTAGAATTGGCTTTGAAGCCTGGTTATCATCTGCTCCCTGGAGGTGTCCCAGATCATTCTTTTCTGACAGCTCAGAGTTTAGTCCTGCTGTGGGGCTGTGGGGGCCATGGGAGGCTGAGCCACTGTGCTTAGCATGCTAACAACACCACAGCTCCTCTCATCCCCAGCTACCAGACTGACTCGGGTCTGGGTCCCTGGTGATCTCTCTGTAGTTCCAACATCACAGTAGGGCAAGATGCAACCTGCCCTTACATTTCTGTTTCAAGTGTCTGCCTGTTCTCTGGGCTCTAGGGAAGTTGGTATGAGCATGCCTTCATCCTGCTTTTGTCCTGGTGTGAACAAAGCAACCAGGGGGCCACATACCCGTCTTTGTTCCTGTGACAGAGACCCACAGGACAGGACACTCACAATCAACTTGCTCATGGGGGTTGGCTCTGAAATCAGCAAGCAAGCACTATTATTAGTCACCTAATTAGTGACAGGCCACACTGAAGGTTTCAGATGTCCTCAGACAAACATAAAGAATGTAATTAGGCTTCTGGCCTTAGGCTGGTTGCTGCCAGTGCCCACAGCTGGGCCAGATACTGAGTGGAACTGCGTCACCTCATAACAGGGTTATGGTTACTTAAGAGTCAGAGCTGCAAAAACATCCTGGTTCTGAGCTATTCTTTACCAGATTCAACCAGGTGAAGGAGCAACATCCAGGCGAGGGAGCCTGAAGCTTTGTCCTTTTCATGGATTGTTTGGATTTTGTTGTTGTCATTGATGTTGTTTTAAGAAAGTGTCTCATTCTGTAATCCTGACTGGCCTGGAACTCATATGATCTGCCTACTTCTGCTTCCTGAGTGTGGGGATTAAGGGTGTACACCACCACTACTGACTTGGTTATTTTTGAGCAAATCTTTCTCAGTATTAGTAATAGAAGCAACAGTACAGGCTTGATGGTGCCTACCAGCACCTCCTGTGAGTTATAGTGTGTATTTGTTTTGTCATATAAAGGTTCATGGGGACACCTCCTAGGGCTGTTTCCATTCGACATTATCTCACGAATCATTTCTACATTTTTTTTCTAGTGCCATCTCTGGCTCTTCAGGAGACTTATTTGCCTTAGAATTGACTTAGGAAGGCTTTGACATTAATAGAGAAACAGGAATTGTGCAACATGAGAAAATATCATGAGATGCAGAAGCATAGAGACAGCCATAACAGACCAGGGTAAAATAGTAACTACTTCAACTCAGTGAGCTGATGCCCAGAAGAGAGTGGAAAGGCCATTCTTGTGAACAACTGTGGGAGAAAACACACTGAATTGGGATACTGTGGGCCAGAGCCTGAGGTGACAGGCGACATCCATGCCTCTGGTCCTCAGACCAGGCAGAGACTAAGAATAGAAAAACAAGACAGGCTTAAAGACCCAGCTCCAGTCTCAGCACCTTTTGCTGGCACAGCATTTCCATATTTCTTTGTAAAAAAAAAAAAAAAAAAAAAACCAATTTTACAAAACCCAGTATGTTCAAAGTATTGCATCTGGGCCAACAGTGGTGTACAGGATGAGTAATAAAAGTCTATTTACCAAGAAAATAAAACATGCAAATAAGCCAGCATAATGTGACCATTCTGATGATTTATAGAATAGACTTCCAATCATAGTTATTCAGAAGGTAATGAGGGCCACTAAATAATAGGCCTGAGCAAAAGGAGTTGTGGTTTCAGACCATGAATATTCAATCCTGATAACGAGGCTCAAACACATCTTCGTTAACTAAAATAGGAACCATTGTAATCCATACATTTTTGGCAATGAGAAAGAAGGTGCTTTTTAGTTTTGTTTTTGTTTTGTTTGCAATTCTTGTGGTGTAAAAACCCGTGTTTCAGGATTTGAGGAACTGCTCGCACATTTTCTGCATCCCACTGGCTGTGAAAACATTTTCCCTGCAGAAAGCTGACAAGATGCTTGAAGAAGTGATGGGTGGCAGAAGGTCAGGTGAATAATGTGGATGAGGCAAGGCTTTGTAGCCCGATTCACTCACCTTTTGAAGTGTCGGTTGTGCCTCATGAGACTGAGTAATTACGGAGAAAACTTGCGTCCAGTCTGCTGCCCAACGCGGGCTGCAGGCGGTACAATGTTGCGTGCATCTCACTGATTTGCTGGGCACACTTCTTGGATGGAACGGTCTCCATGGAGTCGGAAGGCCGCAGTGGATCAGAAGGGCAGTGCCCAGCACCATCATTTGCTGCACATTTGGCTTCGAGAAGGGCTTTGGGGATAACTTGAGACAGTTGTCATATTCGATCCAGTTCTTGTTGCGAGTCACAACCCAACTGGAAAATGGTTCATTGTTGTTCTATATAGATTAAGTCAGGATGACAGTTCAAAATGACAGCTTGAAAAAAATCATCATAAGCTCCTGAGATGTGTGCTTGGTTAGTTTTTCTACTTTCTCACTTGGCTCCAAATGTCAGATATCACGTGGCCTCTACTGAGCTCTCTGGAAACTTCTCAGGTAGCTGTAAGAGAATCAGTAACTGTTCTCAACTGGCCCAAGTCAACTTCCAACAGCAGCCATTGTGTTCCTCGTCTTCCTCTGCTGCACCTCTGGAACCACTGCACTGCCTGTTCACTAGCAGTCCCAAATGCATTGTTGATGTCCATTGTCTCTGTCACTTTAAGACCCATATTGAATTTGAATAAGAAAACAGTTCAAATTTGCTTTCAGTTTAACATCATTTTTGTAGAACAACGTAAACATGACATAAACAGAAAGTAATGTTATTAGCAAAAGAAAAACTCATGAAAGTGACACATAACATACTCACATTTACTTAAGAATTCATGCCAATATCCAATGACAAATCTCAATAATGCAAAATATGTAACCACTTTTGGACCAGCCTAATATTAACAAAAGGGACAATCCAAGATGACACAACACAGACACAGAAATTCTCGATACTTTGCAAGCCAAATTCAAGAACATAAGAAGATCATGCACCACAACCAACTTAGTTTCATTCCAGAGATATAGGTATACTTCAGCACACACAAATCAATACATGTGTGGTAGCACATAACTATATTTAAAGACATAAATCATATGATCATCATCAATAGATGCATAAAAGACCTTTAACCAATTTAATATTACCTCATGATAAAAGCGCTTGAGAAATAAAAGGAATATACCTCAGCATAATGAAGCTATATATAACAAACCTATAGTCAACACTGAGTTGAATGAAATAAAAAAGAAAGCCTTTAATCTAAATTCAGAAACAAGACACACTCTGTCTACTCTTATCCAACACAGTGCTTCAAATCTTATTGAGAGCAAGAAGAGAAATAGAAATAAAAGCAAAAGAAATAAGAGAAGCCAAAGCATCCCAATTTGAAGACAATAAAATCTGTTCTAAAAAAAAAAAAAAAAAAAAAAAAAAAAAAAAAAAAAAAAAAACAAACAAACAAACAAAAAAACCCTAAAGACTTCACTGGGAAAGTCTTCTATCTAAGAAACATTTTCAGCAAATTTGCAGAACACAAAATCAACATATAAAAATCAGTAGTTTTCCTATACACTAGTAATGAAAGAAATGGCGGGGGTGGGGGGGGAATAGTCATTCACAGTGTCTTAAAAAAATAAATACTTCAAGAAGTTAAAGACCTCTGCAATAAAATCATTATTTAGTTATTCGTTTATTTACTTAGTGTGTGTGTGCATGTATATGTGTGTGGAATGCACACACATGTGTAGTCACAGACCAAAAGCAATGTTCAGTGTTTTGTTCTATCATTCTTCACAGTCTTTCCTTGAGATGGTCTCACTGACCCTGGAGCTGGGCCACTGGCACCCACATCCCAGGGATCCTCCTGTCTTTGTTTCCTCCCAGCTTTCCAGTGCTGATGATACAAGCACATAAGACTACACCTGGCTTTTTACGAGGACTCTGAGGTTTTGAAATCAGGTCCTGATGCTTATGTAGCAAGCACTCTTACCCACAAAGCCATCTCCCCAGCCAGACAGCAGAAAGTTTAAAACACTGAAGAAGGAAATTGAACACACTAAAGACAAAGAGACTGTCTGTGCTGATGGATTGGCAGAATAGATATTTATGACATTACTGAAAGCGATCTACAGATTCAATACACTTCCCATGACAATCCCAACATTCTTCACAGGTCTAGATAAATAATCCTAAAATTCCTCAGGAGACCAAAAAGACCTTGAGTAGACAAAGAATCCAAACAGAAAGATCAGTGCTGGGAACATCATACTTGCCTCAGATTATACTACAGAGCTACACGGCCCCAAATAGCATGAGGCTGGTACAGAAACAGACACACAGAGCAGGAAACTAGAAGTCCCAGAGGAATGCACTCAAGTTGCTCCAACCACCTGACTTTTAACACAGAACCAAAATCTACATTGGAGAAAAGATAACTTTCTACAACAAATGGTGCTGAAGACACCAGACATCCGCCTAAAGAACAGAACAAAATTCGAATCTCTCACCCTGCACTAAAACTTAATTTGAAGCAGATCAAACACCTTACTGTAACACCTAAATTTCTCAAACTCCTGGAAGAAGAAAATAGGGGAACACTTCAAGATGTAGGTGTAGGCAAAGCCTTTTCAAAATGGACTCCAGTAGCTAAGGAAATTATAGCAAGAGTTGACAAATAGAATCCTATGACATTAGAAAGCTCCACAGGCAAAGCAAACAGCCTTCAGAATGTGAGAAAAATCTTTAGCAACCACACATCTGACAGGAGATTAATACCTATAATCTATAGACAACTAGAAAAACCCTTACCACCCCCAAATAATTCAATAAATAGATGTGCAAATGAATAGAACATACAGTTCTCAAAAAAAGAGAGAGAGAGAGAGTCTAAAAAACACAGAAAAAGTGTTTAATCTCCTTAGCCATCTGGGAAACGCAAACTAAACCACACTGACGTTACATCTGCACTGAGCTTGCTACCATCAAGACTACAAGTGGGAAGAGGTGCTGGTGAGGTTGTGAGGAAAGGGGAAACCTTATTCACTGCAGAGGGAAATGTGAGTTGGCACAGTCACCATGGAAACCAGTACAGAGGTTCCTCAAAGACCTTAAGCAGAACTACCATCTGCTCTGACCACTCTGCACCTGGCGGTGTACAGCCAAGGACTGTCACCACCACAGAGATGCCCCGTGAATCCCTGTTCACGGTTGCCTTATCCACACCAAACAAGATATGGAACCCGCCTATACGCTAATCCATAGATGAAGAGATGAAGGAAGTGTACCATATAGACACAATGGAATTCCACTCAGTCTTAAAGAGTAGTGAAAGTAGATTGTTCAAGGGATAAAAAGATGGAACTGAGATATTCAAGTTAAGCAAAATATAAGCCAAACTCAGAGAGACGAATAGCATGTTTTCTCTCACACGTAGAATATACACACATGTTTATAAACACACACATGCATATATTCACGAAATGAAGACGGGAGAGCTATGAGCTGGGAGGGAGGGACTTACGTGGAGGAGTAGGAGGAACACAGAGGGGTAATGGAACAGGTAAAAGATAAACTATCACTTTTTTGTTACTGTGAAATCTAGATTTAACTACACATTTATGTGCACGCACATATGAAATGAAAGCAGAAGGGTGACTGGAGAGGGAAAGGAAGCCAGTGAGAGGGGAGGATAATGGGAGCAGGCAGTGTGAGGCAGATATGAAGAAGGCAGACTGATGCAAATGTATGAACATGTCATAGTGGAAGCTGTTATTAATGCCCTAACCAAAACATCAGTACAAATAAATAACAGATAAAACATTGAGTTTCCCCCAACTGGAGTTAGAGTCTTCCTGTGTATTCCAGGTCTGAACTTACTATGTAGCCCTAGCTTGCCTGGAACTCTTGGCAATCCTCCTGCCTCAACCTTGAGAGTGCTGTGATTGCAGGCTGAGACACAAGACTTTTAGTCTTACTTTCTTTGTGAGGCAATGCTCTTGCTCTCTGGTGTAGGTGGAGATTACCTAATTGTCTCTTGATTGGGTCAATAAAGACAGCAGAAGCCAATCAGTGGGCAAAAGATGAGGTGGGATTTCCATACCTGGCAGGAAGAGAAGGAGACAACGAGAACTGGGAGCCAGACCAGGCGGTGGAGCAGATAAGAAGCTGCCATTACGTAGGTCTCTGGGGGAACTAATAGTTTGTAGCCTCTGCAGGCAGCTGCGGAGGCCAAGAGGGATAGAGCAAGATATTCTTTGCTCAGCCTTTGAATTATGTGGTTAGTTTTGAAATATAAACGTCTCTAGTGCTTTCCTTCCATAGGGCTAAGGGGGGCTGAGGAGGTAAGATGGCCACTGCTGGCAGGCCAGAGAACAAAGAAAGACCAGAGCAACTTGGAGAAGCTAGCCATGGGAGCTGGGTGAGACAGCTATTGCTGGCATCTGGTAAGGAGGAACAGGCTACACTCTTGGGAATATAGGTGGTGGCTGTTCTCAGAGCATAGCCAGGATTTTGGGAAAGCGATAGCTAGATATGGGGGCTGACTAGATGGCAGGTGAGCAATGCTGTTCTACAGAGCCTAGACAGAGCAAGCATGGTTTATAAAATTACATGCAACACCCTGGGAAGGGTCCCTGGCCTCACTGATGCTCTGTTGCTGGAACTACTCTTGACCTGATGACTGACTCATGCCTTTTAATCTGGGAACAAGGAGTTCATTTTAGCCTCGACTAGGGCTGACCAAGTTCCTTGCCTAGGGCTGCAGAACCTAAGGGTCCCATACTGTCACACTACATCAGCACAGATGACAGGGTGGCTCTGGGGCCACATGCTTCGTCACTGACTGACAGTAGCAGGTAGGCCAACTCCCAACGATGTTCTTTATCCATTTCTCAGTGAATGAAATTATCAAGATCTTACTAGGAACAGTGTTGACAAGAAAGTCAGTCAAACACCCGGATGTCCCAAACTAAGAGCTTTCTGTCCCAAAGAGCCAGGCAGTGGCTGGCTCACTATCCCATTTGAACTGTAGCTTAAGAATAACACTGGATGTCCTGAGCATTGTGAAATACATCTATAGTTCCCAGGAATATGCCTCCATGCCTGTCTTTCTCCAATCAGTCTTGTATACCACAACCAATCTTTTATGACCAAAGCCAGCATTTTCTTCCTGTATGTCCCTGTTCCAAGTAAACTGTAGCCTCCTTTCCTAGATCAACTGCTGACTCTCAGAGTCCTGTGCCTTGGCAGAGCAGGTAGGAGAGAAGGCTAAACCACCTGGGCAGAAGGAGCTACCACTGGCCCTTCCTTGGTTTTCTTCCCGGTTGCTTCCCCACAGTGGCTTTGGTACTCTGATGCCTTGCAGAAGGAAACAAATTACCTGCACTGGTCTTCAACCTGCATGACCTTGCACGCCCTCCCTCATGGGACTCCTGGCAGCTGCAAAAAGAGCTGGAAGCAAGGCTTTCAGCTCCTTCACCCAGTGCTGGGGGAGCCACTAGGAGAAGGCAGTCAGGAGAAGGCAGGAGAAGGCAGTCAGCTAGGATGCTGACGAGTACATCCAGGGAAATACCTGCCATGCCATCTGGTATTGGGGACTCTAGAGGCCACGCCATAGGAAAGATAAAGGACTATCTCAAGGCCAAACAACCAAAGACATGAGGCTATGTCCCCAGGACACATGGAAGTTAAGTTTCAGATAGAACTTCTTCATCATCACCACCACTGTCATCATCATCCCCAAATAGGTGTGGTAGCACATGCCCAGAATCCCAGCAAATTAGAAGACGGATGAAAGAGAATCCTAAGTTTGAAGCATGCTGGGAAACAGTGAGAGTACACCCATTAAATTTCTTTTTTTTCAAATCTAGCCCCCTAATCCCCTGCACTCTCCCATGGCCTAGAACATGCTGGGTGCTGACTTTGAGCAAACCCCTTTAGCTCTCTCATAGCACCCAAGCGTTGGCAAGGTTGAGCCATGTTAATGCTGCTATAACAGGGAGAGAGAGAATATACCAGCTGCTTTGGAAGGAAGAGGTGTGTACTTTGCCATTTCTTACATGGTAAGGATGTAAGAACAAAGAGTGTCTGTCACATCACAAGGTGACAGAACTAAATGGAAACCTGTCCTGGGCTTCAGGTGTACTCCCCAGAAAAGTACATGTTAAGTCTTTCGAGTTAACAAGGCAACTCAAGAGCCCAGGCAACTTCCCCACCCTAAATCTTGCTTTGAAAATTTGGATTTAATCGTCATGGGTAGGCAGCATTTGGTTAAATGCCTTCAATTTCATTGCAGGCCCAGTTGTGTATAAATTTAGTTCAAGTGGCAAGTAAACCAGTAAAGTGAACTATGCAGTAAGTTACTATGGAGATTGCTAATTTAAAATAATTAGAGAAAATAATGAGAAAACGATTTCCTCTCTCAAGGATTAGAGATCTGTAAGCTGATACCAGTCTCCTCGAGAACATAATCCCTATAATGAAGACAGAGAATTTCGAGTGCTTTAAAAAGGTCTCTCTGAACAGGGAATTTAATCAACCAAGTACTTATACCAGAACTTATATTTGTTTTTATTGAATCTAAGTCAATTTCACATAAGGAAAATTACATGTATATATCTTAATGCAATCATTTTAAGCAGAACATTATAAGCATTACAGCCAAATTAAGATTTAAGACCTGTTGATAACCATGTCTTGACTTTCCCAATTTCAAAAACCCCACCCCACTAAATCATCACTCAGTTATGGGCTGCATAAGGCTTGCTGTTCAGAGTCTTGGGAGCAGGGACCCAGCAGGAGAGTTAAACACCCCAACTACAACGCAGCGCCCACAGGGAAGCCCCTGCTCTCACAATGCTCCTCATGACTTCAGTTCTGCCATGAAACGCTGCTAAGTGACCACAGGGTTGAAGCATATGTACTCCGATGTAACCTTCAGGCACAACACACAATGCATTTCTGATTAACTTAGGTTATCTTCTGCAGAGTCGAACGAGTTGGCTAGAAAAGCTACACAGTAAACCAGTTCTTTTCCTTTTCTGGTTCATGTGCCCTGAGATGAGCAAGTTGTCCAGTGGACTTGGCTCATCTTACTGTTAGCCAGACACAGGGGTTTGTTGGGGGGACCCCAGCTAACTTCCCAGAAACCCCACTCATCCTCTGGGACTGTTGGC
Organism: Arvicanthis niloticus; assembly: GCF_011762505.2. Classification (NCBI taxonomy): domain Eukaryota; kingdom Metazoa; phylum Chordata; class Mammalia; order Rodentia; family Muridae; genus Arvicanthis; species Arvicanthis niloticus. The sequence goes on along the minus strand of NC_047659.1, from coordinate 115,899,626 downwards.
TTCAAGAGCAGTCACTTGAGCTAGATTTTCCTGTCTCCCTCTGGCTTTTGAGCTCCCACCGACACATACAGGAAATAAATGTAATAAAAATTGCCTAGGCATGGTGGTACACACCCTTAATATTAACACTTGGGAAGCAGAGGCAGGCAGATCCATGTGAGTTTGAGGCCATCATCTTGGCCAAGGCTAGATAAACTATGAGTATATGGTGTACCAATTGCATTGCAGCATCCCAGGTTCGAATCCTCTACCCACTTTGGAGGTCCTGATTCTGTCTGCCTGCTGTGGGTTTTAGGGATCCAAATCTTTACTGAATTCTTGATGTTACGGTCACCTCAAGGAAAGTGAACGCATGTAGAACAGGATAAATAGAGGCTTTCTGGAAGGGGTCTGATGGCACCAATTTTATGTCTTTTATGCCACACCATCTTTACTGAGGTACTCAAATGTGCAACTGAGGCACACAATAGTCACAAACAACACACAAAAAAATGACGATAGCTGTGATCCAATGAGTGCTACTGACAAATCATCCACACAGCTCTGCAATGGGTTGGCAAACAAGTTCGAAGTCTGTTTTCTTAAGTGGGGAGAGAGTCCCCTGTGTTCGAACAATTAGAAAGCATTACTAAACCAACCCTTTGCAGGTAATCAAACCCAGTAATGGTTGTGCAATTAAAGTTGAATAAATAAAATGTACAAGCAAAGAATTTTATTTCTCAAAAACAAGCACATAAAAAATGACTAAATGGAACAAAAGAACTCACCAAAACACCAATGTCTCTAGGAATGAAATTCCAACACTGGACGCACCGACCACAACAATTCTGGCATTGACAGTGACCTTCGGTTCTAATGTAAGTTTCCTGTTGGTGTGGTTCAAGGCATAACTTACCTGCATGGAAACAAAGAGCAAGAAAGACTTAGGAAAAACATAGCTGAGTCAGCACCCCGGATGAGTGATTACAAGGCCTTATTAAACCAACCCCCTGCAGGAAATCAAGCCCCAGTAATGGCCATGCAATGGTCACAGAGAAGTGGATGCAAGTGTTTTGGAAATGAATGCCGTGCTGAAGGAATGGCTCAATGGCAAACAGCACTTGCTGCTCATCCAGAGGACTTCGGTTCAGCTTCCAGCCACACCTGGGGGCTCAAAGCCTCCTCTAACTCCAGTTCCAGGCAGTCCAGTCAGTCCTCTTCTGGGCTCCACAGGAACCTGCTGACGTGAGGCTCACATAAACTCACACAGGCACACACATAATATATATTTCATATATATATATATATTTCATATATATATATATATGAAATGTAACAATATAATTTGCCAAAAAAAAAAAAGATTGAATGTTTTTGTCTTATTGATAGTTTATTAAGCCCCACAGTCCTATTGATAGAGACGTAGAGACGGTGATGTAAATAATCCTACAAGATGGCCAACCTATTTGCTGGGAATTGTAGTCCTCTGTCTTTCCTTATGTCCAGAATTTTGAGTGAAATTACATTACAATACTTGAAGCCAAAGGCTATTCCCTTATGTGGCTTTCACATCATTTAACAGAGTCAGTACTCTGTAGTCGGTAGATCCTTGATAGTATTTGTTGAAAGACAAAAAAATGTGTTAAATACTAAGGGCTGCTCAGTCTTCAGGAGCCCCAGTGTCGGGGGGACTCTAAGAAGCACAGACTATAACCATGATCCCTTTAAAATCCATATTTGCAAAAGTGACCCTGATAACATGCCTGGTTGGTTTATCCTGGAGAGGCTGAACAATAACAAAAAAGTCTTTACAGAGAGGGAGTGTATATTTGGTAAATGGAAATGTAATTCTTGAAAGAAAATTATGCAACACACTGAAAGTCATTGGTTCTATTTTTAACTCAACACACACTTGAACACATACTTGTATTTGGTGATTTGGTGATAGTTACTTGATACCATGTATCTAGAGGATTATAATTACCACTGGCTTCTCCTAAGAAACAATGGAGGCCAGAGTCACTGGAATGGCTATATCAACATTGAATGAGTGGTAATACATCCTTTGGGTCAGAAGCTCACATCCCAGCAGGCAAAGCCCACTTTTCATCTTCTCAAAATCCAGAGTTCCCAGGAATTGGGAGTCTGGTAGGTTGATGGGGATCACTTTAAACTTTGTCATCCTATTCAGTGACTTGGGTGTCATGACCTTAGGCTTTTCCATTCACTAACTAACATCTAAGATGGGGATAATCCCCCTGTGCAGTTCTAGTCAGCCTAGGAATATGGAGGCAGGAAAAAAAGTGTGTGTGTGTGTGTGTGTGTGTGTGTGTGTGTGTGTGTGTGTGTATGGGATTTTAAACAAAGTTGTAAGCATTCAGGATCTCCATAGTGGATATTGCTAGTGCCTCTCAGCATGGTTCCCCACCCCTGCTTTAAAGTTGACACCATGAATTTTGGAAGAGACTGGGCCCACATCTATCTTTTAAAAGGGTCTAATGGACAAATCACATAATCTTAACCCACACTCTACAATTGGCCCTGCATAAACATGTGACCTGAGTCGGTCCAATCAGAGTGAAGCCCAGGTCTGTGTATGACTTAGGAGACTCGAAGCCTTCCTGCTTCCTACATAGCCCAAGATGCAGACGGGGAGGCCAGGAATGGCAGTCATCATAGAGAACGCCATCCTGCGTTGGAACTCCAAGAGGACCACAGAGAACTAGATTTTCATCCGCTTCCTGAAGCCCACGTTCCCTATGGATTCCTCAGTGGCATACACAATGAGCATCAGTCACACGTTACCACCATGGTGCTTCGTAACAAACCATTCCAAGATACACTAGCTTAAAACTATCACTTGCTCTCACTCATAACACTGTGGGTTAACGATACAAGTACTGATCTAAGTCTGATTCAGCTGCTGCTGTCTCTGTCATGCAGATTCCTGATCAGCCTTGTCTGGCTGTCTGCCTGTGTGTGCGAGCGACACATACAAACACACACACACACACACACGATAGATGATAGTTAGATAGATACATAGATACCTCCTTTCACTGATAAGTTACATAATCCTAACTCCTCCTTACTCGGTGATTAGCCTTGTACATTAAACATGTAATCTAGGTTGGCCTAATCAGAGTAAAGCCCAGAGTCCTATGACTTCACAAGGTAGAGATGCAAACCCCAAATGTCTACCTTATTCTCTGCCTTCACCCCACTTCTGATAAGAGACAGCTGGGGCTTATTCCCAGAGTAGCAGTGGTAGAAAGTGTGAGAAGGGCAGGTGAAAAGCAGTGATGCTTCCTGTTTCCAGGCTGGAGTCCGACACTCAGTTGGGTAAAGTCACGCATCTCTGATGAAAGAACATTAGGTTATAAAGCAAAGGGACAGCCTGGGGGGAGGGGCGGCAGGTGAGAACGACCAAGCTCACTCCTCTCCTCCATCATTCAGTTGCACACACAACTGAAAAATTCCTAAGTTGATACATTTCCTATGAAAAAGTGTAATTCTTGAAATAAGCATCCGTTATGCAAGGCATGAAGTTCGCCCTGGTTCGGGTGGATGCTCCAGGATTCCACACTCACTGGTCCACTGTACTCAGCTTCATTTCCGAGACAAACAGGCTTCCACTTAGCCAGTCTTGGGTTGGGTGGTTCAGGGAAGTGAAGGTAGAAAGTGTGGAGGTTGTTCTGAGGGCATCTCTCCTTGAAGGTCTAATTAACAGTTCTGGAAAGGTCTGGAAAAGATCTGTTTAGATCTGAAAGTATCTTAACAGAGGTCAAAAGCCAAGCTTCCCTTCCATTAGCAGGTAGGCTCAGATGTTTGCCTCGCCTCCGTGGGAGGTGTAAACTAGCAGGGAACCATAGGCAGTAATGAAATTCCCTGGTAAAGAATTAGACATCATTCATGAACCGGCTCTAGTATCACAGATACAAAGGCAGACTGAGCCGAGCAGAATGGCTTTTGTTTCCCCACACAATAGCGTTAACACCAACAGCTGCCAGGCCTCAGAAATCACCTTTCTAGCTGCTAAATATGCAGAGTGGCTTTGGGGTGTCAGAAGTTACTGGTCAGTACCAGGTAGGGTGGTGTCTCAGGAGACTGAGCATGTATCACAATGTTGCTCCTGTAAATGCAATTCTGTCTCTAGGTTTTGATTAAAAACACACTTGTTGTCAGAAAGGATTAAGGCTCCTAAAATAAGGGGGCACAGAGACCGGGTGGCAAAAGCATCTTTTAAAAATTTGTAGATGCAGTTATAAATGCCTAGAGATTTTTCTCTGCCCAACATACAAGCCTCCTTCAGTGACAAGTGACAAGCTGGTGAACCATCTCCCTTTAAAGGACCTGTTTTTCCTGTAAGCAAGAAGCAGGGTGTTGCTTAGAATCTTTCCTTTTTGTTTCTTCAAACTGTTCTGTCTGCATGGGGAATAAAACAGGTATGGTCGAGTGAGTTGCTGCCTATCTGTTAGCCAGTACTGAGGCAGGGGGACCATGAGTTCCAGGCTGGACTGGCTACAGGGCTAGCCCGTTTCTCAAAAGAACCAAACAAAACAGATAAGGAAGTGCCCTGAAAGGTGCCAGTTTGTGTGTTTTTATGATGAACATCAACCCCACCCAGCAAAAATGCCTCGTGAGTAGGAGATCCCTTGTGGGGCCTGACTACCTTAACATTTAAGGTCAGGTGAAAGTCTTATCTACTGATGCTAGTTTTATTTATTTATTTATTTATTTATTTATTTATTTATTTATTTTATATAGTCTCATGTAGCCCAGACTGGCTTCAAATTCACTATGTAGACAGACAAGGGTGCTATTGAAGTTTTGGCCCTCCTGCCTTCACCTCCCAACTGCTGGGATCATGGGTGTGTGCCGACAAAGACATTTTTATGTAGTACTCCAGATAATTCAAGTCTATGTGCATGCTAGGCAAGCACCAACTCAGCAATATCCCAACCCTGTGTCTTATATTTCAAATGCAGAACTTATACATGCCTCATAGTCTTTTTTTGGTTTGGGTTGGGTTGTTTGTTTGTTTGTTTATTTATTTGTTTTTTGAGATAGGGTTTCCCTTTGTAGTGCCATGGCTGTCCTGGAACTCACTCTGTAGCCAAGGCTGAAATATTTCAATAATAAACAGAGGGACCATGGGCTTGTTATGTACGTAACACAGTGAAGGTATGGATAGGAAGTCACATTCTTCTCTTTTCATTATCTCATAATATTTCTGATTCTACTTTTCTAATGCTCCTAAGTTAGAATCTTAGACAAAGGGATGGTTGCCACCATTGGCATGACCATGGACTCCAGCAGGAAGAACTAACCACAGGTCATGATGTATATAGTAGGTGGCCTTTAAAATCAACATTGACTTTGGCAGTGACTTTAAAACATGTACTTTAAATCCTATCCCAGAAATAGAAAAAGAAGTAATACTATGGGAGTAGTTAAGATATTCCTGAGCTGAACTTGGAGGTGTGGGAAACACACAGTCCAGGTAATGCGGGTAATGCGGGGGCTGAGAAGGGCTGAGAGACGAAGAGGGGGTAGAATTATCATTTCCCATGAGTGTCTGAGCATAACAGACTGGCTGTGAGCATAATAAGGTGGTGTGTGTGTAGTGTGTGTGTCTGTGTATCTGTCAGTGTGTTTCATAAGTCATGGCACCTGTGTGGCAGACGGAACACAACTTGCAGAAGTCTGTTCTTGTTGGCATTTACTGTAGACTGTGCTCCACAGTTACCTGGCAACAGCCAGGTGTGCCTGACTCACTAAAAAGGATTTGCTTGCCCCCTCCTCTCTCTCTTGCTCTTGTTCTGTCCCCTTGCTCCTGTTTCCACCCCCCCCCTTCTCTCTCTCCACATGCTCATGGCTGGCCTCTCCCCTCCCCTCCCCTCCTCCTTTCCCCTCCTCCCCTCTCCCCTCCCCTCCTCCCCTCCCCTCTCTCTTCCCTTCTCCCCTCTCCCCTTTCCTCTCCTCCTATCTCCTTTCCTCCTCTCTCCTCTCCTCTCCTCCCCTCCCCCCTCCCTCTCTCCTTTCTCTGTCCCTACTCCCTCAACTCCCCTCCCCATACCCTGAATAAACTATATTCTACCTTCTATACCATCGTGTGGCTGGTCCTTCAGGGAAAGGGATGCCTCAGCATGGGCCCGCAGAGCTACTCCCTCCCCCACACCATACCTTTCCTCCACCAAACACAGCTCTGTCTCTCCTTATCTTTGTATAAAACACAACCATTCTAATCTTCCCCAACATAAGCCCAGGAGACTGAACATGAATCATCAGGCTTGCTGGGAACTATGGTGCTCACAGGTTTTATTTGTTTTGTTTCCTACTATGATCCGACCTAGACGTCTTTGCTCTGTAAGGTTGGAACTTCTTCTGTTTGCTGCTCCTGTATCTGTATTCACCCTTCTGGACCCTACATCTTGGATCACTCAGGAACTGGTGAAAGCACAGATACTCTTAACTTAGCATTTCATAAGCTCCCCTCCATGTATGTGGTGTTTGTATGTGTGGCAGGGTGCTGAAGAGAGGTGAGGTGTGTGTGTGTGTGTGTGTGTGTGTAGTATTTGTGTATGGTATGTGAGTGCATTTGTGATGCTTTGTAATGCGGCAGTATGGTCTAGCAGGAGGGGATACTTTAGTGGGCCCATGCTGAGGCATCTATTCCTTCTCCCCGGGTACCAGTCATATGGCAGCTATGGTATAAGATGAAGTTTATTTGTAGCATGAGAAGAGAGTGGAAGCAGAGAAAGAAGGGGACAAAGAAGGAAAAAAAGAGAGAGGAGAGAGAAGGGAAGAGGCTGGCCAGGAACAAGTGGAGAAGAGAAAGGGTGGGAGTGGGAGAAGTCAGAGAGAAAGAGGAGAGAGAGAGAGAGAGAGAGAGAGAGAGAGAGAGAGAGAGAGCAAACAGTTCTTTTATAGCAAGCCAGGCTTGTACCTGGCTGTTGCTTGGTACCTGTTGGGTGGAGCCTGGAGGACATACTAACAGTTTGTGTAGTGTGTGTCTGTGTCTGTGTGTGTGTGTGTGTGTGTGTGTGTGTGTGAATGTGTGGTGTTAGGGACAAGGGTAAGATAGCAACTTCAGGTTTGCTTCCTTGCTTCCATCCACCTTGTGAGGTTTTTGTTTTGCTTTGCTTTGCTTTGCTTTGTTTGAGACAAACTCTCTCACTGCCCTGAAGCTCACCAAGTAGACTAGGCTAGCTAGCAGTGAGCCTCAGAGATCCATCAGTCTCTTGCCTCTCTAGCACTGGAATTATAACCACCCAAACCCAGGCTTGGCTGTGGTTGGTTTTTGTTTGTTTGCTTTGTTTTTGTTTGTTTGTTTGTTTTTAAGATTTTCTTTCTTTTACAAATGAGTTTTGGCTTGCATGTATGTAGATGAATCATGTGAATGCCTGGCGCATGTGGAGGCCAAAGGGAGCATCATAGCCCCACAGAACAGATGTTGCAGTTTGCCATGAACCGCCATATTCAAGCTAGGAATCTAACTGCATCCTCTGCAAGAGTAAAGCGTGCTCTAAACTCCTGAGGCATCTCTAGGCTAGTGCTTAGCTTTTTAGACATAGGCCCTGGGTTGCACTGAGGGACTGATGCTTACCAGGCAAGCACCTGACCAACTAAGTCATCTCCCCAGCCCTCAGGAGCCCTTTAAATGAATGCTGACATCATTGTTCAAAATTGTCTCGGATGGTTCTCCTTCTAGTTACCAAAATGACTAAATAAATAACCTTGACATGTTTAGAAATATTAGGATTAATTTTTTTTGAATAGAGTGATGTTCATGTGTATTCTCAGTAGAGTTTGTGTGGCAACTCAATGTCGGTTATCAGGAGACGCAAAATACACAGTTTTGAGTTTCTCGTGTTTGTTACCTTTTCTGTGTGTATAAAATGTTGATCAAATACAATTTTCTTGGCAATATAAACCTGAATTCTGTTGTTCTATTTAAGTTAGTTGCTTTATTGTATTTAAATTGAGTTATAACAATGATGAGGCATTATTGAAACTCTATTTTAAAAATAGACCCAGGCCACGTGTGATGGCTCAGTGATGGACTTGGTGCTGAATGAGCCTGACCACCCGAGTTTGGTCCCCAAAACCCACATAGAGGTGAGAGGAGTGAACCCACTGCACAGAGCTGTGGTGCTCATATACCTACCACACATTAATAACAAATAAAACTATTTTAAAAGCTAGATCCAAAATCTGAAGTAACTAAGTTTACAAGTAAGTCAGTAAACTGGAAAGCAGCTAAAGTAACTATAAATAATGGCACATAACAAATAACCAAGTGACAATGACTTTCTTTCCAAGGACATTTCTTTGGTAGTTATGATCTGCCTTTGGCGATGGACTGGGCACCATCAGTGTGGCAAAGTTTTGGTCCTGGTTGAGGTCCTGAGCCTCTTTTTCCTTATTTTGTTCGAGTGTATAAATGGAAATAAATTGCAGCTGGCTCTGCCTCCCCAGCAGGCAGACATGCAGACTACTGGATAAAGAAAATCTCTAAGCACTTGGTGCTTTCCAGGCAAAGACGTTACTCAAGGTAGAATCACACATCTCTCTGAAAAGAAAGGCAAATCTCCAAAACCACATTTTTAAAGGGCAAAACAATAAGCTCAATTTTCAGCTCACACCCACATGCATGCAGCTTTTTTTGTTACAGAAAGCTTCCAAAGACTTCAAAGGGCCCTCGGTCTACAGGAAACGGAGGACGCAGGGCTTCTAACCCATTAGGAGTACAGTGTCTGAAACCCTTAATAAGCCTGCTTTTGCTTTATACCTGTAATTTTTTTCCCCCTGTGCTTTCCTATTCTCTGGCTTCTCTTTGAGAAATCCTCTGTTTTCACAAAGTAAATGAAACAAATGATGACCGATTCATGGTGCTGCAAATGTCAGGGTGAGCTCGAAAGGTCAAAGTTCACGAGTGGGAGCTCTTTAGGGCAAAGTATTACAGTCTTCACCAAATAAACAAAAGGTGGAATGGTATGGAATACTGTGGCCACTCAGAACCCATCACCTGAAGTGCCCCCCACAAACACAACATGCAGCTTCACAAAGTCCCCCATGTTAAACTTATTTTTTTAAGTACAATGGCAGTTATGAATGCCAACACCTTTGTCTGATAGAGCATAGGAAGTCTATGTAGACACTTTTGTGGTTTTGAGTCTTATTTGATGATGTATTGTTTTAATTTTTCTCTTGGGTGGGGGACACGGGGCTCCAAACAATTCTGCAATGTGGAGATTTCAGAAAGAAACTAAAATAAAAGCAAACTGTTCTATTAATATCCTTTGAGGGTGAGTGACCCAGGGATACTATCAGGCTTCTCAACACTGGAAGAACACACATGAAACTGGAATGTGTGGGCCAAGAATGAGCATCAGTCATTGCAGGGTTTGCTCACTGTCACTTCCCTTCCCCCATACCGGGCACACTCAAAGTGCTCACTGAATGTTTGACTAAAGCTACATCGGGGAGGAAGGACTAATCCTGATTCAGGGTTCTGAGTATATGGTCTGTCATGGCAGGGAAGTCGTGGCATTGGAAACAGCTCACTGTTGTGGCAGTGGGAGCTTGAGGCAGCTGGTTACACTGTAGAGAAAGCTTCAGCTAGAGCCTGGCCAAGCTAGAATCCAGGAAGCTCATCCTGCATACATCTTCCAGCTAGGTCCCACCTCCTGAAATGGCCCCCACAACTTCCCACAACAACTCTCCCAGCTGGGGGCCAAGTGTTCAGAGCCATGAGACTGTGTGAGAACACTTTACATCCAATGCACGACACTCACTAAATAGGAAGTGAACCGATTACTCCCTTTGCCTCCACAAAATATCAGTCACTTTCCCCATGACAATTTCTCATTTAAGGAACTATCATACCTCCAATTCCTAAACAATCTTCACGTTATTCCAGCAAGAAGTGGCAGCTCAAAAGATTCTTGTGTTATTCTCACAAAGCGTTTGCATCCTACCTGAAGAAAGAAGGCCCCTATAACCTTTAAAATTATGCTACGAATCATATAACAAACAAACCTAACTGCAAACAGCCTAAAAAGAATGGAAGATAACTGTGTGGCTTATGCAGAGTGGAAATCTGAAAGGATGCAGCCCGGGGGTTCTAAGGAGGCAGAGCCGTAAACTGATCAGAGGCGCGAGTTTGTATCTGCATAGCTTGCTCTCTTGTTGTATGATTTCCATCTATAAGTATGGTGCAGGTGGCTGCTGGAGATGCAGACATTATGTTCTCACCCCCAGGCAGCAAAAGGAGAGACAGAGAAAAAAAAGTCACTCTCTTCAGCAGCTGTCCCAGAGTTTCCATTCCAACAACTTCTCAGTAGCCTAAATATAAGGAAACATGTTCCCATAGTTCAGCTCCCTTACTTTGTATATGATGCCACAACATCACTAACAGTAGCAGAAGGGATGGGCGCAGAGGATAGGGTGCAGCCTGGCAACTGGAGCCTTTATCCAATGAGTCACTTGCATGTTTCCTCAGCACCTCCATCTGCCCCATGCTTCCTACTTACCCACTGCCGTTGCTGCTCGGCCTTGATTTGTTACTGTCCTTTCTTTTAGGCTTCCTTATTATTCTATTATTTATTTTACATATTTTTCTCGGTGTACAAAATAAGGGCTTGTGGTGACACTTTAATAGATGTATGTCATTGCTCATATTCACTCTCCTACCCCCTTCTTGTTGATCTCATTCTCCTTACCCACAATCTCCCTCTATTTCACATCCTGTATATGTATGTGTGTATGTATATGTATATATATGTATATGTGTGTGAATATATATGTATGTATACACACACACACACACACCTAGGTTCCTTGTATGAGAGGGAACATATTTATCTTTCCTTTCGCCCTTCTCATTATTCTCTCTTGCCCCGCCTTCCCTTTAGACCCCTCCCCACCACAGTCTCTTTTCTATATTAGTGTCCTATTTATGTATACATCACATACATAGCTAGAACATTCATTAGTTGGGTCTGTTTTGTTTTGTTTAACATGAAGATCTCCAGTTCCATTGTTTTTTTTTTTTTCCTGCAAATGACATAATTTAATTCTTCTTCGCACCTGAGTGAAGCGCTATGTGTTTACATACGACATTCTCTTTATCCACTCCATCTGCGGGTGAGCATCTAGGCTGGCGCCATATTTGGATTGTTGTGAGTAGTGTGTAGTAAACATGGATGTGTGAGTATCCCTGTGGTATGCTGACATGCATCTCTTTGGATAGATGCCCAGGACTGCATCGATGAATCATATGGTTGTTCTATTTTCAGATTTTTGAGGAACCTCCGTATTGATTTCCACAGTGACCAAATCGGCTCGCATTCTCATGAGCAGTGACTTGGGGGTCCTCCGTCCTCTGCACCCTCACTGGCATTTGTTGTCATTTGTTTTCTTGATGACAGCCATTCTGACTGGGATGAGGAAGTTTCAAAGAAGCTTGATTTTTGCATTCCCCCTGATGGCTAAGGCTGCTGCACACATTTTTTCCCCCATATTTTTATTGGCCATTTTTGTTTCTGCTTTTAAAAACTGATTGCTCTATTCATTTGCTGATTTACTGATTGGATGATTTGTGGTCATTTTATATCAGAAAACCATGTTTGTAGGTTGAATGGAGTAACGGAGGTGGTCTCCTCAGGTCTAGTTTACATATGTTTTCCAGGTTGGCATTCTTGAGATCGGCCCTGCAGCCATTCTCTCCTTGACAATCACAGTGGAACAGGGTTCAAGGGTGAGCTACAGGATACAAATTTGCCATCAATGAAACAAATATCACTTAGTGGAGGAATGGCAGCCTCTCCTTATTTTCTTGCGGTGCAACCATTGAGTATGTTTTTAGGAGCAAAACAAAGATGATACTCAAAACTACATGAAGCCATGGTATACTCTGTTACCAAACTCATATAAAATATTCTCCCTATGACCCCACAAAAAATAAATGCTCTTGAAGAAAACATAAATAGCCTCCCTTCTAGGAAGAGATGAGAGGAATTTCAAAGCAATGGCTTGCATGACTGATATGCATGCTGTTCTGGACTTTCTCTCAGACATTGTGTCATGGTTTAATTGGACACATTTTTTTTCCTGAATGGTATAATGGGTAATATTTAGAAAAGCCGTGGCACTGGCCAGCTATCTAATCGTGAGGGCGGCTCTGCTTAGCTCTTGCCGCCATGTTCCACACTAGAAGCAGCCAAAAGCCATGTACACCACAGCTAGAAGTGGCCAGAGGCCAATCATGCCACAACTAGACCCATGAGACACCAGCATAGCGGTTGGCTCTTGGTTCATCCACCCCACCCCCACAATGCTCGGCTGAGCCCAGACCATTCCCGCTATGCCCGCAGTACCCAGTAGAAATGAGACTCTTAAATCTTAAAGATTATTCAATGGATTTATATATTTGGAAATGCTCAATAAACAAGATGCCCACATAATTAGAATAGTTACCCAATATCTAACCTTTGATATAAGTTGCTACCCAGGACTGCTCTCAACCCGACCCATCCATCCTCCTCTCTCTCTTCTTCCTCCTCTTCCTTCCTCTTTCCTTCTCCCCACTCCACCTCCTCTTCTATTACCCATTCACTGAGCTCCACTGCAAATACAATGAAGCAGATAAATATCCTGCTACAGAGTGGTATGTGAAATAAAGTTGTATCTTGCAAATGATGATGTCTTAGACTTGACATGATTAGGAGATTGCTTCACTTGTTAATCAAATAGCATCCTGAGCAAGTAAGTCATACAGCTGTTAAAAAGATGACAGATTTTATACAATACACAGACACTGGCAAAGGGGAGTCACTGTTAGCTTCTAGGCACTGTTCCAAACCATTAACCCCCAGTGTACAGCACATCAGTATCCACATCAAGATAATCCTGTGCAGTAGGTTCTGACCCTCCTGCCACAAACAAGGTCAAGGGTCAAGGGTCAAAGGTATAGCAAGGTCCTGAGCCTGCACACTTCCATAGAATCCTGTCTGGGGAGAATTTGATAGTGGGGTCTCACTGATGTCAACCACAAACTGGAGAAATGGCTTCTCTGGAGTAAGCACACAGCGAAAGGCAGCAGTGAGGTAAGTCCATGGCAGGGAAACATCTTACAAAAGCAAGTGTTTGATCTGCATCGTTCTAAAAGTACAGTCTGTGGTTGCTATAGTTCATATGTATCTCATTTAAATATATTTTATAAGACTATAATTAAACTGCCTCCTGCCTCTCTGTGTGTAAGTGCACGCCCTCCACAGCTCATATGTAGAAGTCAGAAGACAGTTTACAGTCAGTTCCACCACAAGGGCTCTGGGGATTGACTGAACTCAGGGTCTCAGGTTCAACCTCGAGAGTCTTTACCTGTTGAGCCACTTCACCAACTTCTAGGTGCATCTCTTTAAAAAGAAAAAAAGAAAGCAAAAACTTGCTGGCTTAGCATGTGGCTATGTATTCATTCTCACATCCACACGCCTATGGGAGAGCTACTCAGGTTAGCACATCAAACGAGAATACAGCCTCGGGAGTTAGAAACAACTTCAGAAGTGATCGGAGGCATTTTTCTTATTAAACTACGCTCTTCTAAAAGGATGACACTTGCATGTGGGTATCTAGGAGTCGAATTTTTCCCTCCATAGAAATCTCATTAAAATCAGGGGTGAAACTACAACAATGACACGCCCACCCAGTCTGTCTCCGCAAGCCTCGACCTGTTCCCTTTCCCTCACACAGAACGCTTGACTCCAAACACGTGCCATTCCCGCTGTATCAAGAAACTTTCTCGAGTTTGAGTGACCTCCAGTTCAGTTCAGTTCTTGGATTCAGTTCCCCAGACCTGCTCCCAGGAGCATGTTCATTCTAATAACAAGTCTACTGTGTTGCCTGTGCTTCTGACCCACTCACTGTCTGTAGGTTGGAGATTCTTATGACTTCCACAGTGGCTCAGAAAACTCAAGAGAAACAGTTTATTTTTTTTCCAGGTCATGAGTTGATCATAATAGGGTAGAACTCAGACCTGGCCAGTCACATTGCGCATGGCACGGGTCACGAGGCTTCCACATGCCCTCCAGATGTGTGACATTCGTAGCATCTCCATAATGGAGGTTCTCTAAAAACCCCTGGCTTTGGGTTTCTGTGGCTGCTTCATCAAGTAGGCATGGCTGATTAAACCATGGCTGTTGGTGGCTGACCTCACTCTCCAGCCCTTCTTTCCGAGGTAGTTGGGAATGGGCCTGAAATCATTCTCTTCAATGTTATTACCCTTATAGGGGTAGAGGCAAAATTTTCTCATCTTAATGGGAGTTAGCTATGATCTCTTAACTGTTTTTTTTTTTTGTTTGTTTGTTTGTTTGTTTGTTTGTTTTTTTAAAGGTTGGAACTTTTAAATAAGAACCTAGGGCTTAGTTTGATAATCTGGACTTTTAACATCAGTAACTCCATTTAGGGCCTGGTTTCATCATTGCTAGCTGCCCAGCCACTCTAACTTGTTGGTGGAAACGGTAAGTACATATGAATGTGGGTTGCTTATGTGGCCTTGTGGAGAACCTCTCCACAGATCTGATCTGTTAGCTCAAAGCTTAACCCACCAGCTAACTACAACAGCTGTATATAGTGAGTGCTGGCCTAAGACCTGAGGTGTGGACAAGGTATAGAGCTTAAGAGCTCTATACCTTAAGAGCTGAGGACACAGGCAAACAAATACGATGCAGTATCTGTGAGAGGGGCAGTGTATCAGGAAGCTACTGCTGTGTGGTGAATGCATTCAAAATGCACAGGATTAAAGGAACACGTGTTCATTTAGCTCCTGGGACTGTGGGTCAGTAGAGTAGGCAGGACCGTGCTCTGGGATGCAGTTCTGGACTCAGCTGGGAAGCCCTGGAATCAGCTGGCCCAAGATAGCAGGAAAAGTCAGGGAAGGATTCCCCGGGAAAGTGACAGCTGAGCTGGATTTGCAAAAATCAACAGAGTATCTCCAGGCAGACAAAGGAGAGAACTAACTGGGTGGGTGGGGGTGGCAGGGGAGGTGTTAGCCTGAGTGAGGCTGAACGGAACATGCAGGTCTATCAATCTCTATGCGCAGGTTCACAGACTAGGTCTCGGAAGGCAGAACCGGCACGCTTGGAACTAAAGGAAGCAACCACAGGAGACACAAGAAAAAGGAGGGGGAGAGGAGGGGGGAGGAGGGGGTAAGGAAGAAGCGGGAAGGGAGGCTGAGGGCCAACTGTACTCGCTTCACTACCTCCCATTAGCCAGAATTATTTGGCACATCTCTGAACCCAGAGTGAAATGAAAACTCTATCCCTGCAGAGAATAAGCTGTTTGGGGCACATTGGGCAAGTGGCCCTGCACTGCTGGGTTCAGCCCCTGGGCATCTGCTACAAAAACGACATCTCTGGAAAACAACGCTCTTATTCTGAGTCTTTCTGTGCAAGCGAGTGCTGTTTCGAGGTATAGTTTTGTTTTGCTTTGAATCTTGCTTTCTTTCACCATTTCTTTAGTTTTGCTCCTGGGTATGTGCCAACACACACATGTCCAGTGAACTGGCTAACACTCGTGACTGCTTTTAAGGTCTAGTGTGTGCCTCTGTGAACAGCGCTCAGTTTTCAATCAGCCTCGGTATTTCTGTTGACATCCAACTGTATCTCCGATTCTGTCTCAAGAAATGAGGGCTCCTCCTTTCATCCCAGTGCGAACAATGGCTTGGATTCTCTTTCACACGACTTTAAAATTCTGCATACCAAAAGGCTCACTCGGGCTATTGTACAAGCAATGTACAATGGGTGTTTTGAAAGAATGGGCTTTTCTGAACATTCCTACAGAGTAGTCGAAGGCTACAAATGAAGTTCAAAGGAATTTGGTCAGAATCAATGGGATTGCCTCTTGGTCCAAGTGGAGGACTTGTGGGGAAGAATAAAACAAATCCACCTTCTTTTTAAATTGAAATGAAAAGAGGCTGGCAGGCAGCTAAGCAGAAACCCCAACGGGAAGGAAGGCGAAGGCGGGCTACAATAAATGGGAGTGGCTCTTGTGAACAAAAGTGAGAGAGGCTTCTTAACAGAAGGTGCCCGGTCCATTCAGCTGGCCAGATATTTCACATCAGATCAGGGAAGAGAAGGACCTCAGTCCCAGTGCT
Source organism: Arvicanthis niloticus (assembly GCF_011762505.2). Lineage (NCBI taxonomy): Eukaryota > Metazoa > Chordata > Mammalia > Rodentia > Muridae > Arvicanthis > Arvicanthis niloticus. The sequence continues at coordinate 115,883,491 of NC_047659.1, read as the reverse complement.
AATTCTTACGAAACGGGGAGCCCCTGGCACGAAAGTGATTGCTTTTAAAATTCCCACCTGTTTCCTCTTTGAATTAATCCCTGATGATTTTGACATTATTTAAGGCCTGCCAATTGCATGTTCCTGGTAGAAACTCCCCTCCCCGCAAAGTTAAGTGCTTGATATACCCCGAGTTTTGAAAACAAGACCAAACAGTGAAAACAATATTCTATAATTAATTAGCACAAAGGCTTCCCTGTGCCTAGATGTCCTGATGGGAGGGAACTGGATTGCTGCTCTCAAGGGTTAATGTTTATGCCATGGCAGGTGTGACTTCCGGGAAGCCTCGCTTTAGAAACACAAAATCAAACAGGAATCCTCAGGAAAATTCATGCTTTTGTTCAAACACAAACTTTTTTTTTCCCCCAACCCCCTAAAATCCTTTGGAATGGCTGGCAGGAGGCAGGGACAGTACTGTACCATAATTAACACCCGATCACCGTTAACATCTCACTTGGGTTGGTGTAAAGAGAGGTCACGTACTTTTAATTTCTCACACGCATGTCAGTGGTAAACAGTCCCAGCATTCCCGTTAATGACACCATCTGGTGAGTCCCCTAACTGTGTAGCCTTCAGCTTCCAAACAAGATGTAATGTCAGCAACACATGAAACCCACTGACATTTACAGTAAGGAAATTTACTATCAGCCATTGGTTTCATATAAATGTGTTTGCGTGACTGGCGGGGCTTTAAAATCATCACCTTTGCAGGCAAGCAAAGGGAGGTGTAATAAATAATGGATTTTAAGCCATGCATGTACTACCAAATCATTAAACATTTATCTCACAGGCACAATAGCGTCTTGAGCAACAGTTACCACTTGAAAAATTAATGCCACTTTTGAGGGTTGAATGGGAGCCATTCAGTCTAAGCGTTAACAGTTTTTGTTTCAGTATAGAATACAAAGATTCCCCAAAATTTCTACTTTTTAGGTCGAACATGACTATGTATATGTAAAATAGCTCTTTAAAAAATAATTTTGTCTTGAAGAACAATTACTTTATGCTTTGTTAAGTAGTAAACATTGTAGCTGAAATGTTTTGTGAAAAGAAAATAATTGTTTAGACCTTTTCTCAATCCCATAAATGACAGAAGAAAGGTTCTTTGGGGAAGAAATGGTAAGCTTCCCTTTAAAAACCTTAATGAATTCATCAGTTATGGTTGCAATTAAATGACTTTAGTTTGGATTAAGGAAATGAATATAAAGTCAAAGCAACAAAATCTCTTGAGTAACCGAGCTGCATTTGTCCCCAATCCTATTCCTTTAGAAATATGTCCCCAAGCATGCCAATAATTTTCTTCTATACGTTTGTCTTATGAGTATCCATTGCTTTTGAGTTAATAATGAAAAAATACAGATAGAAGAAGGGTGGTTACTGTCTCTTTGGAGGATTTAGCAAAGAATAATAGTGTTTGTTTGAATGGAACAAAGAGAAGCGCTGGTGGGAACTTTACTTGCTTGCTGGACATGGAACTTGGAAGGTGGAGAAGCCAGTGCTGCCCTGGGGAAGTTCTTCCTTCAGCTGGGAAAGCTCAGCTGCAGACTGTGCCATCCAGGGACACACTGAAGATGGGGCTCTAGAATAAAATCCCAACATAATCTCAACAGGTAAACCTAGAGAGAGGACATGGGGTAAGCCCTACTGTGAGCATGAAGCATTGCCTGGGGGAAAAAAGAGGAGACAGACATACTGACTGACTGACTGACTGACAGTTCTGGGTTCAAAGTAAGAAATGACTGACTAAGAAACTTATATCCTGCCTTGTAAGAGTTTGATGTTTTGGCGAGTGTTCTAAAAGCCCGGAATAATTTTATTGGAGTGCAACTCATGGATTCTTTTTCTTATCACCTATCAAAAAATCCTCTGAAAGGCAGACCTCACTCTCACCCCCCAGGGAAAGTCAGAGAAAGATGTTCTTGAAAACCTAGCAGGATAATTGGGATTTGAGTCCTATTCCTGAACAAATTTTAAGTTAGTAGAAGGAAACTTTGAGACTTCCTGCTTCCGAATAGTGACTGTCATTTAAATAGAACCAGGGACCCCACCCCCTCTTTGTATGTTTGTGTGTGTGTGTCTTGGGGTTGAAATCCAAGATCTGACCAAGACTAAGTATCTGCAGTAGTATGAGCAGTGACCATCATTTGTTGACCTGAATTAGAGACCAACAGCTAAGCTTGGAGTCTGGGTGGGTGACACAAGAATGGGAGATCAGTATGCTCTCCCATGAATATGCCTGTCTACCCACCTACTGCTGGCCCCAAGCCATGAAGAAGTATTTAGAGTTGGGAGGCTGTCCTCAGTACTGAGGGAGGGAGTCTTCACTGTGTAACTGAATGGTATGAGTTCCATGCATCCACCCACAAGTCTCCATGACACAAAGAGACTTCTTCAAGGGTGAACTTTAGAGGCATTATGTAGAAGTTAACTCAATCCATTGGGACTCTTTGTCCTATTTTAAAATGACATATACTGCTTAAGCCTTACCATTAAAACAAACAAACAAAAAAAGTATGGGAATTTTTCCAGAGCAGTTTTCTAACAAATGTTCCATGAGAGGCCACACACTCACCCTACCCTCCCATCTGTCACTAATTAATTTACAACTTTCCTAGACCTCTAGCTGTTCATGCTATATTTTCTGGAAATGACTATCTGGTCTACCCCAGTGGGAAAAAAAAAATCATGCACCACACCAAGGAGGCTTCTGATGCTTTCTTCACAGTGGTGCTGGCTCCAGTAGTACTTTTTAAAATCTGCTCTCTCTCTCTCTCTCTGTGTGTGTGTGTGTGTGAGAGAGAGAGAGAGAGAGAGAGAGAGAGAGAGAGAGAGAGAGAGAGAGAGAGAATGGCAAACACAGTTCTCCTGAGTCCTGAAGGATGGGGGGTGGGGAGAGTGGGAAACAACAGTTAACAATGAAGATCAAGAAACAAAAAGCCATTCAGCAGATGCATGCCATTTCTTTCTCTTCAGTGTGGACCAGTTTTTCTTGTTAATTATATCACCTATTCTCTCCTTATATTGATAATTACATAATTACACGAAACAGATGGGCGACAGAATGCACCCAGATGGTGAGAATGTAAACAGGCTTACAAATAGCTTATTCTTAAGCATATTAAAAAGAATTATTCAATAATACATAGATTTCTATACTCTGCACATCTGTCAAGTAGAGCCTTCGAAATGGCAGTTACTTTGACAATTTTCTTTTCTTCAACAGATACAATATCCTCCCTAGGAATTCCCGGGTAGCCAATTGCCATGGAGATAAGATATTTATGCTTTTCCAAGTATCTGGACACCTGAAAGTTTAAATTCTTATTTAAGCACACTGGCTTGATTCACCCCTGCCTACTATTTAAAAGTAAGATGTACTTTCAAAGCATGTTATGCATATATATATATATATATATATATATATATATATATGCATATTTTGAGCAAGCTGTGCTGAAAAGAATGGAAGAGTTACTTTAAGAATACAGAAGAGGACCCTGAAGATAGCTCAGTGGGTAAAGTGTATGCTATACAAACACAAGGACCTGAGTTTATATCACTAAAATCCACATAAAAAGCCAGACATAACAGAAGGTACCTGTAATCTCTGAGCTGGGAGGCAAAGACAAGGGGATCTGAGTAGCTTTTGGCCAGTCAGTATGACTGAACAGGCAAGCTCCAGGTTCAGCAAGAAGTTCTGTCTCAAATAATAAGGTGGAGGGGCTGGGGCTGGAGAGATGGCTCAGAGGATAAGAGCACTGGCTCTTCTTCCAGAGGATCAGGGTTTAATTCCCAGCACCCACAGGGCAGCTCACAACTGCACATAGTCCCAGGGGATAGGATGCTTTCTTCTGGCCTCAGTGATTATCAGGGATGTTCATGGTGATGAAATGTCATGCATGCCCATGCATGCATAAAATAATACCCACATACATGAATAAAAAAGATGGAGAGCTATTAAGGAAGACACTCAATGTGGATCTCTCTGACTTCCACAGGCAGAAGTGAACGCACCCACACCCGCACATGCACCACATGCACATGTACTCCCCCATGTGTGTACACACATACATACACACACACACCTCACAGACATGCAAAAACAGAGAAAACGCATAGAAATTACTGCATCTGATAGGTTTCATGAATGAAATTCTTTTAAAAATAATCATGAAATAAGAGTCCGAATTATTGATGTTGTATTTATGTGGTATTTAGAAATGTGCCTGTGTGAGGGGTCAGTGGGAAGAACTGCATCTGTTCCTTCAAGCTCCCACCCCCTAGGTCAGCCCCAAGCATGCAGCTTGCAGCACCTCCTGGGAAGCAGCTCCTTCTGGCTAAACACACACCAGCCACCATGGTGATAATGTTAATGCAGTAAATTACATAAAAGGGGAGCAGGGATCAAGCAGCCCAGGAAGTAGGAGCAATGGCACAGCGTGTGCTTTAAGTTTATTACCCCAAGTTTCACTGGACTGGGTGGCTCACGTCTGCCTGCGCTATGGCCAAGTCGTAGTCCAACAGTAGCAATAAAAATCCTTTATGGCTCCCATGCTCTTTCCATGCTGTGTTTCTTCTGTCCCACCACACCTGTTTCACGTGATCACTCTTGCTGTCTTCTTCCTTAGGGTGGTTACTGTAACAATCATGGCATCCATGATCTCGAGGAGACTATGGTCTGAGGCATGATCAAGGTCATGATGACAGCTTCGATTCTGAAGAATGGGGGCAGCCTGAGACGTGTCCACTGAGAATGCCATGCTGTGTCTCTCTAATGAGGACACCTAGTAGAAGGGGAGCCATGTTCCCTCACCAGGTCTTCACAGGCAGGTCTTCCTGGGTTGTGGACCATGTCTCAGGATAAATTAGACACTTCCCAGGGTCCATTTAACCTTCTGCCTGTGATGAATTCAAGTCCCATCTTCCTTCAAGATATGGTGAGCGAGTCAATAATGTTAATGTGTGAACTCAGCTGCTCTTATGGAAACCACCAAGCTGCAAAAGCTGTTTGAGGTGTTCTTCCTGCCCCTTTATACTTTGAGGTGTTCTTCCTGCCCCTTTATACTTGCCAAGAAAGCATATCCATTTTTTTTTTTAAGTAGAATTTATTAACAAGTTATAACATGCAAAATTTCCATGAAACCCTAAAAGTGTAACTTTTTTTTCTTTGGCTATTTTGTGGGTTCTTCTTTCTTCTAACCGTTGCCACCGTTTTTTCCGTCCTTTCAACCCCCCTAATGCTAGACAGGAGAGAAAAAAAGGATAGAGGGGGAAGGCAATGATGTCCTCCGTAGACCACTTCCTGCTGATTAGGGGCATCGAGTTCCTTGGGGCAAGTTTGATCTTTGTCATCAGGATATCTAATTTTTAATTCTTGTTTCTTCTTTGAGCTTGACTATTTAACAAACTGTGACCAACAACAACCAACAAACCACCCCACCTTTTAGAGGCCTCTGAAAAGTCCGCAAAATTCCAAATGTCACACAATTGCAGAAACTATCTGCTGCTGGCAAAATTATGTCTCTGCAGGAGGCAAATTATAGTCAGCTGCTGTGGGCAATCCATATCCCACACCTGCAATTAAAATAAAAACACATTCCCATAATATTTCTGTGGTTTTTTTTTTAAAGAAACCAAAATTCTCACAAGAGAGATGTAGTCCACTTTATAATAATAGATGTGTCTATGGACATAAAATCACTTGATTCTGAGTGGGTTAGCCCTCATGGAATGTTCAGCAGTTTTCAACCTGTGGGTTGAGACTCCCTTGGTAAACCTGCATCTTCAAAAATATTTGCATTACAATTTCTAATAGTAGCAAAATTTACAGTTATGAAATAGCAACAAAAATAATTTTGTGGTTGGGGGGTCACCACAATGTAAGGAACTATATTAAGGGTCACAGCGTTAGGAAGGCTGAGAACCACTGAGTTAGAGGAAAATAGGAAAAACTGAAGACTTCCCATGATGCACACCTGCCCTGAAAAATCAGTCTGACCATGAATGAGCATATTCTCTGGACAGTGATGGTTTACTTAGATACACTATCATATCAGTACAATAAATTAGCCTTCAAAGTTAGGAATTACAAGTTTTCATTTTTAATCACAAAATGATTTTTTTTTCATTTAAGAGACAGTAGCTTCATCTTTAATCTATTAATATCATTTCCCACAATTTATTCAAAAGAAATCCTCTCAAAAGTGTTTGAACATAGTAGCATTGTAGATAGATAGATAGATAGATAGATAGATAGATAGATAGATAGATAGATGATAGATAAAAAGCTTAAGTGGCCAATATAAGGGAACTGAGTGGAATGATAAGCCATAGGTCCTGTGTCAGTATAGCATCTCAGAGATGTCAAATGAGACCAATAGCTCAGTCTCCAAACTGACCCTCCACCGCCTATCACAGTCAGGGCTGGGAGGGCAGCTCAGTGATAGGATGTGAGGCTAACGTGTGAGGCTCTGGGTCACATCACTCACCCGGAGTGACAGAGAATGGTTATAATACTTGGGAAGAAGAAAGGAAGCTGAGGCAGGAGGATTGCCATGAGTTTTAGCCCAGTCTGGGTTATATAGTGAGATCCTGACCAGCTTTAGCTATAGTGTGATATACTGCCCCCATTTAAAAAAAATCAAAACAACAACAAAACAGAAAAAGAGGAGGGATCTAAGCTGTGGACCAAATGCATTTAAAGCTCTTACTCAATCAACCTCACTGACATTGGACCGGAGCTAGAGACCTACTTCAGCAGCTAAGAACACTCACTATTCTCCCAGAGGCTTGGGGCACCAGCACCTACATCAGGTGGCTCTCACATGCCTGTAAATTCGGTTTCAGAGGTGCCAGTGCCCTCCTCTAGCCTCTGTAGGCATGTGCACACATGCAACATGTACTTACACATAAATTATTTCAAATCCTTTTTTTAAAAAATAATGTCAGAGGAGGAATATTTTAAAGGATCTTTCTGGATGTTTGGAGAGTTCCTTATACTACTGGCTCCTTCCATGTCTGGAGACCCCAGACTCCATCTTGCAGAGAAGAGATGGAATGGCCCTGCCTTTAGCTTCAAATTACAGAAAGCCTTCCAGAGCTTTACCTCAGGACCCTGTAGTGAAAACACCCATTGGTGGGATATGACAGGTCAGACTTTACCATGTACTGGTGAAATATGCTAGTCCCCAGAGGATGAGTCTTGATTTGGGTCCTTCCTTGTAGGAGCAGAGATAGCTTGGGTGCCAGTGGACTGACTGCCTGGGAATCCATGTATGCTGGCCTCAGCACTGGGTTGGGGGTGGGGTTTCTGAAGAAACCCACTAAAACACCATAGGGAGAGGAATCCTACCCACACAGTAGGGCTGTCCTGGGGCAGACTCAGAGGTCTTTAAGTTCCTTCCTCTCCTGTTCCCATTTTCAGAAGAGTCGGAAATGGTTCTAAATTCCTAAAGAGAAACAAACTGACAGGCTTAAAATAATGATAATAATAAAACTGCCAGTTAAATGTTAAAGCAGGAGTAGGGAGAGGCCTGGTGAAAGAGAGGAGCCTCCTGGCCTCTGGCTTCAGCAGCAGGGCAGGGAGGCTGGCTGACCTTTGCATGAAAATCAAGTTTCTGACATTACATAAAACAAAATTAGATGTCTTATAGAATTACAATCACGTGCTGTGAGTTGAAGTGGCCCACAGAGTTTTTAATAGCTAAAATTGACCAGAGAAGTCATGGACTTGCCCACTTTGTGACCGGGTACAGAAGAAAACCCAGACACAGTGAGCACGCTCACACTGAACAGGAAACAAGACCGAGCAGCTCTGTGACAGTTCCCACAAGTCCTGAGGGCCCCATGCTCACTTCATTCCCCAAACCCCTCACCTCAGGTTTCCTCCTCAAATAAAAGCACGACACATGACATGAGGGGTCCAATGGAGAAGACAGTGGATGGGTTTGTGTGCATTTAAGATGGCGTGTGGTGGGGAAGCATGAGCACACATGCACATAAAAGCCAGGTGTCAACCTCAGGTGTTGTTCCTCTGGCGTACTCACCTTGCTTTTTTTTCCGTTTTGAAACAGGAACATTTTCCCCACCGGAACCTGGAACTTAAGGATTAGGCTAGACTCTGGCCAGAGAGCCCCCAGAGATCTGTCTCCCTAAAACTCAGATTACAAGTGCACATCACCATACCCGGCTTTTGTATGAGCTCTGAAGATTGAACCTAGACCCTCATGCTTGCATGCATATACTTTACTGACTGAACTGTTTCCTCAGCCTGTAAACACCAGAGTAGTTTCAAAGGTGGCCAGTTAGAGAGAGTGGGGATCTGGGGCTGGTTTTGTCTATTTCTTCCTTCCATAAACCCATACCGATTTTTGTCATGATATTTTATTTTTAATAAAGAAGGAAGCTATAACTTCTATAGTCAGTATCTGTACTCTAATCACCCCCCCCTTTGCCATTTTACTGGACCTCGTATTTTAAAATATCCAAAGCCAAGCCAGTGGTTGGCACTGTCAATCTTTACCTTTCTAAGAGCAAATTCTAAAGAAGCCACTGGGCCACAAGGACCAGCATTGGCCTGAGAGCATAATACAGACACCTTCTCTGCCTCCCTCTTGGGTTCAGATGGATATCTGCAGCCCCGTCTCCCACAAATGCTGTTTCAGGATCGAAGGGAGCCCATGTCTGAGTGAACAAATCAGGTAAGAGCAGGAGAAACCATATTTTAACAATATCTCTGCTTAAAAAAAAAAAAAGTAACTGAAACTTCATGAGCAGCATAGTCTGTGTGTATGAATGAAGCTCTCAGAGCACCAGAAAAATGTCAGGTGCACGCGGTATCACTGGCCCTAAGATGAACAGCATTTTACTATTTAGTGGCCAGAATACTAGATCTAATCTAAAAATGAGAGATCACAAAATGGAGCAATTTCTGGGAGATGGGCCTCTGGACATGCCTGTGGGGACTTTCTGGATTAGGTAAATTGTGGTGGGAAGACTACCCCACTCTGGGTAGTTCCATTCCCTTGGCTGGGATTCTGGACTGAATAAAAAAGAAAAAGTGAGATGAACACAGGCATTCATTACTCTTGCTTCTTGGTCAAAAATGCAATGTAGCCAGCTGCCTACAGCTCCTCTGGCTATGACTTTTCCTCCATGACAAAAGTGTGACCAGAAAAATGTCTTCCTAAGTTGCCTTTGTCGCAGAATTTTATCATAGCAACTGGAAAAGTAACCAAGACGTGTGTGTGTGTGTGTGCGCGCGCAGATCTACTTTCTATTTCTTGAACTTACCTATTATTTATATCACAGTAAACTTTTGTTTAAGGGGACTGTTCTGAACAATTTATTCTGTAAAATGGTAAGACTTGGCGTTGGTTGCTACTGAGATACTGAAAGTCAGTTTCACAACTTACTCTTGTCATTTTGCTATCTTCTCACAGCCCAACTCCTAAGTTTGTCCAGCATTTGTCAGTTGTGCCTCTAGCCCCTCAAGTAAACTATCAGGCACTCCTACCATAGGCTAAGAACACTGCTGAGTGCCTCAATATAGAGCTGAATCTTGAGGAGTTTGTAATATAACCACCATATGGGATCATATTTTTTTTTCTTTCCATAGCAGCTGCCACCACAATTCTGAAAGGCTTTAACAGCATGCTGATACAACACAGAGAGAATTACAGACACCCTCCATCTACTGATGTCTCAAAACAGGCCTAGCACACCAGCCTGAGCCCAGATGTCTGCTTCTCAGCAGCCTCCCTCAGCCAGAGTCAGGCTGGTACAGGATTGACATTAAGAGCAGAAACTGGCTAGAGAGAGGGAGAGAGGGGGTGGGGTCCTGCCAAGTCTGTGGGTCACATTTGGATTAAGTGGCTGGTGTCAAAGATGTAAGGGATTAAAAAGTTTAGTGTCAAGCTGTCTACATTCTCTGTTTGCTAGTTTCCTAGAATGGCTGCGGCATCTGATTTATATGTTAGTTAATAAACTGCAAGCCATGGCTAAGAGTGAGTTTGGACAATTAGCTGCCTTGTGGGAAGGGCTGTCAATGAGCTGGCCTTTGAACAAGTCACCCCCACCTGACACACACACCCACTCTATGGGGAAGATAGTCACAACAGTAAGTGCTGGTGTGACAGTGTGACAGAAGATGGGTTCACAGGAAACCGTCAGCCAGATCTCAGCAAACAGTCACCACAGGAGGGATTCCTAGCATCACTGTCTGAGGGAAAAGACTTGTGAGAGTCATGAGGACAAACCACTGGTCTACAAGCCATTCTGACATCTGCATACACACAGCATGATATATTTAACTAAGGAGGTCACAGCATTGGGGGAAAATAACACAGAAGGTATATTATTTGAGAAAAGGAGGGAGCCCATGCAGGAATTTATACAAATTTCTCTACAAGTCACAGAGCAAAGGATTCCCCGCCACTCTAAGGAGACATGTTTCCCAGGATTAGCATGAACATGTAGGAAGTGGCTGAGAGCAGGACTGAAAAAACCAACCAGACCCCGGTAGTCACTGGAAGTAGGTTCGTTTCATGTCCAGGAAACTCCACTGTGGTGATATTAATAAAAATTAATGCTGATGATGCTGAAAACCACAGGTTTACAAGTTTAGAATCATCTCCAGGAGAGACTAAAAACCTGCATTTTAGTTAGTTGGTTTGTTTTGGTTGTTTGTTTGTTTGTTTTTTTAAAAACCATACTATATACTTGAACCATAGCTATGACCAAGGGAAGTCTGACTACTGTCAGTGAAAGTTACCACATTTAAGGAAGGGACTGGGAAACAATTACTCTGGGGAAAACCTAGCAGGTGCTGGAAGAATAATGTAATTTCCCAAGGCAGCAGATGCCCAAGTGCAACAGGATCCAGTAACCGCCCATCAGATGGTAATTATAGCTGGACTGGGGAAGAGCAGCCCAGATAAAAAGGGGCAATTCAAAGGGTAACTGAATGCCAGCCAGTGACATCTTCCTGAGATCACGTACCAGGAAAGGGTGGGCCAACACTTAGATCTGGGGATGGGGGTTGAGGGTTAGATACACTGCTGGGTTTTCCTTGTAGAAGAACAAAAGGAGATGTGGGGAAAAAACAAACACAGAGAATCCAAATGGAGGCATCTAAAGAAGTTAGTTCAGATTTCAGCAGACTGTCATTACAACCAGAAGAAGAAGAAGAAAAAAAAAAACAAAACATCGGAGCTGAGCACTCTGAAATCATGATTTTTCCAGATGGGAATGAGAGCAAACCTTCATCCCATGACCACTATAAATCAAGACAAAAACTACAATTAGAACAGACCATAAGAGCTCTTGTGAATAATAAGCATAGTGGATTCCAAGGCGAATTTCTGGAGTTTAGCATTATAAATAATTGTTAACCGCCACAAGAGGAAGCCCAGAAAGTAGCTGGGACACAAATCGCAGACACTCCAGGAACTCTACAGACACAGGTCCAAACCTAGTCTTACTATCCTTCCCCCTCCCTCATCCACCTCCATCAATTCTGTAAGTAAGGGGCAGGGCAGATGGCTTTTACAGAGGACCTGGGTTCAGGTCCCTAGCACCCACATGTAGGCTCCTGTTTGTAACAGCTCCAGGGGATCCAGCACTCTCTTCTGGCCTCTGCAGGTACTGCAAGCATTTGGTACACAGGCATACATGTAGGCAAAACACCCAAATGCATGAAAGAAATAAGTTAAATTAAAAAATTGATATACTGTTAAATATACTGGCAGATTTCCCAAAAGCAGTGACAGGAACAAAGTCAACTCAAAATCCCTCTAGGGTACAGGCAGGAAAGAAAACAACATCAACAACAACAAACAAAAATACCCTGCCTTCTCCACAGACCTCCAAAGTAGGAGAAAGGAAGGCAACTTGCCCAATCTTCAATTAGTTTGTCTGCACAAAGAATTCAGGCAAATTTGGAGTATTTCTCAGGATCACAGAACTCACGATGGTAAGCTATGGTGACCCTTCTAAATGAGTGTTTCTGTGACAACAGCTCAGAACATAAACTCACAGACCAAGATGGCTCATTCAAAGTGGACGAGAATCTTCCAAGTCTATTGTATGGATTATGGCCTTGACCAGGAAAAGCCTTCTCTCTTATCCATGAATTCCTATTGATCAACTATAGGGATATTATTGTGACTCTTGGGGACCAACTTCCAAGTGTGATGAAGATTAAGGCATTTAGGTGCTTTTCTATGACCTGCTCTGGAGTGAGCTGTCTATTAATAGAAGCCACTGGGAAGGTGCATACCCAAATAAGGCAGAAGCTCTATGGCCTCAGGGTGGGGTAGGGAGGACACGAAGGAGAGGGAGAACACACATTGCCTTCCCATGCAGTGATGAATCCCAATCACCGCTGCCTTGTACCAGGTTCAAATTGGCAACCCATGGAGATGAAAGGCATTCTATCCCATTACTCATGCCTGGGGTGATCTGTCCCCTTGAAGATTGGCTTCCTAGGTGAAAGCGAGGGACCGACAGCTACTCAGAGATGCTCTAAGCAGGATAAAAGGCATGAAAAGCAAGTGATTGGAGAGAAAAAGACACCAGTAAGGCATGGAAGCTGATGCACGTGGCTGGCAGAGGGATGTGAGGCTTACAGGGAACAGGGAACTGGGAACTGTGTGAGAAACAGTGCTTATACAGCCCTGTGTGGTTCAGCCACAGGAGTTCTAGCGCTCTTCTAGGACACAGGGCTACTAGGATCATATTGAAATTCCTCCCCAAACAATTCTATTAGGCTCAGCTTATCTCAGACAATTGTTTAAAGTGTTAAACAAACCTAACATGTTTTTTAAAAGAGAAAAAACACGTCCATGTAAATCAGCACCTTGTTTTGAATATCTAGGTCCATTCTGTGAGAGGTTACATTCTATGAGGGGTTACAATGTTGCTGATCCTTTTCTTTCCATTTTTCAACATGGTTACTCCAGTGCGGTGTCGCTGCCGTGTGGTTTGTTTGCGGCAGTGCTGGGCATCAAACAGAAACCTTTCACACAAGTGCTCTTCCACTGGGTTGTGTCCCCAGCCCAGACAACTATCCATTGGTCTTGAAACCCACATGCCTCTTTGTTGAATACAAAGCTGAAAGTCTAACTGCAGGCACTGTGTAGGCTAAAAGCCACCGACCTGCTTTCCCAATCCTTTACTAAATCTTAACCTTACTAAAGCCATATGTCAAGATTGGATGTGGTCAGTAATGGTAGAAACATTTCTTACCCAGTTGGAATTCCCCCAGCACCATAAATGCCTCAGCATTAGGTAGCAAGCAAATACCAGTACCATTGTTTTGCTCAACAGCCCACAGAGGACTTTTTTTCTTAGACCCCAGGTTTAAACTCTCAGTTTCCATTGTGCCTGTACATGGGCCAGGACTCTAGACTGAGAAGGAGTCACATATCCTGACATGGGCAGGAGAAAGGTTATTAAATGTAAGCAATGATTTCAAATCATGCCAACCTGGGAAGTAATGCAAGGATCTTTTTTTTTTTTTTTTTTTTTTTTTTTTTAAAAAAAATGTTTTCTCTGTCTTTCTCTCCACATGGAGCTCCAGCTCACCTCAAGGTGGCCCAATTCCAGAGGTTCCCTGAGACAGGCAGAGGATGGGAAGGGATGTCTTGCATGCTTGAAACAACATGCTTGTGCTCCAAGCAACAGCTCTGTATGCCTCCCCTGTAGCGCCAACACTCTCACTCATTCTGTGAGAGTGCTGGCTGAAGTCATGGGAGGCCTGCTATGCAAAAAGCCTTCCCTTGGCCCAGTGCTGTCTATGTGAAGGCACTTCAGCAAAAAGGTCAGCATCTTTCACCTTTACTGGATCTGATATTCAAGCTGCAAAGCATCATCTGGTGAGACCATGCCCTTCGGCCTCCTGAGGCTCCACCCCTCTGATTGGTAAGACCCAAATTGACCAAGAATATATCATTGCTTCCAGGTGCTGAGTAGATGGGGATTTTGGTGCTCCTCAAGTGGTGGTTTGGAATAAGAAGCCATGTGTAAACTAAACAGTCTATGAAGCACATAGAAGCTTCTGTAACAAGTAGACTAATTCTATGTCTGCAAAACCTAACAGTAGGATAATTGAACTTGGATTTTGTCTGCCTATGCTTTTTAAATCTTATTTTTTTGAGGAATTAATATTGTTAAAAGTAGGACACATTGAACATTTAAAAAAAAAACTGTAAGAGAAAGGTCTCTCACTCATGGTATTGTGGGGATGTGTGTGGGTAGGAAACTATCTTCTATATAATTGAATCTGCTTGTCACCTTCCATAACAAGTTAAACAAAACAAAATGAATTGCTGTTCATTTTCAGTATCTCCTCAAAGGTAAATTTGTAATTGTTAGAAAATAAGTATAAATTTTGTTATTTTACCAATATAAGGATCGGGTCAGACTTGAAGAGGCCTCTGGGCTGGGTCCGCTCAGTCCCTCCCCTAGGTGAGGCTGAGCTGGGAGCATGGTGTCTGTCCCCTCCCTCTGTGCTGAGGCTGAGAAGCTCCCTCAGCTCTGGGGGTGTGTGTGGGGGGCAACTCCTGGACTCAATGTTTTAAATGCTCACACTTCCACTTTCCTCTTTTAGCTTTCAAGAAGGGCAAATCTTAGCCACTAAGATATTTTGCTTTCAAACTCACTTAAACTCAAAGTACCCAGAACATTGGAAGCCTGCATGTTGGCCAAGTTCACATGGTTGTGTTTTCCGTTTAAATTACAACAACAACCAAAACATGCCTTTCACACTCATCAACATTAACAAACACACAGGTTCCAACCCCTTTTCTTCTCTGGTCTCATGGCATCCCAGGGTTATTTTTTCCCTCGAGGTAGGTAAACTGGACAAGGCTCATTTTGACTTCCCACAGGAGCTTTTATGTGTGCATGTTTAAAACAAACAAACAATCAAACAAACAAACCAACAAAACCAGCTTATGACCCAAACATCTCCAACACATTTCTCTGTCAACTTTGTCCTAACAGCAAAAAGACCACAGGCTGACTTAAAAGCAAAGGATCAATTGAAAGGAGGATTCTTCTTTTGAGGATGGGGAAGGAAGATTAAAATATGCTGGGGGTGGGGTGGGGGTGCTGATGGCTCTAGGCCACTCATTTGTCCAGGGACCAGCAACAACACTCGAGGTGTCCCTGCTGTATCCTCTGAAGGAGGATGTGGCTACTGTTTTAGGCTTACTATGAAATAAGCACTCGAGGGCAAGGCTGCAGGGAACCCTTGCAGGGTGCCGCCTGTAAGGGTATGAGCGCCAGGTTCCCTGTAATTAAGAAGCAGCCTGCTTGGTGAAGACAGGGCTGCCACCCCATCTGCCAAGCCCGCGGGAGCTGGCACCGTGCCTCCCTGCCTGCCGCCCTGCTACCCACCTGATCCTTGGAGACCTCCTTTGATGGAGCGTTTATGCCAAGCTTTTCCAGAGGGTAGACAATCTGTCGTCGTGGTCGCACGGGAACCAAGTAATGAAGGGCAGATGTCAGGGAGTGTGAGTAAGAGCTCTGGAGCTGAAAGACAACCATCTCTATTTTAGGGGAGAGAATGTCAGAGGCGCAGCGCAGATGTCTGCACGCTGCTTGCTTGACAAATACAAAACTCTTAACTCGGCCAAGTCAGAGAGGGGAGGAAAAAAAAATCAGCAAATAAACAAACATACTCTTCGAGCAGAGGAATGAATTGCAGATAATGCCTCGCACTAATGAAGATAATTATGAGGGTAATTACATTACTATCTCTGTGGGAATGACAGATAAACAAGTGGTTTGGTTTATGGGATTTTTTCAGTACAAGTATTTCCCCCAGGAGAATATTTCTCTCCATAGTGATCATGAATCAGCTTGATTTGACCCCATTAAGCTGTGTTATCTGAGTCCTGTTAACCTTTGTGTGTTTGGCACACGATGCTTTAACACACATAGATAAAATGCCATCCAGGGGGCAACCTAGCCCAGATGTGAAAGCGCTCAGGCAACTTTACTTCGGCTTTTTAAAAAATAAAATTAGGGTCTTGTGAAAGTACTGGAATGTGGGGAATAAGAGAGGAGGATCAAATGGTTTTGATTTGTAGTATGATTGAACTGTGAACTGGATTTATCCTTGTTGAAATAGCTAATAAATACTTTGTATAATAGTGCTTTAAGTATTAATTTAATCTAGTTTTTAAAACTTGTCAGAGAAATGGTTGAGTGACATTTATGAAATCTTGGAAATAAAAAAAAAAAAAAAAAAAAAAGATAAAACCTCAGGGCGAAGAAATCATTTCAACCTTGAGTGTAAAACTGTGAAAAGCCAAACTGGCAAGGATGTATCTATTTGTTGAATTAGAGTCAGAGAGCAAAGAAATCTAACAGACCATTAGCTGTGTTTTAATAAATCTAATGATTTGCATATGACTCATGTACTGATTTAAAAGTAGCCCCATACATTACTTACAAGCTTCCAGAAATGCTTTCTAGAATCTTTAACCACTGCGCCTCACACCCTGACTTTGCACATTATTGAGAAGCAGAACCCAGGAAAGCCTACCCAGGGCGCTGTGTTTATATCTGTGATTGTCTCTGCTGCTGCTTCTCAACCTTCCTAATGCTGTGACCCTGTAATACAGTTAGTTCCTCACGTTGTGGGAACCCCCAACCATAAAATCGTTTCATTGCAACTTCATAACTGTAATTTTGCTACTGTTGTGAGTCATAATATAAACATCTGACATGCAGGATATCTGGTATTTGGGCCCGGAGGGTCAGGGGGTGACAAGTCACAGGTAGAGAACTTCTGGTTTATGTCCTCACAAGGTTAGGAGAGAGCCGCGGCTACAGGGAGATACAGGCAGTTCAATTTCACTGCTAGAGGACTTGGAGCAGAATTTGGGAGTTCGGACTCAAATGACTTGGGACCGCTTCTTACTCTTTTTTTTTTTTTTTTACATGAACACGAGTAAATCAGCTGGCAGTGTGACAAAGGAAACCTGTTTCCAAATGTGTTTCTGATGCCTTACAAGCAACGTGTCCCTAGCTCCACACTGCTTGGTAAGGAGACACAGGTGCAATGTCCAAAATGTCTTTACTACAGATGCAAATGGACTTTGCTCCAACCCGGCATATACAGGCAGCATGGGAAACAGAAACTAAGAATTTAATATCACACCTGGAAGGTCACACAGTTGCTATGCAGTCAAGTGTAAAGTGAAGGAAATTGTTTGAGTCCATGGTTTTCCCGTACAATTTCCACATTGCTCTTCCTTCTTTCCCACAGGCACCCCTCCAGCGTGATACCCAGGCACAACCATTACAGGTGTGTGCACCAGTGCACTTACACACCATCTAAGAAATACTTTGCTACATAAGAGCACCTGGAAAATTTTCACTTAGTCCTTCATGGACACCAAGAAAACCTGACAGTATCAAGGGCTCTTGGCAGATCGTGGGAAGGCTTGAGGTCATGACCAGAAACTGCAGGGACAATGTCTACTCAGCCTGGTGGTTGAAACCCATCACCTTGAGAAGACACACCAAGAGGATCAATGTCATTGACCATGGGACCAGTTTTCAGAAAACCACCCCTTGGGAGTCTGGTTTAAACAGACTGACTTGTGGAACAACCAGGAGATAGTACATGAGTAGGTGAAGGTGTCTCCCAGCATGCATCAGTGGCTCCTGAGGATACAACTTGTGAAAGAAAAGGCACCCCCACAGCCTGCATGGCAAATACACACTCAAAAGCAGGGTAGCGGGGGATGTGGAGCTGAGATGAGCTGGTATTTGGGGCACACTGGGTCTCTATGACTGTGTCACTCTATGGAAGTATACCGAGTATAAGGTGGAATTATGTAGGTATTCCCCGTGGCAGAGTTCCATCAGAACTGTATAGCTCTGCCTTTCATCCATTCTTCTTATGGAAATGGTCATAAGTTTTATTTGGGATGCAGTGTACAGCACACCAATTTTATAGGATGGAACTAATGTATTCTACTCATTTGTATGGGGTTGTTTGCATCAAAGAACACGATCGGATCATTTTGGCTCTACACCAGGAGAAACGACATGCTGCTCGGCGTATCTCTTATAGTGATTTTTTTTTTCCCTATAGTTTTCTGTTGCTATTTTGTCAATATGGGAAAAAAAAAAAAACCCACCAGCAAATTCGTCTAATTACATTGTTTCTGACTGTTGTTTCAGAAACCAGAAGCCTCTTGGCTGTTCACCACAGTGAAGCAAGTGACCTAATCGAATACAGCCAGTGGAGACTTGGACACACACTACAGTGAGTCACTGGGAGGACAAATAAGACGGACTGCGCAAAGGATGCCACATGAACGCGCATGTGCCAGCCTCTTACCTTGCCTTCCCGGGTCTGTGAGTACACAGGATAGTAGAGACATGACTTATAGCCTAAGCGAAGGATCTCCTTTAGGAAAAACTTGGTGTAGTGGCGGAAAATAGGGTTCAGGGCAAAATGGTTCAAGCGTCCATGTTCTTCCTGCTGATGGTGGCTGAAGTAGATGAAATCCTCAATGTTATAATGAGATCGTATGTACTCTATATCCTAGAGAAGAGGCAGAGAAAGGATGTCTTAAGAAAATTATATGCATGGGTGTTGAGATAAACAGCTATTTTAAAGTCACTTAAGGTGGGCTAAGGACTAGCTTACTTGGCAAAGTTCTTGTCACGAAAGCATAACATCTGTAGTGGGATACCGTCCCACTACATTTGTATAAAGCTCAGCGATTGGCCTATATGAGAGGTAGGCGGAGTGAGGAGAGGAAGAGGAGGAGCTAGAAAAAGCAAGGGAGAGATGTAGAAGCCATGGAGGACTATGAATGTATCGAGAGCAGTCCTGGGTAACAACTCATATCATAAGGTTAGATACTGGGACACACCTCTAATTCTGTGGGCATCTTGTTAATTTGAGCATTACCAAAAATATAAAGCCTTTGGATAATATTTTTTAAAAGGGGGGGGGGGATGGGGGAATCATCCCAGCCTTGTGGAGACAGTGTGGTAGATTGGCAGGGCCATCTCCCACGCTGGTGTGTCGTGGGTGGCAGGGCTGGTGCTTCTGGCCCGCCTGAGCCAGAGGCCTGAGCCAAACAGCTCCGTGCTCCCACCACTGCTCATGGCCTCAGGCCTTGCCTAGCCAAGGAACATGGCGGGCCGTAACATAAGACAGATCGGGTGCTGCCAAATGAAATATTAACTGTAACAAACAACCTGGGTTGATTCCCCCCAGATCCCATGCAAAAAAAAAAAAGCCTGGAGTGGTGGCGTGTGCTTCAATCGTGGGTCTGAGGAGATGGTGACAGGAGGACTCCTAGAACTCTTTAGCCAGCCTACCTAGCTTCTCAGAAAATAGCAGCCCAACAGCAGACCCTCTCTCAGAAAACAAGGTGGACTGTTTCTAAGAAATAACACCTGAGGCTGTCCTTTAGCTTCCACACGCATGCACATACATATGCGCCCACATGGACAACAAGCTAGTAAACACACACACACACACACACACACACACACATCTTTAAAAATTGCTTCAAGTGCAGTAGTGAGAAACATGTTTGCTTCTTCAGTTATTCATCATCTTCTCTTTAGTTCTATTTTCAGTGTTAGGGATTGAACTGAGAGCCCTAAGCACGTTTGGCAAGTGCTCTCTACCCATGAGCTACATCGGCAATCCCTGGTTATTGAGATAGGGTCTCCTAGGTAGCTTAGTTTCACCTTGAACTCACCATGTGACCAAGGCTAGCCTCCTGGTGCTGGAATTAAAGGTATATGTACACCACCATACTTGGCTTCCAAATTCTTTTAAAGCAGAAAGCATGTGCTCATTCTGGTGATCTGTCTGTGGAAGATGGCTGTGGTGGTTTGAAAGAAAATGGCCCCCATAGGTCCATAGGGAGTGGCTTTTGTTGAAGGTGGTTTGTCACTAGGGGGTGGGCTTTGAGTTCTCATAAAGCTCAAGCCGGATCACTTCCTGTTGCCTGCCGATCCCGATGTAGAACTCTCAGTTCCTTCTCCAGCACCACGTTTGCCTGGATGCGGTCATGCTTCCCACCACAAAGACAAAGGACTAAGCCTTTGAAACTGTAAGCCAGCCCCAGTTAAAGGTTTTCCTTTATAAGAGCTGACACAGTCGTGGTGTCTCCTCACAACAATAAAACTCTTAAGACAATGGCTATGTGGGTTTGTTCCTTATGCTTTTGGCTGCTGTCACCATGGCGAGCCTCGGGTGTCTGGTCATGTGCAGCATAGCAGAGTAGTCCCAGAACATTTCTGGACACCAGGAACACCAGTGAGCCCTCACAAGTGACTGGACACAGGTTATTTGAGAGCCAGTCAGTAGACAGACTCACTGGTGTCCTGGGTTTGTTACTGATCACCTGCTAGTGTAGTAGAAATGTCCCATTTCAGAGTCGCGCCTGTTAGTACTTGACTGGGCTGTGAAGAAAGAGCCCAAGCAGGGCATTCCTTACTCTGTTCTTGTGATGGTAACAGGGTTATGCAATGGGAGGTAATTTAGGAGATTCATGAGTATTCACATGGAGAGGAAAATCCTGGGTACACTGCTCCTGTTTCAGGGGTCTTTTTGTCTCCTCATGCCATGGACTTCTGCAGCCTGGCCTCCCTCACCTCTCTGGTGCATACTATTGACAGCAGAGAAGGAAGGCGGATAATCTGAAGTGAATGTGACTGTTCTTGATGGTAGGACAGTTAAATTTCAATAAATATGGCCTGCAAAACTCTACTGTAAACTCACTGATGGAAAAACACAGTTTCAAGAGCAGAGACGGCAACAAGCTCCTAACAGCTATCATTTTACTTTTTTCCCAAATCCCTTAACATAACAAGAACAACAACATTTTCTAAAGAATAATGGGTGGAAGAGAGGCCAAATGTAAGGCAGTGTTACCTTGAAAGGAAAACGCATGGCTCGGTTAAACCTTTACCACCTTGGTCCACACTGGGATCCCTGCCTGCCAGCTGCTACTTCATTCAAGTATAGGAGAGGAAGCCAAAGAATGGCTGCCACCTCCAAACAGGACAGTGGCAGAGAGGAAGTAGAGAAGTACAGCCACGCTGGCCACCCACAATGGCTATTTAATTTCTCATTCATGACACAGACAGCCTTGGGAGGACGGCAATGTGACAACTAGAGGGGAGAAACACATGGCTTGCTACACTGAGGAAAGGGGTAATCAGGAGGACAGGGAAGAATTTTTAAAAATCAATATAATGCCCTCACAAGTTACCAAGAGAAATCTTGCTTATAACAAAATTGGATAGACACAAGACACTAAGTGAACAAGGGAAAGACGTGGGAAGTTAAATCTAGGAACTCTGAGACAGAGGTTTCAATGAAGACCTGGATACTATTAAAAATCTTGGTCAGAGACTAAATTAGAGATTCAGGAAACTAATGTTAAGGAAATAGCTCCAAGTAATGAGCAAGAAATACATCAATCAGTCTGCCTACCCATTATTCCTAATAGCAAGAGACACCGAAGAATCAATTCAAAAGATCTTAAACACACCTAAGAGACTGAAGAAAACAGAGGGCAAGAAATGATTGGTAGAATGCTTCTTTCCGAGGCATAAAGATTCCTTGATAAAACCTCAAGACTTCTATGTTGAGTAAGCCAAAAATCAACCCTCCAATACCAAACCAAAACAAATCTCCAAAAGCAAAACAAATGGACAAAAACTCTCAAAAAGACTCAAGAAAGACCAAATCAATCCACTTGTGTTTGCAAGATTAGGGGTGGGTTTGTCCTCCAGTTAGATTTAATCAGTGACACTGAGTACTTGAGACAGTGACAGTTCACACAAGCATTTCTGAGGGTGAATACCCAGAGAATTTCATACACTGTCAAATGGGTATCTACTAAGATAAGACTATACTAGGACAAGATAGATAAGACTCAGACATGCCATCATCCAAAAGCAACAGCTTAGACACACTGAATCAAACAGAGAGATAAATGCAAAGAGGAAAAAATGGATAAGCTCTTTACTGGGGCATTCCAGTAAAGTCCAAAACCCATCAAGAAAAATTTTAATACCTATCCATCAAAGAAAACATCAATAATCAAAAAGTAGAAAACTTCCTTAACTTGGTATATCTCCTTGAAACCTATAAATAACATGTTAAATGAGGAAAATTACTGAATTATACCATTATAATATTGACAACTAAAAAAGGAGCCTTTCTCAGCACTACCATTTAACATTGCTCTATTCATGCCATAAAATTGAGAAGAAAAGAAAAAAAAGAATCAGGCATAAAGGCAGATACAGCAGTCACAGCTGTAATCTCAGTGCTTGGGCTGAGAGTTCAAATTCATGCCTGGCTACATAGCAAGTGTGAGACTGGCATTAGGCTTCAGGAGATGGAGAGTGGCGGGAGAATAGGCACCATGATGATTTTCTACACAGTCCCCCATCCCCTCTCTGATAGGCACAGTACGCACCTCTTTCCTTTGAGTCTGATCATGGCCTCTAACTGTTCTCAGCAATGCAATGGCTTGAAATTGATGCTGGACATGGGGGCTGGGGCCGATCAATTTTTAAATTCTCAGAGTGGAAAAGAGACTTTAGAAGGCTAATTGGATACAAGATCAAAATACAAAAAATCGTGGTCTTTCTATATTCTAAAATAAACATTTGCAAGGTACAACAAGAGGTATCTATGTACATTATCAAGAAAAAAAATGACAAACTACATAGAAAAAAAATCACAAATGTCCTAGAGTATATTGGGGAAGGGTCACAGCAGGAGACAGATGGCATGTTCAAATTAGGGTAATTAGAGGTAGGCTCAACAAAGGGAGTATTTACAGAGACAAGAAGGTGCGGGGAAATTAGCAGGGACGGTGAGAGGGCAACTGAAAGCTATTAGTGGCTCAGTGGGTGGAGTGGGGGGAAGACCAGTCACAGGAATGCACAAAGAGAGCATCCCAGAGACAAGGCCAGTGGACTCCGTGTGGTCTCAGCCAGATGTAGACACCTTGACCTCACTGTCCTTCCTCCTCCTGTCAAGGCCTCTCTTTGATCGAACACAACAGAAGGCAAAAGGGCAAAGGCATGCATTGTTGTCAGTTCCTATGAGCCAGTAGGCTTGCAGGGAGGAGCCAGTAGGCTTGCAGGGAGGAGCCAGTAGGCTTGCAGGGAGGAGCCAGTAGGCTTGCAGGGAGGAGCCAGTAGGCTTGCAGGGAGGAGCCAGTAGGCTTGCAGGGAGGAGCCAGTAGGCTTGCAGGGCAGGTAAGTGTCTTACTACATTAGTTCATTTCCATTAGTATTTAAAAAAACTATCCAAGGTTCAGCACATTTTGTGTGTATGTGTGTGTGTGTGAGAGAGAGAGAGAGAGAGAGAGAGAGAGAGAGAGAGAGAGAGAGAGAGAGAGAGAGAGAGAGAGAGGAGAGAGAGAGAGAGAGAGAGAGAGAGAGAGAGAGAGTTGTATGATGAGATGGGAAAAGGAAGAGAGAGAAGGGGCTATCTCACTCTTTCTATAACAACTTGCTTTTCTGTAACTCACTGGGATTCCCAAGAACTACTTAATCTCTTTAAGAACTACTTAATCTCTTTCACAGGTAGTACCCCAATGACCCATCAACTTCCCACCACTTAACGCAGTCAAACTGGGAAGAGCTTCCAAGCATGGATCTCCAGGGGACACACTTAAATTGTCTCCTAATGGTACCACTGACCCAAGAGCATGTATGAAAAAAGAATTGCCAAAGAACCTGGACTTAAACAACACAAAAAGCTAGAGAGGAAAATAAATGTTACAAAGTCCACGCAGGCACAGATAGTTCATGGTATTAGAAAGCTTACCCAAAGGGAGACATGTCCAAGAAAATTTGGAAAAATGAGGCAAATGAATGCTGATCGTGGCGATTGACCTGTGATCCCAGCACTTAGGAGCTGGAGGCTGGAGGGTCACATTTGGTTACATCACAAGATAGCAAATACAAGGCTAGCCTGTTCTATAGGCGCTATATGAGACCCTAACTCAAGTAAACAAACAAAACCAAAGAATATGAATGAAAGAAGCCTCTGTTGCCAGATATCAAACATGTGGTGGGGCCTAGAGAGATGACTGGCTGCTCTTCCAGAAGACCTGGGCTCAACAGCCCACAGCCACATGGTGGCTCATAACTGCTGTAACTCCAGTCCCAGGAATCTGACACCCTCTTCTGACCTCAGAGGGCACCAGGCATATACATGGTACACAGACCTACATGCAGGCAAAGTGCCTATACATATGAAATAAAAAACAGTAATTTAAAAAATTATTTTAAGATCGTGTGATAACATAATGGGTATCAATAAATAAACCAATAACATGGAATCAAACTTAAAAGAGACAGAGGAATATACAAAATTAATAAATATAAAAGCAATATTTTAAGTCAGCAGCAAAATAATGGACTGACTATTCAGCAATAATTGACTTGGAATAACTGTATTGGGGAAAATATAAAATGGCATACACACTTGACAATACACACACACACACAACTGAGTGTGAAGAAGGATGCTGGTAAAGATGAATGACTAACTGAAGCAGTACTCCTTTGGAGACAGCAGTGGGACTGGTTATTATTATTATTATTTATTATTATTATCTGATGACCATAGATTATTAGAGTTTTAAGAATAAGATTCTTTTTATATTTGTAGTATTCTAAATGTGTATGTGTGTATGTGTGTGTTATTCTGTTTGGTTTTTGATGACAGGGTATCACTATGTAGCTCTGGTTATCCTGAAATCACTGTGTAGACTAGGTTGGCCTTGAACTCAGAGGTCCACCTACTTCTGCCTCCCAAGTGCTGGGATTATAGGCATGTGCCACTACACCCAGAAGTTCCAAACATTTTTAACGTAAAAAGACAGACAGAGGGGAGAGGGAGAGAGAGGGAGAGAAAGGAAGAGAGAGGGAGAGAGGGAGAGAGGGAGAGGGAGAGAGAGAGAGAGAGAGAGAGAGAGAGAGAGAGAGGGAGGGAGGGAGGGAGGGAGGGAGGGAGGGAGGGAGAGAGAGAGAGAGAGAGAGAGAGAGAGAGAGAGAGAGAGAGAGAATGTTAGTTGAAAGGGTGCAAGGAGAAGACATGTTGGTGACCATGTATTTCAGGGAGATTCATTCATGTTAAGTAATAGCAATAAAGCTTCATAGAGACACTACATGCCTCTATGACACACTGATACATTGATATGATACATTCATGACAAAAAGTTACAACCAAGCAAGTTAATGGCCACTTCAGAGCTTACCATTTCTTTTCTGATCACTGCAATGCCAACTATTTGATTTGCAACTTCTGCTACGAACACCTGCAGTGCTGTTCCATCCTGCAAAGGTAAGAGTGGGTTTCATTAAGACCCTGGAAAGCATTGCTGCCAAAGTCTCTGAAATCAGTCGCTAGTGCTGTGAACTCACAAGCCACTGCTGCAGTAACAGAATCAACACTCATTCAAATGTTTAATATTCTTAGGTTTGTGTAACTCATTTTATTTGTGGGATTGTTTTGACTATATTTATGCTTGTGTGCCATGTGCATACCTGGGACCTGCGGAGGTCAGAAGAGGATATTGGGTGTTCTGGAACTGGAGCTACAGATGGTTGGGAGCCACCAGGAGAATACTGGGAACTGAGCCCAGTCCTCTGAAAGAACAACAAGTCTCCAGCCCCTTCACTAAAATTTTTGTCTTAGAGAACACTCCCTTCAAATTCATTAGACTGACCTTGCAAGGGAGAACCTGAAATCATACTGAGGGACCAAAAGGCAAGAAGCTACCATGATAAGAGACCAAGAAAGGCCAAAGCATACTGGGTGTGATAGAGGAAGATTATTTTAATTTTATACCCTAATAATAGTACACCTTCCTGGTGTCATCACGTTAGGTGTCTGGTGTCCCCCTGATGACTTAATACTAACTTTAAAAGATTTCTTTTTACTTCTTGTTTTAAAAAACCACTATTGCTTATTTTTCCAAATGACCTCAGCAGCAGAATAAAGAAATAGTTGATATATTCATGTGGTGAAATAATTTTGTCATAATACAGACAAATCTCACAAACATATTGCTGAGAAAAGGAACTCCGTATCAGGAAAGAAAACAGGTGTGACTTTCCTACATAAAGTTCAAAAGTTGGTGTAACTATTTCTGATTTTGGAAGCAAAGGTATGTTAACCTGAAAGAGTTTCGGAATGGAGGTGTGAGGAGACCAGTGACCAGCTGGGGCCTGTCTCTTTCAATTGGTAAATCCTATTTACATAGTAGCAAATTCCTGTGGATTTTAAAACTTACTTAAATGTTTCTTGGTCATAGTTTGATAAAAAAAAAAAATAAATAATGTTTCAAAATAAAGCATATTAGAGAAGTTAGAGTTTCTCCAACCTCTTGGCTAACTGCACATCTAGCCAAGTCAACCGGCAATGTCCTTAAGGCCTCAGTGTTAGCATGTGGACTGACACCAGCCTCTGTGTTAGCATATGGACTGACACCAGGCTCTGTGTTAGCATATGGACTGACACCAGCCTCTATGTTAGCATATGGACTGATACCAGCCTCTGTGTTAGCATGTGGACTGACACTAGCTTCTATGTTAGCATGTGGACTGACACTGACCTGATGTTTTCCACAGCTCATATTTAGGTTATTATGCCAGAGAAGACCAGACGTTGACCACAGAGGATCATCTTTTTATCTAGTCCTTAAACCTCCAGCCAGCTCAACAGAAGGTCCTGGCTCGGTTCACCACCTAACATAATTAAAATGGAGCTTCATTAACCTAAGTCTGGAACCCATTGCTACTGGGGTGGGCCTCAGATACCATTGATTCCCAAACTATCCTTCCATGATGATAGTCAGATCTGCCAACTATCTCACCTTACCTCTGCTGTTCCCCCAATTCACCCCCACAGACACTCCAAGGATGTTCAATGAAGCTCCAAGGCTGAACCTTTGTGCATCAGGATGGTCCCTTGGGACCAGGAAAACGAAGCCACGGTAGGGGCTAGCAGTACTTACAGGGTCTCTGGCAGCCTCGTTGTACTGGGCTAAATCATCCAGTATCTTTGTACTTAGCAGGAGGGTGCTGACAAGCTTTTCAACACCAGGAGTATCCAGAAACTTGGCTAATCTTATCTGAATGGACCTGGACAAGAACAGAAATGGGTTTCTTGGTTACAGTACTAAACTAATATGACACTTGTATAAGATAATATCTGGCAATGTATATCTATGTAAGATTAAGGCGACTGGTTATAAAAATAACTCACTTCATTCTAAAGAACCTAGAAAATATACAAAAAAGTACAAAGAATATGATAACAATTACTGATAGGATAAACCAACTATAACACAAAGTTACATGTAAGTATATATAATCTAAATACATACAATTTAATGCTTACAATTTTAAATGCTCAGCACACTTTATTTCCCATTTCATACAGAGAGTTAAAATCCCTCTCCCACATTTTTAAACTTTAAAATGTGATCATATCATTCCCCCATTTCCTTTCCCCCTCCCACTCATTCTATGTACCTCTCTCAAATCAACGACCTCTTCTTTGTTATTATTACATACATGTATAAATGCATTGATATGTGCATACAGCATGCTGAGTCCATTCAGTGTTGTTTGTATGTGTATCATTTCAGGGATGACCACTTGAAATCGGATAACCAGTTATGGAGCTCATTCCTAGGAGAGGCTAATCCTGTCTTCTCAGCCATCATTAGTCACCTGTAGTTCTTTGTCTAGAGGTGGGACCCCCTGAGAGCTCCCTCTTCCACGGTAGCCTGGCCATCAGTGTTGTCACTGTTTAGGCCTTGTTTCAGCAGCCAGGTTGTGGTCCAGGGATGTAGCTTGTCTGTCATTTCTAGGAGACATGATTTCACAGCAGGCTTTCTGGTCCTCTGGTTCTTACAATCTCTCCCAAAATTTAAAAAATGTTTTATAATTGGGAAATGATAATCACTGGGGTTGGCCTCAGGAGCATGCTCCCTATAGAGCAACCCAGAGCTGCATGTTGTAAAAGACCTCACCGTTAGAGTTTAATTCTTTCAGGTCGCCATTTTAGAACTCTTAAAAGTCTCATCTGGGGCTGGAGAGATGGCTCAGCAGTTAAGAGCACTGACTGCTCTTCCAGAGGTCCTGAGTTCAATTCCCAGCAACCACATGGTGGCTCACAACCATCTGTAATGGGATCTGATGGCCTCTTCTGGTGTGTCTGAAGACAGTGATAGTGTACTCATATACATAAAACAAATAAATCTTTATTTTTAAAAAAGTTGCATCTGTAATTTTGTGTCTGTAATTTTGTGTCTTTAAGCAAAGTTTAATGAGACAAAAGAGCATGTCTTGGGGTTCAGAGCCATGTCTTATACGTAGTTCCCACTTCCTTCTGTGTGTTCATGAGTCGTCTTCTACCTGTTTCCTACCTCACCACCCCATCCTCACTGGTGCCTTCTTCTATAAATAGTGACAAATGGATTCTACCTTGAACACTGGTTGGAGAATCATGTGAAGAGTACAGCAAGGATGGAATTAAAACCATATCTCCTACCTGAAGTGACATATGAGGTGTAGGCATGGAGAAAGCTGAGGATCAATCGGTATATGATTTGTGGCATCTCTGGTCGTAGCAATGGGGTGACTGTTCCCACCCTTGGTAAACAGAGGCATGATGCACACGGCTGGTGAGTTTGTGAGCTTTACCCATGCTGCTCACAGGTTTTCAGTATATCCTGAGATAGAGGCTTCAAACCCTTTCAAGATGAATATGCCAAGGGTTGGAGCAGTCATCCCACAGAAAGGGGAAACTAGATTCTCCACATTAAGCCAGAGTCCCATGTTTTCATTTTGTAATGGGTCCCCTGTGTTCTATAGCTGGCCTGACACCACATTCTCTCTACTCACCAGGGTTTTGTTACTAAATAGAACAATGTTATTCCTCTTAATAACAAATAATTCTAACCTATTTAACTGCTAATTGGTTAATATCTATATTTAAATTGTAGTGCATGGTTACACATTATAGTTTTTCTTTTCAAGACAGGGTTTCTCTGTGTAGCCCTGGCTGTCCTGGAACTCTGTAGACCAGACTGGCCTCAAACTCAGAAATTTGCCTGCCTCTGCCTCCCAAGTGCTGGGATTAAAGACGTGCACCACCACTGCCTGGCTATGGTTACACATTATAAACAAAAGTGTTTATTTACAAAGATGTATATGTACAAAATTAACTGGTTAAAAACCTGATCAATTAATATCACCTCAACAAAAACTTGAAGTAATCTTTAAGACAAAGATGAGAACTTGGCTTTGCTATGGACAGATTGCACCAAAATCTAGTTCTGATCGAGATGTAAATGTTAAAAAAACAAAGACCAAATGTATTAGGGAAATAAAAGAAATTAAGAGAATAAAAAGTCCTACAAAATGTCCATGGCACCTTAGTTACAACACTCCTAAAGGAGAAAACAATCTAAATGTGGCATATGCACACAACGGAATTCTAGTCAACCACAAAAGGAAATAAAGTGACAAGGCATGTTACATTTGAGAAAAGCCATGTGAAAACACCAAAATTATGTCATTATGTTTCTATGAAACATCTAGAATAGGCAAGTTTTTAGAGATAGAAAGGAAAATGTTCAGCTGGGGGACAAGGTAATCAAAGGCGACTATTCAATGGGCATGGGTAGGATTGGGGTGACAAGATATGTTTTTGATGAATATACATATATATATATATATATATATATATATATATATACACATATATGGTAATAATCACTAAATTATACAATTAAATGGAAATATGTTATATTACATCTCAATAAGCCATTATTATATATTATGTGGCCTATGTGCATACATGCATAAAATATCAGAGAAAGTTGAAAGGGAGAAGACAGGCATGGCAATGGCAACTAATAGCCAAACCAACTGATATGGTTAATTATCAGAGTTTAAGGCTGTGATAAGAAAGAAGAAAGAAGCTTCACTGTGAGAAGAAAGAAGCTTTATTTGATAAAATAAGATTTCATCATAATGAACACTGTCAAGTCACCAGGTATCTACACATGCAGCTTCAGGTTCTTTAAGTGAAAATTGAATAGAAATCAATGTGATAACTGTGCAACATCTGGACAAGCTTGGTCAGAAGGATGCTGCTGCCACAGCATGAAACACTTGGCATCACTACCCCTTTTCCCACCTGATTGGGTAACAGCTCCACACTCCAGCAGTTCAGGCACAAACCACCAGCTTCCTCTTGTTCTCACACCCCTTTCATGTCCACCAAACATCAGATGGGCTGTGCCTTCAAAATACACCTTAATCTAATCACACCCTGCCATCTCCATTGCTCACTCCAGGTACCACTACTCCACAGCTACTCCACAGCCGTGAGGTTACGACAGCAGCCTCACACGCACGCGACTCTTCAACACCAATCCTAGTAAGGGGCAGTCTATGACCTTTCATGCCCACAGCCCTTCTTTGAATACTGTTTTTACGTGTATAAAACAAGAGGCAGAGAATCACAATGGGTGAAGTTAAACAGATGTGATTCAGCAGTGGTCTGTTGGTCATCAGATATCTGAAGTCTGCAGCGTTAAAGGAAAAATGGGGAGGGAGCAGCAGGGGCTGCTGGGACTAGTGTGGTCTGTTGCCTACTTTCACGAGGGAAGGAGATGCTCAACTTCAAGTACAGCTTTGTGAAAATCAGGATGTGATTTTTTTTCACCTACACTCTATCTGCAGACCCTCCATAAGAACTTCAGTTATCTCTCCCGCTGCACTGAGTGACAAGCAAAGGCACAGTGGCCTTGGAGATTCTGTGACCAACGTCTCCTCTCCTGTGCCTCTTTTTTTTTTTTTTTTTTTTTTTTCTTTTCACAATCTCTGTGGATCTTTCATCTCCAACCTATCTCCACATTGTGGTGTCTTTCTTTCCCCGTGTTACCTTTCAGATCCCATGGTAGTCCCCAAACTCAGTCACTGTGTGCACTCATCATCTCTCACCTGACACCCTTACCTCCCAAGCCCAGGGATTCTCTCAACCTGCCTGGGTACCAACTGTGCACACAAACTTCACTGAATAAGCTATACCGCCTGACTCGGGCCCCTGTCCTGTTTCTCTCCATACACTTCCTCCTTTCTGTTTGTTTGGTGAGCCATCCTCCCTGTCTGTTAGAATAAAAGTCCAACGACAAGGTTCCTACCTTTGCTGCGGCCTCTGGCTAGAGCAGCTCCCAACGGACAGGCACTCCCAAGGGAATGAATTACGTAGCCTGTGTGAAAACTGCCCAAGCTTCCCATGCATATGACATGTATAATTTGTGCTACGGTTGAGTTATAAAGTGTGTAGTGGGAGCCGGGACGGTAAATAAATATGAACGCTGTCTTAGTTAGGGTTTCTATTACTATGATGAACCACCATGACCAAAAGCAACTCAGGGAAGGAAGGTTTTACTCGGCTTGGGCTTCCACATCACTGTCCATCATTGAAAGAAGTCAGAATAAGAACTCAAGCAGAGCAAGAACCTGCAGATAGGAGCTGATGCAGCAGCCATGGAGGAGTGCTGCTTTGTGCCGTGCTCTTTATGGCTTATGCAGCCATCTTTCTTATAGACCCCCCAGGACCACCAGTGAAGGGACGGCACCATCCACCATGGACTGAGCTCAATACGGCAGCCTGATCTTACAGAGGCGTTTCTTAGTTGACACTCCCCTCTCTCTGATGACTCTATCTTGTGTCAAGTTGACATAAAACTGGCCAGCACAGATACCTTCCCCAGCTCATAGCTCAGGCCACAGCATGGTCTGTTTTAAATGTCAGGGTTTCTCCTAGCCTACAGTGATACTGAGTAAGTGCTCAGTGGGACTTGGGGCTGTTTCCCCAAGTGTCACAAAACACAAGCATCCTCTGTCTCCTCCGTTCACAGAAATCTGAACAGGTGACACAGCAATTTAGGATTATATCATAAAGCTCATGTGTCTTGTTATTTATATTTGGCACAAAGGAACATTTGGGAATTTTCCTATGTTCCTAGAATTTCACCAGGAAGAGGAATGGGCAATAGAATCTGCCACTTACTGCTACCCTGACCAACACAAGACTTGAAATACAGCTGTAACTGCCAGCTGAATTTTGATGAGCTAGTACAAACAAGATTTAGTTTTACCAAGTTTAAATTTTTACATTAATGTGACTTTTGGAAAAATTAAAATTACAAATATACTCACAGTGTATTTTTCATATGTTCCATATGTCTATATATGTCTCTGATCTGAGTACTTGCTCTCTCTCTCTGTGTGTGTGTGTGTCTGTGTGGAGGGGGGGCAATGGGTGTGTGCAGGTTCATGTTCAAGTATATGCTGAAACCAAACAGTATTCTTGGGTGTTATCCTCAGGAATGCCACTGACCTCCTTCTAGCCTGGCTGAGTCTCTCACTGATGTGGAGCGCACTGATTATGCTAATCTGGTTGACCTTACTAAGTAAGCCTCAGGATACAGCTCTCTCTGCCTCCCTGGTGCTGGGCTCATTTTACTTGGTTTTGGGGATTTAATCTTGGTTCTCCCCGCTTACCTGAGGAGCACTTTATTGACTGCTGTCTCCCCAGTCCCTGAGAGCTGTTTTACACAAGTTTTTAACTTAAAAAAAAAGAGGAGGAAGAGGAGGAGGGAGAAGAGGAGGAGGAAGAACAAGAGGAAGAAGAAGAGGAGGAAAGGAGAAGAGGAGAGAAGAGGAAGAAGATTAAGGGGAGGAAGTGGGGAGAAGAGTACATAGTACTAGTACACACCTTTGTTCAGAAGGCTGAGATTAAGCTCAAGAGTTCCAGGCCAGCATAGGCTAACAGTGGAAACCTATCTCAGAACAAAATAAGCAGAGATGAATTTAGTGCACAGGGAACTCCATGTTGCTTCTGCCTCTGGTTCTAGCAACAGCAGGCAGCCTATTTGTTTTGGCTTTAACTGGGATGGGATGAGAGGACCTATGGCCTGCAGTAAAGAAAGACCAACGTAGCATGGGTACCTGTCCTCATTGCTTCTGTACAAAAACTGATGGGGGTGTTTAGGAGACAAACATGTCTGCAGAGACAAACATGGAGAAGAGACTGAGGGAAAGGACATCCAGTGACGGGCCCTAAATTGGGATTCAGCTCAAGGGAAGGCTCCAAGGCCTGACACTGTTACTGATGCTATGGTGTGCTTACAGACAGAAGCCTAGTATGGCTGCCCTCCAAGAGGCCCAACAAGCAGCTGAAAGAGTCAGATGCAGATATTTACAGCCAACCAATGAACTGAAGCTGGGGACCCCTGTAGTTGAATTAAGGAAGACCTGGAAGAAGCTGAGGTGGAGGGTGACCCATAGGAAGACCAGCAGTCTCAACTAACCTGGACCCTCGGGATTTCTCAGACACTGAACCACCAACCAGGCAGCATACACCAGCTGATATGAGGTCCCTGACACATATACAGCAGAGGACTGCCTGGTCTGGCCCCAGTGAGAGAAGACACACCTAACCAACCCTTGAGAGACTTGGGTCTGGTAGGGTGGGAATGAGATGGGGACACTGTCTTGGAGACAGGGGATGAGGAACAGTCAGAGGGCAGAGCAGGAGAGGGATAATGACTGGACTGTTTAAAAAGATTTAAAAAATATAAAAAGAAAAAAGAAAACATGAAAAGTGACTAACCTCCCAATTAAAATGTATTTACCTAAAACTCAATTGTCAAACTGACATTACATTCATTCACGGTTCTGAAACATCTGGAGTGTCCCCAGGGTGTCCAGGTGCTGGGACCCCACTGGGGGGTGGGAGGGAAAGTTAGTCCATGCTCCCATTTGACTGACCCTGTATTGATTCCAGAACCACAATCTGAGAAATAAACCAAAAGTCCCTTAAAAGTTTACAGTGCATGAACCATGAAATATGGTGGTCTTTATGTTTCAGCTATGGAAAGCCCCAAGGAAAATCAGGTTACTTTGAAACAACTCTTAAAATGCTTGGGGGAAAGGTAAAAAGGAAGTAAAGGGAGGGGGTGGATACTTTGTTTATATAAATTTGCACAATCACAATATATATGATAGATCATATACATTCTCCAAATGGAGATAGCATGTGCTCTCCAGTTACCAAGCAGCTATCTTTATTTCTTGCCATATCCTTAAGATAATCAGAGTAACAATATTCATTGTCTGTTAAAAAAAAAACCTAAGATTGTATAAAACAAACTCTGAAGCTATTGATAAATATTTAAAAACACAAAATCCGCTCTGATATCTGTACATTGCCTTGAGGCATGGCAGGGCTGCATATAGTAGTGGCTCAGTGAATGTTTCTGAATACCAGTCTACCTTCCTCTTCCCCTAACCCACACGTTCCTAGAAGCTTCCAACCTTCTCTTGTTACAATCATTACTGAAGGCCTATTTTTTTTCAGTCTTGCTGGGTATTAGTCAAGAACACTCTAGTGGTTCTGTTCTGTTCTGTTTCTGCCATGCAGGGCCTTCCTAGAAGCAACTGTACACTTGGTGACCATAATGACACAGCTAATCTTTTCTTAAGGGCTCAAGCACAATTCTTAAGGCACCCTAAACCAAAGTGGGAGATTATCGGTCCCTTTCCTTATCTATGCACAGGGCTAGGGCTGGGGGTGGGGTGGGGGTGGAGCATATTCTCTTGAGAAATCCTGCCCTCTCTACCGTTTCTCTCCCTTACCCTTGAATGCCCCAGTGTGTGAACTCTCGGGGCCCATGAAGAAAGGATGAAGCCATTGCCCACTGGTCCCTCCTTGGACCTTACAATTTTTCAGTCTTACAAATTGCTTAACCACAAGATGTTTTATTCATCTCCTAAAAATAAAACCAAAACAAACAAACAAAAAACAGAAAAACAACAACAACAAAACACCCACTGAGTCTGGCCTTCAAGGTCAGAATTTAAGACATTAAATTAAAATCCGTCTGGTTGCACACATAATCAAATAGCAAATGACTTGTGAAAAGTAAGAGGAAAGACTTGCCACTTGTCACTGTAAACCCAATGCTTTTAGAAACCTCGGGTTTGTGTGTCTTTCCAGCTAATGTCTCACATAAAACTAGACAATCTGGATGGCAGTCAAGGGACACAAAGCTAGAAAGAAGTGAGTGTAGTCACCACACAATCTACACATCAAGCCTACTGTGAACCAAACACAAGCAAGAAGGCAACCTTGCCCCAGACAAAACAGTGGCCACAAGGAACCAAGTTTCTATTGCATTCTGTTCAAAGAGGCCCACTGAGAGCCTAAGGAACAAAGGTCAGATTTAATCTCAGCACAGACTGGCAATGATAACATAAGCCTGAAATGAGTAAAATGGTGACATCATAGAGAAAAAAAATGGTAACAAAGCTTGCATGAGCCACTCATAGAAAAGCAAATCAAACAAATATATTAAAGGCGAGATCACTCAGAGGCTGACTACTGAAGCCCATCCTGAGTAATGTTGATAAAGGCTGTGTGACCTAGCCAAGAAGTTAAATATTTCTAGCACAATAAATATTAGTTGGATGAGTAAGTCTGACATGTCTTCTTACAAAGGAAAAATGTCAAATTTCAGAAAAGTGCATCTTGGAAAGGTGGCAAGAGGGAAGGAGCTACCAGTTCAACTAAATGTGCCTTCCATTAATGACTGAACAAGAAGACAGGCCAGCAGGCAAGTTAAGAATGGGCAAGTCAGGGAACGTGGGAAAGCGATCTGTTAAATGACATAAAACCTCAGTGATGAATATGCAAATGAAATGTTCTCATGAAAAAAAAAAAAACAGTAGTTACCATGAGACAGAAGGGGGGGGGTGGGGGGAGAGGGAGCATGGAGTGTGGGATCTGTTGACAGAAGAGGTAGCCCTCACTAACAATCAGATGAGTTATCTGTCTCTGTGCTCACCAGCATGGCCAGAGGGCAGATGACAGGCACAAATATAATTTCCCAAGGGAAAAAGAAGGAAATTAGGTAGGGGACCAGAACACGAGGTCATAAAATTTAAAGTAACCCAACATAAAAACAGGAGTGATCCATCCCAATGTCAAGAGAAGTGAAGCAGAAACTAGAAGGATGTTATATATTTTAAAACCGTGGTATAAAAAAAGAACCTGTCAGGGATGAGTGCCCTGGTCATGCCCATGCGGCCCCCTCCCTTATTCCATCATGCTTTGCTCGAGGCCACCTCTCCCGTGCACCTTGTAGAGGCGGAAGTTCCCTCCTACCCAGCTCTTAACCACCTGCTGTACCCTTGCCAGAGCCTCCCATGCACCTTCCCTCTAGTTCATCTCTTTCCTTTATTTGCATCTTCCTCCTCTAGCTAGAATGCGGACCCCCATGAGGGCCGGGACTTCTGTCTGTTTGGGTCACTTACGTTTCCCCAGCACATGAACTGGCACATGCACACAGTCGACGTTGCATATTCCATTAGATGAATGAGGAGCTCCACTGTGGAGCCTCTGGGAAAGAAGGCACACAATTAACAAGTACCATCCAGCCATGGTGCTACATGGATGTCAACCCAGAATGTAACAGTCATGCGAATGCGGTAAGAGCCAGTTCCCAATGGAGCGGGCACAGGAGAGGCCACCGCAGAAGAAAGGGAACAAACAAAGGTCTTCAAAACTCAAACCTTGGACTCCCGCCTGTCTCTAGCTCTCCTGCTTATGGAGTCAATCAAAGGCAGAAGCCCTTCTCAAATTGGCCTTTATTTTATTTCTAAGTGAAAATGTTCTTCCAGTTAGTGTAAACTTTGAACTTTAACTGATAGTTGCATAACCAAATTAACATTTTCTATTACAGACATAACAGGTGTCTATGATTTGCTTTAAGTCAAACTGAACTAAGCAACATGTGGAAAGGGAAGGAAGAAAAGGGCTGAATAAAAACCTCACCAGAGAGGTCACGTGACCTGGGTGAAGGGTGAGCATTTGAAACACATTAGCATAAAGCAATTCAGCGGCATCCATCACTAAGGAGCTGAGCACTCATAGCAGCAGAGAAGAGGTACCAGAGAGCTGCTGCGATGTCCAAATCCAAACCATGGAGAATGGTAGAGGTTGGCAGGGGCGTAAAGCAGTTGATGGTCTTGTTGCAAAAGGCCACTTTCTGAGAGTTTTGTACAAAAGTAAACTACACTGTAATCATAGTAACCGGCAACTCTACTCTCTCTTAGCCAAAGAGGCAGAAAACTTACATCTACACAAAACCTCACTTGTGGATGCGGTAGCATCTTTGTTCACGATGATCTAAACTTTGAAATAGCCAAGATGTTCCTTAGTAGCTAAACAGACGAATAAACTGTAGAGTATGTAGATGATGGGATCTTATTCTGTGGCAAGAAAAATGAGTCACCAAGTCATGAAGTGACATGGAAGTTTAATGCATTATGATCAAGTAAGAGAAGCCGAGTTGACAAGGTGGCGTATTGTAGGATTCTAACTACTTGTCTAGAGAAGGTAAAAATTATAGTGAGTGAAGAGATCAGAGAGTGCCAGCAGTAAGGGGAGGGAAGGGACAACAGGCAGGACACAGAGGTTCAGAGCTGTAAAACTATTCCATGTGACATTATAACGGCACCATTACAGATTTCCCCAAATCCATTGATATACATTATGCTAGTTACTTTCCTCATTGCTCTGACAAAATACTTGGGAAAAACAACTTAAGGCAGGAAAGATTTATTTCAGCTTGTCATTTTAAAGGACACAGTCCTCCATGGCAAGGAACACAGCAATAGGAGCCTGGTGCAATTGGTCACATGGTGTCCACACTCAGGAACTGGAAAAAGATGAATGTGGTACTCACTAGCTTTCATGCTTGTATTCCATTCAGGACCCCAGACCAAAGGACAGTATTCCTTCATTCACTGTGGGTTACCCCTAGTTAAATATCTCTGGAAATGCCCTCACAGACATGCCCAGGGGTGTCTTCTAGCTGATTGTAAATCCATTGAGTTGACAAACTCGAACCCTACCATAAATGACAGACTTCAGTTGATAACAAGGGATCAGTTTGTTGGTCAACTTTAACAAATGTAGCATTCTGGTGCCAAATGAGAATATTGGAACAGAAGGGAGGTATGTGGAGCTTTTGTATGTCTCCTCAAATTTTCAGTGAACCTAAAACTATTCTAAATATAAAGTTTATTAATGAAAAAAGTAGTTATCTTTATTGTCCCCTCCAGTTCTGCCTGTGTAGAATCATGTGTCTTATTCTGGAACTTCTGCACACATGTAAGATAAACACTGTCTGCGAAGCACTTGTGGTGTCCCTTTTCCTCCTCCTCTTCCCTTCAATGGTGGGTGAGATCAATTGTGTTTTTACTGGGAGCATACCTAACTGACTAGTGTCATGCCTCCTAGCCTCCACTGCAGCCAGATCAGATCAACAACCAAGTTCTAATGGGTTTTAGGGCTCAGGGGAATTGTAATGCTGGAGTGGGTATGCTCTGTAAAACCTAGTCCTGCCCTTCACCAATCCTCAAAGCTGTAATAGGTGAGAGAGAACCAGCGCATTTGAGGAGCTCTGTCATCCTTTTCCATGTGCTAGATCTTAAGGTCATAGATGCTGCTTCTTCGTTGGATGAATTAATACAATAGGGTGAAAGCATCAGGGGCCAGGTGGCAGCACTGACTCGCCAAGGTGACATACCTATTGTAATGGGCAGCATGAACAAAGCAATGTCCATAAATGCATGCCCTGGCCTGGGCGGGCAACGCAGGCAAAGTAATTTTTACAGTGGCATGACCGGTACGGTGCTGACTAATCTAATCATGGTGTTTCCAGGCATGAAATAGATAAGAAGCTAAGGAGCATCTTTGTTTGATCTGTAAAAGCTTAAAAATTCTCAAACAAGTGAAAGAAAAGCTACACTGTTTCATGGCAAAAGAGGCCTCGACACATGAGCCAATTTTCAGACCTGAGCCAGTTTGCAGACACAGAACCCCTTAAATGAAGGGATGATCAGGTTCCCCTGAGGAAGGACTTTGATAAAATGCCTATAACTTTTACAGTTGGCCTTTCTCTAGTCCTTCCTAAGAGAGACCTATAGCACATTATAAGGGTAACTGTACATTGGAGGAAAGAAAACAACCCGACTTTCCAGAGTCTATTAGATGCTTGTTATGAATTTTCTATAATTCTGGGAGACCTCAAGAACACTGTGGCTCTCCCATTAAAGTAGAAGCTTATGGGGCATCAGGTGACTAATGGGAGTTTTGTCTGAAGTCTGACTCACCGTAGGTCGAGTGGGTCCCCAAACTCACCTATGGTTATTTCCCCAGTCCCAGAATGTGTAATTGGGATAGATACACTTAGAAATTGGCAGAATGCTCACATTAGTTCCCTGATCTGTGGAGTGAGGGCTATTGTGGTTGGAAAGACCAAATGGAAGCCTTTAGAATTGCTTCTGTGAAGGAAAATTGTGAATCGAAAACAGTATTGCACGCCTGGAGGAATTGCAGAAATTAGAGCCACCACCATCAAGGAACTGAAAGATGCAGGATGCTAGCTAGTTCCCTTTAACTCTTCTATCTGGCAAATGCAGAAGATGAATGTATTACAGAGAATGGCAGTTGACTGTTGAAAACTCAATCAAGTAGTGATTCTAGTTGCATCTGCTGTACCAGATATGCTGTCCTTGCTTGAGCAGATCAACACATCTCCTGGTACGTGGTATGCAGATATTGATGTAGCAAATGTCCTTTTCTTGGTACCTGTCTGTAAGGACCTCCAGAAGCAATCTGCTTTCAGTCGGCAAGGCCAGCAGTATGTCTTTACAGTTTCACTTCAAGGATATAGTAACTCTCTAGCCCTGAGTCATAACTTAGTTAAAGGGGATTTTGATCAT
This sequence comes from Arvicanthis niloticus, assembly GCF_011762505.2. Lineage (NCBI taxonomy): Eukaryota > Metazoa > Chordata > Mammalia > Rodentia > Muridae > Arvicanthis > Arvicanthis niloticus. The sequence goes on along the minus strand of NC_047659.1, from coordinate 115,843,540 downwards.
CTATCTCTTAGAAAAATATCACATTAGTTCTCTATATTGATAACATTGTGCTGACTGGACCAAGTGAGAAGGAGTCAGTAACCACATTGGACTCACTAGTAGAAGCACATATGTGCATCAGAGGATAGGAAACAAATCCATCCAAAATTCAGGGGCCTTCTACTTCAGTAACACTCTTAGAAGTCCAGTGGTATAGGTCATACAGAGATATTCCCTCTAAGGTGAAGGATAAGTTATTGCAGCTGGGCCCTCTTCCCATCACCAAGAAAGAAACATGTTTAAGGGCTGTACTGGCTGGTTTTGTGTGTCGACTTGACACAAGCTAGAGTCATTAGAGAGGAAGGAGCCTCAGTCGAGGAAATGCCTCCGTGAGATCCAGCTAAAAGGCGTGTTGTCAATGATCAATAGGGGATCAGTGGGGGAGTAACCACCCCACTGTGAGTGGTGTCACCTCTGGACTGGTGGTCCTGGGTTCTATAAGAAAGCAGGCTGAACAAGCCATGTGAAACAAGCCAGTCTTCAATGGCCTCTGCATTAACTCCTGCCTTCAGGTTCCTGCCCTACTTTAAGGTTCCTGTTCTAACTTCCTTTGGTGATGAATAGCAATATGGAAGTGTAAACTAAATAAACCGTTTCCTCTCCAACTTGCTTTTTGGTCATAGTGTTTCTGCCACAGCAATAGAAACCCTGACTAATACAGGGGCTTGTTCAAAGCCTAGAGACAGCACAGTCCTCACTTGGGTATGTTACTCAAGCCCATATAGCAAGTGACTCAGAAAGCACCTAGCTTTGTCTGGGGACTAGAACAGAAGGTTCTTCAATAGGTCCAGGCTGCTCCATCACTTGGATCATATATCCAGCATACCTGACGACATGTGAGGAGTCAGGGGCACATACAGATACTGTTCAGACCCTTAGGCAGGCCCCTATACATGATTCACAAAAGAGACCTTTAGGATTTTAGAGCAAAGCTATCATTATCTGCAGACAACTATTCTCCCTTTGAGAGACAGCTTTGACTGCAATTGGGTCTTAGTGGAAATTAAATATTTGACAACAGGCCACCAAGTTACCATTTGGCCTGAGCTGCCGATCATAAATTGAGTTTTGTTTGACATACCAGGCCATAAAGCAGCAATCTATTATCAAATGGAAGTGGTAGATATATGATCAAGGTTAAGCACATTCTGAAGGCACAATCCAGTTACATGAAAAAGCTGCCTAGGACCTATGGTTTCTATCCTATTACAATGCTGTCTACTGCCAAGCGTGCACCTATTACCTCATGGGGTGTCCCTATGATTGGCTGACTAAGGAAGAGGAAACTAGGGCCTAGTTTACTAATGGTTCTGCATGTTTTGCAGGCATCATCCAGAAGTGGACAGCTGTAGCATTACAACCTTTTCCTGGGACACCTGTGAAGGAAAAGTGTCTTGAAATAGACTTACAGAATGCCATCATATGTACCATCATGGCATTCCACACAGTACAGATTCTGACCATGGAACTCATTTCACAGCCAGAGAAGTACAACAGGAGCTCTAGGAACAGAGTTTTGGGGAGTCTTCACTCATACTGGTGTAGGCTCTTCAATGATTCAGCTGTCTTTGAGTCACCCATGTCTCTGTAAGTAACTCTTAACCCATGTCCCTGTAAATAACCCATGTGGCTCATTGCCATCAAGCTAGATTTCATAGATCATTTCTTTGGCCTGTTGTTGGTATCCTATCTGGGATGAATAGACACATATTATTACTTTTTGTTGCTATGATAAAAATACTATGATCAAAAATAAACTATGGAAGAAAAGTTTATTTCAGCCTATGGTTCCAGAGTGGAAAGTCAGAAACGGTAAATGAGGCATGGAAAATGTGAGATAACATCTTCCAGCACACACAGAGAGATAGATGTAGGGCAGGGCTATACATTCTCAAACCTGCAGTGATGTACTTCTTCCAACAAGTTCTCTGCCTTCCAAAACCTTCTCCCAAACCACCTACTGGGGACCAAGGTGTGGGGAGCCGACAGAAGGTGGCTATCATCCTTGCAGCCATCTTGAGCCATATACCCTGACAAGAGACTTGTTTACAACAGCCTACAACTGCTGAGCACACTCTGATAACATCTTGTTTTAGATATCCAGGATCTTCCCTTGGGTGTGTGAGACTTAAAGGTGTGAGACTTAAAGGCATGACTTAAAGGTGTGATTTAGAGACAAGACTTAAGGGTGATTTAGAGACAAGACTTAGAAGTGAGACATATAAAAGGCGAGAGGCAGACAGAAGAAAGTACTTGAGACTCAGAAAAGAGACTAGGAACTTGGAACTGGGAAAGAGATTAGCAACTTAAAACAGAATTAGGACTTGAGAATTATTACAGCAGAAGAGAGGATTAGGACCTGAAACTTGGTGCTAGGAACTAGGGACTTGGAGAGAAGAAGAGAGACTGAAGAATAAACGGGATTGAATCACACTGTCTGGTCTCCATTCTTTGCATCTGTCCTCACTCTCTCTCTTGCTGAACCCCAACCCATGGACCGGAGCAGCTTGAGGCAGTGTGGGCTCTAACAATTTAGCCCCCAAGGCTTTTGGCAGTGCGGGTTCCAACACTGATAAAGTGGTCTGCGACATTTTGGCCCCCAAGTGTGGGGCAATTCGGTTCTCAACACCAAGGGTTCCAATACCTGAGCCTGTGGGGGACATTTTTCATTTAAACAAGAGCAGGACATTATCATTCCCCCCAGGAAGTGAGATAACTCAGGGGTTCACTTACCTGAGCAGCCCAGCTCGATGGAACACGTAGAGATCGTGGTCCAGGGTGCAATTGTTGAATGGGACGACCTTCACAAAGTTCTGGATGAGGACAAACTCAGGCGTGAGATGGGGCACAGATATCAAGCAGAAGTTCTTATCCTAAAAGGATTTTTTAAAAGATCAATGGACATTTGGAGAGCATAAGAAGTACTTTATCTTTAAGCAAATCTGTGCTATAAAACACTGTGAAAAATAGAAGCGAAGCACAGAGAAGAAAATATTCGAATTGTGCTTTTCTACATTTGGAGGGTCACTAGTAAAACTTATGGAGCCAAGCAACTAGAAGATGATCAGAAGACATCAACAAAGCTGAGTGGAAACAAGTGACTGCCATGTAGAGTGGCCCATTCATAGGCACTCTTACAGAAGTAGATTTTTATTGCTGCTGCTTTTTTGAGACAGGACTTCATTATGCAGCCGAACCTGGCCTCTAACTAATGACTCAAATCCTCCTGCCTCAGCCTCCCAAGTTCTGAGATTATAGGTTTAAAGGTATGTGCTACCACATTTGACTCCTAGCAGTTGATCTCACTGATTTGTTTAATTTTGCTGCTCTGGAGTCTGTACCTGGAGCTTTGCATATGCTGGGCAAGAACTCTTGCTGAACCATCACACCAGGCTCTTTTCTTTGAGAAAGGGTTCACTAAGTTGCCTAGGCTGCCCTTAAACTTTTCTCTGTAGTCCATGCAGGTCTTGAACTTGCAATCCTCTTGCTTCAGCCTTCTGGGTTTCTGGGTTTTTAGACCCATGCTACCAGACCTAGATTTTTAAACTAAAGCTGTTCACATTTGGGAGTTCAGTTTTATCAGTGAGTAAACAGGGCAGCATAGTATCATAACAAGGGCCTTTAACTTAAGAAATGAGACTTACAGTTGCCTCAGCCTCTGCTCTGTGAAGTGTGGGTGGTATTCCAGGCCATTCTGGCTCTAAAGCCCTGTGGTTACACATGAATCCTTTGTCATGACATCATCCATTCTAAGTGATAACCTAGAGATGAGTGTGGACCCCAGAAGACATAAGATGATCAGCAAGTCCTGACGAATGCCATTTGCCTTTGTAGGCTTGCTGTCCCAGGTGGCAGCCTGTGGTCACATGTGACCAATGAGCATTTGTGGTGTGGCTGGTGTGACTGAGAAACTAAATCTTAATTTAATGCCACTTAACTTAATTTAAAGTTTAAAAACTGGCACCAAATTTGATTTATTGGGAAAGTTTTGTGTGTGTGCTTGGGTCATGTCAATCTGCCCACCTCAACCTGAATATGTGAACTTTCTTATCCAACTGCAAATTTCATGAGACCTAAACAGATTTAAGCCCTGCTGATGAGAATTCAGTTCTTACACAGAGGTACACTACAATCTAAAAGCCCTGCACTCCAAGGCTTAGCGTGAGATGAAAGCATATAAAACAGCTCATTAGAAATTCTGACATTGATTGCACACTGCAATGGGAACCTACGAGACACTGGCCTGGGTGAGATGTGTTATTAACAGGGGGTTACATTTCTTCTTTTTACTCTTTTGTTTACTCGGCTACTGGAACATTCACTCCAGCGTCTGAAGACTACAGCTCAAGGCTGTCTGTGTCCCTCGCAGCCACTTGATCCTGTCCCAGGTCCCTGCAGAAGCAGCCTGCTCTTCCCAGAGCTAATTTGTCCCTCTGGGACTTTGCCTCCTCTTGAACCCTGTGAAGGTATTACTTGTGCTAATCCAAAGCCCTCAGGACATTTTGCAGCCCCAAGGACTGAATCATTATTTGACCTTATCTTCCTTCTTTCCAGCAAAATAACACAGCTTCTTTCAGGGAAACTTTAGAATCACAATGCTGAGCTGCTCAAGCTGAAAATAAGGACTGGGTGCCAAGTCTCGGTGGGCTTCCTTAGGGAGGGGGGGTACTAACGATAATGAGTTGCTTCAGCTTGGATTTGAGGGATTAAGGGTGAAGTAATGAAGGTATTTTGTTCCTGTATCCTTCTATCCCCAAGTCAAATAGAATCAAAATGTAAACAGGTCCTCTGCCCATTAAAATCCAGTCTTACTTTTATAGTGTGGATGTTAAAAGAGGAACGGAGCTCAGGGAAATGTCTTTAAGGCATCTTTGAGAGAACCAGCTTTAAAAATTCTTTGTTTGGATTCATCCACGTTGCTTTATGAGCTTTGAAAAATGCCTGAAAAATCAATTTAAAGAAACCACAGTGGAAAATATATTGCCCCATTCTAAGGCTTTGTTTTAGTTTTGAAAAACACAAGAAAGTGAAATCTAAGATCACATTATTAAACTCTGTGTGTGTGTGTGTGTGTGTGTGTGTGTGTGTGTGTTGCCTCTCAATATAATAAATAGGAAGAACACATAAATCAACAGATACTCTGCTCGGTTTGTACACTGAAGAAGGACACTGAGATGTAACTGTTCCAGCTGAGCATCAGGGTCCTACTGATGAATACTGCTTCTCCCGACTGTCTTCCTTCTCCACGTTCTCTCCTTTTAATGATCATTGGTTGGCTAGGATCCCCATCCCCAGACAAGACGGGACAACAGGGAGGCTCAGAATCTCTCAGACAGAGGAGGATGTTTACATTTTGATCTCAACTGTAGGCTGAACTTCTACACACCAGTCACCTCGTTAGGCCTCAGGAATAAGGAGGGAAGGAATGCCAACCTGGAAATCAACCACATGCTCCTCTTCCCCACCTGCCACAAAGCAAGGTGTGGGTGCCAGGATAGTTTGAGCCAATGTAAACCACAAAGTAATTCAACAATCTGAAGTACTAAGGATTCCTAACTATACAATAAAACACTGAAATGGTGTCTCTAAAAGAAACAACCCCACAGCAGACACATTACTGAAAATGACATAGTTTCTCTTTTAAGAGTTCATGACACGCCACTCAGAACAAGGTGAAAAACCAGTTAAGCCTCAGCATTCACAGCATTTACAATGTCTGTATGATAAATGTTCCATTTTCTATAACTTAACCAAATACATTACTCAAAATTCAGTATGTACTCACAGGAAAAAGACTGAAAACAAAACTCATAAAATCCAGTGACCTGTAAACAAGACAGTGAACAATGTTACTGAACTGAAAGTGAAAAGGTATAGAGAAAATTCCTCCTCAGTGACTATCCAAGTCTGGGATCCAGCACTGCCTAACATGAGTCCTACCACTGGACTTATCCTCAGTGTGTCAGCCTGGATTGAAGGATTTTCTGTTACTTGCACTCAAAAGCAGTAAAGGCACACTGTATAGAATAGGAACAGCATATGGCTTCACAGTAGGAATTTTCCAGATCTTCAATTGTGATACAGGTTAGAAGTAGCCAGATACTTTTACTCCTTTTTGTAGGTCTTACTCAAATTTTATGGTCTAGACTCTCTAGATGGGGTCCAGGAGCCTGTTCTGTTTTAAGGTACCTAGAAGAATGTGATATGGGGTTGGTTTAAAGATCACATTCTCGGAAAAGGCATTGCCAAGAACTTCTTAGCACAACAGACAGACATCGGAGATCAGTACTTGCCTTGCCTCATATCTCTCATCGATACAAAAGAGCTGAATACAAAATGCAGCAGATTCTCCCAGGTAGAGGGGGCGGAAGTAGGAGGATTCCATAGAGAACAGGAGGGAGGAGCTCAGACTGCTCGGGATGTCGTCGTCGTCCACTAAGGAAAGTATGCTTAGGTTCTTTTCCATGTCCTAGAGGAAAGAGAGAGGGGCGGCCCGAGGGAACCACTGAGCTCCAGTGGGCTAGTGGCTCCACTGTTTCTACACGGTCTGTCCCTGTGACTGTGGTTGGCTGTCTCAGCTGAAACAAACCATCCTGGGAAGGTCCATTTGAAGACCTAATGAGAATTGAGAGTCTCACACAAAGTCCAGAAAACAAGTAAGGTAAAGATTAGCATGGTAATGTTGTATTATACATACTAACACGATCAGCAAGTTCTCTCTTGAAAACTGGTTTCATTAAGATGTTGTGGTACTAGAATTTCCAAACCTTTGAAATGCTCAGGCCGATCTTCGAATGAGATGGAACCCAGAAAAGTCCACTTGACCTCATCTACTAGGGACATTAACACTGGGTACCATCCACTCTGACTTCAGGGTTACCTACATATATTTTAATCTGGGGGAACACGATTTACTCTGAGTTCCTTCTGGAACTTTTATTAATCAAAACAACACACACGTACAGGCAAAGTATTAGTGGTAAAACTTCATAAAGAAAACTAGCTGTCCCTGTCCCTGTCCCCCATCTGCCCCCTCCAACAGGTGTCACTTTAAAACCTTTTTGTTTCTTGGGGTATTCATGTCTATTTCTGAAAAAATATGTTTATAGTATTTCTTAATTCATTAATATATTTTTTTCCTTCTTGAACATTAAAGGGATGGACAGATTTAATGCTCTTCCACCTTTCCCTCCTGCATTCTATCCCCATATGACTTAATCACATTTCTAATTACATCAGTATTAACATTGTTATGCTATATTGTAGATTACAGAACACAGATATCATTATGATGTTATTATATATGCCAAGGTGTATTGGGCTACCATGAGCAGAGCAATACAATATAATGCCATGCTCATTTGTGTACTTTATTTTTATTTCCTTTGTTTCTAAATTTTTTCATGTTTTGTAAAATTTGCAAAGTTTTGGTCAAATAGCAATCAGGTATTTCAAATAACCTATGAGTTACATTGTTTCTCTCACCCACCCATTCAATCTGGACTTGGAGCTTTTTTGTGTATGTGTGGTTTGAAGGAGAAATGGCCCTTGTAGGCTCAGGCATTTGCACACTCAGGGCCCATTTGGTGATGCTGCTTATGAGGGTTTAGGAAGTATGGCCTTGTAGGAGGAAGTATGTCACTGGGGGGCGGGTTTTGAGAGTGTGTAGCCTTGCTCTACTTCTGTTTATTCTCAGTACTTCATGCTTTCTGTTAGAGATGAGATCTCACATCATTCTGCTCCCTCTGCCATGCCTGCCACTTCCCACCAGGCCTCCGACCGTGACCGGCCTTTATCCCTCTGAAACTGTGAGCCCAAATAAACTCTTTCATAAACTGCTTTTGGTTGTGATATTTTACCACAGTAACAGAGAAGTTACTAATACAAAGCTCTCCCAGTCTACATCATGCCAGAGAGAGTGTGTGGGGCAAACAGTGGCCCTCAAGAAGTGTGTGTGTTTGTGTGTATTTCCCTGGAACCTGAGGACATTTGTCTTACAGGGCAAGGGGACTTTGAAGATGCCACTAAATTAAAGATTTTTGAGAACTGAAGACTTTCCTGGTTTATTCAAATAGATAGGATGAAATTACAAGGGACAGAGGGAGCTCAGATAGGAGAAAGGTAGAGCACTGTTGTGGCCCAGGAAATACAGGAAGAAGGCATAAGACAAAGAATGCACGTGCCTTCTAGACACTGTCAGAGCAAGGGAACAGAGTCTCCCCTAGATCCTTCAGAAGAAATAAAACCTCCGCCCACATTCTGAGCCTTAGTGTGCTGAGACCTGAGGGAATTCTGATCTCCGCCTGTAAGACAGGCACTCATTGTTTTAAGCCACCAAGCTGTGGCAATTGATTACAGCAGCAACAGAATACTCCAACAAACACCAGCTACTGGCTTAGAGGAGTAGCTGGGGCTTCTCCAACTGAAATGAAGAATTCCACTGTCTCTAGTCCCAGCCCTTCACCATCAAACAGTCCCATCTAGTGGATTTTCCCCTAGGGTGTGGCTGCTCAGCTGTGTAGAGTGTGCAGGGAGTTTGGAGTCCAGGCTACTCCCGTACCAGGCTGCTAAAGAGACCGCTATGCTCACACCACAAACACACCCCTCCACCCCGTTCCTTACTTCCCCTCAGCGGAAACCCCTAGCTCTTGTGGCGAGTTCATACCACTTTCACTAGTCTCTTCTCAGGCTCGCTGCCCCTTCTTTGGGTCTGCTAAGCCAGTGCAAACTCCCTCATCGATTTTCTTGATTCTAAATATTTTTAAAGTGCTTATCTTGCAATAACTCTCTTCCACCCTGTTGTCTTTGTGGATCTGTGCCCTTTTCGATTCTTTACTGTCATTTCAAGTGGGTTGTTTTTTTTTTTTCTGGAAGGGTAAGGAGATAAACACAGGAAATCGATCTTCCTTGCTTACTCAGATGTCCTCAGGGGGTCTAGCAGGTTCTGGTCCCCCACCCCCTTCCCATCCCATCCGTGTCTGGGTCTATACAAGAATGGCCTCACTCTTAGGAATATTAGAGAAAAAACCGGCACCTTCCACTGTGTCTCCTGCCTGGGGCACAGCAATGACGTAGGGTTAGTGAGTTTCTCAGGGTGGACTCCTCAGAGACAAACCTAAGCTGTGGGTCTCAGCAGCTGGCAAGAACCTCTGGAAGGAGAAAAGGGAAGCGAGGCAAACAAGGGAAGGTCGCCAATAAAAACCTTCCAAGGAGTGGCTTTCCATCATGGAGTCCATCCTGAGTACTCCCTGCTTCAGAGGTACAGGAACTGGGGTGTTGATTACCCCCAACTAGCCCCCTTCTCATTCCTGGCTACTCCCTAAAGAGTTGAAGCTAGACACCTCTAGCCCTCTTCCTTGGGGTACTGAGGCACACTAAGTGACAGAAGGCTGAGGGTGGGGGGTACAGCAGCAAATGCAAAGGTGGCACTGTATGCATGCAGCACCATCTCTGACAGCACACCCTGCTCCCTGACACCCACCCCACCCCGTCTGTCCTGATAGCACAGGAGACTGGGTCCTGTGCTATCTTCCATGCAGATAGCACAGGACCCAGTCTCCACCCACACCCTGCAGACTGTCTGGAAGGACAGATGCTAAGATGACTGGTGTTCCATCACAGCCTGCTCTCCAGTTCAGGGCTAGCAGTAACTCTCACTCCTAGGAGACTCCTCACAGACTCCTTAGTTGCTCAGTATCTGGGGAGCAGATAACAGAGGGTCTGGCCTTCTGACAGAGCTCAGAGGTGGGGATGCAGTATTCAGTGTGCATCCCAGTGCCATCATGGATCTAACTCTGTTGGCCTGGGCCCCTCCTCAGAGACATGCATGCTTCTAGAGGAATCGGAGTGCAGCAGCCTGTCACCAGGAGGCCCTATGGAATTCTGGAAAGGTTTGGCCTTGTACTTGTCTCTGGGATAGACATGACAGATCACATCAATCTCCTACTCAAGAAACTACAATGCCTTCCTCTGCTCCTTAAAAAGTCAAAATCCTAAGTGGACCACAGGGCTTGAGATCTCCCAACTCCCCAGTTTATAGAAACAGATGACACAAGGCATGGGAGACACTAGTTTGACAGGGGAACAGTGCTAGGGTGTGGGTGGAGTGAAGGAAAGTAACAAAGGAAGATGCCCTAGCGTCAGCCAAAGAAAATGATGCTACCAAGCAAACTTCGGTTAACCAACCGAAGCCGGGATGGAACCTATAACAAAAGGGGACTGTTCCAAGAATCTAAGCAGCACATAAGTACACACACTAACGTGTACCTGGGCCTGTGTGGGAAAATGAGATATATTTGCATATATCATGTGGAACATGCCTGTGTGTGTTGGAGGGTGGGGGATAATGGGTACCCTCCAATAAGCATTTTACTTCTTAAAAGTTTCTCTTTGGGCTCAAAAGAAAAAAAATCTCTGTTTACTAAAACTGTTATAAGTAATTGAAACACAAATAAACTATAACCTGTGGTCTGAGCTGTGCAGAGTGTGTGGGATTAGGGATTAATTACAGTGGGGTCAAAGTTACCCAGAGCTGATCCAGGGACAATAGTGGGTATGTGTTGGGGAGAGGTATTGCAGGGGTTGAGGAGGAAAAAGCACACAAGAATTAAAGGGGAAGGAGCTCCCTAGCCAGCAGGCAGCAAAGGCCCTACAAGCACAAGCCTTACCTGCATATTGTCAGAGACTTTACTTAAGACTGTTGACAGGACTTCCTCACATGAAACTGATGCTTCCATGTCTTTCTCCTGCAAAGGACCATGGGAAGACATAAGACTAAACCAATCCTTGGTGGTTCAGAACCTAAGCTCTGCAGTAAGTTTCCGGTGTGCTCACTGGCTAGGAGACACTGAGAAAGGGATTCAGCATCTGCCTCATAAGCTTATTAATAGGAAGAGAGGAAGGATGTCGATGGTAGACTGACAGATGCTTGGGCCCATATAGGCACCTCCTTATTCTCTCTAGACGTTAATTGTAACTCTATTGTTCTTATTCTTCTGTGTGATTTGAGAGCTGCACCCAGTTTCCTTTTAAATCAGTCTTACCAAAGTATAATTACCATATAATGAACACAAATTTAAAATGTACCTTTTGAGAAGTTTTGGGGTGTGTGTGTGTGTGTGTGTGTGTGTGTGTGTGTGTGTGTACCTCTAGCTCCCACTGCCTGCAATCCTGAACAGGTAAACACTGATCTGTCAGCTCTTCTCATGCATTTTGTCACAGCAATGAGAAAAGTAAGGACCACAGGATGAAATCCCATTCTGGCCTGCATTCTAGAGTCCATGAGGCTCACCCATTATAAACCTACCCAGTCTCCCCACCTTCGTGTGAGTGGGGCCTTTCTGCTATAGATGACAGAATTCAGTGAAGATCCTAACAGCAAAGGCCCATTCAATGTCACAAGGAGCCCTAGGCCCATCTCCCTCCCGCAGGCTTGGGGAAGTAGTGTCCCTTACCTGGGTCATCCCTGAGGTCATTTCTGAGGTTATTTCTTGCTCCTCCACTACTTTATGAGAACATTGGCTGCCACTTTCGATTTCACTCTCTTTGAAAGAAAAAGTAGGGTAAGGACAGAATGTAAGTGATAAGCAATGCACAGAACCATGGGGAGCTGGGAAGTATGGTCCAGTGTTTGGAACTGTCTAGTCCAAAGGTGAGCAGCTGGAAAAGAGCACAGGACTTTGCTGCTCCCCTAACCCCCACTTAGACACTCAAATCCTAGGCTAGTTCCTCTGCAGCCCTTCTGCGCCTTGTCCATATGATGAAGATGAAACCACGCTGCCCCAGGGCAGCTGTGCAGGTGATTGATGCACACAAAGGGCATGTGCCTGGCACTGCAGGAGCACCACCCTCCGAACTCCCACCCCCTACACACTTCCTACCCACCCCACCCTCCCACTCCCACCTCTGCCAAGCTCTAAGTAACAGGCTCCTTTGATGTTAGGTTCCTTTGAAGTTTATAAACAAGCCTCACCTTCTTGGATTGTAGGCTTTAAATTAGTCCTAGCATAAAAGATGGAAATTCTACAGTTTGCTATACAGTGCTCTCTGAGTTCCAAAGATTAGGAAAGGGGCTTTGGAAATGCCATGACCTCTGCCAGTGACAATGACGTTAGCATTTCTTTTCTCTTCCCCTCTTCCTCCATCTCTTCCTCCTGTCCCATCCCCCCTTCCCACCACTCCATGGCCATTCCCCCCCACCCCCATTCCTTTGCTAGGTAGCCCAGGATAGCTTTGAACTCATACTCTTCCTGCTTCAGCCACCAGAGTACTGGGATTATAGGCTTATGCAATCATGCCAGCTCCCTTTTCTATTTTCTAAGTAAGAACGGACTGTTGCAACAACATGCTCTGCAAAGTCAGTCATTTAGACATTCGTCATATGCTTCATCATCTCTAAAAATAATAATGGAAAAAAACCTGCCCACTTACCAAACAAAGGTCCCTCCCTCCCGGTCTCTCTCTCCCATCAACTCTCTCACTCTTCCTCTCTTTTCTGTCTCTAAGTCATCCCCAATGTCAAGTCAACACACCTAGTTCTGACTTCTACTATCATTGATTACTCTTGCTCATATAAATAATTCCCTAATTTTAAGCTACACTGTGTTTTTTTAAAAAATGTTAGTTCTTATTTTATGTTTTAAACAGAACGCCAGGACTAAGAGAAAACCTAGGAACATGACCTATTCTGTGTGTATATATTTTACAATTAGAATAAAATGTCTAAAATGTTAAAAAAAAAATAAAGAATAGATTAAGTTTACAATGAACCAATAATCCTGGCGACTTAACCATTCACCCAACTAATGCCCACAAGACAATTACTAACGACAATGACTAATTGTCTTAGCTAAACTGTCATGATGTGTTGAAGCTTATTATTAGGCAGCTGCCACCATTGTCCCCAGAGGTGACTGCATTTCAGAACTGGGCAAGGTGATGCCACATCTCTCTTTCCAAAATCTCTTGGGCTTTCTGAGGTTTAATTAGTTAATGCTCACAATGTGCCCTGAGGTCATCAAATGTGACATGCTAGCTCAGAGAAAAGTCAAGGCCATGCTATTATGTGGCACTCAACTGAAAACATGACCACAGCTACAACTTTGTTGTTTTATGACTTCCACCACTTCAGTAGCTTCAGAGTCACAAACGGCAGATTATTTTAGCAGAGGGGGGGAGACACAATTTTTCATGTGTAATATCTGGGTAAGAGTACTTATCTGAAGTTTACCACTGGGCTAATGAAGCTAAAGGTTCAACTGCCTTCCTGGTACAGGCCACTCCCAAAGCACAGCATCCAATGCTACTCTCATAATTATGATTCTCTTTAGAGAGGATCCCAGGTTTATCTAGGGCTCAGATGCCAGTACACGCTGCATCTACTCTGCTGCTTCTCAGATGAACAGTACATGGGTAGTGCACATAGTATATTTTGAAGGCTTTACAAAGAAATAGTGTGTGTTGTTACATTCATTTTAAATATGCATCAAAAATCCCAACAGTTTTTATACTAGAAAGTAAAGTGATCTTAAAAGAGTAAGTGTTTAGAGAGAGTCACAGTATTTCACAAAAGAATTTGAGAGTAACGCAAACTTCTTACAGTAAAACTTACTATAAAGCCAGTCTTTAAAACTGAAGATTATTGGGGCTAGAGATTATTGGTTCAGTGGTTAAGAGCACTGACTGCTTTTCCAGAGGTCCTGAGTTCAATTCCCAGAACCCACAAGGTGGTTCACAACCATCTGTAATAGAATCTGATGCCCTCTTCTGGTGTGTCTGAAGACAGTGACAGTGTACTCATATGCATAAAATAAATCAATAAATCTTAAAACAACAAACAAACAAACAAACAAACAGGATTATTGAGGTAGGAATAGAAAAGAATGGACTAGAAAAATATAGCCAGACATGAAATATTGATGTTAATGATAATACTTCAAATTGGTAAGGAAAGAATAAGCTATATAGTAGTGTTGGCTAACCACATTAGAAAGAAAATTCAACCCCTATTTTCTAGTGAACCTCTAAATTAACTGTAGATAAGATATCCCTGAAGGTTTAAAAATCTATTTGAAATTACTAGAAGAAACTTCAGAAGACTATATGCATGGTCTTATGTGTGGGAAAACTCTTCCTCAAAAATGGAGAGGACAGATGTCACAAAACAAAAATATTATCATATTGGCTACACTAAAAATTTCAAGTTCTGTCAAAAAGTATCCTTTAAAAGCTCTTTTTTTTTTTTTTTTTAGAAAAGTTGTTGCATAACAATTGGAAACAGAACATGAAACTAAAACCTCCCATAATAATAGAATCAACTTTATCCAGTTTCACTGGCAAATTCCACTGAACATTTAAGGAATCAGTATTTCTTTTCTCTCCTTTCAAAGTAGTGTCCTTGGCTGGAGGGGCAGATGAGGGGTTGAGTATTTGTGGAGCATACATGAGGTGATGCTGGGGAAACAGAAACAGGGAAATCCCTGGAGCTTAATGATCAGCCAGCCTAAGAGAAGTAAGTGAGTTTCAGGTCCAGTAAGAGACCCTGCCTCAAAATATAAGGTGGAGGGCAATTGAGAAGACTTCTAAGAGCTAGTGTGTTAAAAAACTAACCCTTGCCACCAACCCTGACAACCTGAGTCCCCTCTCTGGGAGTCACATTGTCAGAGAAATCTGACTCTCAGAAGTTCTTATTTAACCTCCACACACGCGTCATACATGGTACCTGCATAAATATACACACACACATAATTGTAAATATTTTAAAGATTTCTGACATTGACCTCTAGTTCTACATGCACACACACAGATACATACATATTCATTCAATTGTAAACATATCATTTTAAATGATATTTGACTTGTATATTTAGTCAAAAGTAAAAATCAAGTGCATATGGAAGTAAATGTAAAAGACAAAACAAAGGTAGGATACTTAAATAAATTGTCTCAAGCCTATTAGTCTATTCTACTCTGTCCCATCTCAAAAATATCTATGCCTCAAACTTGTAGCATGTTACTTTAATTTTTTTGTTAAAGAATTTCAGCCAGTTTAACATTGGCTTTTAGGGTATGTGGGATCTTTTTTCTTCTTCTTGATTTTTTTATTAGATATTTTATTAATTTACATTTCAGATGTTATCCCCTTCTCCATTTTCTACCCCCCAGAAACCCCTTATCCCATCCCCCCTCCTGCTACTTCTATGGGGATGTGCCCCCACCCATTCACCCACTCCCCCTCTCTGCCCTTGAATTCCCCCACACTGGGGCATCCAGCCTTCACAGGACCAAGGACCTCCTCTCCCACCAATGCCTGACAAGGCCATCCTCCACTACATATACAGCTGGAGCCATGGGTCCCTCCAAGCATGTTCCCAGGCTGGCGATATAGACCCTGGGAGCTCTGGTTGGTTGGTATTGTCGCCCTTCCAATGGGGCTGCAAGTGCCTTCAGCCTTCTCTCTAACTCCTCCATTGGGGACCCCATGATCAGTTCAATGGATAGCTGCAAGGGGGATCTTGTTACCATATAGGATTAAGAACGGTATGGTTGATTGAGCTCAAATCCCAGGTATCTCAGAATTGAGAATGGCAGGAGTGAAGCTATTCCCTACCTGCCTTTACCTACCCTGAAAACATAACCACATCACCCTACTGAGTACCATGGGCATTGGGTTACATAGCATAAACACCTGGTGTTCCCCAAGCTAATGAGTTATCTACATAGGCCCGGAGCATTCAACCAACAAGCTTCACTTCCTGGGCATTGCTTCCCACAAAAGGTGTTTAATCCCTGGTTCACCCTGAATGAAGTATATGCACTCATATCCACCATCAAATAAACCAGTATGAACAAGCAGGGATCATTTCTTCTTTATGGATCGACTCTGGTAAGGCCTTCATTGTAAACAGCTGTGCTTAAATCTTGGGAGGCGGGAGGGAGAGAGGGGAGGCCTTTTTCTCCAGCCCCTCCATACTTTCAAAGCTCACTCTGAATCAGAATGGGGTTCTGCCTGTTCAGGTCTCTGCCTTCCCCTTCCTGCTAGGGATGTGGATGCCCTGAGGGGAAGCATGGATGCAGTACCCAGGAGACTAGGAACCACAACATTCATCCAAGATCCCACTGTTTCTCCTTCTGGTCCAGCGAAGGAAAATACATACTGTGGACCACCATCATGGACTTTGTTCTGCCAGAGCAGCATGTCGGCACCACTCTGGGCATGCTGGTGAAGCAGGACAGAATACGACATTGGCTAGGAATGAACATGTTAGCACCTGATAAAACAAGATTCAGAACTAAACACTGCATGTTGCAAAAATATTTTGTACTGAAAAAGGACATACTCCACAATGACAACCTCACTATCGTGAAACCATGAGCACTGTGATGGTTAATGTAAAGCATGACAAAATCTAGAATCACAGTATGGGCCACTGGGCATGTCTGGGGGTGACGTCCCTGATTGTGTTAGTTGGAGCAGGAAGACCCACCCACTTGTGGGCGGTGCCATTCTCTGGCTGAAATCCTGGACTGGGTTAGTTAGAGAAGGAGCTGAACAGGGACATACCTTCACCATTCTCTGCTTCATAGACTGGCTCCCTCCCTCGAGTTCCTGATGCCATGATAGACTATATTCTAGAACTGTGAGCCAAACAGAACCCTCTCTCCCTACATCACCTGTGTCAGGGTTGCTTATCACAGCAACAGAGAAATAACTGAGACAGGTACTGAACCATCTAAGGGAATAAAGTGAGAGCTTTGCAAATACCTGGAGAAATGGGCAAGACAACAGTGAAGCAAGAAATGTCACTTTCTCAGAGTTATGCCAAGTCAGCAATAATAGGGATACAGACGAGTTGAGGATCATTAATAAGCTGTTTTTCACAGTGTGACATGAAATTCTAAACTCTGAACAAAGAAGACACATTCACACCATTCAGAAGTCCAGTGTCCAAGAACTGACCCTATATCAGGCTAGAGTAAAAGACATTCATTCAAACAGGCTATTTTTCTAGACAACACACACACACACACACAAATGGAGACTAAATACAATAGAGTCAACATACAATGATAATAATCATACCAACTGGCAACCAAACTACTTCCCTAAATAAATTTTAGCTAAAAGAGACTACAATTACAAGTAACAATTATTCATAAAATAACAATAATGAGAATATTAACATCAACATTACTTGATAATAGTTATGAGATACAGGTGGATTGACACCACCAGTGATGTAGTAAATTATTTAAACTGAGGACATGTTGAGTGATAAGGAGAGAGAGGAAGTAACACTATTTGAATGAGCAGAGTGTCCTGTAGACACAGCTTCTTTGACCACATCTCTGAAGGAGTTTCCGGTCTAAGAGAAGACTGACAACCCCTAGCACTTGGAAATTGAGTTCAACTACTAGTACCCCAGGGGGTCCCTAGGAAAGGAATTTGGTCTTTCATCTTGCAGAAAGAGTCAAAAATTATTTAGGGAGGAGACAAAGGTGGCTTAGAAGCAAGTAGCATTGCATCTCTGTAATTTGGAGTCAACCAGAAAATAGCTTCTCAGCAAGGTGGGTGTGTGAGGGGGCACACACATGGTTAATATCAAGCAGGGAGACTTAGATGCAGAAACCCTGGTTATCAGAGGAGAGAGCTAGACAGAGTGCATTCACATTTGGCAGGCAGCAAGCAGCACAGCCCATCTGCAGAGAGAAGTGACAGAGAGGGACGGGAGAAGCACTTGCAGGAGAGCATGCCACACTCAGCTGATCCATGGAGTGACATTTCTTAGAATTATGGGATCTTGGATTCTTTGAAAACCACAAAAACGTAAGAATACGTGGGGTTTTTTTTTTTTTTTTTTTTTTTTTTTTGTTTTTTTTTTTTTTTTTTTTTTTGTTTTTGTTTGTTTGTTTAAGAATATAGTCTATGTGGGGCTACTTGGGACTGACTATGACTTGCCTCGTGCTCTAGCACAGGCATGTTTTTGCAAGCTGCAACTAGTTTCTGCAATTGTGTGATGTTTGGAATTCTGAGAACTTTTCAGAGCACTGATAGGTGGTGATGCTGGTTGTTGGTCATTTAGGGAGATTGGTTGTGACTTGTTAGTAGCTATGCTCAAAGAAGAAACAAAAGGAGAGAAATCAGATTCAGGGATTTTCCTAATTCCTCCCTCCCTTCTATCCTTCTTTCTCTCTCATCTAGTGATAGATGAGATAGATGATAGATGGTGAAACCAGGGGGATGAAGGGTGGGGAAAAGAAGAAGCCACACAAGTAGCAAAGACCGGCTACAGATTGGGACTACACACTGGCACTGGAGACATACTCTGCACGTTCCAATGTAAAAGCACAGTGCTGTATGGGAAGGCAGCTTTGAGAAGGTCACACCCAAGCTTGCTTCTCTGGGTAACACAGCATAAGCCTTTTCTTTCCCTGTAACCTAAAGTAAGTGTTGCCATGGTGCCACTGCCAATATCTACCATGTGGTCCAGTGAGATGCCATCCAACCACCACTGAAGAAAGATCACTGACAAATACATGCAGAGGGATCTGGGATAAAATTTAGATCTCTCTCTCTTTAAAATCAGAGGCTATGGTGGCCACTGAGGAGGGTCAGGACTGAGGTGACATGTGCAACTATGTCCAGGGACTGGCCGTGTTACCTGACTTAAGAAGTTAGGTTCAGCCACTAACCCTCAGTGAGCCAATTAAAGAAGAAGTAATAGAGAAAATAGAGAAAGACAGTTTATCCAATGTGGCCACACTGGAAAGGAGCAAAGAGGTACAAGAACATGAGGTTTAGGTTTGAATTGAGGGCAAGAGGAATACATAACTAAGCACTCTTGTTCATGGTGTGCTTCTGTTCACTGGCCCACTGTTTTGACTCCAGTGGCACCTGCAAGGTGATCTGACAAGTCAGAACTGTGTAAAATGTCTTTAACTCTATTTGGAGGTATCCGTTTTGTTTTACGTGTCCAAAGCACGGTTCATCAGTGGAAGCCAAGGCAGGAATTCCAGCAGAAACCATGGATGATGCTCTTGGCTCACGGAGGGACACTCTTGACTGGGTTGCTCTCAACTTGGGCTGTTGGTGAGACTTTCATATGTGAGTCTGTATTTATATTGCTTCCATCCTTCCCTCTTCCCCATTCCAATTCCTCTCATGGCCCCCCATTCCCTCTCAAATTCACGTCTCTTCAAGTATTACTGTTACATATATACATATGTGTATATACACACATAGAACCATCTGAGACCATTTAGTTTATGCTCATATGTACATGTGTTCAGGGCCTACCACTTGGGATGAGATAACCTACCAGGAGTTTGCCCCTGATCTCTCACTACAGCCTTTGGACACTCTGTGGGATCTTCCTTGTCAACTGTCATTGTACTGGTCTGGTTTAGGTGACCATATTGTTGAGATTTCATGGATACAGCTTCCTTGTTATAAAATCTCTTTGATTTATTTTATTGGTTTATTTATTGTGTATGTCTGTGTCCATACTGTGCTCCTGTTTCTAACCCTGTTCGTGTGTGTGTGTGTGTGTGTGTGTGTGTGTGTGTGTGTATGTGTGTGTGTGTGTTGGGGTGGGGAACAGTGTAAAATACCTTTCTGGGAGACAAATTCTTCTGGCCGGCACCAGGCTCCAGCCTCCAGCCTTTTCTTTCTCCCAGCATGAGACTCCTGGGGAAATTCCAATTCATGGGGTCTATTGTTTCCACAGGCTGACTGACAGCCAAGAGGAGGAGCACAAGGATCTCTCTTCTTATGATCTTCACTCCTACTGAGATGGTTACAGCCTCAGGAAACCATAATTGTATGTGGTAGAAAGTACCAACTCAGCTGCAGTTTCTGGACAGTGATGTGTGCCCTGCTCTAGGCGTGGCCTTCAGAGATCACCTGAAATACCCATCATGCCTGCAGCTATATGGAGAAAATCTGTCTGGAGTGGGCTACAGCCCAGGGAACTTTGGTTCCATACTACCCCACACGAGTGAGCAAGGAAACAAGGCTTTTCCAACAGGGCTGCATGCCCACTCAGGCCATGCTCACTGCCTGAGTGGTAAGCAACACATAAAACAAAAGACAAAAAAAAAAAAAAAAAAAAAAAGCCCAAACCCCACAATAAAACAATAAACCAGTAAATTTCTCACAGACTGTGCTCTATCCAAGGGGTGCATGGCACAAGAAGCCACAGATTAATATAAGTATAAATCTTTTTTAATCTTTAAAAATATTTATATTAAGAGGCTAGAGATATGGCTCGGGTTAAGAGCACTTACTGCTCTCAAAGGACCCAGGTTCAGTTCCCAATACCCACATGGCAGCTTAACTGTCTGTAACCCCATATCCAGGATTCTGACATCCACTGAAGGCACCACTGAAACGTGATATACAGACACAAGTAGGCAATATACAAACACATAAAATACGTCTAAATATATGTGTGGATATCTATTAATATCTTGTTTTCTTTTTAGTATTTGGTTTGTATATATTTCTATAGCATTGCTTCTTTATATATATGTAATTATTCTTTTTTGAGTTTTTTGGGTTTTTTTGTATTTTCTCTTCTGCTTCCAATACTAAAACTCATTTATTGCTCGGTCTCTCTGTCTCCGCTCTCCACCTTTCTCCTTTCTTCCTCTCTACATTTTGAATATTCTAACTTGGGTCTTCCATTTTTCTTCTTTCTCCCATCTTTACTTTTAAAAATGCATCTCTATAATTTTTTGGTTTATGTTACTTTTGCTTCTACCTTTCTTATCATTATTGGATTTGTGGAGGCTGGGCCAGTGAACATGCTGTGGGTAAGGGCTCTTTTTGCCAAGCTCGATCACCTGAGTTCAACCCCAGGAATCCATATAGTGGAAGGAAAAAAAAAAGCTGGCTCCTCAAAATTGTTCTCAAACCTCAGCACTCACTAGCATGCATGCATGCTTGCACTAGTGTTGACACACCACTAATCAATAATCAGTACATGGACAACCACGTTGGCTCAACAGTTAAAGGTGCTTGCCACCAAACCTAGTAGTCTGAGTTCAGTATACAGTACAAATAGTAGAGGGAGAGAGAGAGAGACAGAGAGAGAGAGAGAGAGAGAGAGAGAGAGAGAGAGAGAGCCTCCCCACACATAAGCGTGAATCCTAATTCTGCCATTTTGTCAATTTTCTGAAGTTGCTTTCTTATGTCTTGTTTCCTGATCCGCTTTTCTAGTGGGACTTACTCTTTCCTGACCTCTAAGACTGTTTTTATCTTCCTATTATGTGTATGAGATTCTTTTAAGAAATCTTCTGTAATGCTGGTTAGTGGCCATAAATTTTGTTGGTTTGGTTTGGTTTTGGTGTTTGTTTGTTTGTTTGTTTTATATTTACTCTGAATGTAAATGGTCTTGGTTTTCAAAATAAAAGATGTACACCATAGCTGAGGTTGTGATTCAATTAACAAAGGACTTTCCTAACATGACCAAAACCCTGAGATCAATTCTCAGTACCGCATAAAACCATGGTGGCACAAAGTCTAGAATCCCAACACCTGGGAGGCTAAGGCAGATCAGAACTTCAAGGTTACCCTTAGCAAATGACAAGTTCAAGGCTCACCTGAGCTACTAAGGATGAATAAAAAAGCCAGCCGCTTCAGCAGCAGGAAGAGGAAGGTTGGGGAGGGGGGAGGAGGGAAGAGGAGAGAGGACACTATGCATTGATAAGGGAGAATATATCAAGAAGGCAGTTGTAATGTACATAATTTCACAGAGTAAACCATACCAGTCTAGAAATAAAGAACTGTGCAATGCATTAGTAGCAGGTGCCATTAGTACTCTATTCTCATTAAGAGAACAACAAATCAACAAAGAGACATCGGCTAAACTATACCACAGATGAAACAGATTCAATAGATCAACCGTCATCTACAGGTGTGCCACACAAGTGCTGAATACAGTCTTTTTGGCAGTTCAAGGAATTCTCTATAAAGTAGAGAATATTTGGGTTATTAAATCTAACTAGCAAACACATAACTTTTGTTTCATTTTTCTATTTCTGTAAAAAAAAAAACCAAAAATAAAACAAAACAAAAAACCCCACCATGACAAAAGCAACTCATAAAAGAAATTGGTTTAATTTAGGCTTTGTTGTCTCAAGAGGGTTAGATCCATGGTGGCCTTGAAAGGAAGGGCATGGCAGCAGGAATAGCTGAGAGGTTACATCTTGATCCTCAAGCAGAAGGCAGCAGGGGTGGGGGTAGGAAAGGAAGGACTGAGAATGGCACATACCTT
The DNA here is from genome assembly GCF_011762505.2 of Arvicanthis niloticus. Classification (NCBI taxonomy): domain Eukaryota; kingdom Metazoa; phylum Chordata; class Mammalia; order Rodentia; family Muridae; genus Arvicanthis; species Arvicanthis niloticus. The sequence continues at coordinate 115,821,227 of NC_047659.1, read as the reverse complement.
TTGAAACTTTAATCCTCCCGACACACTGCCACCACAGGCCACACCTCCTAACCCTTTCCAAAGAATTCTATCAACTGGAGACCAAGAATTCAAATAAATGAGCCTAGAAGAGCCATTCTCCTTCAAACCACCACAACACACAAATAATAACTGAAATAATTGCTTACATTCTGTCAGATTATAAATGGAAAAAAACTAGATATCAACTGCAAGAGAAGTTATGCAAGCACATGGAGAATGAATGACATACTTCAGAACAGTTATTGGGACATTGAAAAAATAAAGAAAGACTTAAAAGACTTCCTACAATAAAATGAAAATGAAAACACTGTATAAAAGCTGTGGGACAGAGCAAAGGTAATTATATGACTATTAACATATACATTAAAATGAAATCATAGAGAGGCTGGTGAGATAACTCAGTTAGTAAAGGTACTTGTAGCCAAGCCTGATGACCTGCATTCAATCCCTAGAACACACACTATAGAGAGAGAGAACTGACTCGGACAATTTGACCTTTGACCTCTGACCTCCACATGGGTACAAACACACACTGTCCCCCACCCATACTAAATAATAAATAAATAAATAAATAAATAAATATCATTAAAGAGAGATGGAGGGAGAGAGAAAGAGAGAGAGAGATCTCAAAAATAACCAAATGATACATTTCAAGGTCTTAGAAAACCAGAACAATCCAAACTAGAAGAGAAATAATAAACATTAGAGCAGAAATCAGTAATATTTCACAGATTGACACAGTAACAAAAAGTCTCCACACAAAGATAAAGCCTAGGACCCGACAGACTCACTGTCAAATCTTACAAGAACATTAAAGAACTAACAGCAATATTCTTTAAACAATTCCATAAGGCAGAGAGGGAAGAGGGTTTCTAAATGTGTTCTATAGAACAAGCATTACACTGATACCAAAACTGGATACGATTTTAATAAAAACACACACAAGAAAGCTATAGACCAACATCTGATAAACAGGATACAAAATAATAAAATACTTACAAAGTGTGGTAATATATTTAAAAAGACCAGCCCCCAAAATCAAGTTAACTCCATTCTAGGGATGCCAGTATGGTTCAATATATACAAATTTATAAATGTAATACAACATACAAAAAAAAGCCAAAATCACATAATCTTCTGTATAGTTTCAGAAAAATGCCTTTGACAAAGGTTAACATCTTTTCATGATAAAAGCCTGGAGGAAACAAGATACAGAAAGATCGTAACTTAACATATCAAATGATAATTAAAATAAACCCATGGTTTATATCATACTAATGTGTATAAACAGAAAGCATTTCCTCTAAAATCAAGAACAACACAAGGATAGTCACTCTTGTGGCTTCTGTTCAATATGGCACTTGACTTTTTGACCAGTGCAATAAGGCAGGAGAGATGAAAAAGCTGAGTGGTGGTAGCACATGCCTTTAGTCCTAGCACTTGGGAGGCAGAGACAGGCAGATATCTGTGAGTTCAAGGCAAGGCTTGTGTACAAATCAAGTTCCAAGACAAGCAGGGCTACACAGAGAAACCTTGTCTCGAAAAAACCAAACCAAACACCAACAAAGAGACAGAGAGAGAGAGAGAGAGAGAGAGAGAGAGAGAGAGAGAGGAAGAAGAGGAGGAGGAAGAGGAGGAGGAAGGAAAGAAAGAAAGAAAAAGCATTAATAAGGCAACTACAGTAGAAAGGACAAAATGAATTCAAAGAAAGTAGGAATCAGAAACAAAAAATAACAGTAGTAATTAATAAATTCAAAAAGAAATCTTAAAGTTGAGGGTCTACTCTAAAAGCGAAGTTGAAAAAGCCAATTAGAGGGGGCTAGGGAGATGGCTCAGAGGTTAAGAGCACTGGCTACTCTACCAGTGGTCCTGAATTCAATTCCCAGCAACCACATAGTGATTCGTAATGAGATCTGGCGCCCTCTTCTGGTGTGTAGGCATACATGTAGGCAGAACACTGTATACATAGTAAATAAATAAATCTTTTAAAGAAAAGGCCAATTAGACAGAAAAGTCTAATTGAGGGAGGAGGTAAAAAGGAAGATGGCGCTAAGAAAGGATATAACCACAAGATGGGAAAAGAGAAGAAATCTAGTGGAATCTGAGTCCCCACCACTGGTGAACATCAAATCAGAAGCAGAAACCAGGAAATTTAAGGAGCACATTTGCCTAAGTGGTCCACGGAGCAGCAACCAGCGGGCACAGAAGCAGCACAGGCCAGAAGGGCTGACTAAGGACACACGAGGAGACCTCAGCTGCAAGGACCAGTGGTGCCGTCCTGGAATTCCAGCTGAAATGACAAGGGTGAAATAAGAAGAGATGGTTCCAAGTATGAGAAATATGGGTGGAGCCAACATAGAAGTCAGGAACAAAGAAACTGGCCTGGGATGCACATGGAGAAACTTCTCAGTAGGAGAAGAAAATGCCCCTCTTGCAGGAAATATGGCGGTGATTCAGCCTCATAGCGCTAACCTTAGAAGAGAAGGACCTGCAGCTAACTCTCTTTCCTCCCTCCCTCCAACCCCCCATCAACTTAAGGTGGTTCCTTATGTGATGGAGGAGAGCTGGAATCTTGCAGGTTTGGAGCCAAATCTGGGACTAATTTTAGTCATCTCCTCTGACCCCTGACCCCCCCCCCAAAAAATGGCATTCATTGTCCATCTCTGTGCTTGACTGAACATCCTTGTGACTCTCAGGTAAAACCCATTTTAGAATATCCAATCAGATCTCTTAGCTTCGCCTAACCCAAAGGCCATGATATTATCAAAGAGCATCTGGGAAGCAAGGCAGTGACTTCTGGGCTTCCCTGAACCCTCCCCACCTGATGTTTCCACCGCCATATTTGAACATGCTTTGATTTATAACTTTCTTTGTTCTGTTCCTATAAAAAAAAAAAAAACTTCATAAAACTTAACACATCAGACCATCTATTTGGGGTAATCTGAGTTTGTGTCCCCGGGCTATGGACACTCACATTTGGCTCCAGAAAAAAAACTATATTTTACTATTTTCCTGGGAGACCTGTGTCTGTGCACTGACAGGGACACGTCTGTGTAAGAGAAGCTGGGTATTACAAAAGGTGCTTTTTGTAGAACCAGTTTTGTGTTCTCCTTGTTTTTCTCTTGACCACCAAATATTTTATGTAGATTTAAATCAGCAGTCAATAAAGAGGATGGAGTCTCTTTCCTTGTGGAGCTAGATGTAAACACACAAACATACATGTACACACATACATGTATGTGTGTGTATATATATATGTCTCTATATATGTATATATGTATACACACATATATATACACTGGTATGCCTGTGTGTATGTGTGTATATATATATATATATATATGTATGTATATATGTATGTATGTATATATACACACATACATATACACTTGTGTGTGTCTGTGTGTGTGTCTGTGTGTGTATCCCCAGCCATGGATAACAACTTATCTTCAATGTTAGTGGTCCTTTTCAAGAAAAAAAAAATCAAATTTTCTAACAGTGATTCCAAAAGACCCAAAAGACCCCTGAAGAGATAAAGAGGCTTCCAAGGCACCTCACCCAGGTCTGGCTGAGTAAGCCATGAGGCCTTAGAGGTCAGAAAACACCAAAGACCCAGCAAAATACAGGGGGACCCAGTAGCAGGGGAGCTGGCTACCGGGCATCAGAAGCACTACATTCCCCTTGGTTTGCTGCCATGTACGAAACTGTGTTTTTAGTAATTACTTCCCCTGTTTCTTCCCTCAGATTAAATTTGGTCCACGATAGGTTAAGAGTTGTCAAAATAAAAACACATTTATAAGCAAGGCAGAACTCAGGGCTACCCGCATGTAATGGGTGCAGCCCACTGACGGCCAATTTAATCAAGGGGGAATTCAGAGTATTCATAGAGAGCAATTGATTTTCAAGAGAAAAGTCAGCAGGATCAAACAGCCAGTTGGGATGAAAATCCCTTCATTCACCCCTATTGCTGTGTTTGCTACCAACCAGCTCCTGCCTCCGTATAGTGTAATAGCAAAATTACTGTAATTATCCTACAGCGCAAGTGGCATATCAACATTATTTTAAACATGGATTTTTTTGCATAATCTTTCATTATTATCATCCAGCCTCCCATTTGAAAATGGAAAACAACAACAAACTGTGATGTAGCCCAAAGGAAAAAAAAGGTCACCAGAGAGAACAAATCAAAGGGTTATTTACATGTGAATATACTGAGATGTGTTTTACAGTCAAATACACTCTTGAAATTCATTAAATGCTTTCTCCCCTGCTTCATAAATATGGGCAAAAAAAGACATCACCTACTGGGAAAATAATCCCAGCACATAATGATCATAAGGAATATAAATAAAGCCACTTTCCTTTCAAAGACCTCCAGGCCCTGTATCAAAGCATTTGTGTTTCTGCCACTGTGAAATGAATCTGACCGCTGGAGAGCAGGGTTGAGTCCTATCACAGGTTGCTCCCCCAGCAAAAAAAGGGGTGGGAACGCCGAACCCCTTCATCTTGCTCTCTGCAAAAATAATGGATTCGGAGGCAGCTGCCTTCTTCTGGGGCTGCTCTTGTTTTTGAAATCCTGCAAAGGGCTTAGAAGCCAGCACTGGAATGAAGACGGAAAATCAGTAACAGGTTTTGCTAAACAACCAAAAGGCCCACCCAGCAGGCCTGAGGCACCGGCCCTGCCTGTTAGCTCTCTAGCTTGTAGCTCTGCTTCAGAGTCCTCCTGGCATGTTACAAACCCAAAGATGTCCCCTGAGGTCCTCTTGCAAGAGCCTAAACTGTCTTTCTTGAGGACGAGTTGGCCTGCACACAGGTCTGGTATAGTGGACTTGTTTTCTAGACGTTTCTATGTACCACTGCCATGCACATAATTCTAGACAATCAAAATAGAAGGAGTAGTTAAAGCCCTGGAGATGGCATTAGTTTTCCCTTTTTTATCTTCAAGTGCTAAAGATATATTTCTCTGGAAAATAAAAATAAATAAATAAATAAATAAAAATAAAACTAATAGATAGATAGATAGATAGATAGATAGATAGATAGATAGATAAATGTTTTAAAAGGCCAGAATTCAGGGCTGACAGTACAACGGCTCAGTAGCAGAGTACTTGCCTGGCATGCACACAGTCCTGGGTTCAATCCAGAACACAAGTCATTTAAAACAATGACAATTCTGATGGACATAAATCTCAGCTGACATATTAAAGCATATTATATAGAGTGGCTGACTTTGTGACCACTTCCAGGTTTACTATCATAGCCTTGCAACTTTGGTCATGAGGCACTGAAGACCCTACAGGCTTATGGAAAGAAAGGCAGCAGGAAGAGAGGGAGGGACCTGATGTTGATGATAAGAACTGGAGATTGAAACTGGTCAGGAAAACCAGCATCCCTGCAGCAGTGGTCCCTACAAAGCCCTGATAGAGGTTGCAATGTGGGGACACACGGTTCTGGGTCCTCTTATTTTGTCATCTCCTATGAGCACCTCTGCCTAGAGGCTGCCTGACCTTGATGACATCTGAGAAGAGGTACCTGGTTGAGCCAAATAGACTCGCCATTTAATAGGTTAAATGAAGCCAATAAGGTGAGCGCCCTAAGCGAACATTGAACATGACTAGCAGAGTGCAAACCATATGAAGAAATAGAAAGCCGGTGGCCGTAGGCAAGCCAAGCAAGGAGGGAAGCCTCAGAAAGAAACCTGCGACGGGCCTTGATCTCAGCAGACTTCAGACTTTGGAACTGAGAGATAAATTTCTGTTGTTTAGCGTATTGCCAGGGAAATCTGGAAGAAACCAGGGACAAAGACACCTCGTTTATAATGCTTTCTTATTAATATAAAATCCTGGGGAGCCCCCACTTAAAGAATTGCGGAGAACTGAGGTACAGGCTGTACACACAAGGACAGGAACTGTGCCGTGCTCTGTGCATGAGAATCTCATTTCTGTCTGAAATCTGTGTGAAGGAAGGAAGACTGGAACTGGGGAGAGAAAGTGGAACCTCAGGAAGACAGGCAGAAAGACTTGGAAGGTTTAATAGACAATAGACAATAGCTCACTGATGCAGTTTGGGGATTTTGTTTTGTTTTTCTTTTGGCTCCAGTACATACAAAGTGAACTTGGTATCTTTAGCCCAAGATGGGAGAGAACCTGAGCAAAGCAGCTCACATAAATTCAAATGAAAAGAAATTAAAATGTGACAAAACATTTTCTGATGGCAACAATGGTATGCTTGATGATTTGAAGGTGACACCTTTTTACGTGGCATGTTTTGGGAAAAAAAAAAAAAGAAAAAAAAATATATATATACATTGTTTTGAATGGCCTTTTAACATACAATAAGCAGCACTTCTCCCGGATGGCTTGGTTACAAGAAGCTATGCTAATTATCTTTCTGAAAGGCCACAATTCTGTTATATAAAATGAAATCTTTCCCTGCCAAGGAGCACATCGAATTCTATGGGGATTTTTGTAAGATAGACCCCGGGTGTGTAATGAGATTTACAAGTCTGAACCTTGCAGGGGTCTTAGAAACCAGAGATCTGTGCTGCTCAGAACACACCGGCCTACATGACGAACAAAAGTTGTTTTATTTGGACTTGTCTTTCTCTCTCTCTTTTTTTAAGGCTATTAAACAGGGTGATGCCAATACAGCTGTGGAAATGCAGGCTGTGCCCTATTTTGCCTTATGCATCATCAAGAAAATTGCCAGCTCAATTCTGATTCCAAAATCTTTATTGTGATGATGCAGCTAACAAAAGCCACAGCTTGATTTGCAAACACCACAAGGGGCCAGCGACAGGGCCAACTGGAAGGAAACACTGTTTTGAGCTTTGAGCCTTTTAACTGTCACTGAAGGAGAATACTCATTAACTGCTGGGCATATGGAACATCTCGATGTGGTCCTGCACATCTTCAGAGGCTTAACACTTAAGAGGCTCTTAGACCTCACTTGGTACACTCTCCCACATCACAGAAAGCAAGGGATCTCTCTCTCTCTCTCTCTCTCTCTCTCTCTCTCTCTCTCTCTCTCTCTCTCTCTCCACACACTCACATGTGCACTGCAATACATTAACACATATGACTGTTTCTTTATAAATTCTCCCAACATTCCATGAACTCACTTCTAAAGTAACTTCTCCACCAAATAAAAACAATAAATAAACTTCTACTTATATTAGTTCAAAATCTATATCCTTAGAACTCTCCCCAGTCAACCCCATCCCAAAATTTATAAGTAGACATTATACACACACACACACACACACACACACACACATACTTACATGCAATACATAATACATGTGCATGCACAGCTCTGGTGAGACACAAACTAATGTGCACAGCTAAGCTTTTTAGACTCTGGACATGTATAAGGTTGGGATGATGGACAGTAGGCTCTTCATAATGGTATAAAGAACTGGATGAAAAAGGAACATTAAGCTTTACTATTTTTCTTCTTGGAAGGGTTGAGGCTGCTGTGACGTTGCAAGTTTTCACGGCTGCTTGGGAGAGACCTTGAGTCAGAGATTAGAGAGCAAAGAACACAGGAAGAAGACTAAGGCAGAGGAACAAGGGAAGGAACCAACATGGGTATTACCGATGACCATGTGGACAACTGGTACTCAATCCTGCACTCATGTCGTCTCAGAGTTCCACTTGAAGGACAAGGGAGCTGGGCTGCTAAACCTCAGTCCAGTTTGTTGTGTGTGAGAAAAATCCTTTCACATTGGTACAAAGAGACTGGACCAACTGTATGTTGGTTCCCTCGGAAGCAGAGTCAAAGATTAAAAAACAGTCATTTATTTGGGAGGCCTTAGGGACAGCATTCGTCAGAGAGCAGGGACGATTCAGGGAGCGTGGTCAGCGCCTGCAGTGCTCATTTCCTAGCTCTTCCGGATTGCAACTTGACAAGGCACTGTCTCTATCCATAGCTCTAGACAGGCTTAAAGATACAGGCGTGAAGACTCCAGCAAAAGAAAGTCGTTCAAATTATGTGTGTGGGCACACATGCACAGACACGTAATCAAGGTTGAAGATGTGGGTTGATCATGGGTAAACTGCTAGGGGAACCTTCATTAAACAGCTCACCGACGTGGAATTCTGTATTTAGTGAAACACCCCTGTTGTCGGAGTAGTCACTCTGTGTCTACTCTAGTTCTCTTTTTGCCTGAGAAATGTTTATGTCACCCCGGGTGTGTAGGTATATAAAATATATAAGTAATTTAAGCATTTACCAATAATGAATCATAAAAATTTATTTGAAATCAGTTATTTGGAAAACGTATCATTTTACTATTTGAGGGCGCGTGTGTGTACACTTTGTGTTCACAAATGTGTACAAGCACTGGAGAGGCTCGAAGAGGGTGTTGGATGTCTTTCTCATTCACTCTTCATCTTATTGTTATTATTTCTTACTGAGACAGGGTTTCTCACTGAACCTGAAGCTCCTCACTGACTCAGCTAGACTGGCAGGCCAGCAAACCCTCAGAATCGTCCTGTGTCTGCCTCCTCAGCACTGGGATTACAGGAACATGCCACCATGCTAGGCTTTTTAAGGTGCTGGTCTCCAACTCAGGTCCTCATGCTTCTGTGGCAAGACTTTACAGATTAAACCATTCTCCAGTCCCACTTTAATATTTATGAAAGATTAATGTAAATTTGCATACTAATTAGATACATGTTATTTACTTTTTATATTAAAAATTAAATCTTGGCTAAATAGTTGGCTCTGGGGCTGGAGAGATGGCTCAACAGTTAAGAGCACTGACTGCTCTTCCAGAGGTCCTGAGTTCAATTCTCAGCAACCACATGGTGGCTCACAACCATCTGTAATAGGATCCAATGCGCTCTTCTGGTGTGTCTAAAGAGAGTGACACTGTACTCACATACATAAAAGTAAATAAATCTTTTAAAAAAATATTTGATTCTGAAGCAGTAGAAGATCCCCAACATTTTCAGAGATGATTAAGGTTTTGTAATTATCGACACTAAGAACATTGCTTGCCATAAATGTATAGTACAAAATGGCAGAAGTACATCTAGGACTATTTTATAAATTATTGGAAAACTATGTGTTAGTCTCAAGTCAAAATACATTGTGTGATTTTGTGTATGCCTGTGGAGTATATTTGTTAGTGTAGGTGCCTGAACATGTATATATGTGTGTGTGTATGTATGTATGTATGTGTATATATGTATGTGTATGTATGTATGTGTATGTATGTGCACATATATGTGTGTATGTACGTATGTGTATATGTGTGTATATATGTGTGTATGTATATATGTATGTATGTGTGTATATATGTATGTGTATATATGTATGTGTATGTATGTGCACATATATATGTGTGTATGTACATATGTATGTGTATATGTGTGTATGTATGCGTGTATGTATGTATATATATGGAGAGGGTGGCAGCAGACTGACATCTGTATCTTTCAAGGCCTCCACCTTTACTCTCTCTGAACAGAGTCTCTCTAAATGAATGTAAATCTCATCGATTTGGCTGGATTTGCTGGCCAACAAACCTCAGCAATCTACCTGTCTCTGCATCCAACTAACTCTGAAGTAACAAGACTCATTCAATACTTTTTAAAATTACATTCAAGCTAGCAATTCAGACATCAGTTTTTAAAACCAAATATTTGAGCACAATCCAGCACAAAGATGTACTAATTTGATACTGACAGGCAGAAGAATCGCAGTAGAAAACATTAAAAGTTTCTGTAAGAGTGGAGAATTCTATGTACAGAAAAACACCACAATTCATAACACTCTCATGAAGCATTCCCTAGCACGGCATGCTATGATGATTGAGCACTGTAAATTGTCATGTTGTATGTTCAGAATCAAAGCTACAGTAAAGTCTGAGGATGTATCACAAGTGACCAGCACCAGAAATATCCTGGATTCATTGCAAAATTTATTCTGAATTGATATTTGGTCATTATGCATCGAAAAACCTTTGATTGCTGCCAAATTTCTTGTAACCCCTCCATTCAGACCCCACTGGGGTTTTCTCCCACAGTTTAAGAAGGTGTGACCAAAGAAACAGATGATGTTTGACTGAGAGTGTATCTCAGAGGTAGGCTGTTTGTCCAGCATGCATAAAACCATGAGTTTGACACCTAGCCCCAAAAAGAAAAGAAAAAAAGTCACCTCATCCAGATTGTCAGTTTGCACAGATGCATGGAGGGCTAGCTAGGAAAGAGGCTGGATGAGCAGTGGTGGCGCACACCTTTAATCCCAGTACTTGGGAGGCAGAGACAGGCAGATTTCTGAGTTCGAGGCCAGCCTGGTCTACAGAGTAAGTTCCAGGACAGCCAGAGCTACACAGAGAAACCCTGTCTTGAAAACCCTAAAATAATAACAATAATAATAATAATAATAATAATAATAATAATAATAATAATTTATAAGCCTTATAAGATTTATAAGCCTTGGACAAGCTGGGCAGAATGAAGTAGAGAGAGCGTTACTTGCCCTACCTCTCTAGTACCAACCTATGGGGAAAAACTGAGATAATACATATGAAAATGAAAGTCCTTTAAAATGATAGTTATTGTCAACTTGACACAACCTAGAGTAGTCTGGGAAGAGGGATCCTCAATTGAGTAATTTCTCAGATCTGACCAGCCTTTGGTTATGTTTATAAGAGATCATCCTGATTGATGATTGATCTGGGAGGGGCCGGTCCACTATGGGTGGCACCATCCCTAAGCAAGTCAGTCTTTGCTACATAAGAAAGCTATCTGAGCATAAGCTAGAGAAAAGCTGACAAGCAGCATCTTTAAGGTTTCTGCTTTAGTGCCTGCTTTGGGCTCCTGCCCTGACTTCCCTCAGTACTGGCTCACCACCTGGAAGTGTAAGCCAGATCAACCATTTTTCCCACAAGCTGTTTTTGGTTAGAGTGTTTTATCACAACATCAGAGAAGCAACTGGGACAATCACTAGACAAAATATAAAATATGAAGCACAATGATGTATGCTCTTTTAAAACCCAAGTTTTAGTTCATGTTTTTGAGAAACTGTATTTCCTTTAACTTGAGACTTCCATCAGAAAAACAAAAACACCCAAAAAACAAAAAAACAAAGAGATTGAAGCTCATTTCCAGTCTTCTGTGAAGTCTCCTCTGTTGCTGTAATGAAAAGACAGCTGTGGAATTTGCTGATGACTCTGCTTGGATATAATGAGCTGCTGAGGACCTATGACTCCATCCCCGAGTTATCTCAAGTCTACAATGAAAGCTGCCTGGTGACAATTTCATAAAGAATCATCTTTGTGTCAGTGAACAAAAAACTAATTTTCAAAATAAACACCCTGTGATAGGTAAACAGGTCGCTCTGCTTCCTCTGCTTGCTGCTGGTCCTAGAAAAGATGTTTTGAAGAAATAGGTTGAGCGACATAATGAGAAGCCAGCGCCTGGCCTTCCTGACTCCATAGGCTTTTGCTAGGCAGAGAAATAATAGGTAATGTGTCATTTCAGACAGAGTTCTGCTTAACTTTGACCCTCCTCCTTTCCCCCGAGACAAAAAAAAAATTTCCATTCGTTCTATATAAGGAATACCACCAGTAGCATCAGGAGGACTCAGCCTCAGGAGGTGGCTATATCCTTTCAATCTGTTTTTGTTCTGTTTTGTTTTTCCCATGCTTGTCACTGAGTCAAGTGCATCACAATGCTAATATTTACTCCTCCTAACCATTCCTTTGGTTGGGTATTTTTATATCTCCCCTTTATGAAAACATTGAGCCACAGTAAGGCTCCTGTTCATTGCCACCTTCAAAGAAGAATTCTTGCACTGAAAGGCAACTTCTAGTTCAGGGTTGTCTCACGGTATTTAAATGTTCCTCCAGAACATTCCTTCCCTGAGAGCCTAGGCAAACCACCCTTAACCGCAAAAGAGTAATGACCTCAAGGCTCGATGTCAGGAAGGGTGCTGTCAACAGTACAAAAGGGAAGTACCTTCCCACGTCGGGCTTAATGGTTCTCTGTGATGAGTGTGTCCTCAGGACAGTCTGCATCCACCTGTCTAGTGTTGGCTTTTCCCATTGAGGTGGGGAAGCTTGGCTAAAGTGACACCTACAATTGACTGGAATACCAAGTCCTATGCCACCAACCACACCACACCTCCCTCATTTTTGAACAATCTTACTAAAACCCTTCACATTAGAGAAAGCAGTGCAATTAAAAAAAAAAATCTTGATTTTTACCTCCAAGAATAGGTAAATAGCCAGTCATAATGAAATAATGGCTACTAACTACTATTTATTAACATTTACTGCTCACTAAATTCACTCAAGACTTGGTCACCAGGTAAAGCATTTTGCATGTCTTATCTCAGTGAAAATTCACAACCCCTGTCTGGGTCCCTACACATGGGGAACCCAAATTGGAGCTGTGAATTAACATACCTAAGCTCACCTGCCTGTTTCTATTTGCCATAAGAACCTACTTAACCATGGTGCTCAATAATCAACATTTGAGATTACCTCATCTCTATGAAACGCTGGCACAGACAGTATTTCAAAATTCATTTTATGGCTCTAAGGTTAAGAGCTTGTGCTGCTCTTGCAGAAGGACCTGAGTTCAGTTTCCAGCTGAACTGAAATATGGTGGCTTAAAACCGCCTTTATCTTCAGGGGATCTGACACCTTCCTCAGTCCTCCATGGGTGTGGACACACATGCAAGTACACACATGCACACATACACACACACACACGGCTTATACCCACATAGACACAAACATCAATAAATTTGTTTAATTAAAATTTTATGGTTTTGGTTGGTTGGTTGGTTGGTTGGTTTGAGACAGGGTTTCTCTGTGTAGCCCTGGCTTTCCTGAAACTCACTTTGTAGACCAAGCTGGCTTCTAAGTCAAGAGATCCACCTGCCTCTGCCTCCCAACTGCTGGGACTAAAGGTGGGCACCAGCACTGCCTAGCAATTTTTAAAAATTTTTTATTTTACATGTATTTTGGTTGGCATATATATGTGTACATATGTGTGGTATGTTATTTCATATAGCTAGGAATCTACTGTATAAGTTTAAAATGACCATTTGCAATAGACTCATAACTACAGAAGGTATAAAAAAAATCTAAAATGCTAGCAATTATCTCACTTCGACAAGCAAACACTCTAAATTTGGGAACCTTATTAGCTTTAATTAAACCACATCTAATTCCAGTGGTGCAGATTTGTTTCTGGACCCACAGATTTCACAAAAATCTTGAAAAACCAAGTACTCCATAAATAGGACCGGAGGAGACTTTCAGCAAATAAATAGCACAACGGTGCATAAGACACATAGGAAATTTTCTGATTCATCCTGGGATGGCTACTATACCTTCACTTTCTTCAAAACTTGATTCTTTTGGTGGTTTCAGAATATCATCAGGATGTGGGACACAGAATCCATGGAAAGGGCCCAGGTCAAAGCATTCGTGTAGCAGGGGCAAGTTCACGCTGGAGCACACGCTCATGAACCCGACAGCCTTGCCTTCCACCTGGAACACGGGAACACAGCCGCCTGTCAGACTTCAGGTGCTGATTGTCACAAGGGCATCATAGCCCGTGGCTCACTGGTAGCTCTGGGAACACTCTGAGTTACTTAAGGGCGGAAGGCCAAGTAGTTCTGGTGTCTGTTACCAGGCATGGAACACACAACACACTCAAAGGCTCATCCAATAAGTGACCACTTTGGATGTAAGAGTTGGGAAGTAACTTAGGGGAGTGGTCAGAATGTTCTTAAGGAGGCACTACTGGAATGCTGCAGGTGAGCTCTGAGTGACTCTTTACCACCCCCCGCCCTTGCCCACCTATTCCACTCCCTCAGCCAGTTAGGGGGTTGGTGTTTGTGTGTGTGTGTCTGTGTGTCTGTGTGTGTGTGTTTGTGTCTGTGTCTCTGTGTATGTGTGTCTCTGTGTGTATGTGTTTGTGTCTGTGTGTGTGTGTCTGTGTCTCTGTGTGTGTTTGTGTCTGTGTGTGTCTGTGTCTCTGTGTGTGTTTGTGTCTGTGTGTGTCTGTGTCTGTGTGTGTTTGTGTCTGTGTCTCTGTGTGTATCTGTCTGTATCTGTGTGTGTCTGTGTGTGTGTGTCTCTGTGTGTGTATGTGTCTCTGTGTGTGTATGTGTGTGTCTCTGTGTATGTGTGTTTGTATCTATGTGTGTTTGTGTCTCTGTGTGTGTGTGTCTCTGTGTGTGTGTGTCTCTGTGTGTGTTTGTATCTATGTGTGTTTGTGTCTGTGTGTGTGTGTTTGTGTCTGTGTGTATGTGTGTATCTATGTGTGTTTGTATCTGTGTGTGTGTGTGTGTGTGTGTGTTTGAAGAGGGTGGTGAGCTAGTTTGCTTGCTTTTCTTTTTATTCATCCAGAAGCCCTGACCTTGGGCACCTTTCTCCCCCTGCCCTTCCCACACATCACAGACAGCTCTCGGTAAAGGAGGTTGTCCCTGAACCCATCAGATGAACTCCAACTTAGAGAGCAGTCACAAATTCAGGGCTCCTTGACCGAGAAAAATTCTGCATTGTCTCTTGAATTCACTTATTGAGCACTTGATTGGTCTGAGGGGAGGAGAAATGAAGAAAACTTGTTTGGTGGAAAACAGCTCAAGGAAGTCTGGCCCGATCTACAAACAAAAACCACTCAGCACGCTGAGACCTCTGCACCAGGTGCTGAAGCTCATGAAATGCTCACTGTGATTTTAATCTATGATTTTTGACATTTTTTAAAAGATAGATTTACTTATTTATTTAATATATGAGACCTATGTATACATATATGACCTAAGTGCCAGAAGAGGGCATCAGATCCCATTATAGATGGTTGTGAGCCACCATGTGGTTGCTGGGAATTGAAATCAGGACCTCTGGCAGAGCAGCCAATGAGAGCTCTTAACCAATGAGCCATCTCTCCAGCCTGGAGTTTTGGCATTTTTGAGGAGGAACAGAAGCTCCCAGGAAGCTGAGTGAGTGACTGGTTGACACAGCCTTTCTATTCAGGAAGTGGGCTTACCAGTACTGTGCATCACTCATTCCCAAACAGTTAGCACTGCCACACAAATGGCAGATGCTTTGACATCCTGAAACAGGAAAGCAAGTGGCAAGGGTGTTTGGATGGTATGGGAAAAGACAGTCTTCCTCCAAGATACCCTTGTGTGCTTGAAAAACAAATGGGAGATGCTCTTGATTCTCAAGCAATCTTTTATAAATGGATTTTTCTTGCATATTCTTTCCCTTACCGGACCCCTCCCCAAATGATACTTGCTATAAAAGGCAGATTTACACAGCTGTTTTATAAAGCTGTTGACACTTTAATGAAAGTCCAAAATAAACATTTTAATTTTTTCCCCAAATAACAAGTGATTGTTTGCCTTGTTTGTACTCCTGAACAAAGGCTGTGGAGCTGCAGTTGTCTGGCTTCTCTATAATTTCAGGCCCAAGACTCAGCAGACGCTGATTAACCAATCCATCTACCATATGTGCAGAAAGAGACGGCCAGCCTCACTCCCGGCAGGGAAAATTGGCATCCATCTTGGTTCACATGGAGATGTCCTTGTAATCTACAGCCGTGCTGGCGCAGCGAAACTTGCATGGCCTGAAATACCTTTTGCTGGCTTCACGGCGAGCTGCATGTGCATGATAAGAATGTATTATTTATAAGACCGCTGTTAGTAATGAGCCATTACACTAATGGCTCATTGTGTTGGGGATTTGATTTCAAATGGCATGGATCACACATTCTGATGAAAATGAGAAAAACATGTTTTGCCATTAGGAACAAAGATTTAGCATCTTCCAATTCCACAACCTGTTATATTCCCCATCTCTCGGCGAGGGTTGTAACAACTTTACAAAAGCCCACAATCAGAGACGGCTGCCGAGCAAGGGCTGATGGCGGACATGTCTGCTCGGTTCTTTGGGTTTCTTTCAAATGACTGCCTTGAGATAGACTATTCTGTGTGTGGGACGGCATAGGCATGTTGCTGTGTGTGTCACTTTACAGTGTGCGGAGACACTGGCTGCTGTTATCTATCGTTCAGAAGACAGAGCTGTTTCTTGCTGTCCAGGTCCTCTCACACTGGCGGACAAAACTGGAGGATTTTCTCTTCTTGTCTGTCCTTTGAGTCTTCATGATGACACAGAGAAGGTTTAGGTCACTGGAAAACCATCTGGGAGCTTGCCTTGTCTTTGCAAATAGGTCTAACTCACTGATACGTAATCGCTTTAACACTTTATAGCTCCACCCCCAAAGCCCCACAGTCAGGCATCCCTTTTGGGTGACCATATTTCACAATGAGAGGTTTTGTCCTTGTTGTGACCGTTACTGGCTTTGAGCCCCTTCTCTTGGTGCCAAGTCCACGGCTAACCTGGCAGGCTCTCTCCCGCCTGCAGGTCAGTGGTGCTTTCTCGGACCACTGCTGCCCTTGTCTTGGATGATGCCAAAACAGACGCTCTGCCCATCTGTCTCTAGGAGCCGCCTTGGCCTCCAACTGCCCTTCCTTGAAATCTCAGCTTGAAGTAAACACCAGATGTCAAAGTACAGTTATGACAAGGATCCTGCAGCAAAGTCACAGCTCAAAACTCATCCAAAGTAGCAAACAGAACAAAGAAAGTCCCCATAGCCAACAATTCTTTAACAAGTCAGTGATCTTCCTCCTAGCTCAAGCCACGCTCTCAAGAATTCTACGTCAACAGCTACTACTGTCCTACACTGGGTTGAGAAGAGGTACACTTGATGCTCTTTGTCCTGTCTCATCTGGTTAGTAGTAGTGGCTGCCCCAATATATGGTGTATGTTGGCAAATGCTGATTCAATATTGGGAAGAAACACCCAGATGTGTAGTGTTTGCCAATAGTAAAATAGTGTCATTGTGGTAGTTTTAAGTTGCCAACCGACGTCATCAAATGGGAAGTAGGGAAGAAGTAATGTGGCGGCATGCTATTAAATACTATGTCCACTAGATAAGACCACAGAAAATCTCCAAGAGCTACATACCACTGAAAGAAATCCAATTACGGCTGTTAAATATTATTTACCATAATTCCTTAGATGGTAATTTTATACAAGTGGCCTTTTTTGTTTGTTGTTGGAGAGAGGGTTGCATGTAGTCTATAGACTGACTGGCCTTGTGGCCATGGGTGACCTTGAACTTTTGATCCTTTTTTTTTTTTTTTTTGGTTTTTTGAGACAGGGTTTCTCTGTATAGCCCTGGCTGTCCTGGCTATCCTGGAACTCACTCTGTAGACCAGGCTGGCCTCGAACTCAGAGATCCGCCTGCCTCTGCCTCCCAAGTGCTGGAATTAAAGGCGTGCGCCACCATGCTGGGTTTATGTGGCAGGAACTCTATCCACTGACCTACATTCCCAGCCTTTATAAGGATTTGATGATGGCTATGTTTAGCAAATAGCTTGCAAGTTCCTGAGGATTTCACAACTAACACTCTTAAGCTAAACCAACCTGGCTCCAACATACCTTAGCTTGGGGGCCCCTTAAAGAGACAAGTCCATAACGACAGGTGGGAGGTATGCTGAAGTAGAAATTTCTGGATTCTTTAACAACTCAATTTTGTCAATTGATGCTTTCTGCACACTGTCTTGTGAGAGGGCATATGATGTTTTGCTGAAAACAGACACCTGAGAGGGCATGTGATATTCAGAAAGAATATAAATGGAACCCCACAAACAGTGAGAGGGTTGGCTTGCATTGCTACACTGTGCAATGCTTCAGTGGGCTTTGCTGGTTTCCATTGGTCTTCACTTCATAGAGAGAAATATGCCAAAAACTTTCTTGTGGTACTCCAGCTGATTCTGGCCGCTTCCTCTGACTCCTGCCAATTCAGAGGAGTCTTGCCATTTCTGCTGGATTGTACCACCACTACTGATGTTTATGTTTGGTGTTTGCTATTGAACTGGACTGCTGATATCCTGAAAGCAAAGAGTAGAATTGCCCCAAGGAACTACTTCTAAACAGTTCCACAACACCCTTTTTCTATTAACTGGGAGGTTGAAGCCTTTAAAAACCCTACTGTCGGTTTTGAGAAAAAAAAAATTAAGCCTACAGTGTGCATGGAGGGTAGGACCAGTATTTAACTTGAACCCCCAAAAGGCTTCAGACACAAGATGTGGCTCTATTCACAGTGATCTCCACCCAGATTTCTGTACCCAGGTCCTAATTCTTCCCTTGCATTTGATTGAAATCTGTGATCTCCTCTCAATGGAACATAAAGCCCATGGTGCTTGAGGCAGTGCAGGCTTTGGAAGAAACTGGGCTACACTCCTTCGCCTCCTTAGGGACTCCAACTTCACAGGGTCAGCACTGCCATTTCCAACCTGTTGCTTTGCTTGCTTGACATTCACACATGGAAAGTTCAAGAAACACACCAAGAAAAAGAACAAGGCAGAGCTCACTACGGCTACAGAAGACCACTTCCTCAAGTGATCTGGGACGGCACTAACATCCTAAATAAAACCAGAGAACTAAAAGACTTCTACAAACCATGGCTGTATTGAACAGGACGCAGACTGGAAAGGAAGATGAAAAGTCCTGATTCAGGTGCTGTGTGATTTGTTCCCTGCAGGTTTCAGTGGTTGGATAAAAACCCTGTTTTTCAAAATGGTGCTGCTTAGGTCCGAATGCTTCCTGACCCTTCCTTTTGTCATTAGCCTAGAGCAGACTGAGAACATGTGAAACCAAGTCTTTGAAAGACCAGGAAAAATTTTAAATATATAAAATAAATTAAACTAAAATCTTCAATGTAATCTCTCAGATTCTAGTTTTTAGGGCTAGTGCCCATCTTCAGGGATACATACCCATGTGTGTCTCACTTCATCCCACCCTTCCCCAGAGTATTCCACTGCTGAGTTAGTGAAGAAAGCCAGCAACCAGGCCACACACCAGAATCATGTAGGGGGCTTTCAATACTTAATGATTCAGAGAGTGACAGCACACACCTATACTCTGAACTATTTGGTAAACTGAGGCAGGAGAATGGCTTATGCCCAAGAGTTGGAATCCAGCTTAGGCAATGATCCTATTTGGCTGTTTTGCTTGTGAGCTTAGCCTTTAATGGCTGCACCGGGTCTATTCCATGTAAGATATAACACACTTACTAAAGCAAAGAAACAAAAAACTGGGCCCCTCCCTCAAAAGATCAATGTGATTGGCCCAAGTTTATCTTGGACACCAGGATTTAAAAATTGATATAATTCATTTACTACAAGCTAACTTTTCACAAATGTACAAGCAACTCAGTGGCTTTTAGTATATCATAAAATCGTATAACCATTAATTAGGTAATGCTATAGATTTTATGCACACGGCTCCAAAGAAAAACCAAGAACACCCCTCCCCCCATATTCCCTAATTTCCTTCTTGCTACACAAGATTTGCCTAGTCTGAGCTTTTAGATATATGTTATTATACAATATGTGGTCTCTATGCCTGGCTTCATTCCAGAACGTTGTCCAATGTGTTGTGACATCCATCACTACTCCATTCCCTTCAATTTCCTAATAATATTCCACTATCGGTATATTATATCTGTTCAGCCAGTCATCAGTAGATACACAGTTGGGTGGTGTTCATCTGTGGGATGTTATAAATAATACCGCCATGGATATTTGTGGGAAGCCTGGGTGGAAATGTGTTCCCTTCTCAGCACTGGTCACTTGTTAGCTGAGGCACCTCCTTTTGGCTTGAACAGGTCCAGAAACTGAGTATTTGAGTTTCCACAAATAAAGTAACTAACTTGTTTCTGTAGCTTCTCCCTCCCATCTCCATGGACCCCACTTACCTGACACTCTTTACTTTATCACTCCCTGGCTACTCCAGCAAAATAGCCAACTTCAGATCAAAATGAAGAATTTTTCAATCTCTTTCCCACTCTTCCCAATTCTGAACACTAAAAGAAGGGACTCCTTGTACTCTACCATGGATCTGAACTCTACTCAGAGCCCCCACCATGCTGCTGTCTGTCTATGACAGTAATAACTGTTCTAATAGATAAATAAATCAATAAATTTTGTCACAAAGGACGACCCACCTCCATATGTCCTTAAGTTCCAAACCCAAACCTTCATTATTTATTATTATTGTTGGTGGTGGTGTTGGTGGTGGTGTTATTGCTACCACCATCCTACTAGGAGTAAAATTGTCTCACTGCAGTTTTTGTTGCTGTTGTGTTTTGTTTTCTTTTTGAAACAAAGTAACATACCTAGATTGGTTTTGCACTTGGGATCCTCCTGGCTCCGTCTCCTGGGTAACAAGGATTACAGATGTGCACCAATATGACTGGTCTCACTGTCCTTTTGAATTACATTTCCCAAATGCCTAATGAAACTGACATCTTCAGATTCGGAAGGACTTCTTCTCATGCACCTGCACCAACTGAAGGTTTCTGTATCTTTTTCGGGAGGGGTGTCAATCAAGTCCTTTGCCCACATCTAATTTAGAGTATTTGTCTCTTCATCGCTTTAAGAAGGATGACGGTGACATGAAGTTGGCAGAGTCTGAATGCCTCCCAGAAGAGTCTCACAGTCACCTCATCTGTGAAGCCTGATGTGGAAGCAAGCCTCAAGCTGCTCCTCTTATTACAGAGAATATTTGATTTCAAGTTTCAAGAAAAGTAATATTCTTTAAGATATCACACAAGTTTCATCAAATAAGAAGTGAGTGTATAAAAAATGAATCCCTAAAAATACCACCCAGAAGCAAAATTGCAAATTCCAATCTTTTAATGCTTTTCAATCCACTGGCACAGAAATCTCTTTTAAGATCAAATTCAAATATTCATTTGAAAATTTCAAAAAACATAATTATGATTCTAATAATGAACAGGATGGGTGGGGGATCCAGGGGCTCTATTGAATTCATGTTTGCTAATTATTCTTTTTAAAGAGGTTTTAGATTTTTTAATTTACTGTAGTAAATATTACATGTGTGTGTGAGGTGGGACACATTTGCCAAGCTGCACAGACAGAGCTCAAAGAGCAACTCTGTGGTGGAGCTGGCTCTCCTTCCATTTTCATGGCTTCCCAGGGTTAAACTCCGGTCACTGGACTTACAGGGCAAGTGCCATCTCAGCAGCTCATGTTTGTCATACTACATGTAAATGACATGCCCAAAGCTTCATTCAGGCTCTTCCCCATCACCTCTCCTCCTGGCATCCCAGCCCTCACTCTGGAAGTTGAGTTGTGCAGTTATAGTGGGTATAAGATCCACCCTGGATGTGTATGATAACCACTTCAGGACCAACAGAAGGTTCTCCAGTTCCTTAATATAAAATGCAAGTCCCTCATGCAGCAACATCACCCTGCAACTTAGAGGAAAGCAGGCCCCTGCCTCTCCCAACAGAACTCCTAGGTCAGCAATGTCTGTGTGGGGCCCTGCTCACCAAGGCTTCTGTCCTCAGACCAAAAAGGACTTCCCAGCAAGCTCAAGTGTGAGGACCATTGCTTCCAGACACCTTCCTCCTGCTGCCATGTGCGTATATGAAAAGACTCCACCCCTGTGGTCCCATTTTGTCACCAGACACTCCCTAAAACATCTGTCCTTGTTCATTCTCTGTTGCAGGGATGAAATACTAACTAAAAGCAACTTGTGGGAGGAGGAATAAGTGGCTGAGTTGGCTGATAGGTTACAGCCCATCATGGAGGGATGCTAAGCCAGGAAGTGAAGCAGAGACCATGGTGGAATGATGCTCACTGGATTGTCCTCTTTCTAACCTTGCCTTTTAGAGAACCCAGGACCATCTGAGATGGGCCCTCTCCCATCAATCACCAATCAAGAAAACACCCCAATAGACATGTCCACAGGCCAATCTGATGAAGACAGTTCCTCAATTAAGTTTCCTTCTTCCCAAATAATTCCAGTTTATGGCAAGTTGATTAAAAAAACACAAACCAAACCAGCATAGTCTCTATTGCACCAAAGTCTCAACTAAAGTCAATTTCTCCCTACCACCCAACAGACCCCATGAATAGCAGTTTCAACTCTTAAGAATACTGAAGCATTGGGCTGGAGAGATGGCTCAGCCATTAAAGGCTAGGCTCACAACTAAGAATAAATAAGAATAGTGAAGTGTATTCAGTGACACAAAGTAACAGGTGATTCTGCTGTGTTCAGGAAGGCCTGTTTGTGAAGATTCAACATCAAGTACCTACCTCTATGCATTTAATCTCAGCTATCAGAATCCCACCCAGCAAATCAGGGTGGGGCCTCCTCTAGAAGACAGGAAGCCAAGGTGTGCAGATGAGGGAGGTATGCCCATGTGAACTTCTCAAGAGTGAGTAGACAATGAAGAGGTGGTTATAAGACTCTCAAGTGTGCTTACACTAGCTATCTGGGGCCTCCGGTTGAGCTGAACACACTAAGGCTAGCTGGACTAATCATCTCTCTCCTCTGTCTTGAGGAATGCAGTCCTTGGGGTTTCCCAGTTCTACATCGAAAAAAAAATGTGAGTTCTTTCTTTTGGTCCCCAAAGACCAAAGTGAGAGTAGGCCTACAACACTCCCCTTCTTAGAAAAACTAGAAACTCCAAGTGTTATGTACATATTCTTAATTTTAGCATTTCTCACTAATTCAACTAAATTTAAACATATATAACATGGATCAAATCATGAATGAACACTGGACAAATACAAATTGAGAGACTCTCTACAAAAGAACTCTCCTGTGTTGGTGGAAGACATTCCTGTTTTGGGAAAAGTAATGGTTAGGGAGCTGTTTCCAATTTAAGGACTAAAGAGACAGGACACTGAATACAACAAATGGCCTGGGCTTTTACATACAAGACACTGCCAGGACTGTCAGTGAAACCTGACTGAGGTCTGCAGATGAGCCACTGGGATTGCTAGACTTTGACCATCATACTGTAGTTACCAGCTTTGTAGAGAAAACACACATTTGGCATGAGTGGAGCATTACACCTACAACTTACTTTCACATGATTCTAAATAAATATATAGACATGTCCATGGATGGAGATAGAGAGAGGATAAAAGGGAGATGAGCGACAGATAAATAGATGATAGATAGATAGATAGATAGATAGATGACGGATAGATGTTAGAGAAAGTAATCAAGAGAATGATAAAATAAGGAAAAAACTCTGATATCTAGGGAATTTATACCTATAAGTATTTGGTGAGTGTCAAGTTCCATCAAAACAACTTCAAAAAAGTAAAATAAAGTCACTTTCCAAATCAAACAAAGTCTTCCTGACAGCAGAAGACTAATGTCTAAACTCTGGTCTCTTGACATTGTGGGATGTCCAGAAATCTTCCATATTCCTCTCTGTGGGATCTTATCCTTTCCCCAATCTCTAGTCAATATTTCTAGAGACAAGTAAAGAATCCACGGTAGTCTGGTCACTTTGGATATCCTCACAAATGGTTAACTCTGGAAAGAATACAGAAGCTGGCCTGGCATCACCTAGAACGGTAAGCAGGAGGGCAGGATATCTAATCATACTGTGAACCCTGAGATTGTATACTAGAAAACCCATCTCTAGTTGTGGTGTGGCTCAGCCCTTGGCACACACCTTTAATTGGAGAGCTTTCTGTTTTTTTATAAACAAGATTAAATAAAGTCAACCATGGGTCAAGAGATGGAGCAAGCAACCAGTTGACAGGGAGTGAACATAGGAAAAAAAACAGAGAGAGTGAGAGGAAGTCAGGAGGACAGATAGAGAGATGCACAGGAAGTAGAAAGGAGGGACATTCAGTTGGAAGGGTTACTGGCTTTTTCCTTCCAGGATATCCATTGAAAATGAAGGTCAGCTGGGTGCTTTCTCTGCCTTTCTGAGCTAGGAGGCTTTCACCCTAGCATCTGGCTCCTGAGTCTTCATTTGGTAAAATCAAACAATCAGGATTTTTGTTTTAAAAACAAAAGCTGAGCACATCAGCTCCACGGGTGCTCAGCAAGCCAGGGCAGCATGGTTCATTCCTCTCATTTCTTTCACTATGTCCCCAGGAAGATCCGTCACCAACCTCACACACCACAGCATGATGGTCTTCATCTTGGGCCTCGATTAGTTCGGCCAAGAAGTATTCGCCATAAATTTCCTTCAGAGTGTTGTCGTAGTGCATAAATATTGGCATGAGATCATCATGGTCTTCTACCCTGTGTAACAGAAAGCCTTCAGTTTAGGGTTTGTTCCATCCACTGCATTCCTTCAACAGAGCACCTACTGTGTTCCGCCCCAATGGCTGATACTGTCATAAGCAAAAGTATAATATACTTCAATAATGTCAAATATCTCAAATAACACTATGTTCCTTGAGATGAAGTGTGACAGTGACCAAGAGGGGAAGAAGGAGGGTCATATGGGCAGAGGGGTCAGCATGGCTGGAGAATGGGAAGCAGGGCAGCATCTGCCAGGAACCAAAGGACAGTTGAGGACAGCAGTTGGCAAATGTGTTCTAAGGATCATTACTTCTATGACATTATCCCACAGGCCCTGTCCTTCTTTTTAATTTTTTAAACATTGTGTGTGTGTGTGTGTGTGTGTGTGTGTGTGTAAGGGGGGGAGGGAGGGAGAGAGAGAGAGGGGGAGAGGGAGAGGGAGAGGGAGAGAGAGAGAGAGACCACAGAACACATGTACAGGTTAGAAGACAGCTTGCAGGAATTGGTCTTTCCTTCATATGGGTTCCAGGGTTAGAACTCTAGTCACCAGGCTTGATAGTGCATGCCTTTGGCTGCTGAACCATCTCACGGGCCCTACTTGCCCTTCTTATGTGCTTCTATTCTGAGACAGCTTTATACTTCCTATGAGGGAGACTCGCTATGAAGGTAATGAAGGCCTGCTCACTATTCTGGAGACACACACCTTGACTTCCATTCTCGGGACATTTTACAATGAATTATCTTGACCCTACTTAAGGAAGCAGGGAGTAGGCTTACTATCACACAGTGATGTGCTCTTGGATTCCACCCTTTTCTTCTTTTCAGCATTCTTTTGAGAATATTTAGTGTTGTATTTTACCTGTCTATGATCCAATATCATGTTCCTGATACAGAAAAAACAATTCTAACTTCACATTAGTTCCCCCAGTGTATTCTTGTTGGGAACTGCACTAGTCCCAAGTTCAGGCAGGCAAAAAATGTTGGGGCCCAAGCTCGAGTCCCTGTTCCGGCACCAATAATGTCTCGGCCTGAGCAAAATGTTGAGGCCCGGGCTGCCCCGCCTTTGGCAGCTACTGTATCCCGGTCCAAGCTGCCGCTCTGGTCTGAGGGTCAAGAGAGAGAGTGAGGACGGTTTCGAGGAATGGAGACCAGACAGAGTGTGTTTCAATCCTGTTTATTCTTCAGTCTCTCTTCTTCTCTCCAAGTCCCAAGTCTTGAGTTCCTAGTGCCTAGTTCCTAGTCCCTAGTGCCTCCAAGTTCCAAGTTACTTCTTCCAAGTGCCCTGCTACCTGTCTTCTCTCTGTTGTGTCTGGTTCTGTTCTGTGTCTCCCTAATGTCTGATGTGTCTCTCTCCAGTATGTCTGCTGTGTCTGATTCTGATCTGTTCTGTCTCTGCCTTTTATATGTCTCACTTCTAAGCCACACCTTTTGGTCACACCTTTAATCATGCCCTTAGGTCTTGTCTCTAAATCTGATCTCTACACTTCTAAGTCATACTCTTAAGTCACACACCTTTAATCTCACACACCTTTAATCTCACTCATCTTTAATCTCAAGGTATCTAAACCAAGATTATCAGAGTGTGCTCAGCTGTTGTAGGCTATTGTAATCCAAGTCACATGTCAGGGTATATGGCTCAAGATGGCTGCAAAGCTGATAGCCGCTTTCTGCTAAAAGTCGGCCCCCAACATATTCTGACAGACCTTTATTTTCTCTACGCTTTTCATTTATTACTCTGTCATCTCCACCACCCCATTTTATCGTCTAGTGTGTTCTCTTTGTGGCTAATACTAGCTCCATCTACTGAGGGATCCAGATGTGTCTAAGGCCCAGGGCTTTACTCCATCTTCTCCGCTGCTGTGTTTCTCAAGGCAACAGCAGGAGGCAGGCAGGGCCCCTTCCTGTTCAGATGGAGGAAAGCAAGGCTACCAGTGATGATGAGAACACTTGCCTGAGACCACAGAGCTACAGCAGAGCCTGAGACGAGCTCCGACTGACAAAAGCCTGCCTTCCCCAGCTCTGAAGCTCACAGTGCCATTCAAAATGGCATTC
Organism: Arvicanthis niloticus; assembly: GCF_011762505.2. Classification (NCBI taxonomy): domain Eukaryota; kingdom Metazoa; phylum Chordata; class Mammalia; order Rodentia; family Muridae; genus Arvicanthis; species Arvicanthis niloticus. The sequence goes on along the minus strand of NC_047659.1, from coordinate 115,795,027 downwards.
TCTGTGGCACGCTTTTAGAAAACCAGTAGCAAAATGTAAAAACACTTGAGAGATGTGTGCTTGGCTCAGTGACCAATGTTCATTTTCCAACCAGACAGATCACAACTCCTCCCATCCTCAATATAACAAACTCCAGTTGGTCATAGCTGACCTTCCCAAATTTGGAGTCTGAAGGGTATCTTTACCCAGACTCCAGGATGAAATTGTTATCTCTAGAAACACAGGCTCAATTGCTGGAATACTTTAGTCAGGCATACATACATACATACATACATACATACATACACACATACACACATACACACATACACACATACACAAACACACACACATTCCAAGTATCTTGATGAAACTAATATATTTAAAAAAAAAAAAAACAAAGACAGTGTAAAACCTCACAAATGAACTGGAGATATGAATGGGTCACTTGCCTGGTATGCATAATCTCCACCACCACCTGGGCTACAAAGCAATACTCTGTCTCAAAACAAAACACCAGCTGAATGTGGTGGTGCACACCATTCATCTCAGCACTCAAGAGACAAAGGCAAGCTGAGCTCTGTGAGTTCAAGGTCAGCCTGGACTACATAGTGAGCTCCAGGTCAACCAGGAATACATAGGGAGACCCTGACTCATAAAAACAAACCAGACACCAACTTAGATCTCAAAGCCAAGAAGAGAGCTATACCAAATACCAAATAGTCAAAAATACCAAAAGAAAAGGCACACATAGTATCTAGAAGATGAACCCCGGTCAACATAACTTGCAGAGTCCCCATGAACAGCTGCCACTGAGGACGTAGCTCATCGTAAAACAAAACAAAACAATGAGCAAAGAACCTGTTCTAGGTGCTCTCCTTGCATGCTACAATTACATACTAAAGGTTCAGAAAGGCACTATGATTAAAAAAAAAAAAACAAAAACACTTAACTTTGCTTATGCACTTCTCCAAACTGGCCCACCATACCCGTGGTTCCCTAAACTTCCCTCCTCTTCCTGTGGATGAAGACAAAAGGCTGCACTGTTCATTATCCAGGGGACACCCATTGTTATCCTAGGTGTAGTTAACTGTCAACACTCTGAAAGGCTGGAAGGCAGTGGTTCCTATCTCGGCAGCCAGACTCTTCTTCCTTTTACTATCACCCGGGCTCTTACGTCATGGTCACTGGCAGTCTTATTCCCTCCCATCAGTGCATCAAGTGGGACTCCCAGGTGTGAGGCTCCAACAGGGAGCCAAAAGCAAACACCAACTGTGTGTTTAGAATAAGACTGCAGTTCAGATGCTGCCCTAGACTTTGCCCACGTATTTCTGGGTATATATTATCACTTTGAGAATTATCAGTGGTCATCTTGGCCAGGTATAGTGAAGCTCCACCATAAATCCACTGAAGGCTTGTTAGGTGCTCTTTTGAAAAGATGAGGGGGGGGAGGGAGAGAGAGACAGAGAGAGGCAGGGGGAGGGAGACAGAGAGACAGAGAGAGGCAGGAGAGGGAAAGAGAAAGACAGAGAGACAGAGAGAGGCGGGGGAGGGAGGGAGGGAAGGAGGGAGAGAGAGAGAGAGAAAGAGGGAGAGAGAGAGAGAGAGAGAGAGAGAGAGAGAGAGAGAGAGAACACTACAGCATAGTACCCAAAGCATGAACTAGAATGCCAGCCCACCTTGGCTGGACACTGAATCTGTCACCTGTGACTTTGTGCCAAAGATGCAGTATTCTATCTCTGAACTACAGCCACTGTCACATGAAGATACAGTTGAGTATGAATCATACTGTAATTACTATGCAGGTAGTCAGAACCAGTAAGAACCACTGGAGAATACCCATAATCAGCAGGCAGAGGAGGAGAGGTGTTTGTTTGTTGTTCCAGAAGGCTGATTCACCACCCTGACATCCCACTGGCAGGTATAACCAATGCTGCTCCAGCCATGATCTTACAGCTCTGCTTCGCTTATCTCTAGCATTCACTTAACAATGCTTGCAAGCTCCTCGCTGTTTCTGAGTGAGTGCGGGGCCCTTGCCTCCTCTATGTCAACCATCTCAACCATGTGTGAGCTGCTAGACACTCTGGTCTTAGAAAGGCTCCTTGCCCCTATGCTTCTTGCCTCTATGTGAATCCAGACTCCGCCCACTTGTCTATTCCAGCATCTTTCAAGGCTACCTCTACCATGCACCCTCCATCAACACTTCCTTCAAGCTCCTCTTCCAAAAAAAACCGAACACTGGAGTCATCACTGGAGATACAGTGTCTAGTTATAGTATTGATGTATTTTGAGCAAAATGTGGCATCTTAATAACCAAGGCACAAGTTTTGGGCACATAAAATTCTAGGACAGCTCTGAATGGTGTTGCAGCAGTGACAGGCAATAAGGTCCAGATCCTTACTTTATGTTGACCTTCCCAAGTGACTCCATTGACAGCTCTGAGGAGAAGTGATTACTAGTTCCAGGGGGTACCTTTGAAAATCTGAACCTACAGTACTACACTCCCCCCCCCCCCCATAACCCTTCTACTTCACCTTCTGCCACTCCCTACTGAGAAGCCTGCAAAGGTACTTCACTGCCAAGACTTAATTTTCTCATTTACAAAAGGAGTGGGGTAAGAATCCTGGGAGCATGCAATGAGGTGCCACAAAGCTGTGCTCCCTGCACCATGGCAGCTTCTCAGCAAGTGTTTGTTCTCTGTGTGAGGCCACAAACCCTCAGCAAAAAAGAATCTAGAACACTCTATTCACTTCCCTCTTAACCTGCAAAAAGAGGCTCCTCTCCACAAGAGGCTTTTTTTTTTCTGTAAAAAAAAAAAAAAAAAAATCCTTGATTATACTGTTCTGAAAAATAATACTCTAAAGTAAGAAAGTAGTCTCTAGTTCCATTTTAGAGCATTTTACCAAAAGTTAATGTTGTACCAATGCATATTAACATATGTTATTTTACATGACTGAAAAAAATAATATTCTAGCTGTTTTTAAGTGGTGTGGTGGTTTGAATAAGAATGGGCCCATAGATTCACATATTTGAATGCTGAGTCAAGTCACTAGGGAGTGGCACTACTTGAGAAGGATTAGGGGGTGTGGCCTTTTTGGAATAGATGTGTCACTGTGGGTTTGGAAGTTTGAAACTGGCATGGAAATTTCAAAAAGCTCACACCATGCTCAGTGTTGCAGTCTCTGCCTGTAGCTCTCAGCTACTCTCCAGAACCATGCCTGCCATGCCTGCCACCATGCTACATACCATGATGATAAAGGACTAAGCCTTTGAAATGAGAAGCAAGCCCCCAATTAACCACTTTCCTTTTTAAGAATCACCATGGTCATGGTGTCTCTTTACAGCAATAGAGCAATAATTAAAGCAAGGGGATTAAGACAGCAATCGTCTAAGAAAGTTATTGAATACAATGAATACAAAATATTACTCTAGCCAAGAGTATGAACCCAGAGTCCAAACTAAACCTTGAAATCAGTGCACTGTTCAACCTTCCTCAGAGAAGCTTCTTATAGTAGATGGCAATTAACATAGAAACACACAACTGGTCCACGTACAGAGGATAGCTGACAACAGAATGCTCAGCCCCAAATGGAATGTCTATATTGTATCTCTTCCCTTGAAGCTCAGGGATCTCTGTGGAAGTGGTGTCAAAAATAGTGTAAAAGCCAGAGGGGCTAGGTGACTTCAAGGGAGCAGCGTTTTCCAGACACAAGACAAATGTATGCATCAACTCACGCAGATTGTGAGGGCATGTGGAAGACCTGCACAAAGTTTGCCAGACCAAAATCCCAGCATGGGAGAGGGGAAGTGGGCACAAAGTCTCAGCCTAGCTGAGGAGCTTGCTACACTCAACTGCAGCTGGGAGGTGGGGTATATCAGTTTTCTTCAATGAGGAAGTCACCACACCCAGGTGTAGTCAGCCAACACAAACTAGACCAAATAGAGGGGGAGGGGACGGGAAGGGAGAGGGGAGAGGGGAGAGGGGAGAGGGGAGAGGGGAGAGGGGAGAGGGGAGAGGGGAGAGGGGAGAGGGGAGAGGGGAGAGGGGAGAGGGGAGAGGGGAGAGGGGAGAGGAGAGAGGGGAGAGGGGAGAGGGGAGAGGGGAGAGGGGAGAGGGGAGAGGGGAGAGGGGAGAGGGGAGAGGGGAGAGGGGAGAGGGGAGAGGGGAGAGGGGAGAGGGGAGAGGGGAGAGGGAGAAGGAGAATACAAGTACAAGTTGGGTGAGAGTTACAGGAGAGGAATGGATATGATCGAAATAGATTATGTGAAATTCTCAAAGAATAAATGAAAACATTGTTTTAAAGTTTGAGGTTGAATATGGTGGAGTATGACTTTAAGGCCAGCACAGGGTAGGATGTGGGGACAGCAGGCAGATTTCTATTAATTCAAAGCCACCCTGGTCTACATAGTGAGTTTCAGGACAGCCAATGCTACATAGTGAATTTCTGTCTCAAAAACAAAACAGAAGAAAATAGAAAAAAAATAGTTTGAGTTGGTGATGTTAACTGCATTGATGTACATAAATTTGATCATTACATAGTATATATTTATATATGTACTTAATTTGTGGCCCCCAATTTTCATGAGTGTGTATATGTATGTGTGTGTTTGTAAATGTTTCATACAGTGAAGAAGCACATATTCATAATCTTAAACTAAAAAAAAAAAAAAAACCAGTCAATATTAAAATCAGGAATAAAGATCTGGAGAGACAGCGAGCCCTAAGCCTAGCCATGAACCTCGCATTGCACACTAACAAAGCTGTCCAGAATCAGACCTTGATACCAACTCTCCTGGGAAAAGACGAGAAGCAAACATCCAAAGCTTGGCCTTCTGAACGCTGTCCCTTAAGCCCTTCTCCAAAACGGATAGAGAGGAACTTGCTCACCATGCTGAATGCGTTCCTTGGGGTGATCGATAATTTAAGATCTTGCATCACCCTTCGCGCTAATGATAATGGGTGACATCAGCCTCCAAGTCTCAAATGACAAAGGCCTGCCTCACAGAAAGAACACCTCGGTGAGGAGAGCCATCCATGCAGCAACATGTCTAAGTGCCCCGCAGGCTAAAGCTGTGGGCACTGCCTATCAGGGTCAGACGAGAGGACAGCCCCATCTCACTGTGAGCGAGGGTGGCATGCTTCCTGGGCGCATCCTGCGATTTGCAGGGTGTGCACCATCCCCATGGCGATGACTAACCTGGGGTTATTCACTCCACCAGCACAAAGAATAGAAACAGACGTCTCTGAAAAGTAGTGTTCCTTTATATGTTCATTCAGAATGCTGCTCACATGGGGAAGCTATGTGCTTGCCAGTGCTACCAACTATAAAACATTTTACTTTTAGGAGAACAAAAGGTCCAGCCCAGACAGTCTTGTTCTCCTCCTAGGCACTCAAGTGTCCATCAGACCCTAAAAACCATGCCAGACAAAAATGGAGCTGAATTCAAGCCTGAATTCAAGGCTAGCAAAGATTTCTCACTTGGGATATCTTTACATATCTTTTAAACTTAGGATATAGCAAAACTAAGAATGCCTTGTGCGGTGGCTCTAACCAGCTTTCTAGAAGACAAAGTTATTCATCCTTCACTATGTCACCTAGTCACGAGAATCATGGTGGCACCCTAGAGCCCAGGAACCCTTCCTAGCAACCTGGTCAAGACTCTTAGTGACAGTTTCCCAGATTGCTTCATGGCTGCAACATCCTGTCTTCTCTGTATAACCACCATTCTAGAGGGAAGGCACAGACTGGCTTCCCTTGAGCCAGAGAGATGTGTGAAACACATGCTGCTAGCAAGGCCACTGTGCAAAACCTAAGATGGGAAATATTACCCCAGCACAAAAGCAGCCTGCATGTCCAGAATTCGTCCCAGACCCCTTTGCTGTCCTCAAAGCATCTTCTTTATCTAAAGAGTCAGCATTCTCCAGTTAGTTAAAAATATACTACCTAAAAAGACGTTACTTTAAACGTCACAAATACATTTTATTGTAGTGTATTTGAAAAAATGATAAGAAAATCCAATTTAGTTCTAAAGAATACAGCTTGCTTTGTCAAATCATGCTTTTATCAAGAACACTGTCTCAACATAGAACAGGGCAACTTAAAAGTTGTTGCCAACTAGATGTTTCATTCACTTGTGGGGGTTGGGGGCAGGAGAACCTTTTTCTTTCCAAGATCTCTTGTGCCCTCTAGTGGTCTTCTTACAAAAATTAAATCCATCTTTTAACGGTCCATTCTAGAACTTTAAAACAGGTGTTTAGAGTCATTTAACTTCTGATCGTTGGAAAATGTGATTTTTTTTTAAAGTGAGAGGGATTTTAAAATCCAACCTTTCTGTGTGATTAGAAAGATTTCAAAGCATGTACCAGTTTATTAAGTCCGCACCATCCATGCCGCGGGGTTCCATGCGCCAATCTTGGCCATGGTAATTTACAGCTCCTAGAGGACTGTCCACCAAACCACAGGTCTGACGGGGTTTTTTGGTAACAAATTTCCCAGGGTAGGAGAAATCCCCCGGTTAAATGCTGTAATTGTTCTACATCTCCTTTTAAAATGTGTCTGGATCTTCTTAACTTAGAGCTCAGAATGTTACATTCCTAAGAGCTGCTTAGAAGTCAAATTGAAAAGAGCATGAGACTATCAGATGACTCATGAAATCAACATCTGGGGCTGGAGAGATGGCTCAGTGGGTAAGAGCAATGACTCTTTCTTCCAGAGGAGCCAGGTTCAATTCCCAGCACCCACGCCGTTGCTAATAACTGTAACTCCAGCTCCAGTGGGTCCAATGCCTTGTTGTACCAGGTATATACATGGTGCATGGACATACATTCAGAGAAACACCCGTGCACATAAATAAACAAAAACAAATGTAGGACTGTGTCTATTAAAAAAGTAACTGCCTCAAGAAATGAAGGGTAGGTTTTTAATTGTAGTTTGGATTTTTTTGGTGTGGTGTGGTGTGGTGTGGTGTGGTGTGGTTTGTGTAACAGCCCTGGCTTTCATAAAACTTGATTTGTGGGCCAAGCTGGCCTCAAGAAAGTTGTGTTTTAAAAAATAAAAGATTTTTTTTAAAGCCTTGTTTTAAATATTTTCTTTTTACTCTTTAAAGGTTAAAGTTTTACATTTTTTATTAATGCAAATTATACATGTGTGAGATGTGTATGATGATCTGATACAAGCATGCAGCTGTAACAATCAAATTTGAGTTCACTTTCATCTCCTCAAACATTTGTGGAGCTCCTGATTTCCTCTCTCCTAACGAAATTTTCATCTATTTGAGCCAACATGATTAACGAATACCAGGCAGGAAAATTCAAGCTACTTCACAACACTACAGACAGTATATAACCCTTCTCTCAGCCTAGTCTTCCCTAAACCCGCAAGGACTTGGAAAAGAAGCCCCACTATCACCACCACTCCAAGACCATGCCAGTCTTTCTAAGCCGAGAACATCTCATGTCCACCACTGAAGATTAATTAAGCACACTGTAGTTTTTAAAGGTGTGTCCAGGAGCAGCTTTGCTTTGTTTCCAACATAATGAAAGACAGGGAAGAGTAACTTCATTAATTAGTGTCTGAGTAGAAGGGCAGATCACAGCATCATTTTCCACGTGGCTAAATGAAAGAGACAGGAAAAGGGATTATGGTGTTAATTCATTTGGTTCTGAATATGTTGCTAGTTAAATAGCGGAGGGCTAATTACATCCCCAAACCCTTCCCTGGTTTAGTATCTTAGGAACTGTGTTCATCACCATTAATTATCAGTGCAAGTGGTTACTGATGAGACAGATGTCAATGGGAGAAAATAAGAGTAATGTGGCAGCCTGAGAGGCATGCAGCCACGCCTATTCCACCATGTGGCCACGCCTATTCCACTATGCAGTGCAATGTCTGTGTTTCTACCGCTCTTAGGGAGGTAGAGTCTACACAAAGTTTCAAGATTTTAGACCCACAAGTCCTAAAACTCCAATCTGTTCATTTTGGATAGGGGGCTTTTAAAATGTTACACTTTTCTACCTTCTCCAGGCAAAAGTATTGTCTCTAGGTGTCACAGTCTCCACCTGAACTCACTACTGTACCCTCATCTAAAAGTTTATGCCCTCTCCTCATCTCTTTACATTGGAACAATGTCCCTCTTGGGATTTGTTCCTTTCAGATTTTCTGTGGTGTAAGCAAACAGAACAGTTAGCCATCAAAGGCTGAGGATCAGGACGAGTTATCTGAAAGTTTATTTCTAGCTTTGTGGAGCCTGCCCACTGGAAGGCCATGGCCCACTCTATGAAATCTTAAGAGAGGAAAAAAGAAAAAGAAAAAAGAAAAGAAAAGGCGGGGATAAGAAGCCAAGAGAGAAACTGAGAGTGAATAGGAACTACGGATTGCTGTAAATGGGGGTTAGTGTTGTCAACTCGAGAGGATCTACCGTCACTAAGAGGCAAGTCTCTGGGCACACCTGTAAGGGACTATCCAGGTTAGGTCAGTCTCTGGACACAGCTGGGGAAGGGTATCTTGATGATATTTATGGAGGTGGGAAGCCCTGCACACTGTTGGCGGCACCATTCCCTGACTGGGATCCTGGAGTGTATAAACCTAGAAAGGGAGCTGGGCAGGAACAGAGGTTGGTGCTGAAGATACAGTGTGACAGCTTCAAGCCCCTCCTGCCTTTCTTTGCCATGACTGGCTGGAGTCTGGAACTGTGAGTTAGAAGAAACTTTTTCCCTGAATTTGCTTTGTCAGGGTATTTTATCACAGCGATTGAAAAGTTGTAAAATAGTAAGTAAATGCTTCCTAGGAGCCAGGTGCTGGGCTGAGGACAGCTTTTGTCTTTTCTCCTCTGAACAGCAGGCAGTAGGTTTACAAAGAAATTACCTTGCTAAAAAGTGTAAGAAATGGATCGTTTTGATGGGCTGCTTCTATGCATGGCACTTGGAGCACTGCATTTGTAAACAACTGTTTTAATACAAAAAAATGTCTTGGAGAATATAAGTAAGTCTTACTATTTCTCTGGAAAATGATAATTTATAAAATCCAAATGGTTATACTAACTATATGTTTTTTTAAAAAACCCAACAGAAAACAAACCCAAACAAGAACTTTGGAGGGCCAGTAAGAAGGCACAGTGGGCAACAGTGCTTGCCGACAACCTGAGTTCAATCCCTGGCACCCAGACGGTGGAAGGAGAGAACTGACTTCCACAGGTGTCCTCCGACCTCCACACGTGTGCTCTGTAGAATGTGAATTCAGGCACATACACATACACACAAATAGATGAAATAAAACAGTTTTTAAAAAGAGAATACTTTTGGAAATGTACCTCCTTCGTCTGTAGCTTAGTTCGTGCCCCCTACATTCAACCTAGTCTCCCCCTAAAGAACTGTCCATATACTCAGTCGTCCGTCAGGACAATCTCTAAACTGGAAATGCCTTTAAATTTAAGTGTTTTGCTCATTTTAAAATGGAACCTGTAAAATGACACTCATGCACATTAAGCACAACTTAAGACAACAAAATATGGGTTGAGATGGCTCAGCGGTTAAGAGCACTGACTGCTCTTCCAGAGGTCCTGGGTTCAATTCCCAACAACCACATGGTGGCTCACAAACATCTGTAATGGGATCCGATGACCTCTTCTGGTGTGTCTGAAGACAGCTACAGTGTACATAAAATAATTAAATAAACCCTAAAAAAAAAACTACCATTTTGCTCTAGCAAATTAAAAACTTTTGAATAACTGAAAAATATCGAGAGCCTGGAGATATAGTTCATCAACCAAGTGCAAAACCTCAAGTTTGACCTCTAGCTCTGAAAAAAAAAAGGTAAAAAGAATCTTATCTAATAATCTATAGAATCACTGGGTCTAAAGAAGCAGTTGCTGGTTATCATATACGCTGACATATTTTAGCTGAACAATTTGAGAACTACTTTTAAGTCTTAGTACTTCTCATCCAAAGGCATTCCTCTTTTAGGTATCTATTTTATTGAAAATAAAATACCATGGTTAATATTTTCCCATGGTACCTGTGTTATAGAAAAACAACTAAACTTCTGTGTTAGTGTGCCCTTTTGTAACAAATGCCTGAGAAGAACAGCTTAAGATGGGGAAATGTTTATTCTGGCTCACGGATGTGAGACTTGGTGGGGAGGCTGTGAGGAGCTGTTCAGAACATGAACGGCAGGAAACAGAGATGATGCCTGGGCTCACTGTCTGGCTTCCCACTCCGATTCCACTCAAGCCTCTGACTGGAGGATGGTGCTGCCCACATTCAGGATGTCTTCACCTTAGTACATCCTCTCTGGAAACTCCCTCACAAACACAGCCTCCCAGGCACTTAACTGGATCAAGGTGACAATCAAAACCACCACCGTCCCTGTAAGTAACTAACAGAAAGGAATTACAGCCACACAATGGGCAGGCAGCCATCAGAATGAACAAGATGCTTTTTTAATGGCTTTATTATCTTAAGTTATCTGTGACAATGGGGTTGGGTGTGATGTTTTTCATACCTGTACATGATGTATTTTTATTTATTTGCCCGTTAATACCTTCTCTTATCCTCCTCCTGCTGTCTTCCTCTCCCCCAATAAACCCACTTTCTATCTCTTATTATTTTTAATTGATGACCCAATGACTTTCACTGGGGTTGTTTCCTGGAGCATGAATGAGAGGTCAGTCACAGAAGCATGGGCAACTTCCTAGTGGCTACACCGGAAGAAAATGCAGTTCCCTCCCTCAGTAACCATTTGCAATAAAGCTCAGTGATTGGGCAGTATGAGAAGTAGGCAAAATGAGGACTTGGGAGGAGAGAAGGAGAGGAAGGGGAGGAGAAAGGAGACTAGCAACTATGAAGGAGGACGGATGGTTCAAAAACAGTCCTGGGTAACAATTTATGTCTAAAGGTTAGATATTGGGTAACAGTTCTAATTGTGTGGGCATCTTGTTAATTGAGCATTTCCAAATATATAAATCCTTTAGATAATCATTAAACATTAAGAGTCTCATTTCTACTGGGTACCGCAGGCATAGTGGGAATGGTCTGGGCTCAGCCAAGCATCTGGTGGATTAGCAGAGCCATCCGCTACGCTGGAGACTTCTGGGTGCCAGGGCCAGCACTTCTAGTTAGCCCCTGTCAGAACAGGGGAGCAGCGAGAACATGGAGGCTGCCCAAGAACAAGCTGTTTTCTAAATATCTCCCATTACATGTTGTTATTGTTTGTGGAGGAAGTATTTTCATTGAATCCTTGGATACAGGACAGATATGGGGGGCAGGGGAGGTCAACAGTACTTGCATATGTACCTAGCTATAAATAATTCTAATCCCTAAATCTGAGAGTATTATTAACTAAGAGAACCTAACTTTCAAATAGATAGTAAAAATGGCAGGGAAAAACTGAGAGCTTTTAAAATAAAATTAAAATAAAGCTATAATCACTATTAGATTTCCTAAAATATACAATTTTCATTTATGGGAATTTCTCATTTTAAAAAAAACAAAACTGTCAATTTGCGAATGTTATCAATAAAAACGTCTTTAAAGAAGGTGACTTCCCGAACAGCTAAAGGTATCCCTCCCCAGGGGGCTGCCCTTTCTGCCACACACGGAAGAGCAAGCCATACCCACCTATCTGCCTGGTGACGGCCATTCCAGGGACTTCCTGCCTCCACACCTTTGCCTACTCTGCCTCTTTGGTTGAACTGTGATTCATCCCCCACAAGGTCAAACTCGAGGGGTCATTTTGTTTGCAGAGTCTTTCTTTCTTTTATTTTTTTTTCAAGGAGGTATGGTAGGATGTATGAAGGTGCATGATCTTCAGAATACAGTTTGATGAGCATGGACAACTGCACATCCCCCCCACACACCTGTACATTCTCATAGCCACCTGCCCCCTGCATGATTCCCTCTTGCCCCTCCCAAGTCTCACTTTCTGTTGGACCATAGGTACCACCAACCTGACTCCTACAGACTAGCTTTACACATCTTGTACATCATAAGACTGAGGTAATGAGCATATATATATATATATTTTCTCTATCTCCCTTCCTTTGTTCAGCAAGAATCTTCTTAGACTGACTCATGCCATCACTACAAGGGCAGCTTGCTCATTCTGTTCAGTGGGGTAGCATCCATTGCAAGGACGTACCACAGTGTGTACAAGTAAGCACTCAGAGGGCTAGTCTTAGCTGAGGAGGGCATATGAGGCTGTGTTTACTGCTCTGTGTCCTTCCCTCTTATAAACTAAATATTCTTATAGTTCATTGCAGACAGGCCCCTCTCCTCCACTTTAATCTCAGCCCCTTTGTGGCACTGGCATTAACTTCAGGAAACTGCACAAGGTAGGCAAGCCTCCGGTGCCTGCAATAAATAATATTCAGTGCTTCTTGGATTGATGTATGTAATTGGAGGTACACTAAGTACAAGACTTACGGTAAGTCACAGACCTTTGCAACAATCCTGTGCCATGGAAAATACACTACACTGATAACAGATAAACACGTGGCCTCCCACAGCATCAATTCTTTTTTTTTTTTTTTTGCAAATTAGCTTCCTGACAAGTGGCAGAATCTAGATCCGAATCTAGATCTCGACTGGCATCATCACACGCTCTTAAAAATGATGATGTAATACTACATGCTCTTGCTTTTTTTTAAAAAAAAAATGGTCAATTTTGATACTTTTCTAAAAATATTTGTCAAATATGGATTTGAAGAGGATGCAATTAAGTCTCCACAGAGAAGTGTGTAGGAACTTCCTAATGCACTCTTAGTTCAAAGCAGGCTATCGTGTCCTCATAAGTGTAAGCTGGAACTCTATTGCAGGCATAAAGGATCCTCACTTGGGGTCTCAGGGTGCTTCAGTAAGGTGTCCTCTTAGGCTGTCTTGTTGGGAGCACAAATCTCCCACACATTTACAGGAAAACCAAGTATGTTAAGCATCTAGGATTGTCCTTTCAGAGCGAAGAGCATATAACCTGTTTCTCCAGAGATTGGAGGTGATGAACAGCCTGGTGATCTGTCTTATCTGTTGGGCCAGGCCATATCAAGCTTCTATAACCAGGACCAGAGGTGGCTCGTAATCTAAATGACCCTTACAGACAGAGACTCCTCCAAGCTTCCCACAACCAGGATCAGAGATATCTAATCGTCTAAAAGACCCTTATATTACTTATATAGCCAGGGGCTCCCCCAAGTTCCCTCAACCAGGACTAGAGGTGGCTAATAGGCCAAATAACATCTATCTTGTATGTATGACTGAGACCAGCCCAGAATCTTTCTTAGGCTCTTAAGCTAATACAGGTAGCCTTTCTCCAGAACCCATCTTGTTGGAAGCATTGACATGTACCCTGAATTGAGCTTTGATATATTCACCCTCTTTATGCCCCAGGGATTGTATTACACTGGGAAACTTTTTTCCAAACTGTACTGTGTTTAAATATATTGGCAATAAACCACCTGGCCTCAGATTCCCTGAAGTTTGATCCAGGTTGACCGAAGTCATTCTCATCTCTTTGAGGTCCATTGCCCTACTTGCCTGCACCTGCAGGGACCCTCTTTCTCTGGCTGTCTGCAATGGCTCACACACACAGCTGTGTGGTCTGACTAGCATACCAATATGAGGCCTCTCCATTACCGCTATCTCAGGGTGGAAAGCCTCCTGATCCACAGCTGACTTCCTTCAGAGCGAGCATCCAAAGAGAACCAGGCAGAAGCTTCCAAGATGTAACACACTCTCCCACCAAGCTGTGCTGGTGAGAGCAGTGCTCACAGCTTCCCCAAGTCACACAGAGGACACACACAGCCACCAACTGATGGGAGGACTGGCAAAGTCACACTGTAATGGGGGAAGCAGGATGAAAGGCGGAACAGGGCTATCTTGGAAAACGTACTTTGCCATAGCTATACCCTTAAACTGCTACACTTGGGGAATGTCATGGGACACTGATGGTAAAGACTCCAACTGGAAAACTCTTGGAGGCAATAGCATCCTTATTCATTAAGAGTCAGAACACAGGTGGGTTCTACTAGGAAAATTAAGTTGGCAGACTCATCTTCAAATTTGTTTTATTTGATAGTTTTCTAACTCACGGCAGGATTAAGGACTGCACTGGAGAACCCTCTAGCAGTAAATGCATAATTCTGCAGCCACACAGAACCAAATGAAAATCACCAGATAATTATGCCACCAAAGGGGGCTCTAGGAATCCTCACAATGAATGTTATGAGTAGCATAAAAATTGAATCTACCTGACTGAGGATCCCTTAAAAAGTCTCTTATAGTCGGGCAGTGGTGGCACACGCCTTTAATCCCAGCACTTGGGAGGCAGAGGCAGGCGGATTTCTGAGTTCGAGGCCAGCCTGGTCTACAGAGTGAGTCCAGGACAGCCAGGGCTACACAGAGAAACCCTGTCTCGAAACACCCCCCCCCCAAAAAATAATAATAATAATAATAATCTCATAAAAATGGCTGTCCCGAGAGGTTTACATCACACAGGCACCATGCCAACCGTACCTGGCTTTTCGAATATGCAGCTGAGGGTAGTGGTCGTGCCTATGACATATGTGCACTGCAAAGTCTTCGTTATAGTTCAGACATGGAATGTTCCCCACTTGGTCAAACACAGTTATCAGAGTTGAGCCTAGATCACAGAAAGAAAGAAACGTATCCTTGTTTAATCAAGGAATGACTTTAGGACTTCAGAACATAACGTGGTCCTCATTCCACATGGAGCCTTACTGGCCATAATCAAGTACACACAAGAGATGCTTCAGGTCTGGCAGCCATTCTTCTCTGCCATCCGCAAGCGTGCCACTTTAAGCTTGAGTTCCCTGTCAGCACTGGGGACACTGGACTGTTGAGGACCTTACCTAGGCTCACATATGTTGGCACTATGAGGAATATGAAGTACAGTTCTGGTACTGCCTTGAACACAGTCCTGGAGAGGAAAGACAGGGTGGGACAGTGTTACTCACAAAGCAGTCACACTCCCTGCCCCTGAGGAAATGAGGTGTCTGCAGTCACATGGGCTCAGTTGCTCCCTGTCTGCCAAGGCCAGAGCATCTCATGGGCTACTATCTTCTCCCTCTACTTTTCCTTCAATTCCAAAGAGCTGCTCTCCTGTCAGTCTGGTGGAGGCCGAGGGAATAAAAGGGCATGATGTCCGAGCGGCACACCAGATTTCTGCTGACATTAACCTTTGACCTGGCATCTGGATGGTCTGGTGTGACATTACATAGTGACTTGAAAGCTGAGCCCTCCCACCCCCCAACCCGGAGGTCTGTACAGGCTGTCAGAGATGCATCGCCATGACGTGATGGCTCCGCTCATCATCTTTCCATACACCCTATTATTCAGAATGCTACTGCAGGCTGTCGTGTCCATGCGAATTTCTAAAGAGAAGAGTGAGGAAATCTTATTTTGAAAACATGTAAGTTGGTGAGGCTTGACTCCTTCCTAGCCACCCCAATCCATTTCTTTAAGTTACTGTACTACCTGTTGGCAGTCAGAGGGTAGCAGTTTAAAATAAGGGCTTGTTAGACAGCAAATTCGAAGAATTCAATTATTTTCTTTACTGCTGCTATTAAAGTAAGAGGATTAACATTATGATAAACTATAAGCAAATTAAATGCTTTATGTCATTTGAAAAATATTTCGTAGGGCATCTTTCATGATGACCATCTATAAGGTGCCCTCCACTCACCGGATGATCTCTTTGAGGCAGCCAGTGGCATACTCGTCCACAGCCACAAAGAAGTGCATAAACAGCGTATTCAGAGGCTACGGGGATAAAAAAGACGGGAGTGAAAGTCTGGACCTAGACATAGTAGGACAAAGACAAAATGACAAGACACCCAGATAGCAGTCCGAGCCCCCTGGACACTTCACTCACTGCCTTCTGTCTGACTAGCACAGAATTATTTAAGGAAATGAGGACTATGAGTCAAGAGTACCCGGCCCTTGCTCCTGCCCTTATGGATGAATGGTGGGTAGGAAAGAGCCTGCAGGGGAGTGAAATCGATTATGGACTCCATAGTCTTGCCTTTGGGGGTGTCTATGCCAAGTGAAAAACAATCACCCTTTCCCTGGGGCTCCTGAGCCAGCAGCTGCTGCTCTATTCATGAGACACGGGGGAGAGACTCTCTGATGAAATTGAAGGATGGAAGGCAGATGCCACATTAGGAATCCAAAGGCTTTGTTGTTGTTGTTGTTGTTGTTGTTGTTGTTGTTCAACATTCCCAGAGCCCAAATCAAATTATTACTCCTGGGATCCTGAAAACCTGGGAGTTAAAAACTCAGAGAATGAAGTCTCTCACTTGGCTTTCAGCAGCCAAGCTTTAAGAGAGCCCCATCCTTTTAACCTTTGGAGATTAACTGACCTAAACAATACCAGTACTCCCATATAGCCACCTCTGGGTCCCTGTGTTCATGAACATTCTAGAAATAACGCAGATGGAGCCGACTGCTGAGAGTAGTGCTGGTTTGCACTGGGAAAGTGGGAACTCTGTGTTTTTCGATTTCTTAGTAACGCTGCACTTCCCTCGTGTTAGTTTTGGATATTTGTTCCTAGCCTTCTGCAGATACCAAAATCAGTGGCTGCTTGACTCTGGTCCCTCTTTCAAATAGCATAGTATCTGTGTACAACTAGCTTATGTCTCTGTTTAAGTGTGGCTCGAAGGGATGTTCTACTGTGTGGTTTGGAAATAACAAGGAGAAGCTCTGCATGTGTTCAATTCATGTACAATTAAACAACAACAACACTTTCTATCAGTAGTCAGTTGAATCCATGAGTATGCAACCTGAAGATGAAAAGAGCTGACTGTGGTTTTCTAGGTAGCCTTGGGTTACCAACTACATAGCTATATGCTGTCTCAACTTCTGTTAGACAGCGTGACTCAGAAGCACTCAGCAGGAATTGGCAAGAGAAGAATTGTGAGTTTGACCTATAACCTTGAAAATTCCCCAAGAGCACACAGCACAAACTCCAAATCCAGACAACAACGTACAATAGGGTTCTGAGCACTTTGTACGTATTAATCCTTTAACCCCATAACCTTTCTGAGCAGCTGCTTAGCATGGAACAGGGCTGGCCTTGGAGTATATGGCTTACTGCTTGCTTGATTTATGTAGAAAATTTAGGATTTGCTCTCTAAATGTCTTTAAGACAAAAAACATTACTTTGGTTGCAAATGCTAATGGGATAGACAATACGCTGAGGATTTAATTAAGACTTAATCAGTGCTGCTCAGCAGAAAAGTAATGTTACAGATGCAAAGCAAAATGTAACTCCACATTTTCTGGCAAATACATTGAAAAAGAATAGAGTTGGGCTAGAGAGATGAGTCCATGGATAAAAGTGCTTGCTCAGCAAGTGTGAAGATCTGAGTTCAAATCCCCAAAACGCACCGAGAAATGACGGACATGTAATCCACCTGTCTAGAATCCTGGCATTCCTACATGAACATGGGAGGGGGAAAAAGGCAAATGCCTGGGAGCTTGAAGCCCAGCTGCCTTGGGCAGCAGAAAAATGACAAATTGAGGCCCTGGCACAAATACAGTAGAGGCAAGGACTGATGCCTAAGGCTGCCCTGACCTCCACAGACATGCCACGCTATAGATTCAGCAACATTTATACATATGAATGTGCGTGTACATAAACATCCTAGTCATAAGCACACATATACCCAAGAATAAGCATGAATAAGCATGTTAGTTTTAAATGTTTCATTTAATATGTTCATTATATAATTAACACATAATATGTATATTATTGTATTTGATTATTTATTTGCTTTGAGACAAGGTCTTGTGACAGAGACCTGGTTGGCCACTTACTACATAATACTAACTTGAGCTCACAGCAATCCTCCTGATTCAGCCTTTCAATTATTGTGATTTCAGGCATGTGCGACCATACCTGGATTATTAATATAAAAAAAAATCACTAATGGCATACTGCACACATTCTTCTACTGGGTACTTCAAATCTAGTGTATGTTTTATACTTATCACACATCTCAGTTCAGACTAGCTAACTTCATATCCATAATGGCCTCCTGAAATCAAAGGTGCCACACTCTACCAGGACATTTTAAACATTACAGAAAATTACTAAGTCTGGGCTCTGTTGTCATTTCTAGGTCAACTGCCTAGGTGATAGGGGCCTTCCTAGGACCCTCACACAAGAACATGGAACCATCAGTGGGATGTACATATCTGACAAATTCCTTGCTTGTAGCTCTTGTTAATTTAAAAGCATGAGGTAGGCCGTGGGGGCAGCTGGCTGATGGGGCCACCATGTACCTGTCCTGTCACTCTCGCCTCCTGGCTCCAACATCCTATCACTTTGTTTTTAAATGTTGTGATGCTTTCTGCATCAGTTGGGTTTCTCGACCCAAAAACTGAATGACACTGGTCTGAAACCAGGCCCTCCCTTCCACAGTCGGATTGTTCTAACCAATGTGCTTTCTTACTGTGCATGGGATTTCTCTGTCAAGTTCCCTGAACACTGAGATCCAGTCGTCCTGCTTGGCGACATTCCAGTTGGGATAGTCCAGGAAGATGGAGTGGGCCATGATCTCCTCCTTGTCATTGCAGACAGTAACAGCGAGGTTTGCCTTTTCTCTGTGAAAATGCACACATGAAAAGAGACAACCAAAAGTGAGGTGAAGGCAGGCCCCAGGCTACTGGAGCTTGGGACCTGTTTCTCATTACAGCTGGAGGGGAAGAACAATGTTGCTGAAAATTTGGGTGTGCTTGTTCAGGGTATATGAAGTCATCAGGTTGTTATTTAAAACTATATTTCACCAGAAGCACTGTGTTTATCATAGTAAATATCTGAAAGCCTTCCTTGGCACACTGGGCAGAACACTTTCTCCTAACACAATTACAGTGGCCGACTGTCCTTTGCTGAGACTGAGGCGATACTCAGGATATGAGACGTCATGTCAAAAGCCAGCAAAGTCCTGGGCAAACTAGGATGGGCTGGTCTCCTGCGCACAGTGGCAAAGTTGTGTTTACTTTCAGCTTTATTGGCATTCTCATGCGTTTTTTTCTAAGCCCAGAGCCCATGTCCCAAGTTGAAGTCACAGAGCGCCTAAGCATCTGTAGCCATCAGTTCACTTTCTACTGCTGTGATAAACACCAGGACTAAAAGCAACTCAGGGAGCCGGGCAGTGGTGGCGCACGCCTTTAATCCCAGCACTTGGGAGGCAGAGGCAGGCAGATTTCTGAGTTCGAGGCCAGCCTGGTCTACAGAGTGAGTTCCAGGACAGCCAGGACTACACAGAGAAACCCTGTCTCGAAAAACCAAAAAAAAAAAAAAAAAAAAAAGCAACTCAGGGAGAGAGAAGGGTTTATTTCATCTTACAATTCCAGGTCACAAACCATCACCAAGGAAAGTCAGGGCAGGAGCTCAAGGCAGGAACTTATAGGAGAAACCACAGAGGAATGCTGTTTACTGGCGTGCTCCTTGGCACACACCTATGCCTCAGGATTGAACTTTTGAACCCAGGGTTTCACCAATGCTAGCTAAGTACCGTCACGCTATACCTCTAGCTCCTCCGCTAACTTCCTTTTGTTTAAAGTTTCTTTTTAAGTTTATTTATATAGTTTATTTATTTATTTTTTTAATAATGTGTATGCATGTAGAAACCCAGAGGTGTTGGATACCCTGGAGATGGCTGGGAACTGAACCTGGGTCTTCTGGAAGAGCAAGTGCTTTTAAGTGATCAACAATCTCTCCAGCCCCAACCTACCTTTCTCATCCCAGGCACCACTCAGTGTGGTGTGCCCTTCTCTATCAATCAGAACTCAAGAAAATGTTCACAGACACTCCCTCGGGGCCAAGATGATGGAGGCAGTTCCTGAACTGAAGGCCCTTCCCAGATGTGTCACCCTGACAACCAAGTCCTGTCATCATGCAGCGTCAGCTGATAGAGATTCAGAAACAGAGACCCA
The DNA here is from genome assembly GCF_011762505.2 of Arvicanthis niloticus. Lineage (NCBI taxonomy): Eukaryota > Metazoa > Chordata > Mammalia > Rodentia > Muridae > Arvicanthis > Arvicanthis niloticus. The sequence continues at coordinate 115,775,103 of NC_047659.1, read as the reverse complement.
GAGGGGTCTCGGGTACGCTAAGGTTTCTTGGCACCTTCATCAGTCCTGGTGTGAGATGTGGCACCTTCCAGCATGAACCATGGTAGACTGTCCCAAGGAATTGACTCAACATTCTACCTACCTGCTAGCCCTGTGGCATACCAAGGCAGCAAACACTATGACTCAGTCTACAGCTTATTACAGGAAGAGCATCTGTATATAAACTGACAGACAGTTATCACTTGCTTAGCTGAATGAAATTAAGTATCTTCTTAATGACTACTTCAAAGTCAGATGTCAGGAGTTACTGTGCTTTATGACCACCCCTCAGTCCATTTCCAGAGGATCCAGTGCCCTCCTCTGACATCCAAGGGACCAGGCATGCATTTGGTACACACACAGACACACAGGGAAAACATACACACGTAAAATAAATAAATCTTAAAAGAAGAAAATAGCCAGGCAGTGGTGGCACACGCCTTTAATCCCAGAACTGGGGAGGCAGAGGCAGGCGGAACCAGGGCTACACAGAGAAACCCTGTCTCAAAAAAGAAGAAAGAAGAAAGAAGAAGGAAGAAGGAAGGAGAAGAAGGAGGAAGAAGGAGGAAGAAGGAGGAAGAAGGAGGAAGAAGGAGGAAGAAGGAGGAAGGAGGAAGAAGAAGGAAGGAGGAGGAAGGAGGAGGAAGGAGGAGGAAGGAGGAGGAAGGAGGAGGAAGGAGGAGGAAGGAGGAGGAAGGAGGAAGAAGGAGGAAGAAGGAGGAAGAAGGAAGAAGAAGGAGGAAGAAGGAAGAAGAAGGAAGAAGAAGGAAGAAGAAGGAAGAAGAAGGAAGAAGGAAGAAGAAGGAAGAAGAAGGAAGAAGAAGGAAGAAGAAGGAAGAAGAAGGAAGAAGAAGGAAGAAGAAGGAAGAAGAAGGAAGAAGAAGGAAGAAGAAGGAAGAAGAAGGAAGAAGAAGGAAGAAGAAGGAAGAAGAAGGAAGAAGAAAGAAGAAGAAGAAGAAGAAGAAGAAAAACACAAGTATGAAGTCCATACTGTGTGTAGCACTATTTTTATTACTTGACCTCAAATCATTTGACTAAAATAGCTCATCAAGTCTCTCTCTCTCTCTCTCTCTCTCTTGCTCTCTCACTGTGTGTGTGTGTGTGTGTGTGTGTGTGTGTGTGTGTGTGTGTGTGTGTGTGTGTGTGTAGCCCTGGCTGTCCTGGAACTCACTCTGCAGACCAGGATGGCCTCAAACTCAGAAATCCACCTGCCTCTGCCTCCCAAATGCTGGGATCTAAAAGTATGTACCACCACTGCCTGGCATAAACAAAGTCCCGTGATCACTGTTTCCTTCTTTCCTTCTTTCTTTCCTTCTTTTTTTTTTTTTTTTTTTTTTTTTTTTTTTTTTTTTTTTGGTTTTTCGAGACAGGGTTTCTCTGTGTAGCCCTGGCTGTCCTGGAACTAACTAACACATTCTCTCTCTCTCTCTCTCTCTCTCTCTCTCTCTCTCTCTCTCTCTCTCTCTCTTTCTCTCTCCTACACACACACACACACACACACAGAGCAAACAAACACACTCCTCATACTTTAGCTTCATAATTTTTTCTAAATCAATTCACATTGGGCTTAAATTAAAATATTTTATCAGGAAATTTCTATCACAAATGGGAAACCATTCTCCTCTGCTAGCAATTGGAAGTAACCATAAAACAACACCTTTGAACTAAAATTGCATGTATATGGTGACATCTTTAGGAAACACTGTCCTGGGAATGTTGATCTTCACATGGGAATGTTGATCTTAGCACCTACCACTTCTGGCCCTCTTCATGGGAAGGTACAAATACTGACACAGATCTTCTCCATCAGCCATGGGAGAATGAACCAGGATACAGATGGTCCAAAAGCCCTCTCCAAACCAAGTCTAATGAAAGACAAGTCCTGTAGATTTTAGGAATATAGTATCCATGTAAGGGGTCCACTGACAAGAAAATGCAAGCCCATAACTTCTTAATTCAACAAAGACTTTTCCTCCCTGCCTTCCTCCCTCCCTCTCTCCCTCTCCCCCTACCCCTCTCCCTCTCTGTGCTTTTTGCCCTGGGCCATAATCTATCTGAGACCCATCCCTCTAGTTCCTGTGAAAAAAACACCCATCACACAATCACACACACACACACACACACACACACACACACACACACACAAACAAACCAGCACTCATCAGATACAACCATCACAGCAGTGGTGGGAAGGAAGAGGTGGGCAAGAACTGAGGACAGGGAGCTGCCATTGCCCTGGGGGAGCAAGGGACAATGTGTTCCTGGAATCTCAATTTGAACTTGAAATGCATTTATCCATGGGAACCGTAGGGTGGTGCTTGGGTTCTATAGCACAATTAACACGGTACCATACTGCACAGACATTATGGATTAAATAAGCTTTTGTGGGTTGGCCTGGGAAGCCAGCCAGGAACAACTTTGTTTCAATGGGGAAATGCACTATAATTTCCAAATAGCTGCCATAATAAAAAGAGACTTCTGTAGCATTATCCTTTTGTGTACATAATTTCCATTTGTTACTGCCTCTTAGTCATTGTGCCCTTCTAGGGACAGATAAAAACCATTCTGAGATCAAAAGTGGGGGTAAGGAGGATAGATGAAACCTATTCTGGGGCGGGGGTTAGGGGGAGAAAAACAGCAGAAAGAGAAGTCATGCTTTTTAAAAATGGAATTTAAACTGTCCTCTGTAATAATTCAGATACAGGCTATTGGGACCTTCAATACATACACATAGCATGTCTGTGTCTATACATGATAGATGCATATACAGTATGTACTTCACACAAATGTCATTAAAGCTCAAAGATATTGAATTCCCAGCAATGGAAACCAGAACTCTTTTTCTCTGGAGTAACAAATGTCTCATTTGTTCCACTGGTTTCAGGAACTTTCCAAAGGCAGGCAAAACTTACTTCAAGAGAACTTGGTGGGGATCTTGGTGAGGCAGCACCCTTTCTTCTTTGTTTAAATGCATGAGCAAGAGACCTCAGTGGACTCATCACACACTGATGGGAGGCTAGGACGGGGCTCTGTCCTTCCTGGCCACTGGGTGATGTCTGCTCTCAGCATGGGAGCTTCAGTTCCTGTCCTGACTCATCTGGCTTGCCCAGTCTGCCCAGTCTGCTCATTTTTATCCTGACCAGTTTTACTCATTTCTTTGTGAATGAGGGGGGAAAAAAAAAAAAACTAAATAGATGGGAAAAGAAATCACTGTTTTGAGAAATGTCTCAAAAAAAAAAAAAAAGAATCAGTCATTAGGCCTTGAGGTCAGCCTGGCAAAGGGCCAGGAATAAGCCAGCAAAATCAAAGAGGGATAGGTTTGGGAGCAGATGTTCTGGATGCTTCAGGAAATGAAAATGTAAATTTACCTTTCCTCCTGAAGTGTGCTGGCTTCTAAGGTTGGTCACAACCTTTATAAGGATCACATTTTAACACAATTGTTTCTGGCCTTGAACTCCACAATACTTTTGTCTGGGTCTCCCAAGTGAAAAGAACACAGGCACTGTGCCACCTTGTCTGACTCACAGACTTGCAGCCTCACTACACCTTCCCACAGAGCATAGCTGTACTTTCCTATCTACCAACTGAGGAAGGAACAGTTGCGCCAAGACCCAGCTTACCTTCAGGACTAGCTGGCTGCTGAATGTCAAGCCTTCGTGAAATTAGCACATGACTTAATTAGTTCAGGATTTGAGAAAATGGGCTTGTGGAAGTTTTCCAAAGAAGCAAAAGATCTGTAGGTGGAAGACACACGCCCTCTGCACTCTATGTCTGAATACCCCATTAATGAACCTGCCCTTGAGGACCAAGGAAAAGGCAAGCACATGCTCTGCCCAACCTGCTCCAGCCAAATGGAGTGACTTTGCAGATGTAGGAAGGGAGCAGAGTGAAGATGGACCTAAGTTTGGATGGGAGGATGGAGTTGGAGTGGCTGAGGTGGAAGTAGATGAAGGTAGGCAAAGGCTACTCTAAGTCTAAAGTATCTGCTTATGGCCCAGGAGCCACAGTCCCCAGGGAAGACAGATATTTAGTTGCAGGTCTGTCATCAATGTTAGATACTAACCACACTGGAGCCACAAATTCATCCAAAACTAATTTGAGACTTCATAAGATGGGAATATGTTCACCTATTGCTTTATACATCTATTGTCTTATCTGTACTGGTTTTAGAAAATGGTCACAGCACCACTTATAAAATGGCACAGCCTTTCTCTGAAGCCCTTTCTGCCTTGTCTTTATCATCAAGCTTTCCTGCACACAGGGGTATCTCTCTCTCTCCCCCCACTCCCCACCTTAGGATAGAGTCTCTTTACTTAGTCTTCGATGTTCTGGAACTCACAATGTAGTCCAAGCTAACCTCGAACTCACAGAGATCCTCCTGCCTCTGCCTCCCAAGTACTGGGATTAAAAATCTGCACCACCACACCCAGCACACATGGGTCTCTTTATAGAATTCAAATTGGCCAACCAAGGTCTGAAAATATCTTGGCCATCCTTATACTATCCCCAGAGCTATACCTAGGAATCTTTATTGGAACATGTCTCACTATCGAGTTTCCTTCTTCCAGATGTGTGTGGGTCTTTTGCTTTCCCACATGAATTTAGATTTGTGTTATCAAGTTCAACAATCAATCCTGAGGGAGACTGAGGAGATGGTTGGCTTTGCCCATTTGTGACTTTAAATCTTCATATCTAACAGGCAGTAACCCCTCCTTGATTTATATAATTTTTCCTTAATAGCTTTCAAAAATTGACAATATCCCCCATGAACAAAGGGGTAATCCTGTCTGTTTTAGACTATATACTTTATATTCTTTGGCATAAGTGTAACTATCTAACATTTCCAAACTATCCACAGCTAGTTCTGTTTATGAAAATGCAGTTTACTTTAATGACTTAGCAGCTGGCAACTTTAAACTTTGATGTTAAGTCTAATGAACATTTTTACATATTCCTTCTGATGTTCTACATAATGAATAAATCACCCCAGGCTCAAGAAATACCATGGAAGAGGGAGTGGAAAATATATGAGGGATGGAAAGATGCCTCAACGGTTAAGACCATTCCTGCTCTTACAGAAAACCAAAGTTCAATTCCCAGCACCCACATGGCAGCTCACAAACATCTGTAATCTCAGTTCTAGGCCAAATACTCATACACAGAAAATCAAAATATGTTTTCATGTGAAGAGGATGGGAAGAGGTTCTCTGAAATGCTGTCTTTGGCCAGGACAAGGCCATTGTATGCATGAGCTCACTGCAGAGATGATTAACTATACAAGGTCAAGTGAACAAAATGTTAACATTCCAGCAGGCAGGAAAAACTAGATTCAGTAGGTTAAAAATGGAAGGGGTAGGGGGAACATGAAGGTGGTAAGGGATGTCCTAGGAGAGGGAAGGAAGAGTTGGGTAGACAGGACCAAGACATATTATATACATGTCCATAATTATCAAAGAATAAATAATGAAGCAAAACAAAGAATAAATCATTTGTTAATAAGTAATCTATCTTGTTTTTTCAGCCATCAACATATTCCATTTTGTTTTAGTTCAGTTTTGCTATTTTAAGAAAGGGTCTTCCTATGTAGCCCAGGTTAGTCTGAACTCACAATTCTCCTGCCTTAGTCTCCTGAGTGCTGGGATTGCAGGTGTACACCATCATACAGCATGTTTTATTTCTTACTGCAGTAGTTTAAAAATCCAGTTCAATGTCAAATAAAAGACATGGTGACAGATAACTTTACATTGTTTATTAGAGTAAAAGAAATTCATCTAATATCTTATCATTATGGCATTAAATAGTTTTATAGCTTTAGCATGTTAAGGGAGTTCTTATATTGAGTTATAACTAAGAATAACTTAAAATTTATTATATTATTTTATTATATTAAATATATTTGTTAAATAAATATAAATATTATACTATATTATCAGATATTGAGATAATTTTATATTTATTCTTCCTTTAATCTGTCAATGAGGCAAATTAATAGTTCTCATTCTGTCCCTGTCTCTTCCCCTCTCCTCCCTCTCGTGTGTGTGTGTGTGTGTCTGTGTGTGTGCACACACGTGCATGTACGTGCATGTGCTTGCATGTGCCAGAGGTTGATGTTAAGTGTCTTCTTCAGTTGTACTCCATCTTACTTTTAAAAACATGGTCTCTGCCATTTTTGCAAGCTTCTGGGGTTCTCTTGTCTCTTCCCCAGTACCAGTTTTGTTTTGGGTATTCTGGGGAAGTTGGGTTTGTTTGGGGTTTTGTTGTTGTTGTTGTTGTTGTTGTTGTTGGGTTTTGTGGTGGTGGTGGTTTTGGTTTGGTTTGGTTTTTTGATTTTTTGTTTGATTTCTTTGTGTGTACTCTTAACTGTCCTGAAACTTACTCTGTAGACCAGGCTGGTCTCAAAAAAAAAAAAAAAAAAAATTAAAAATAAAATAAAAATGAAAAAGAAAGAAAGGGCCAGGCAGTGGTGGCACACACCTTTAATCCCAGCACTTGGGAGACAGAGACAAGTGGGTTTCTGAGTTCGAGGCCAGCCTGGTCTACAGAGTTCGTTCCAGGACAGCCAGGGCTATACAGAGAAACCCTGTCTCAGAAAACTGAAAAGAAAAAAAAAAAAGAAAAAAGGAAGGAAGGAAGGAATAAAAAAGCCAGGTAGTGGTATGGCATGAACCCCTACGCAGCATCTTATGTGAGGGCTGGATCTGTGAACACGGGGCTTCACGTTTGCATGGCAAGCATCTTGCTCACTGAGCCTTCTCTCCAGCCCTAATTGACCCATTTTCTAGTCTGCCCAGATTCTGGAGTCAATTTGTCTTGATTATGATGTACGGCAGTGTGTTTGTAGCATGTACGTGTGGGTATACATGTATATGAGTATATGTATGTGAGCACACCGTCACTGTCCTCAGCCACACCAGAAGAGGGAATCGTATCCCATTACAGAAGGATGTGAGCCACCATGTGGTTACTGGGAATTGAACTGCATGTGTGTGCAGGCAGAGAGTGCCTGTGCACATGCAGAAACCAGAGGGCATTTAGTGTGCTTCTACCATTCCTCACACTGCTCCTTAGAGGTAGGGCCCCTGATGAAGCTGGAGCTCAGCTAGGCCCAGGGACCTTCGTGTCTCTTGTGTCTTCGGAGCCAGGGCCACAGGTGTACGTGAGACCATGTCCAGGTTTTATGTGAGTGCTGAGATCCAAACACCACTCCTCATATCTGTGTCTCAAGTACTCTAAACTGCTGGAACATCTGTCCTCGTCCTTATTTGTCTTCTGCTTCAGTAGATTCATATGCACTGACAGATCCCAAGCACTACTGTGCCACAGGCTAGCTGCTCCATTTTCCTCTAGGTCCACACCCCTTCTCCCTTGTGATGTGGCCACTCTGAGTAGTTCCTTCAAGGGACTTCCCCAGCAGAATAATTACATTTCTTCTGGTTCTAGTGGTTTTGGATTTGTTTGTTTGTTTGTTTGTTTGTTTTGGTTAGATTTTTTGTGTTTTCTATAGAAAATTTGGGATGGCACTATTAAAAATATATAAAGCCAGGCATGTTGGTGTACACAGCACTCAGGAGGAAAGGGCAGGTGAATTCAAGGCCAGCCTTGTCTACATAGTGAGTTCAAGGGAAGTCAGGGCCTACAGTGAGATAGATGATATCTCAAAAAAGAAAACTGCAGACAAAAAAAAAAGTTTCCATCGGCAACATGTAAGTATAAAGCTGCCATGGCTCCATCAGGAAGGCAATATTTTGTAATTATGCCGTGGCTTTTTTATTCATAGTGATGTCTTTTGGCCTTGAAGTATACTGACCTGGAAATAGAAGATTGTCTACTATTAAGATAGCAATTCTAGGGAGTCTGGAGAGACTGCTTAGCAGTTAAGAGCACTGACTGCCCTTCTAGAGGTCCTGAGTTCAATTCCCAGGAACCACATGGTGGCTCACAACCATCTGTAATGGGATCTGATGCCCTCTTCTGGTGTGTCTGAAGTCAGTGATAGTGTACTCACATACATTAAAAAAAAAAAAAAAAAAAAAAAAAAAAAAGAGCAATTCTCTGTTTCTGGAAGAGATCATGAGTGGCAAATCTCTTCCCCCCTTCCCCCCCCCCAGTACTATTACTTTAAATCTTTATACACGTTCATATTTTTGCTTTATTTTTTCATCAATATGACCATCTTAAACTTTGTACTAAAGACTTCTGTCTATATGCATGTATTCTGGGTACCAATCGGTGAGTTTCCTCTCATCTTACGTGATTTTAATACATCCTCCATTTTATGTCTTTTTCTTCTCTTGTCCTGTTTGTGTGAATGCCCAGGGCTCTTGTTCTGAACACTCACTGCCAGCCTGTAGTACTGTTCTGGGAGACGGTGGAACCTTTGAGACGTCTGGCTTCACTAGCAGAAGTGGGATGCCCTAGAGGTTCTGCTGCCTTTGGTTCTGGCCTTAGCTCTCTGCTCCCTGTCCTCCTGAGATGTGAATAAGCCACACTACAAGCTCCCACTTCATGCCCCTTCTGCCATGATGGACATCCGTACCCTCTAGAGCTGTAAGCTCAGATAAATCTCTCTTCTCTTACGTCACTTCTGCCTCATACTTTGTCACAGAGACAAGAGAAGTAACTAGCAGACTTCCCCTTTCCATGTGAAAAGGCACAACACAAGGGCATGACATCAGGCTGTATATCACAAAGGTGAGGTACAGCCTTATGAGATATAAGACAATAGGCTGTGTAAGGTTTTCAAGGAAAAAAAAAAGGACCTGATTGAAATATTTTATTCCTGGGCCCATAGAGGGTGTAGATAGATAGATAAATAGATAGATAGGTAGGTAGATAGATAGATAGATAGATAGATAGATAGATAGATAGATAGATAGATACATACATACATACATACATACATACATAGACAGACAGACAGACAAATGGGTAGATGGGTAGATAGAGATATGAAGGAAGGTAGGTAGCCAGACAGACAGACAGACTGATGTGTTAATATAAGTGATACACACACATACACACACACACACACACACCAGGCAGAACAAGGAACAAGATCTTTGAAGAAAAACATTTGTTCACATTTTCAAGTTTAGAAGAACACCTTAGCAGTGGTGTTTAAGAGCAAACCTGGGCTCAGCCACTTCTGTAAGCCGAACCTTCAGCAAGCCTCCCATTCTGATCCATAAGATGAAAACAATAGCAGGTACCTCAGAGAAAGGTTGGTGTAACTCAATAACATAACCCTGGTAGGTCCAGAGCCTGGTGTGCAGCAAGTTCTCTAAACATGGTCATGTTAATAATGTACCCCAACTGATTGAGTGGGCCAGTTGAGGTTTCACCTCAAGTTTGCTTGACTCTAAAATCAAGGGAGTGGGATCCCTTTTTGGTGCCTGTCAAAGTTTCTAAGTGGTGCAGGTGGTGGTTTTCTTGCTGGGAATTGAGCTGAGGGCCTCAGCATGCTAGGTAAAAGCTCTGCCTCTATGCTACATTTCCCCAGCCCTGCAGTAAAACTGACAAGCCTCTTGAACTTACTTGGCTATGTACTTACAGCAGATAGATGATGTTGAGCCTCCCAAACAGCTTCTGAGTAAATTTTCTAATGAGGCTTTTGATACAGAAGATGTCCTGTGATTCTGTTCTTCGGCAATGCACCACCTCAACCTTCCCTCTGGGAGAAGTGAGAATGGACATTTTTCTCTCCTGTCCCGAGAGACAGGGGGGGGGAGGGAGAGAGAGAGAAAGAGAGAGAGAGAGAGAGAGAGAGAGAGAGAGAGAGAGATCGAGATCTATTATTAAACTCAGATGACAGGCTAGCTCAATTACAATTACAACACTGGACAGTTACTTAATATCATGTGCTCAGGGGCACTCAAGGAGCCACATTTTCTCAGGTGGTTGGCTATAACAACTGTCATTGCAAACCTGCTAAAATGCTGCTCTCCTAGAAAATGAACGGAGAACTAGCCTGTCTGGAACTTTCTACAACTATTTTAAAACAGCTTTAGATGTTGAAAGCGACTATTGAGTGGTTTAACCCACAGTGGCAGCAATACAGTCATGTTACAAGGAAAACATCTGGACACAGCAAGGCAACACAAAACCTGTGCAAACTCAAGCCAAACCAAATCCCATACCTGGCAGTGGAGAAATTAGCCATTTTTAGCTGCTGGAAAGCATGAGTTAGTATAGCATTCTGGTACGTTGACCAGGCTCCAGTAGAAGACCACATATTCAAGAAGATATGGGCAACACAAATTAGTCTTCAAAGGTTAAAATACAAAAAGATGCAAAGTTGGGTTGAAAGACCCCAAAAGGGGACCCTCACCCAAGTTCAGACCTGCACGAACCCAAAGACACACGAGAAACCATCTTGATGCAATTGCAGAGGAGGTTTAATGACGAGGGCCCTTGGGCCGGAACATATCTCACGCAGGAGATAGAGGTTCCGACCCGAAACTCAGGACACTTGGGATATTTATGGGTAGGGGTTGGGGTGAAGAGCTCCAAACTCCGGAGACCCTTCCTCAAGTCTTAGGACATTTCGGCCACCCAAAAATCACAAGAAACCATACCTGGATGCAATCAGCAGAGGTTTATTAGGGGAGGAGCCGGCGGTCAAAAACGACAAGCTCTTTAGCTCCAAGAGCAGGGTTTTTGGCCTAGAGTGGTGGGTTAAAGGGTCTTTTATAGCATGGGGTGGGGGGGAGGAAGGCATTTTCGCTCGCTTACACATGATTGGTTGTTTTACAAATTTTGAACATAGCACTGGGAAGACCAAGGGAGGGGTAACCAAGAACAGTGGAACATTTCAGAGAATCTAGCCCAAATGATCTAGAGTCATGTGAGATCACTCTGCACACTCATTCTTCTCAAAAATGTGGTTTTCACCATGCTATTGTATCCTATCCTGCCATTTCAGATTACTATCTTTACTTTTTCCGGGGAAAATTTGGCACGGTTACATATGATTGGTTGCACTTTCGAGCGGGTACACATGATTGGATATTTCAAACATCAGCAACTTGCAGAACTGGCAGAACTTTCAGAACCTCGGACCTTCCAGAAAGTGAGGGAGAGAGAAGGAAACACCAGATAGCCCATTACTCACTTGGGCTTGTTTGGACTTGTCTGGGCACGCCCTTGCATGCCTTTATTTTTGGTCACCCTGCCCCTGCAGGGACTTAATATTTTATTATGACTAAATTTAAAATTGTTGGTGGTCTTTGCTGACCATGAATTTTTTGTTATTGTTTCAACGCTGCTTTCAAATTTTATTTTCACAGGGTGAATATGGAATGCCATAATCTGTTGGGAGCCGACTTTAGTAGAAAGCGGCTAGATCAACTTTGCAGCCATCTGGAACCATATACCCTGATGAAAGACTTGGTTGTCAAAAGCCTATAATAGCTGAAGCACACTCTGATAAATATATTGTTTATCCCACATAGCTTGTTTTGCTGTTTAGTGACCGCAGCTGTATGGTGCACGTGGTAAAGTGTTTTCACCTGTGTTCTCCTGCTTGTGTATATAAATACCTCAGAATTCCCTTCAATGGAGAGACTTGATAAAAGAGACTTGATAAAATAAGAGAGACTTGGTATGAGACTTGAGACTTGAGAAAAGAGACTTGATTACACCCTGTCCTGTCTCCATTCTTCGAGTCGCTTGCCCCACACTCTCTCTCTCTCTTGACCAGAGCACTTAGTCCCAAAAGCATTGAGGCAAAAGCGTTGAGACAGAGTCTCAATAGTAATCTGGGGAAAACTGGTGGAGCAACGATGATTAAAATGCAAAACTCTCAAAGAAGTAATTTTAAAATTGCTTTTAAAAAAGATGAGTCTTGATGGGCAAGGCTCAAGGGGAGAAGGATGAACAGGTGGTCCCCTGAGGATTTTAACCACTTGACACTCTGTAGATTATGGAAACAGCAGATACAGACTATCTTGCCTTTGTCCTAAATCTCAGACTGTACAAAGGTGAACTGTAACAGTTGCTTTTAACTGATAATGTGTCAGTGTAAATTCACCAATGCTGACAGTGAACCATCATGGGGGGAGGGGGGTGTAGTAGAAAGCCCTTTGAGGATGGGGAAAGAGGGAGTAGGAGAAGCTCACCTTCCCAATTTTGCTGTCAATCCCCAATTTTTACTTTAAAAATTATCTTAACTATATGCTCACTCTATTTTTGAATGTACGTCAGATACTATACATACTAACATCTAGCGAGCATTTTACATTGACAGATTTTTCTCTTTAATCTTAAGGAAGCAGGTATTTCTATCTTATAGCCAAAAAACAATAACAGAATTGGAATAATGAAAACAAATTTACAGACCAAAAAATGATCAGTTTATGTAGGTGTTTTACTACTGAATAATTTTAACTTTTCTCTAACATCTTGTTTCAAAATATACCTCTTTTTATTTAAAAAAAAAAAAAAAAATCCACGTTTCAAGATCATTAACTTGGCCCAATTCCGAAAAAGCCCGAGAAGGGGCGGGGACAAAGACTACAAATCCCAGCATGCATCGCTGCCCCGACAGCTATTTGCAGGGCTGTTGTTTCCTCGGAGCTCCTCGCTTCTCCCCCGAGTTTCCACATCGGAGATGGGTTCCTACGCCCCTCGAAGGTGGCACTGCCTACAGCTGCACGCATCATTGAGCTAGACCTGGGTGAGTCCTAGCCACCCAAGCCCCAAGTCCCTGCGGCGCAGCCCGCGCTACCCACCTCACTCTCACCTCCCGCAAGCGGCGCTGCTCCACAGAGGACGCCCGCGCGGTTGCTACGGAAACGACGCAGCGTTTCCCCTGATTTGTGAGGCGGTCAAAGGTCGTCCTTTCAAGTTCTGTTTCCGGTTCCGGTTCCGGAATCTAGTTTGTTGTGGGCTGGCTCTTCGCTGCGGGCTGTTTCTTGAAGTCAGTTACTGAAGTCCGGCTGTGGGCCAGGGTCCCTCGTTTTCCGCCGCTGCAATCATGGCGGCCTCCACAGCAGCCGGGAAACAGCGGATTCCTAAAGTGGCCAAGGTAGGTGACGTCGAGGAGCCCCAATACAATATCTCGGATGTCGGGCACCAGAGATTCAGAGCAGCGATCTCTGCGCCTTGGTCCAAGAAGACAGGTGGTCGGTGAGGTGGCACGGAGTCTTGTCACTCCGAAGTGCTCCTCTCGCGTCTGCCCAGCCTTCTTTCCAGGGTTGCAAAGCATCGGTTCGGTTCGGTAACTCTTTGCTTTGCTAGTCTCTGGGAATCCCTACTTTTACTCCGGGCGAGAGTGCTCCACTAAAACTGGAGAAAGGGCAAAATGGCAACCTTAATAGATGTAGCCAAGTACAGTAGACTATGCCATGGACAAGAACAGAAGGGTGCCAATATACTTGAGGGTAAACTTTGTGAAAGAAGCTAAAACACTTAAAGGCTGCGTGAAAGTTGGACAGTGGAGGGAATGAGAGAGGATAGCCTCTGTGCAATGGCATAATTTAGACAGTAAATTATTACATTTCCAGCTGTGGCTGATACATCATCAATGCTTAATAATTACCAAGTCTTGCACTTAGCCATTACATACAATCTTTTGCACTTAGCCATTACATACAATCTTTCTCTGGAAGTATGGTTTGGCCTTTTTGTATTGAGTCAAGGTCTTTCTATCTTTTTTTTTTCTTTTCTTTTCTTTTTTTGTTTTTTTTTCGAGACAGGGTTTCTCTGTGTAGTCCTGGCTGTCCTGATACTCACTCTGTAGACCATGCTGGCCTTGAACTCAGAAATCTGCCTGCCTCTGCCTCCCAAGTGCTGGGATTAAAGTGTGCGCCACCACCGCCCGGCTTGAGTCAAGTTCTTATTTCTACATGTGATTATTGTAAAAGTCTAATTCGGTAGCTTCCCCCCCCCCCCCATCCTGAGTCATAAAAGCCAGAGTATGAGCCGGGCAGTGGTGCTTTTAATCCCAGCACTTGGGAGGCAGAGGCAGGCGAATTTCTGAGTTCGAGGCCAGCCTGGTCTGCAGAGTGAGTTCCAGAACAGCCAGGGCTACACAGAGAAACCCTGTCTCAAAAAAACAACAACAAAAACAAAACAAAAAGCCAGAGTATGTATGCTGGCTAAGTTTTTGACAGCTTGACACAAGCTGAAGTCATCTAGGAAGAGGCATTAGGACTAAGAAAATTCGCCCGTAAGATTGCTTGTAGGCAAGTATGTGAGGCATTTTCTTGATTACTGATTGATGTGGAGGGCCTACCCTACTTGGGCAGTGCCACACCTGGGCCGGTGGTCCAGAGTAGTTCATGAAAGCAGACTGAGCATAGCTTGTATATCAGTCATGCCTCCAGGTTCCTGCCCTGACTTCCTTTCATTATGGACTCTTATCCAGTTGTGTTAAACTAGTGAATCAACTCTTCCCTCTGCAGGTTTCTCTTGTTGGTGATGTTCTATCACAGCAGTAAAAAAGCAAATTAGAACCATATGCTTGCACTTAGGGTCCATCTATCTTGAACATGTTTGACTTGTAGCTACTATGTTGGCACTGTAGCTTCATGCTCTCTAAAAGCTTACAGACTAATAATGGGGACTTAGTAAAAAAGGTTCAGTTGGCCTAAAATGTCATGGAAGATCAACTTGTCTACTAGAGGGGTTAAAATAAGTAGAGGAGTTCTCTCAACAGGTTATAAAGAGGAAGCAGTGTGATTAACCCCCTGCCCCCGATTCTGTCTCATGGAGAATTGAAGATGTCATTCAAAGATGGCATCTTGGACTCATTCTTAGGAATTTTGTGTCCTGGAAAATATACAAGGGTTTTAAAATTTTGTGTGGGTCTGGGCAGTAGTGCCACACACCTTTAATCCCAGCACTTGGGAGGCCAAGGCAGGTGGATTTCTGAGTTCGAGGCCAACCTGGTCTACAGAGTGAGTTCCAGGACAGCCAGGGCTACACAGAGAAACCCTGTCTCGAAAAACCAAAATAATAATAATAATAATAATAATAATAATAATAATAATAATAATTGTGTGGAGATCACGACCCAAAATAGCAATGTCTCTTTGTCTTCAAAGGTGAAAAACAAAGCGCCTGCAGAGGTACAGATAACTGCTGAGCAGCTTCTAAGAGAAGCTAAAGAAAGAGAACTCGAGCTCCTCCCGCCTCCACCTCAGCAGAAGATCACAGACGAAGAAGAATTAGAGGATTACAAACTACGGAAAAGGAAGGTGAGTCTGTTAGAATGCACAGGGCACATCTGTCCAAGTTGTCACCCACAGTAGGAGCGATGGCCTGGGAGAGAACTCCGAGAGCCTGTGTGAGTGGACCTCAGGCAAATATTTTGGATTATTTAATGCACTAATGTTGTGGAAGTTATATGTAAAATTCTATAAATTACTGAGCACTTGAAGGTAATGTTAAAAGTTGTTTTAACATTCTTGTTCTTAATAGGAATGAGAGTAGAATATGTTAAAGTACTCGTTGTTAATTGTTAAGGGGAATGGCAAAACCTTACAACAGATACGCCTACTTTTTTTTGTCTCCATAAACTCTAGAGAAACACCTGTCATCGTTACCCTTCTGGAGGAAGGTTCTTGTTCCTCAGCATCTAGGATATAATTTCTCTTAGAAAGAATAAAATGAGTAATGTATATTACAAGGGAAAGGAAAGTCATTTTCTCTTTAATAAGCTCTCCCTCTCCCCTTTTGCCTTTCAGACTTTTGAAGATAACATAAGAAAAAATAGAACTGTGATTAGCAACTGGATAAAATATGCACAATGGGAGGAAAGTCTAAAGGAGATTCAAAGGTAAAATTGCCATGACTATAGTATCTGTATACAAAGAATGTGTGAACGAGCACGTGAAAATCTAGGAAAAGTGAAACATGGAACTGTACTGTGTTAGTAATTTCCAGCTTCTGGTCCATGGGGCCCTCTGAGGCACTGGGAAGGACAGTTGTGGGGTGTCTCAGGAGGTTGTACACATTGGTCTTGCAGCTGGTACTCCTGTCGCTGAAGAACAGTGTTTTATCTGTTTTCTGTGTTAATTGGATATTGTTTCAAAATAATTGTTTCAAAACTAGAAGTGTTCTCCTGAAATCTGTTGTCTGGATAAAATCGTGGGTGGCCTTCACTTCCTGTTGACCAACCAGCCTTTCTGCACTGTCCCCCATCCTCGTGCTCCACTGTGACCATGTCCTTGCCAGTCCCTGACCACACCATTGCTCCTTACTGTGCCATTTGTTTGCGCTCTGCCTTGACCCCTTGAAGGTGCCCTTCTCCACCAACCTTGACTTCAGAACAAACTATAACTATCTCTTCCATTCTCGGTTCTGGACTGAACATTGCCGTTTCTCTCTCTGCTTCCTGTCCAGACCTTGACTATACTGCTCATGTGCTCATGACGTTATAAAATAATTGCATGCTGTCTCTCTTTAAGACTGTATGGTAACTTGAGAACAGCTTTGCTCTTCCTCTTTCTATGACCAGACGTTAGCCCATGTTAGATGCCTAACAACGTAGGAGGGCATTGCAGCTAGCGTGAGGTGGCTGCTGCATGTCCTATAGGTGCTGCCTTTGATGCTCTTCATATCTTATTTGTTAAGGGCTCGATCCATATACGAGCGTGCTTTAGATGTCGACTACCGGACTATTCCACTCTGGCTGAAATATGCAGAAATGGAAATGAAGAACCGCCAGATCAACCATGCCCGAAATATCTGGGACCGTGCCGTAACAACTCTGCCACGAGTCGACCAGTTCTGGTAAGCTGCTAATTGCACAAAACAGTCTTTATGAACTAGCAAAGTACCACTTGCTTGTGTATTGGTTTTATTTGCAGTTATAATAATTGTATAGGTTGAATATTACATTCTATTTTTTAAGCATATACTATTATTTAATGTCACATAATCTGTGAGTCATAATTCTAATGTTCCACGACTATGTAATCAAACTTTAATGTTTAGTACAATTTTTTACTCATGAGAAACTTCTTTTTTGTTTGTTGTTTTTCGAGACAGGGTTTCTCTGTTTAGCCCTGGCTGTCCTGGAACTCACTCTGTAGACCAGGCTGGCCTCAAACTCAGAAATTTGCCTGCCTCTGCCTCCCCAGTGCTGGGTTAAAGGAGTGCAGCACCATTGCCTAGCCATAAGAAATTTCTTAATGAAGCCTTCCTCTCCCATGATTAATTCTTTTTCAGGTTTACATTTTAATAAGAAAACATTTGCTTAAACATCTTGGAAAGATAAAACTTAAAATCAGCCAGGCAGTGGTGGCACACACCTTTAGTCCCAGGACTGGGATACAGAGGCAGATGAATATCTGAGTTCAAGGCCTGCCTGGTCTACAGAGTTCCAGGTTAGCTAAGGCTACACAGAGAAACCCTGTCTTCTTCTTCTTTTTTGTTTGTTTGTTTGTTTGTTTTGTTTTGTTTTGTTTGTTTGTTTTGTTTTTGTTTTGTTCTGTTTGTTTGGTTTGGTTTGGTTTTTTGAGACAGGGTTTCTCTGTGTAGCTGTTCTGGAACTCACTTGGTAGACCAGGCTGGCCTCGAACTCAGAAATCCGCCTGCCTCTGCCTCCCAAGTGCTGGGATTGAAGGTGTGTGCCACCACCGCCCAGCAGAAACCCTGTCTTCAAAACAAAATCTTAAAATCTTTACATTTAACAAAGCATTAGAAATGTCAAAGGTTTATTTTTTTCCCTGAGCCATTTTGATAACAGCAAGCATCTTTGGATGATTCTGTGTCAGGTACAAGTACACATACATGGAGGAGATGTTGAACAATCCTCCTGGTGCTCGGCAGGTGTTTGAACGCTGGATGGAATGGCAGCCTGAGGAGCAGGCCTGGCACTCCTATATCAACTTCGAGCTGAGATACAAAGAGGTGGAGAAGGCCCGCACCATTTATGAACGCTATATCCTTTGAACGAGGTATTAGTAGTACATGGCTGTCATGGGTGTCAACCTCCCGAAAAGATGTCCCAGTAAAAACATGTAGCTATTAACATGATGTTGGAGGCCAGGAAGGCAAGTTTCATTGCTTTCACACTTTTCTGTAGGGTTAGAAATTGGTCAAATGAAAATGTGTAGACTGGGTCATTTGAGTCTCTTCAGTGATCTTGTGGGTTGGTTTTTTGGTTTTGCACAAACTACTAGCTGCTAGAAGCAGAGGTCTGTGCTGCTCGTTGGCGATGCTTGTGGAGGTCATCCAGAGGTTCACTGCTTCCTCGCTGGGACTCCAGCCAGCAAGCGACTCCAGAGTCATCTAATTCCTTGAGTCTTTTTGTCTTCTCTACACAAGAAAAGTTAAAACTAAACATGGTGAAGTCTAAGTTTATATCCATGGATAGAGCACGTGCCTGCTCATTTTGAGGCCCTGAGTTTAGACTTCTGCTCTCTAGAAAACAGGCCAATGTTAACAAGTAGAAGGCAGTGTTAGTGAAAACACTGTTAGGAATGGACCTGTGATGCTCACCACCCAGAGGAGCCTGATTTGCAAATTGCCACACTTGTTAAAATTTATTTGGAGTCCTCAGAATAATAATTGCTATGCTTTATTTAGCATCCACTTGTTGACATGCATAGAACAGTGAACATTTTGTGTCACTCGGCATACAGTTAATTCCTAGCTGAAGTCCATTTCAGCAGTATATAGTGATGCCTGAGTGTGAAGGTAGGAGCAACCCATACTGTGTTCACAAGGCTCTCTCTCCCTCTCTGAAGCCAGGGGAATAGGGTTCTGACACCTATAGAGGGACAGCCTGAAGCTAGCTGCTTGATTCTCTGAACCACAAACACATGACATAGTTGACAGAGTGCTTGGGTACACAATCACGAAGGCCTGTGTTTGGATCCGTAGCACACATGTAAAAAGCTGCACCCAGCATATATCTGTAATCCCAGTACTGGGGAGGTGGGAACAGGAGGATCACTAGGGCTGTTAGGCTAGCCAGTCCAGTTGAATAAGTAAGCTCCTGTTCAGTGAGAGGCCCTGTGTCAAAAAGTAAGGTGGAGAGCAAGTAAACAAGATGCCTGATGTCAGCCTCACACCCATCCACAAATGTGCATGTGTGTGTACACACACACAAGAAAATAGGATGTGCTGGTTTTAGAATTTAACACTATGGTCAGTGGGAGATGTGTGCACATTCCTCTTCAGATCAGTGGTTTGGCATTCAGTGACTGAGAGTTCTTCCCATCTTTCCAGGACTGCTGTAAGCAGTGAGAACCTTACTGTTTAACATTAAGATCTTCCGTTGTCTCTACTCAGTCAATAGTGGCTTACCGCAGGCTTGAGGAGCGCTTGGTTTGTAGCTGATGAGACCCCAAGCACTTAATATTGTCAGTACTTGTGGACCCCCTGCAGTGCAGGAACTACCCCCCATTCTACAAGTGAGGAAACTGATTAAGCAACTGGACCAGGGTCTCAGGTGGTGACAAAGGGTATTTGGCCCAGGAAACCAGCCTTGGAACTGATGTTCTTAACATCCTTGCTACTCTGGAATGCATTTTCAGTGTGGAAGTGATTGCTTCTTCATGGAAGGCTGATATGCTCTGCTAATAAAATGGCAAGTGAAGACGTTGTGTTTTGTCTTTAGCTTTAGGTAGCAGCATTCCTTTTGTGGCAGTTTGCTCTTGATTGTGGGTAGACTGCTGTAATGAGCATTTAATGGAATAGGTGCGTTTTACTGGCCAGCTCTTTTGGCCAGAAAGCTCTTAAGTTTCTTTTTTTTTTGGTGGGGCTTTGGGGTTTCGAGACAGGGTTTTTCTGTGTAGCCCTGGCTGTCCTGGAACTCACTCTGTAGACCAGGCTGGCCTCCAACTTAGAAATCTGCCTGCCTCTGCCTCCCCAGTGCTGGTATTAAAGGCGTGCGCCATCACTGCCAGGCAGCTCTAACTTTCATAAACATTTCTTCATTTAATAAAGCAGTGATGGTGACTTTGATACTACCTTTCCCTCTCCACACATGAAAAAACTGAGACAATCGACTTGTTGAAGATCACATGGTTTGTAAGCGGGTTGAGGTTTTCTTTGGCTTCAGACTTTGTCCCACTGCTATAATACAGATTGAGTGCTGAAGGGAGATCACTGAGTAAGGCGAGCCTGGCCTCACAGGCCGTGGGTTAGTTGCTAGCCTCCTTTGTGTGTGTTCATCCCCCAGTTGTATTTTGAATTGTTGAAGTTTGGGAGGTTTGGGGTTTGTTGTTGGGGCATTGAACCTTTGGTATATGCTGTGCATGCACACTGCCACTGAGCCAGCCTCAGCCTCTGTCACTGGCTTAGCTGCGTTGTCCTGCCTGCTCTTTCCTTCACTCCCCTGCCCGCACTTGTGCTCGTGCATCCTGCTGTGAAGAACTGGATCAAGTATGCTCGGTTTGAAGAGAAGCATGCTTATTTTGCTCATGCTCGGAAAGTCTACGAGAGAGCGGTTGAGTTTTTTGGGGATGAGCATATGGACGAACACCTGTATGTGGCCTTTGCTAAATTTGAGGAAAACCAGAAAGAAGTAAGTCACGATGAGTTCATCTCTGTCTTGTTTCATTTGCATATCTATAGAGAAAATGTTTTCTAGATACAAAAACATAATATGGAACAGAATGCATGTATTGCTGAGTGAGCTCTGCATTGGAGCTGAGTGGTCATGTATGATAACTGTCTTAGTTTCATTCTGCTTTGTGTGAAAATTATGCCTTTAAATATGAATATCTGGAGTTAGGTGTCTTGGCATATGCCTCCAATTCCAACTCTCAGAAAATTGAGGATTGACTCGGGCTGAGGTAATAGAAGCATAGCTTTGAAGGCAGCACAGTACGCAGACCTTATCTCGGAAACACAAAAGTGCATTGTAGCCTAGTGAGAGTCATTGGGTCTCCTGATTCAGGGGTTTTCTAGATAATGAGCTGGGGCAGCAAAGAACCAATGCCCTCAAGCAAAGGAAACAATGTCGAATGGAAACATAGATCACCCCACAAATCAGCCATTTCCTGTCTTCCACAGTATACTCAGAAAAGAACAGAATTGGACAGGTCAGATTCTCTCTAGGAGGCACAGATTAGAGGGTTTTAAGTGGCACAGTGGCTGGACAGTGTTTCCGTGAGCTTCTGGCTAATTGATGAAAGTGCCTTGGAGCAGGGTAGGGGCATAGCAAGAGTGGAGCCCGGGGAGGGCTGAGGGGGAAGCTCACTGGGAGAGCACTTGGGAGCACGGGTCGAGTTCTGGGTGTGATCATCTGCTCTGCCTACCGAGGAGGCAGGTTTAGATAAAAGCAGGGAATCCAATGAGGTTTTTAAAATGTTCTCCGTTAGAAAAGGACGTGGATCAGCAGCAGGGTAGAGGAGAAAAGGCAGTAGTGAAGAGATAGATTGACACTTGTTCAAAGAGTCAGTGAAGGAGAAGAGAACAGGGGAGGAACCAAAGCAGACTTATGGGGCTTTGGGTGTAAGCAGGCATGCCGTGGAGGCGTTGCCTACCAGCCTGGGAAAGGACCCAAGATGGAGAAGTTTTATGAGAGAAATATGGAAACTTTAATGTAGAACTATTAAATATAGAACTGTGATATTAAATATGAATCCTTTCTGATCGAGGCCTCAACATTTAATTTGTAAGTAATAAGTTGCAGTTATTCTCAAGGTGTGACTAAAATGAGATTATGTTTTAGATGATAATCTTCCTACCTGCTTTTAGTTTGAAAGGGTACGGGTTATCTACAGATATGCCCTGGATAGGATTCCAAAACAAGAAGCCCAAGAACTCTTTAAAAACTATACCATCTTTGAGAAGAAGTTTGGTGACCGGAGGGGTATAGAAGATATCATCGTGAGCAAGCGGAGATTCCAGTATGAAGAAGAAGTGAAGGTGGGTGTTGCTGTAGATGGCTTGTGGTGTTAGAGTTCTCTGGGCCGGCGCACAGAACAGCAAGTGGGGCTACTGAGTATTCTGTTGATGGTACCTCCAACAGACTTGGCAGCGATTTCAGGCAAATTAGAGTAAATGTGGCTGGTAGAGAGGAGAGCAAGCCATACTGGGATTTACCATGCCATTTCTAGGTGCAAAGACCTTTAACTGATAGCAAGCTAAAGAAGTGTGGATCCTAGGACTTGGAGATAGAGGCAGAAAAGTTGTTAGTTCAAGGCCAGCCTAGGTTTCATGTCAAGTCCGTGCCTGAAAAGAAGTATGGCATCTGTTTGAGTTCATTTTTGGAAAAGGATGGGAGGGTTAGAGATGGTTCCAAACACTTGCTCTACATGAGCAAGAGATCTGCAACAGACAATGTGTTCTTATCTCTGTAATATAGCATTTTGATTTCAGTCGAAGAAAGCAGGAATTTTCTCTCACTGTTTTGTGTATCTCTTGCTTATTCAGATTGTAATAGCTCTTAGCAAAGGATGTGTTAAGTAAAGTAGTAGGTCAGTAAGATTGTTCAGAGAAAATTACTGTTATTTGAAAAATGGGTTTCCTGATTTAGAGTCTGATAATATACCCATTGTAATTTCATTATCAACATAATGGTATACAGCCATATGTGTAAAAAATATATATGTATACAAGTTGAAAGCTATGTACAAGCTATGTAGCTCAAGCCTATATCGTCCCAGGACTGGGGAGGCCAAGGCAAGATAATTATCATGAGTTCAAGGCTAGTGTAGCATATCTCAGACCATGTCTCAGAAACAATGGAACAATTGTCATTATCAAGCAGTTGTGTTACGTGTTGGCAGCAGAGGAAATCTCTGCTTCAAGGTCCATAGCCAGTGACTTTTTATGTTCCTTTTTTATAATCTCGGGGACGATGTTTTAAAATGAGATAGCAGGTAAAAATCTACAGGGAAAAACTGCTAAAATATAGCAAGTTTGGTGTCTCTTTACAATTCTGACAGCCTGTGGAGTTTAGCTCTTGATTCTGTTTTTATTGATGAGGCTGGGTTTTTTTTCTAGGCTAATCCACACAATTATGATGCATGGTTTGATTATTTACGCTTGGTGGAAAGTGATGCAGAAGCTGACACTGTTCGGGAAGTCTATGAGAGAGCCATTGCCAATGTGCCACCCATCCAGGAGAAGAGGCACTGGAAGCGCTACATCTACCTCTGGATTAACTATGCACTCTATGAAGAGCTGGAGGCCAAGGTGAGAAGGCGAATGTGGGGCAGCCTTTCTTACCCCAATATCGTGGCCTTGCCTGCTCTGTGTAGTAACTGATAGCTACAATCTTGGAGACAAACAGTTTTAAATTTTATTAGGGCTCTGTCCACCAATTTACATCATTCAAACTATGCCTGTTAAGACATGGTAGTATTTTGCTTTAAAACCTTGAGGAGGGGGCATTGAAGTTCAACAGTGGCGAGCATGTTCAAGGAATACTGTGGGGCTTTGATCCCTTATGAACCTTGTGATAGATGAGTGTGTGAAGATGGTAACCGGTGGGCAGCAGAACAACAGGGGCATGGTGATCATCCGAGGAAACAGCATCACCATGTTAGAAGCCTTGGGAAGAGTCTAACCAGTGTTGAGCAGTGTGTCCACATCCCTCCCCAAAGGCCTGTTTGATTGTGATGTAGAATTATGTACATCTTCATCTGAAACTTTTTGCTAAATAAAAGTTAGTCAAGTGGGTCTTTTGTGATACTCAAAACAACAACAACAACAAAAAAAAAAAAACCCAAACAAAACAAAACAAACAAAAAAAAAACCCGAAACCTTGAGGCGCAGTGAGATGGATAGCATGGGCCAGTGAAGCAGCTCAGTTACACACAGCTTCCTAATGTGTCTTATGGCAAATAAAGATCATGGCAAGTTTGTATATTTTTCCTCTTGGTAAAAATCAAGTGGCATTTTCAGAAGTAGCTACTAGGTAAAGACTCCTCTGTTCATCTAAGACTATATAACATCTTTCTGCTGTCAGGCTAAGGCATTTCTACATTGGTGCATTCGAACTTTGATGGCCACTTTGTTATTCTTTGAAAAAGGTTGATGATCAAAAGTAGTTGTTATTTTTGATCATAAATGAAATCAATATTTAAAAAAAACATCTTGAGACATGGAGGTCTGTTTTTACTACAGG
Organism: Arvicanthis niloticus; assembly: GCF_011762505.2. Classification (NCBI taxonomy): domain Eukaryota; kingdom Metazoa; phylum Chordata; class Mammalia; order Rodentia; family Muridae; genus Arvicanthis; species Arvicanthis niloticus. The sequence goes on along the minus strand of NC_047659.1, from coordinate 115,751,051 downwards.
CATGAAGTTAATTGATTAAAATAAGTATTCGTGTTAATTATTTATCTATTTATCATCTTAATACAGGATCCTGAGAGGACAAGACAGGTATATCAAGCATCTTTGGAACTAATTCCTCACAAAAAGGTACACTTGTTGGATCAAAATCCTGTTTTATTACAATTATATGTCTCAGTTGAATTTTCAAGTAAGTGGCACCATGAAAATATTAAACAAGAGATACAGTCTTTGCCAGAGGAAACACCCTACTGTCTGGGTCATAGAACAATCTGTTTAATGACAAGTCAATAATGCAGATACCAGTGTAGAAATCCAGAGACGTGTGGGTAATTCAGAGAGAGAGATTGGAAGGAAGAAGACAGAACATACATAGAGATTCCAAGTGGGTCTTTTCATAACAGAGAGCATGCTTGTGTGGTTGAACACATGGCTTCCTTGCAGATGTTAAAATGTCACTTCTACCTCATTTCCCAAAATGGAAAACAAAAAGCCCTGCTTTGGAAGTGCTGACTGAGTTGAATTCTTAGAAATGGGATGTTTACTAACTTAGAAGCAGCCCATGAAACATTCAAAGCAGAGGCTGCCATGCTATGATGTATGTAGTAGTACAGTATCTGTCTAGGTCATCATATGTGTGCATATATAGATTTTTATTATATTTTTATTTATGGGAGGAAGGATGTGCTTGTGCCATAGAAGACAGCTTTGGGTTGGTTCTGTCCACCATGTGGATCCTGGAGATTAAACACAAGGGTCATGCTTGACAGCTGGTGCCATCATTCCCTGAGCCATTTCACCAGCCTCTTGGTATATTTTTAATTGTTGATAAATGCCATCTTTGCTTAAAACAAACAAAATGCATCCCTCCTCATCCTGAAATTTTACCAGTAGCCTTTGGTTAACTTAAATTTTAAATGCACCTTTTAAATCAGATCTTTTTGTGCTTGTGTTTTGTAGTTCACATTTGCCAAAATGTGGTTATATTACGCACAGTTTGAAATAAGACAGAAAAATCTGCCATTTGCCAGAAGAGCTCTGGTAAGTAAAGAAAGGATTGGCATGTTTCATTACGTTTTATGAGGCAGTTAAGATCTTCATGCTTACAGTTTTATGGTTCCTACTGAAAAGAAGCCACAAAGCAGGGTGGAGTGGCATACAGCTTATTAAGGCCAGCCTTGCCTGGACTATATGTAGCAAGACTTTGTCTCAGAAAACAAAAGAATAATAATATAGAAGGGCAGAGAGCAAAAGAAATGTATCTGATAGATAGATAGATAGATAGATAGATAGATAGATAGATAGATAGATAGATAGGGACACATTAGAAAACTCAGAGACCATGCTGTGCTTTGAGAATAAGTGACTACTGAGTGCTCATTCTCAATGGGACATAAATATAGTCCCTTCTACCATCCCTTTGATGCCCAGGGGCCATTGAAGAAGAAGAGGTAGAAGAAAGTAAGAACAGGTTGGTAGGGAGGAGTGTTGGGGAGTGTCTTCTGGACATGGCAAGACTGTGAACTCAAATTCACAGCCGTATCTGTGGCCTGCAGGAGATCGAGCATCCTGCAGGAATTGGACAGGGCTCATGAGACTCCACCTCCAGCAGGGGCAGTTACAGCTGATGACTGCTGAGGAGGAAGCAGTCATTTTCTTCAGGGGTGTAGCTGTGATGGGCTGCCCTTGCTCGTGCAGGCAAAACTACATATACTCAGTGTGACACGAAGGTGGGCAGTACATCTTACAGGAGAGCACAAGAGGGGAATTGGCGGTGAATATGATCAAAGTATATTGTATGCGTGTATGAAATTGTTAGGAGATAAAGCAAAGACAGCACGTAGGCCTGGTGCTGGTGGTAGCCCAGGCCTTCAATCTCTGTGCTCGAGAGACACATGCAGTTGAATCTCTGTAGCCAGCCTGGTCTACAGAATAAGTTCTTAGACAACCAGAGCTACACAGAGAAACCCTATCTTGAAAAAACAAAAACAAAAAAAAAAAACAAAGCCAAAAAAATCCGGGAAATGTCTATAGCTACCAGTTACTAGATCTGCCCCCAGACTGGTAGTCTGGAATTAGTAGTCTGAATGCACCTTTCTCATCACTTGTCATAAAATGTCTCAGGATAAATTACTGTGTATACATACAATTTTCCTGCAGATAAATGGTTTGCTTCCTGTGAGTTGTAGTAAGTCGGGCTTGATTACCTTTTATTTAAAGGTTTGTATGATTGACATCTATATTTTTTTAGTGGGTCTGGGGAGGTATAAAATCCAGTAGCTGTGTAATTCTGCAGTTTTGCCTGAAGCTGACAAAGCCCAAGTGAGCACAGGCCCCCAGTGTCAGCGAATAGACTATGATAGCACAGCAACAAAAAGCCTGCCATACTGACTCCAGCTTCTGGGACAGATTCATAAGGACTATGTTTGAACTGTGAATATAACAGTGCTCTTGGCCCTTTTATTCTCCAGGGAACTTCCATAGGCAAATGTCCAAAGAACAAGTTATTCAAAGGTTACATAGAACTGGAACTACAGCTTCGAGAATTTGACAGATGCAGAAAGCTTTATGAAAAGTTTTTGGAATTTGGACCTGAAAATTGTACATCATGGATTAAGTTTGCAGAATTAGAGACAATCCTTGGTGATATTGAGAGAGCTCGGGCAATATATGAATTAGCCATCAGCCAGCCACGCTTGGATATGCCAGAGGTGAGATCCCAAGTTGAAAATATTTTAGATACTTCTCAAGTATTCCCCCTCAGCTAACCATCTAAACAAAGTATAAAAGTGATCCAACTATTACAATATTATAGTCTTTTCCACTCTGATTAGGATTCTGCTGTTTATTGAATAAGAAAGTGAACAGGGGAGTGTCAGTAGCAATCCCCACACAGCTAACAGGGAAGGAAGGGTAAAGGGGAAGAAGATGGACAAGCCTGGCTAAGGAACCAGCTGTAGGCCCCACATCTGGAACAAAGGAAATGGGGGTGGGGAGACTACATATCTCTCCCCTTAGGCAGAAATATGCCTGAAATGTGATCTTCCTAGGTTCTACTGCTGCAGCTGCCAACCTGGCCTGCCTTCAGTAGTTAAGCCACAGGAAGCACTGAGTCACTGCTAAGACTGAAGTCTCACAGAAGCCATAGGACTGACTGCCCTAGACTCCAGTCAGTCTTGTACTAACATGACCCTGCATCAGGGCAGAGCTTGCTACACTGCTGACTTTACCTGTGGCTCAGTTTCTTTACTAGACTGCCAGCTCCCTCATCCTTTCCCTTTTTTGTCCTTTTGACTGTGGTGAGCAGTTACGTTAATGTTTTTTAACTCAGGGCTGGAGAAATAGATGGCTTAGCTTCTCTTCCAGAGATCCTGAGTTCAATTCTCAACAACCACATGGTGGCTCACAAACATCTATAATGTGATATGATGCCCTCTTCTGGCATGCCGGTGTATATGCAGATAGAGCACTCGTATACATAAAATAAATAAATCTTTAATGTTTCTTCTAACTTAAGTAACAAGAAATTGGTATTGGGGTAAGAACACACAGTTGCCAGTCTGGCCTGTTTTCTCCCTAAAAGTTAACTGCATGAGCAGCATCATGAAAGGAGGTGGAATTTTTGATAAGTTTTGGTTGTGTTAAACATTTAAAAAGAAAATGTAAACCTGAACCCAAAGCCTTTTTTCTATCTAAAATTCTAGTTACATTTTGGCAAGCTTCTAAATGCTTATTATTACCATCCACATTGCAGTCTAATTGTTGAGTGAAAGTCTTTGTTCCTGGATATAGGTCAGAATGGCTGAACTGTAGGGGCATGTGGCTTTCTTAGTGCTAAGATTGACCCCTTATTTTCTTTAGGTACTTTGGAAATCATATATTGATTTTGAGATTGAGCAGGAAGAAACTGAGAGAACAAGAAACCTTTACCGACAGTTGCTTCAGCGAACACAGCACGTCAAGGTACCCTGTATTTTTTTAATAATCTCTTCGTATTTGTACAGAAGTTTTGATGTTTGTAGACAAACTATTTCAAATAACTTTCTTGTTCTTAGACTCTGCTGTTCTCAGAGGACTTAAGAATACTAAGCTTATACCTACCAGATCATTGTTTATGCTGTACATGAGTCTCTTGGGCATTAGATTTATAGAAGTTAAATTTTTTTCCAGAATTTGAAAACTATGTCACGCCGGGCAGTGGTGGCACACGCCTTTAATCCCAGCACTTGGGAGGCAGAGGCAGGCAGATTTCTGAGTTTGAGGCCAGCCTGGTCTACAGAGTGAGTTCCAGGACAGCCAGGGCTACACAGAGAAACCCTGTCTCGAAAAACAAAAAAACAAACAAACAAACAAAAGAAAACTATGTCACATACCTAAAAGTAGAAGACTGCTTCCATCCTGACACTTGAAGCGTTTGTTCAGTGTATCAATCTGTGGTACATTATCAGTGGATACATCATGAGCTGGAGAAACTACCTTTCTTTTTGTCTTTTTTTTTTTTTTCCCAGAGCTGAGGACCGAACCCAGGGCTTTGTGCTTGCTAGGCAAGCGCTCTACCACTGAGCTAAATCCCCAACCCCAGAACTACCTCTCTAAGCACTATATTTCTATCTTCTGGGTGACATGGTTAATTTCTTTTTTTTTTTTTTTTTTAAGGTATGGATTAGTTTTGCTCAGTTTGAGTTATCTTCTGGGAAAGAAGAAGGAAGTGTGGCTAAATGCAGACAGATTTATGAAGAAGCTAACAAGACCATGAGAAACTGTGAGGAAAAAGAAGAGAGGCTTATGTTGCTGGAATCCTGGCGAAATTTTGAAGATGAATTTGGAACAGCATCAGACAAGGAGAGAGTAGACAAACTCATGCCAGAAAAGGTCAAGAAGAGAAGAAAGGTCCAGGCCGACGATGGGGTAAGGGCTTAGTACTGGGGTTAGTTCCTCCCATGTCAGAGGAGGAGAAACGCATCTGACTTTGAAATCTGTGCTTTGAAGCACTATTTGAACACTCTTAAACAGATGTAGACAACCTGGATAAGGAGCTCCTTGTAGTCTGGATACTAGGAAAACAGCCAGGATTGGAAAATCCTGGGAGGGACAGGGACTGGACAGAGACTTCTGAGTGAAGGTGAGGGTGGGGTGGGGCGGGGTGGGAGAGCTTCATCTTTTAGAGAGGAACTAGTCCTGAGGGTTTGTAGGGTAGAGCAAGTTTGGTGGGAATCATTGAAGACTTTTACACATGACTAGGGTGCTGGTATCTCATACAGGTGGACTTGAGAGACTTAGGTTTAAGATGATCTAGTGGATGTTTTTAAAAACCTGGCGGTGAGGTAGGGGAAGTAGGAGATGAGGAGAGCCTCCATTTTAGGACAGTATTTAGAAGTCATAGCCGTGCTCAGTTGTAACTGAGAAGAGCCAGGAGTCCAAATACTACACAGCTGTGTGGCCTTTGCTACTAAATAGTAAGTAAAAACTCAAATTTAAAAAAACGTGTTTTGCAGGCATGGGTGTAAGTGTACCACATGCGTGCCTGGGGCCCTTGGAGATCAGAAAGTGATGTTAGATCCCCTAGCACAGAAGCTACTGGATAGTTGTGAGCCACCATGCAGGTCCTAGATAGAAACCGAACCTGGGTCCTCTGGAAGAGCAACAAGTGCTCTCAACAGCTGAGCCACCTCTCTAGCTCCTAAAACACAAAGTTTTTTTTTTGTATTGTAAATGTACGACTGCCAGGTTGGTTGCAGTGCTGAATGTCTGCTTGCCTGTGGAGCCACTGCGCTTAGATGTTTAGCTCTCTTCCATGTTGTCCTTCAGTCTCAGTGAGTGAGCTAGTGTGGTGCTGCAGTAGCATCATCTGAGTGGTGGCTTTAGTCCCTCATTCAGGCTGGGCCCTTTGTTCCTTCTACAGCAGGAGCTGATGATGCTTTGTATAGTAACCATAGTTGAACTTGTACTCCAGGCTTCCTAGACACGTTCTTCATTCTGCCTTCTGAATGAAGCATGTTGCAGCCATGAGCCTGCTTGCCTTTTTAAAAATTAATGTGTTTATTTCTGCAGTCTGATGCCGGATGGGTAGAAGTCTATGACTACATCTTTCCAGAGGATGCTGCCAACCAGCCTAACCTCAAGCTTCTGGCGATGGCCAAGCTTTGGAAGAAACAGCAACAGGAAAGAGAAGCTGTGGAACAGGATCCAGATAAGGACATTGATGAGAGTGAAGCCTCATCTTTTTAAATGTTGTAACTGCTTTTTATAAATCCAGTTTAGAGCTTTGACTTCTGGATGTTTTTATATATTTAACCAGTAAGGGGTTGTTTGACATCTTTGAATTATCTTTTAAAATGCTGCTGGATTAACTATGGGTGGGAAACTGCAAGTAAAGGAATATTTTTGGAATGTGCTGATATCAGTCTTGTTCCAACCGCACACCTGTCCCTGCCACCTTTTTTAGCGTCATGTGTGTGCTTCTCAGAATTAAATGGACTTGCACTAATAAAATCTCTAAATATCTGAATTGATTTGTAGTGACTGTATTTTTTTGACCCCAAGTCTTTATTTGTGAGGAACATTTTAGTTTGGCTTTTTTTTCTCAAACTAGTTTAGAAAACAATGGCCTGCAGATGCTGAGGCCGTATTCTAAGTTCAGTTGGGAAATCCTGGGTTTATTATGTTAATGTCTTTGTTAAGTATGAGTCACCATAGCACTACTGCCAGTCCCAAGCTCTGAATTCTGCAGTTATAGCTGCCTAGAGACTATGCATCTCTCAGCATGCCTTAGAATGTGTGAACTCTAACAACTGATGTTTAACAGCTGTCATTAAACAGCAGGAGTCCAGTGACTGTTCTCAGAGATGGCACTGGAAGTAGCACAGTAACTTGTTAGTATGCTGCTCATTGTAAAATAGCATTTGCCTACTCTTGGAGGCACTGTTTTACTTATCCTGCGATTCACATCCAGTTTTTCTTTCTTTCGAGACAGGGTTTCTCTGTGTAGCCCTGGCTGTCCTGGAACTCACTCTGTAGACCAGGCTGGCCTCGAACTCAGAAATCTGCCTGCCTCTGCCTCCCAAGTGCTGGGATTAAAGGCGTGCGCCGCCTTCTTTTGTTCACCACTCAGTGCCTAGAACTGTTTTTTTCAAGACTGGTTTCCACCTATTAAACAACTGATTACTAAATTTAAGTATATCCATCTAAGAGAATAAAAGTTGTTTAATAATATTACTAAATTGGGTCTTAAAATAATTTTGTAAAAGACACAAGAAAACAGTACTACTAGGTAAGCAATAGATCTTTTCAGCCACCAGACCAGCACTAGGCTCAAGCATTAGCCTGAGTCTGCACTGAATACTAAGGGTGCTAGTCAGGAAGAATCTGTCACTGAATGTCCTTTGAGTTAGTACATTCAGGATGGAGGTGAAAGCAGTTCAGAATGCTAGTTCTATAACTAAGCCGTCTTCCTAGAGTGGTTCTCATACTGCTCATACACACAAAGATAAGAATTAGTGACTTTGCTTTGAAGAGTCCACTCATAACAAGCACGGGCAGGTATGACAGAGCTGAAGGAAACATTACTCCTCCATGAGAGAACAAAGAATTCATTCTCTCCAACCTTAATATCTCAAAATAAGACCTTTCTAAAGTAAAAGCTTTTAAATCAAGTGCTATAATACATATATGTTTGTAGTCCCAACTACCACTGAGGGCCAAATAGAGGATTACTGGGAGCCGAGTTCAAGGCCAGCCTAGGAATGTAGCAAGATCTTATCTCAAAAAAAAAAGTGCCAACAAACATACATTTTAATGGTCATTGTATGTGGGCCTTTTTTGATTACTTCTTTACTGCCTGATAATCTTTACATGATTTTTTGTAGTTAGATTTTGTTTCCCCTTAAAGTCTCACATTCAAGATTTGAGCAGTGTTAACAAAGAAAATCTGAGACCAACAGATTTGGGAGGATTTCACTCAGTAAGAATGTGTGTCAGACAGGGGTGATTTCAGATGTGCATGTAAAAATGTTTTGTATATAAAATGTCCAAACAAGAGAAGCACCATATCCTAAACAATGATCGCTCCATAATTCTGATTAAAAGACAGCAAACTCCAGAACATTCGTAGTCAACAATGTGTTTTACTATACATCTCAGATTTATACATTTCATATATGCTTTTAAAGCTTCAATTAACAGATCAATACAAAATAAAATATATATATATTTATATATGTGCAGCAGTGGTTCTCAGGCACAAGATTTAGGAGGAGGATGGAGGGAGTCTTTCCTTGGCATGTACTGTCAACCATGATAGTGGAACGTGTCCTTCTGACTTAGCTGCCTTGATTGAATTTTACTATGGCAAACAGTTCGAACATGTACGCTCTTGCTCATTGGAAGGATGAGATTTGAAGTAAGTTTATAGCCTGCATTTTTTGAAGTCTTTAAGACTTAAATGCTTACTTTCCTCCTAATAGAGCTCCAAGATCATCCTATGAAAATAATATGTCCACAAACTGTCTGGAACACCTGCCTAAGAACCACTGCCTATGGTTATTCAATGTCCTCAGGCCTCACAGGATGAGGTAATGGTATGATGGATTTCTTCTCGGTGTCCCTGGAAAGTGCTTTCCTCATATCTGTTAAGAAAGAAGCAAAGATTAATGTAAGCAACCAATACCAAACTTTTTAAAATCAAACTGAGTGTATGGGTTAAGTTCCCATCAGGTTTTGTGACCTCCCTGCAATCCTAAGTATATGTATGTACTTACAAGACTCCCACAGTAATTATGCCAGTTGCTAACCAAATCCCACCTAGAAGCCAACTAATATAAATGTTCTTTCTTAGTAAAAAACACATCTATACCAAGAAATGATAATTTATAGAAATTAACCACTGGCTGGTTAGTCTACGTTGACTATTCCTAAATGTAATTCTTTTGAATTTATTAAAATGAGTATTTAGGCTTGTGGGGGAGAAACAACTATTTTGACTTTCTTTTAGAGTTCCTGCCACAGCAGGAAGCTTACCATAGGCATCCTCATCAGGCTCCCCATTGCTGGCTGAGTAGTACTCTATGACTGTCCTGTAGACACTGTAGCCCAACTGCTTGTACATGTTGACGGCAACTTGATTGGATACTCTTACGAAGAGATCAACAAAAAATCCACCTTTTCTTTAAAAAAAAAAGAGAAGAAAAAAGCGGGGGGAAGGAAATGTTAAAACTGTAAGAACTCAGCCGGGTGGTGGCGGCGCACGCCTTTAATCCCAGCACTTGGGAGGCAGAGGCAGGCGGATTTCTGAGTTCGAGGCCAGCTTGGTCTACAGAGTGAGTTCCAGGACAGCCAGGACTACACAGAGAAACCCTGTCTCGAATAAACCAAAAAAAAAAAAAAAAAAAAAAAAAAAAAAAGAAACAAACAAAAAAAAAAAACTCTAGGGCATCGGGTATGCATCTTTAAAAATACTAGTGCCATGCATAGTATGGCACTTCTGTGGATTACATGCCTGTAACCCTAGGACTTGGGACTGAAGGGGGAGAACTGTGGATTCAAGGTTGGCCTGGGTTACAAACATAATGGGCTCAAGGCCAGCACTTGGCTACAAAATGGCATAAAAAGAATCCTTGGTTTTTGACTATTTGGGGATGGTAGTAACAACTCTGCAGTAGCTGCTGTAGGATACTGGTGATTCCCCCTTTCAGAGGTCTTCACATCCTGATTTTGTGTCTAGGCTATTAACTCCTTGTTTATTGTCTATTAAGATTTCATTTTTGGTTGTGAACTTTATTTATATAAGCATAATCAGTTTGGGGATTGCTTTGTGAGTGACCTCAGTCAGCTCTGAGCCTATTCTCTTCACTTTGTTTAGCTTTTCATTGTGTGAATATACAATTTGCTTGTGGTCCTCTGGAAACATTTCCAGTTCTATTGTAGAGGATGTTACTATGGATACTTTTGTTGAGCATCTCATGATAAAGTATCTACTTAGGGATCCCACTGCTGTGTCATGGGTATGTATATGCATAGTCAGCTTGATTAAATTCTAACCTGTTTATTCTAATTACTAATGAGAGGTCTGTGTCTACTGACCGTTTCGATGTCTCCTTCTGAACGGCTCTTAATGACCTTTCAGTTTTCCCCCGTGGCTACTGTGTGTGTACTATGTGTACTATTCTGCAATGTTTGAGTTTTCTGTGAGCACCCATCATGTTACTTTAGGTTGGTTATCTCTGGGTGAGCAAAGCTACTCCACTTTTCCTTAGCGGACCAATGAGCCCTCCCTGTATGGTTAGCACTGTTTACAGCCTGCTTAAAAAGGTTTCTACACTGAGGACCTGTGAGACTTTCCATATTATACTCTGTTGCTTTTCCATGTCCATGTTTTAAATGAATCTGGAGTTTGTATGTAGTAAAGTAGCAATCAGGGAAACATTTTGCCCATCCACTTGTCCCACCATCTTTACTGAAACCTCTACTTCCCCACCCTGCTATTCAGTGCAGCCTCAGGTACGCCAAGACCCTTAGACACATTCCTCATTTCCAATCTTCTACTCTCACTCTACCACCAATAGTCTGTGCTGCACATTGAACCTGAGAGGGCAGAGCTGCCCATTGTTGAAAAATATTTTGTCATTTTTGTTGCTGGTTCTTCCCTTGTATTCTGTATTAACAACACCCTCAAAAAACCTGAGTAGGATTCTGGGTGTGATTACACTTGCTCTAAGGTCAGTCACAAAGCTTACAGTATTTTCCATCTGTCAGTCATTTTAATGTCTTCTAACAAAGTTTTATAAACATTAAGAGTACTCTCAAGCTGGGCGGTGGTGGCGCACGCCTTTAATCCCAGCACTTGGGAGGCAGAGGCAGGTGGATTTCTGAGTTCGAAGCTAGCCTGGTCTACAGAGTGAGTTCCAGGACAGCCAGGGCTACACAGAGAAACCCTATCTCGAAAAACCAAAAAAAAAAAAAAAAAAGAAAAGAAAAAGAGTACTCTTGGGAGGTTTTGGGTTTTGCTTAGACTTATTCTCAAGCATATAATGCTTTTGATGCCAATTTCAATACTTTTTTCTGATTTTATTGTTTAGTTCTAGGGACTTGTACATGCTCGTTTTCTGTGACAGCAGTCTGCTGCCTCCCAATCCTCTTCCCTTGTTTCTTACAGGCCTTTGCTGTGTAAATTTCCAGAACATTATGAAACACTTTACAGGGCTTTGCTGCTTCCCTCACTTCTGTTCTCTAGACTGCTACAAAATACACTGCACCTAATGAATAACAGTTGTTTTTTAGTCAAACACCCTGGCTCCTGGTGTATCAGGAGTCTTGACTCACCAAAGCTATTTACCAACAGTTTTTCTGCAACTAGTGCCCTCTGGTGACAGTTCCTCGGATCTTCCTTCCTTACATCATCAAGGAAGCCTCAGCCTAAAGGCTGTAAAACTGACCTTACTTCTTACCTTGGATAGCCCAGACTAGCCTCAGATCCACAACAATCCTCCTGAATGCTAGGATTGCAGGAGTGAGCAGCCACACTTGTACTGGAAGTGTGACAACTCTTATGTCAGGAGATTTTTTTTTTTTTAGTAAAGATGGTGGGACAAGTGGATGGGCAAAATGTTTCCCTGGTTGCTACTTTACTACATATAAAAAAAAGTCCAGCTACTAATGTAGGGTAGACCTACAGACTTTCTTTTTGCATCGCTCTCATGCCAAGAATGTTTTTTAAACTGTATTGGTTTGTTAAGAAAACCTATGAAACAAATTCTGTGTGGTTGCAAAGTACTTACTCTCTGCCCTGGAAAGGCTTTGCTGACTTTGTTCTGTACCCTAGTTGATTTCTACCCAAAGGGTCTTACAAAGCAGCATGTTCAGCTCTAGTTAACAATTTGTCTAGTTTCCAGGGTATATAACATTGTTACATCTTGAATGGATTCAGTTGTTTTTTTAAAAATCTCTTTGTGAATGTGCATGTCTGTGTGGCATACTGTGGTGCATGTGTAGAGGTCAAAGGACAACTGTGGGTCTCTGTCTTCCTGCCTTGTTTGTTCTCCACTATGAAGATCCAGCTATCTGGCTCATGGGCGTCTAGGGATTGTCTCTATCCTCCATCTTGCCTTAACAACTGAGCCAAGAGGTATGTTGCACATCCAGCTTTTTACATGAGTTCTGAGGATCTGAACTAGGCCCTCATGCTTGCATTGAGCCATCTTCCCACCCAAGTCATTTCTCAGTATGCAGTGGCAGTATGCGGTATCCAACTATAATGTATTATCAATGATAGCAATCAACTTCCTTTTTGGCTATAATTTGCAAAATATTTTATTTTCAATCTTTATAACCTTACATAGCTCCTATAAACAAAATAAGCATCTATTTTTCTTTATCTATTTTTCTAGCCCCACTCACTGCTGGGGCTAGAAGCCAGGGTCTTGTACTTGACTACTGAGCTATATCCTTAGCCCATGTCTGTCTTTTCACTGTAGTCATTATTCATTTATAGCTAGTTTTCTCCTTATTTTTTACTCCTGTACAAAATTAGATTCTTGCTTTAGTATACATCTAAACAAGACATGAATATAATGTGTATCTGTGTACCCACACAAAACAATGAAACCTCAGAAACTGGAGAAGAAGAGAGGTTAGTAATTACCTAAATAGACAGAATACTAATTATAGCCAAGGTTATAGCTTGTTAGAACCCATTTCCTGTCTGCCTGTCTGTCACACAATGTTATTAATGTGTGTACATTCTACCTTCTCAAACTTACTTTCCTTCTTGTATTCAGTCAGGTTTGGGGATGTGTGGGGTTTCTTTCTTTTTCTTTTTATTTTGAGACAGTTTCTCTGTGTAGCCCTGGCTGTCCTGGAACTGGCTCTCTGTAGACCAGGCTTCTTCACACTCATAAGAAGAAAGAAAGCTCTTCAGATATTCAACAGCCAAGAAGAAACAGAATTTATAAATCATGTATATTTGAAAAACAGGTTCTCACCTTTCTGAAATTTCCTCTAGTAACTCCATAAGTTTAGCAGCCAAGCCAAGACGGCGGAATTCAGGGGCGACAGACAGAGCTGTGACATGTCCATGCCATTCTTCCCTAGCTACTGAGCCTTCTGCTTTGCCCATAACTGCCAACAGAAAATCGCATCAGTAATTAAAATACTAATTTGCACAAAAATTCATAGTCTGCCATTTGTTTCTTTTAAAATAAAAGTGTACCAAAGTTTTAAAGTACTATCATCAAGCTAATGATTAACACTTTGATTTAAAACTCCACTTACAAATGATATTCTATATCTACTTCTAAAGTCAGACTTAAAGGTTACTGAATGATAAACTAAAAACCAAGAACAAAGACTAGGATACTTTTTGTTCAAATAAGATACATTTGAAATAGATTTAGTTTTTTTTTTTTTAAATAGCTACATTTAAAATTACATTTACAATGTATGTATGATTGTAGCAATTCATAGCTCAAGATTTTGCTAGCAATTGGTTAAATGGATATGCCTTAATCACTACCTTATATACAAAGTAACCATACAGAAATCTTAACAGGGAATGATCCACAAAGACTACAATCATTTCTGTTATGTTCACTGTTGTCTCACTTGGCCTAGTTCAAGGCTGGACACAGAAGAGATGTGGTAAACTGTTAGTAACTGATCTGAAAATAAAATCCCATCTTTCATGATTTACATCAAATTCTAGAGTAAAGCAGACTGAAACCTGTATTAAAATCTTTACTCACCCAAAAATGTACTAGTGGTACTGTACTTACTATAACCCATTAGTTCTCCGCCAGGTGCCTCAGCAACGATGAAATACTCTGGCCAGTGCGCAAGGTACTGTAAGTAAAAAGGAATCCCATACTGGAGCTGTTAAGGAATGAGATATAATAAAGAGCAAAAGCAGGTTCGATGGTACATGCCTTTAATCTCAGCACATAGGAGGCAGAGGGAGGCACCAGTTTGAGGCCACCATGGTCTACATAGTGAGTTCTAGAACAGCTAGGGCCATGTAGAGAGACAAAAACTACCATCAGGCTAGAGAGATGGCATGGTGGATAAAGTGCTGTCAGCTGAGGACTGGAGCTCAGATACCTATTCTCCACATAAATGCTGGGTGGGCTTGGCTGCCTGCTTGTAATCCCTGCACTTGGAGGAAGCTGTGTAAAGTGGAGAGTGATTAGGAAAGACAGCTGACAACCTCTAGCCTCTCCACCCACCCTTCACACCCACATGAAAAACCACTGTCACTTATCCTCCATTTAGTACTCTAGTTTCTCTAATACCATGAAATGGAATATTTACATCAGCACTAATCTTTAATAAAATTGCCTGGACATCTCTCTAGATGTAGAATGCATACAGTGCCATCTAGAAATCAGAACCTCCTACAGTCTGCCCCCATACTGATCAGATTGTACTTATGGTTATGTGTGCCATTTATCATCTGAGATTACTTCCTGTTCATGGTTCATCTACCCTGCCACTGGAAATTCAGATTCTCTCTCAAACTTATTCTATAACTGCTTGGCACCAAAACATTTGTATTTCCTGAATTACACTGAAAAGTTCAATTGCTAGTTTCTACTTTGACTACAGATATGCAACTATTAAAGTTAAGGAATCAATTATGTTCAGAGGAATTGCCTGCCTGGCATGTGCCTGTAACCCAGCATTCCATCAGAAGCATCTGTAGTTCAAGCCAGACTGGGACACAAGGCGAGACCCTCTTACTCGAAAAGAATAAATGAATGGTTACTCTTCAACAATGGGATGTCCACACTGCTATGATTCACTACCATGTTTGTTTCACCTTATGTCAGCTTTCTGGTGCAATTACATAAAAAGACACTATTAATACACTACTAAAAAGTTCCCAGGAGCTGGGCGGTGGTGGCACACGCCTTTAATCCCAGCACTTGGGAGGCAGAGGCAGGCAGATTTCTGAGTTCGAGGCCAGCCTGGTCTACAGAGTGAGTTACAGGACAGCCAGGGCTACACAGAGAAACCCTGTCTCGAAAAACCAAAAAAAAAAAAAAAAGTTCCCAGGAAACCCTCTCAGCACTGTTAGCTTTGAAACCCTTCTGAAGGACAGCCACTTCTTCCGGAACTCAGTGCAGCAGGCCAGCTGGTCTTCCTGCTGTCCAGCAACTGACA
Source organism: Arvicanthis niloticus (assembly GCF_011762505.2). Lineage (NCBI taxonomy): Eukaryota > Metazoa > Chordata > Mammalia > Rodentia > Muridae > Arvicanthis > Arvicanthis niloticus. Next base: position 115,735,907 of record NC_047659.1, on the reverse strand, counting down.
CTACTACCATGAGCTCCCCTTGATATCCCCACTCCCTACATAAACACTAGGTCTTATATAGTCAAAGTGTAGGTTAATTTGTAATCTACTATTTTCCCAAAGGGAAAATTTCTGTGATATGAAATTCTTCGAAATCCTACATATTCATGTAAGTGATTTGAGGGCCTTTTGGTTTTTCTTTTCCATTGTTTCTGATGTGGCTCTTGATGCTTGTACTTGTTAGCTGTGTTCCTTTGCATGAGGATACAACTTACCTCATCCCTCTACCAGGAGATATCTAAGTCATTTCTAATTCTAAAAAATGTTTAGATCCTTTATGTCCTTGATGAAGACAGCTTAATTTATCATTTCCTTATTAGTGAATGTGAATAACATTCCAATTTTTTAAGTCTCCTAACTTTTATGATGTCACTTTTTTTTGTAAAGGGACAACAAGATGTGGTATTGGGGACCAATAGTCTGTCATATCTACCCAAACTCAGAACCACAGATGGTATGTATATTAACCAACATGGCTGTATCCTGGTAAGAAAGAAAGAAAGAAAGAAAGAAAGAAAGAAAGAAAGAAAGAAGAGAGAGAGAGAGAGAGAGAGAGAGAGAGAGAGAGAGAGAGAGAGAAAGAGTAGTAAGCCAGATTTGGTCCATGATGTTTCTATTTGCCAATTCCTGGAATAAACTGTTTTTTATTTTCAGCCTTCAGGAAATGGCCTTACTTCTAAAATGCCTTTCAGAAAGACCGTGCCAGGTGGCTATGGCACCAGCAGCTTCTAAAAAGGGATCTTACTTAACCAGCAGCAGCACTGGGTTGTATCTTTTCAAAATTCTGGATAAGCTGATATATTAAATCATATTTTAGTTTGCATGTCTTTTGACTGGTGAGACTGAACTAACTCTTCCGTAGCTTCTGCCCCCAGCAAGCTACCAGTTATTCTCAGCAGTAGTAGTAGTCAGTGGGACGTGGTTTAGAAATCTTATTTGTATTGTAGGCCACTGATATGCTGTTGCAGTACAGTCAGGAATACCCTAACTTGGCCCATTTTTGCTCATTTTCTACTGAGATGATAGAAACTGTTATTACAGCCACAAATCAGGAGGCAGCTCCTGAACAGTGAGAGAGAAGGGCTGTGTGGTGTTTCCCAAAACAATCACCATCACCTCCCCTCTGTTGACTGCACTCCCAGAAACACATATGAAGACATGTTCTGGAAGCCATTTATGCCAGAAAGACCCAGGATCTCTTGAGCAGGGAGGGCTGTTGGAGATGCCATGGAGCCACTTACCCCCTCTAGATTTGGTTCCCAGGAGAGGGAGACAGACCCCAACTACCTGTGCTGTTGCTGCTGTCTGTGTACAGCCAGGATTACTGTGGGAAGGTGAGCAGTAGAGCTGCATGTAACTGAGTCATATAGTCATTACCTTACCAGTCTGTGGGCAAGCCTAAGGCCACTCCCACTCTGTTTTGTAATTGTAATGTTGCTTGTGCTGTTCAAAACCTATTCCTTAAAACATTTTTCAGAACTCATCTTTTTCTTTTGTTTCTCCAATTTTCTTCTTCATAAATAATCCTTAGTTTTACTTTTTCTCAAAAAGGATACAGTTTCTGTAAGTGGATCCAAGTTACTGAAAGAAACAAGAAATGGCAACAGTAAGAAATCTTGAGCCCAACTTAAAATATTGTATTAATTAAAACAAAATATGGGCTGAGCATAGTGGTTCACACCTTTAATCCCAGCACTCAGGAGGCAGAGGAAAGTTAACCCTGTCTACAATGGCAAGTTCCAGGGCAGCCAGGACTACACAGAGAAACCCTGTCTCAAGAAACTGACCAAACAAGACAACAAAACATGTTTCTTCTACAACTCTGAAACCAACCTGAAAGCCAAAGAAGATGGTTTAAATGACCCAGGGCCATATGTGCACCAATAAAGATACGTACTTTTTCACTGACCTGCCTTTTTATAAGCAGAATTATAGCTTACTCCATCAGACTTGCAGACATGAGGACCAGTTAGGTGTATATCTCTTATGTACAGCCAGTCAAACTAACCTGCTCCAATTCTATCATCCCTGTCTGGCTCTGGGCCTTCCCCTACAATTTCCCCTTCTTAAAGTGGATAGGAGTCCTCCCCTGCCTCCACAGTACAAATCCTCACAGACCTCATGTACTTTCAAATGAAGTTCACTTACTTCCACACTGCTCCCTCCTGTCAACTAAGCCCCGGTGCTGTGGGGAACTACCCAACATGTCCCATCACACAAGCCCAAATTCAGCATTCTTGAAAACCATCTCAAACCATCTCTCCCCATTCACTTTCCTAGTCAGTCTTCTCCCAGGCTCCAAACCAGCTATTTTTAACTGTTTCCCTTTCTTGTCAATCTCTGAGACTGAAGAATGTCAGGTAGTCATACTACAATCCTCTAGTCTAGTAGTTCTCAACCCTTTAGGTTTTAAAACCTGTGGTGATGTATCATGGAAATACCCCTTATATCCTCAAAGACTGGAACTTTTGTTGGCCCTCACAACTAGAGTTACTAATGCACCCTGAAATCACTTAGGACTGTAGTTTACTGTATCCTCAGCCTGTGTGCTTATTAACCCGCCTTTATGAGAACATTTTAACAATCAGCTTACTTGCCTTGGCTTTCCATGTAATCAACTTTTAGAACCTAATACATAGCTATAACCTTAAGTTATATATTCTTCCATCCTCCTGACCCAGAACAATGCATGTGTATCAATTACAGAAAGCAGCAAATACAGAGGTTGAAAGCAATCTTCTAAGATGAATATCCTTCATAAACACTGAAAACAGTGTTTGGATATTGGTTAATAAACAGTGATGTGTGTGATGCTATTTGTTGTCTTGATCAGTTGGGGATCAGTTGGAGCCAGAGACTGAATCCCTTGTAAAACTGTTACAGATTTCTGTAAAGTATCCCTTCTTTCCTCCATGTGATGCTTTCTGTGCTGCTCAACAGAGTCCAACCCGTTGTGAGGGACAGAAACTGAACACAAACGCAGGGACAAATTCACAAGACAGCCTTTGAGCAGGCAGAAATGAAGACTCGTATACCAGTCAGAGGGCAGAGGAAACATGAAGGAGAGAATTCAGTTCTGGACTTGCTTTTGCTAAAATGACAGCAAGGAAAGAAAGCAAGTGCTTTTCTTTCTTTCCTTAATGTGACACCAGTACCTTATTGGTAACTGAGAGTTTTGTGTTTAATCCATGCAGAAATCCACTTTACACTTAAGACAAAGCTATTATATTTACTGTGTCTTGATTGGTTTTGGTCAACATAAACCCAGACATCTGGGAAGAGGCAATCTTGATTGAGGAAGAGCCTCCATAAGACTGGCCTATAGGCAATAGGAGGCATTTTCTTCATCAATGGATGGTTGATGTAGGCCACTGTGCGTGGTGCCACCCCTGGGCAGGTAGGCCTTGGGTGTATAAGAAAGCAGACTGAGCAACCCAGGGGACGAAGCCATTAAGAGCACTCCTCCATGTGTTCTGCTTCACTTCCTGCCTCCATGTTCCTGACTTGGCTTCCCTCAGCAGACTCCGACCCGAGGCATTCTGACCAGTGTTTTATCATAGCAATAAGAACCTTAAGGTCTACAGGCCATATAAATATTTTTAATTTTAAGTTACTCATTTAAAAATAATTGCATGGGGCTGGAGAGATGGCTCAGAGTGCTGACTGCTCTTCCAGAGGTCCTGAGTTCAAATTCCAGCAACCACATGGTGGCTCCCAACCATCTGTAATGAGATCTGATGCCCCCTTCTGATGTGTCTGAAGACAGCTACAGTGTACTTATATATAATAAATTGTTTGAAAAAAATAATTACATGTTAACATGAATAAACATGGATAAATTTATCAAGAAAAATTAAAAAAAAAAAAACCCTAATGACAGTGGCAAATTTAAATGAAAACCATTGACTTCTCTAGTGTTCCTGATACTTACTATTTAGAGACTGACTGCACACCTGCAAAACATGATAGGCAAAACAACTGGTTTTAGCGGTCTTATCGATGTGAGAACAGCTTTGACCTTAGAGACATCATGAACACATCCTGAGGGCCTCTGGTCTGGGTGCTATGGTCCTGCCCTGTAGAGACCCCAATCCTCTCCTTTATACGTTTGGCTCACCTCAACTGTCCAACTCTCTCTGCCCTTCCTCTATTTCCTTACACACATGAAAATGCAAAAAAAAAAAAAAAAAAAAAGGGGGGGGGTTTAAGAAGAAAACAGCCCAAGGCCTTTAGCTGACTTCACCCACTCAAAAGCCTCTGCACCCAGACACTGCTTACTCTTCTGCCATTATAAAGCTAGCAGACCCCTCCCTCTTCTTACCACTGAGGACGCTTCTCTACAATTCTTTCTCTCCTGTATTTGTACCTTCCACTTCTGCTCTCCTGAAGGGAGTGTACAAATGCAGCACACACTTAGCCATCACCACTCATGATAGTGCCCTCCTCCTGCTGGGAGTCATTCTTCTATGTGCTAGCTTCTGGGTCCCAGCCCTTTTCCTCCCACCTCACATTGGCCTTTCAGTTTCATTTACTCTAGTTCCTAACCTGTGACTCACTGTTTCCTAAGATGGCCTACTAACATGAGAAAGTGGGCTCCTTTACTGGGATTAACAAGAGGAGGCATTACCAAGCCAGGTGAGCTGAGACCTAATGTTTAGTAAGTGTTCATGTGTATTTTCCTTCTACTTTATCCATTTCCATATTAAAGCACTCTCTTCCTAAAGCTTCATATGCATTGTTTACCTGTCTATTTCTTAACTTCAGATACTGTATCATATACACAGCACTTCCCATTATCATTCTAGGCCATTGCCAAGGCCTCCTCAATGGCTTACCTGCTTTATTGCCTCTAATCAGTCACCATGTACTCATTAAATCAGAATTCAGATTGAGGAATTTTTAGACACCATGTGCCTGTACCTTTACAGAACCCTCCCCCTCCCCCAATTATTATTCCCTAAATACAATAGTATTGGAAGTACTTATAAAACATGTACATTGTACTATATAAGTAATCTACTGATTTACAGTACATGAAGTTCTTGGGTTATTTGCATACCATACCACTGTAATTTAAAGGGGGTTGCACATCACTGAATTTTGGTATATCCTAGAATTAATCTCCTGGATACCAAAGGACCTCAGACTTGTGATCCTCAAACCTCAGCCTGAGTGCCAGGATCAACTTTTTGTCATTCATTTAATGGGTATGGGTTTTTTTTATATGTGTGTACACCACATGCATACCTGGTAGTCACTGAAGCCAGAAAAGGACATCAGCTTCTCTGGAACTGGTATTACGGTCAAGTGTGAGCCTCCGTGTGTAGTGACCACCTATCCTCTGGAAGAGTAGCCAGTGTTTTTAACAACTGAACCGTCTCTGTCCAGCTCCATGGGACCAATTTTTTAACAACGACAAGGGCCAGTCTCCACCTACTCTACCAGGGTTCTATGTGTGTGTGCCCAGAAACTGAGGACATCAGCACACGACAGAATTTTTGAAGATTAAAGAGCTTATTATTACATGAGCGCCAGCCACAAGTATTAAATGGGGAGAGGATTCAACACAAGCTGGACATTACAAATTGCACAGGATCGAATCTGAACCAATTTAACATGGTAATTAAACCTGGCTTCACCTGAAGCAAGGCCTACCCTGGCTTCACACTGCCATTTTCTCACCTGCAGCCTTCCCCCGAATCTCCTCATCAAACTTCATCAAGGTTCATCCCCTCTTTGAAATGTCCATAGTTATCTCATCCCAGTTTCTTCCCTTCTGCTAACTGAACCATCCGGTTCGTACTATGTTACGTCAAGCAAATAATCGAGGTAATGTGTCCACAGGAGTTCACGGTGAAATGCTTAGCTTTTTAAATTTTTTTCATAAATTTCCAAACTAAATTTTTTTTTCTTTTCAAAAGCGAGAAGAGGAGAACGGCAAGTCATCACGGGTCTTTTAAACTTGGACTGAAAAGACACCACACAGCACCGCGGGGAATCCTGAGTACTGTGGATCCCAACCCACCCCCCAAAAAATGTAGTCTAGCTGGGTGTGGTGAGGCATGCCTTTAATCCCAGCACTAGGAAGACGTAACTGTGAGTTTTAGGCCAGCCGGGTCTACATAGTAAGTTCCTGGAACCCAGGGATACAAAGTATTCTTTTTTTTAATAAGAAAAAAAAAAAAAAAAAAAAAAAAGGCAGTCTACTTTGGGCGCTCCGCTACTGTAACTACCAAGCACAAACCACAACTTGCTGAGAGGGCCCGGAGCATCACAAGGTTACTTCACTGGGATACAATTTAACCAGGACCGCGCTCCTTCCGGGCTCACCCTCCGCAGTGAGTCCGCCTCAGGGAGCCGGCGCAGGGTGTCCAGCCCAGCTCCGCATCAGCCCAGCGCACCCGGAGCGCCGCGCCTCGGCCAAGGTCACCGGCCAGGGCACCCGCGCAGCGTCCACCCGGCCCACGGCCCCGCGAGGCTGACCCCGTCCCGCGCCGCGAAGACAGAGGCTGGCGATGCCTCACTCACATGTTGTTGAAGCGGAACAGGTCGTCGCAGGTGAAGGCCCGGAGCGTGGTCATTGCGCCGCCGCCAGCCTCCAACCCGCTCAGCGCGACCCAGCGCCCGCACTACCGGAAGTACTCGCGGCCGCGGCCGCCTTGGGGTGGGACAAAGAACTACTTCCGGACCAGAGGTTGCTGGGCAACAAGGGTAGCGTCGTAGCTCGCTCTGGCGGCGGAAATCAGCAATTGCCTTAAAGCTCAACGCCTGCAGACCCTTTCCAGAAAGTAGGCAGAGTAACAAAGAGGAAGAAGCTGGGGTCAGAAAGCCAAATCATAAAAGGGAGTTTCAAAACTTCAAAGAGGCTTCACAGGGTGAGTCAGGAAGTGATCCCTAAAAGGATGGCTCAGGGCCTCTTCTCTCAACCACTGTCATGAACCAGGAATGTGATCTTAAATAGCATATTAAAATTATTTAGAAAAAGAAAGGAAGGAAGGAAGGAAGGAAGGAAGGAAGGAAGGAAGGAAGGAAGGAAGGAAGGAGAAAGAAAGAGAAACCCAGTCTACCTAAAATACTATTTCAATGTTTTATCGTATTATCTGTACAAAAATATTTGAATAACTTATCTTATTTTGGTAATAAGACTTTGAAATCTGTCATGTATATTTGCAGTATATTTTAATATGAGAGAAAAATGATCCAGAACTATTTGTTTTCGTTACTGATTTTATTAAAATGTATGATTAAAGAACAGATCAAGCCAGGAATGGTGCCTTATACCTGTAATCCCAGCAGTAGGGAGACAGAGACAAGTAGATTCTTAGTGAGCCTCGAAAACCCTGGTCAATATAGTGAATTCCAGGACAGCCAAGGGCACATAGTGTGACCCTGTCTCAAGTAAATAAATAAAAAGATGATTGAGTCATCAAAGTAATCCAGACATCTTTCCAAATAACCAAATCAAACATTATCTTCGTGTCTACGTTCAAAATTAAACATTAGGAATTATATTCTTTGATCTGGCCTGGTGCATTTTAAGCACCAGACATCTTCATGGGTAGTTGGCTACTGCAGCCGACAGCATAGACCCAGTGACTGAGAAGATTATGTACTATGAGGTTGAGAAGCTACATTCCCCTTTTCTCCTTAACAGCTGTTGGGGTGGTCTTGGAAAACATGCTGCTGAGCTCAAACCGATCCAACTCATCAAGATGCCTAAACTCTAGGGGACTCACACCCCTAACTCCGTTGGGAGTCAATTGCTTGGGAGTCACGGGCGTCTTGGGAATTCCTTGGCCAAGCCTGAATGCCACATGTGACAGGGAAGAAAGCAAATAGTTGAAAGAGCAGGTAGTCCCAATGTCTCAGCTCCACGCTTTGTTTCTAAACCTGATGAAGTAAATTATACAATAAGTAAGTGTAAATGTGGGTTTGACAGGCCCAGGCAGTTTCAAGTGTATTACTGCCACTATGGTAGAAAGTTTGGTAGAGTTTGACACCATGAGTTCAGCATCTATCCTCCATCCACTTACCCTGGCAAAATATGCCATGAAATGAATGATAAAATATATTTTTGAGGAAAGTTGAGTTTATAATGCTTATACAAATGGAAAAATTGACAAAGTCAAAAAGGAGTCCAAACTAACCAGTAAGAGCGATATGGTAGTCTACTCAAGGAAAATTTAAAATGCATGTGGTTAAAACAAAGACAAAATTGAGATTGGGGTGAATGTGAAGGAATATGAATTTGAAGGGAGGAGTTGGGTGTATATCTCATATTTCATTGTATGTGTGTATGAAATTCTCAAGAATAAAAATGTTTTAAGCCAGTGAACTTAAGTAAAGTTGCTTTTTTTCATGAATAGATATATCATTATACAAAGAAAAATATAAGTAAAATGCTCACAGCCCCCAGGCATATTCAAACATGATACCAGGACTTAGAGAGATAAAGGAGAATCTTGGCTTCCAGACAAGCCTGTGCTACATAGCAAGACCTGTATCAAACAACAATAAAAATGGAGTAAATAAATGGCCAAGGTACTCAAAACTGCTGGCCAACATCCAGAGCAGTGAGCCCTTACTTCTCCACTGGACAGAACAGGATACATTCATGTTCTTATGGGTCAAGAATCTTTCATCAGAGCCGGCGGTGGTGGCACACGCCTTTAATCCCAGCACTTGGGAGGCAGAGGCAGGCGGATTTCTGAGTTCGAGGACAGCCTGGTCTACAGAGTGAGTTCCAGGACAGCCAGGACTACACAGAGAAACCCTGTCTCGAAAAAAAAAAACAAAACAAAACAACAACAACAACAAAAAGAATGTAAGAGAGAGGGAGAAAAAAAAAACCTCAACAACAGACACCTTAGCAAAGTTACTGCAGGGGCGTTGACATATCTCTACTCTTCCCTCATGATCAGCCTAAAGCAGAAGGCAACCTTCAAGCCACTCCCTTCTCACTGTATTCCACAGAAAAGCCTACTTGCTTGTCTTATGGGTTTGTAAGATACATCTGAGGTCTATTTAAATTTTAAAGTCTATCTTACTTTAATAAAAAGGGATTATGTGCACATTAACATATTATAGACTTGTGGAAACATACAAACAAGAAAGTAACAATGACTCAAAATTCTGCCACCCAGAAACGAGTCACATCTGGATGACTAGATACTTCTCTGCCTAGTTTAGGAGAAGACTTATGTAAAAGGTAACTCAGTTTATTACCATAGATTATATATGTTATTATTAAGTAAAATTTATTACTTTAACAGTCCTTAAATTTAACATAAGAAACAAAAAGAACTGAATAAAAACTGAAGGAAAGTTAAGGGTGGTAGTAAACACCTGCAGTCCCAGTGCATGGGAGGTGGCGGCAGGACAGGCCCTTCAAGGTCCTTCTGCTACATAAGCAGTTTGAGGCCATCCTGGGTTATGAAAGACTGTATCTCAAAAAAACAAATCCAACAGGCGTGGTAGTCCACACCTTTAATTCCAGCATTCCGGAGGTAGAGGTAGGTGGAGCTCAGTGAGTTCCAGGCCAGCTAGGGCTACATAGTCAGACCTGGTCTCAAACAAAGAAACAAACAAAAATACACTTAAAATGAAGTAAAACTGACGAGCTTCCCAAACTCACAGAAATCTGAGTCCCTAAAAAAATGCCTCTGAAGTTTAAGAAGTGTGCCACCATTTAAATGAATTTACTTAAACACATAAAGTACATTAAACTCCCTGAGCGCCCCACAGTCGCTTGCAGTTCTAGGACATGCTTTATTGATTTCCATTTCAGTGCATGAGATTTTATTTTTAAAACTCAGGAAAACAATGTCTATCCCAGCTACACATTTTCCTTGCCTTAGCAATGCCTCAGAGAACTTTTGATTTATCACTGCACAGTGAGTAATTCCTCTTGCTGCTTAGTTGGAAAAAAGCTACAAGCCTTTTGACCACATTTAATTACAAAACATTTTCCTCCTCATTGAAACAAAACACCATGTGGTCTCTGTAAACAGTGATGACCTAGATTCCCATCCATCCTACAATAGTCCACATTTAAAACAAGCCAATGTCTTGATGATCCATCTGTTACAGCCCTGCTTCTGTTTCTCCATGTTCTGTGGAATCACAAAGTACATAGCAAACATATGTATTGATACGTCTTAGGCAACAAGTTGACAATCACACGACCTGCATGGGTAGGTATCTTTGCTTAAAATCTTTTTGTTTGTTTGTTTGTTTGTTTTTGGTTTTTTTTTTTTCAAGACAGGGTTTCTCTGTGTAGCCCTGGCTGTCCAGGAACTCACTTGGTAGACCAGGCTGGCCTCGAACTCTGCCTGCCTCTGCCTCCCAAGTGCTGGGATTAAAGGCGTGTGCCACCACCGCCCAGCCCCTTTGCTTAAAATCTTACATTTTATCAAATAATAAGTGAAGAGGATGGAAGCATTGACCCTGGCTGTCAATATAACTATTTCTTTTCAGTTTTGTTAACTAGGATGTATAAAGGCATTTGCTACTGAAATTAAAACTGACTACAGCTTTCAATTAAACAGGAAGGCTGGATATATCTGTTCCCTATTATTTCACACTAAAATCAAAATAAAACAGGGCCTAAAACCACTGGGAGCTGTAACTCAGTGGTAAAGAGCTTGTATCTATAAAGTCCTAGGTTTAATCCCTGAAAGGAGCAAAAATCAAAAAATGCTAAGTGGCTTGTCTAGTAAAGCTGATAACCTCCCAGCCCGACTGCCCAAGGTTGATCCCTGGGACCAAACACAGTAGAGAGAACCAATTCCTACAAGTTTTCCTCTAAAATCAACTCACTTTTTGTTTGAGATGGGCTCTCTCTATTATGTAGCTCTTGGAACTTCCTATACAGACCAAGCTGGCCTCTCCCTCACAGAGATCCACCAGCTCCTGCCTGCTGCTGAGTACTGGGGTCAAAATCCTCTCTCTCTCTCTCTCTCTCTCTGTCTCTCTCTGTCTCTCTCTCTTTTTGCTTGAATCCCTTTCTCTTCCCCTTCCCCCACTTCTCTCTCCCCTTGGTGACTTCCCTGGTCCTAGCGGCCAGTGAACTTGCCCTAGAGCAGCTTCCCAATAAACCTGCATTTAATCTAATCTAATCTGGATTGAATTGGTTTATTTTACTGTCAGAAAAATAGCTTATCAGAATGGAAATTAAAAGATTCTAGCCCCTTTGGACTAGAAACCAAGAGCCAATGAAAACTGACAAAATTTTGGATTCCAGAAAACTTATCAGACAGGAGAAAGCAATGGTTCAGAGCAGAAGAAAAAGCCAACAAGGGAAAAAAAAAGAGCTGTGCATTTCTTGTGCAGAATATGGGGGCCCTGGGAATAAGTACAACAGGTGTAAGTTCAGGGAGAAAGTGAGACCCTTATTCCCTAGGGAGACAGAGAGGATGTGCCCAAGTCATCAGGAAGAATGGGAAGACAAGAAAAGATAGAAGGAGAATGGAATGGAAAGGAGCTTCCTTGTCTTGGAGTCTGGCTGAAGTCTCTCACTAGCTTGGAGTTAAAATTTTCCAGCATGATTAACAGGTTGTGCTGTAAAGGTCACTTGAGTAAAGATAGTACTTTTGTACAGAGACACTTAGATAAGAATATTAAAATAGCAGTGAACTTGTTTTGTTTCTGTTTTTTGAAACAGAGTTTCTCTGTGTGGCTCTGGATGTCCAGGAACTCAACTCTGTACACAGGCTGTCCTCAAAACTCAGAGATCTGCCTGCCTCTGCCTCCCAAGTGTTCTGAAGAATGTGTAGCCCTGTCTGGCCTCAATCTTGTGATCTTCCTGCCTCAACATCCTTCAGCAAATCCCACCACAACAGGCACGAACCATTCTTAAGACCTAAAGCATAGATGAGCAAGCACGGCATTTCTCTCCCCGAGTGTAAATGTACACTTTTCCAGCAATCTCACAAGCAAGATTATAAACTTCATTTACGGTAAAAGATGTCATAATCCCCTTGTGCAACCTTTATGACTTACGGTTTTATTGTATCAGATTGCAATCTTATCCAAGGCAATGAGGAACACCTATAACTTCATAAAAGAAAGGGGAAGGGGAAATAATGTCCCTTAAAAAAATGCTTTGATGTATAACTTAAGAGGCTACCAAAATAGTAAATGTGGCTACTCCCATGACACTTAGAATTGACTCTCTTGGAGACGCTGACCTACACCTACGCTTAGATGTGTGCTACTCTTTCTCTGAGTACCTGTCTCTTTATTAAACTCAGTGCTTAAACTTTTGTCAAAACCCCTCTCCTCCTGCTCATTTTTTTTATTTTACATTTTGCCTGCATGTATATATGTGGCCCACATCCATGCAGTGTCCTCAGAGGCCATAAAGGTGTCAGATCCTCTGGGACTGAATTTATAAATGGCTGTGTGTCACTGTGTAGGCGCTAAGAATTGAACCTACGTTCTCTAGAAGAGCAGCCAGAGCTTTTAACCACTGAGGCATCCAGCTGCTGCCCTCCCCCCTTGAAAAACTTTTTTAAAAACGTATTTATGTGTATATATGTGAGCCTGCATAAGTGTATGTGTCACATGCACACAGATGCATGAATAGGTCAGAAGAGGGCATTGCACTCCCTAGAACTGGAGCAACAGGAGGTAAGCCACCATACTGGAACTGGGAATGGAACCTGAGTCCTCTGTAAGAGCAGTAAGGACTCTTAACTGCCAAGCTAGCCCCTCAGCCCTTAAAACCTGTTTGTTGGGGAATGGTTTTGTGCATTGTGTATTCATACGTTGATTTTCTATGTTGAGACATCTGGTTGCAGTCCAAGGATGGCTAGGTCAAGCGGCTCCAACCTCAATGTTATGTAAAAATTGTTGCTGGGCGGTGGGAGGCAGAGGCAAGCGGATTCCTGAGTTTGAGGCCAGCCTGGTCTACAGAGTGAGTTCCAGGACAGCCAGGGCTACACAGAGAAACCCTGTCTCGAAAAACAAAAAACAAAACAAAAACAAAAAAAATGTTTTCCATCACCTCAGATTGGCTAATAAAAGAGCTCATCAGCCAAAGGGCGGGACTTCCGATCCCAGTCAGGGGTCCCAAAGGAGACAGGAGAGAAGAGAAGGATCCTGAGAAGATGTAGAGAAAACACATGGAGAGATCAAGAGGATTGGCCATGAGATTTCAATAAGAGAACAACCATGAGGACACACATGGTCTAGAGCAAGCCAGGACAAGGCTCAGATGCAGGTAAAGGACCATGTGGCTGGGTAGTAGCAGCCTTGTTGGGTAGACTTAGATCAGAATCTGCCCAGCAACTGGTTAATAAAAATACCAGGTCACTGTGTCTTTATTCAGAAGCTAAAATGGGCTAGAGCAGGTGTAGAAACACCCTGCAGTTATTTGCGAGCAAAGAGGGTGAAGAAAATCCCCCAAAGAATTATATTTACACCTGCTAATAAACTCCAGCCCTCCTTCACAATGGCTTGTCCTCAGATTCCTTTCTATGGTGCAAGAGTAGGGTTTCTGAAAATAACTTCTCAGGCTGCTGCAGATGGAAGTGTGGAGCTGTGTCCTGACCCAATCCGGCTGCTGTGACACTCAGTGTGCATTCTAGGATGGACAAAGAGGCACCAGCCCTCCACTGGAAGTGAGGCATCTGAAAAATGGAAACTCTCTGAATCCCAGGAAGCTGACAGCTACACTGACCCCACCTCCCACTCCCAGCAGGATATAGGCAAATTTTGCTGGGCGTGGTAGTGGAATAGCCTGACTCAAGAGGAAAGTCTCACAAGTAGTCGCACCCTAGAGTCCTCAATAAAATGACATGTGCAACACATGGAGAAGACATTAAAGAGTTGGTCACATCTCTACCATCCATAATGGAACAAAACACTAATGTCCAGCTAGAGCCTAACTCATGGTAGAGGCTTGACTAGTATGCATAAGCCTTGGGTTTTATCCTCAAGATCTTCCTCCCAAAAATTACATTGAAAGAAAGTCTAAATTGCAATGTAATTGTGTGTGTGTGTGTGTGTGTGTGTGTGTGTGTGTGTGTGTGTGTGTGTGTGTTTTAACTGAAGCTAATTTTGGAGAAGGAGCTAAAGGAGGATTTGGGGGAAGAGGCATTTGGAAATGAATTTGAGTGGAGAGCAGGGAAATGTCACTGTCACTTTCTATCAAAACCTTCTAATGTTTGAGTTAACAAATAATGTATTGTTTTTATTTTTAAATCCCTCCCTCAGAATAGGAGGTAAACCTCATGAATGAAAGATATCATTGGCAGCTGAGTGGTGGTGGCGCACACCTTTAATCCTAGCACTTGGGAGGCAGAGGCAGCTCTTGGGACTGCTACCAGAAATCTGGCAAGAATTTGGCATTGGGCCAGCCCAAGGAAGTAGGCTCACACAGGAACTTGACATTGGGCTAGGACAAGGAAGCAGGCTCAAGATCTTGATGATTTTGATAAGTTTCTGATTACTACATGACTTTGTTTATTGCCTTGCTTGTTCCTTGACCTTGACCTTAGTCTTTGTATGTACCTAGAATGATATGAAAGCAGACTGGAAAAAATAAACCAGCTTCAGAACTGGCGGGGGTCATGTGGTAATGTCTTTTTCCTTTTAATCCTCGCTCCCTCCCTTGAGACCTTGTTGACCGACTGAGCTGGCTTGGTCAGGCAAATGAGTCTCTATGAGTTAGAGGCCAGCCTGGTCTACAGCAAGTTCCTGGACATCCAGGACTACCTCTTCTCTGGAGAAGTGGAGGTAGCACCTTTCGCTGCTTGCTTTCCCAAAGATGTTCCTGTAATTCATTCTTTGTCTAGCAAGTACATTTGATTGTAAGATATTGTATTCATTCTTCAAAACCAATGAGTAAGGCAGTCCCAGCATTGTTAGATCTTTGGTTGGACAAACTGCCTTTAAAAAGAAGTTGTCTCCTAAGAAAACCAAAAGGCTCATAAACTTCTCCCATCACATGTAGGCAGTGTGACTAGTTAACTAGATGAACTATGTGATTGTAACACACACACACACACATACACACACATGCATGCACACTACACACATATCTATTAGCAGCTAGCCCAGACACAGGTCCTCCTGACAAGAGCCTCCAGTAAAGTCATTGTTTCCATTGTCACCTTGTCATTTTTAGAATCATTGCCCCAGGTCCAGAGGACCCTTTTGCCTAAAAAGCAAGAATATCATGACTAACCATTTGGTAAACACTTGCTTTTGAATACACATTTTTATCCTCTTGTAGGAGATACAGGCGATTTTAAGCAAGATGTATGCCCTATTTCTAGTAGGCATCACAATCTGTCTCTCCTTTCAACTGAGGGGTAGGGTAGCACACCACCATATTTGTTTATTTGAGTCAGCTTACCAACTCCTATGTCCCAAGTATGTTTTGCAGTGTTTTGAAGTCAAGCCATATTGTATTGAACATAAAGCCATGGGAGGAGTTTTGTTAATATGCAGAAATCCAAATTTTCAATCTCTTTGTTCCCATTTTTCTCCCCTCCCTGTTTGTGCAGTGCTGGGAATTGGCTCCAGGACCTTGTACATGAGAAGGGAATGCTATACCACTATTTCCAAAAGTACGTGCTAATTCATCAAGTCCAAGAGCAGCTTGAAATCCTAATAGATTTCTGGTGGGCAGGAGGTTTGACCTGTGGGCTGTTAGGACACAAAAGCCTCCTGCCTGGATGCTGGTTGACAGATGTATTTACTTCCAGATGGTTAAAGTGCTGTTAGCAGCTTAACGTTGTAACATTTGTTTTTCTTTCTTTCAGTTCATAGTGAACTGCATACACCTGCACATCTGTCAAATAAGCCTACTTTCCCACAGCTACAGCAAATATGAAGTCTGGATAAAAGAAATAGTGCAAATGAACCACATCATGCACTGTATGGTTTTCTTTCTTTTTTGTGTGTGAATAAGTTATATTTTTATTTTTCACAAATAAAAATGACAAATGTGTGAAGGCCATGACAGTAATATGATAGTAACAGAGTAATAGACTAGCTATCTCATAAAGACAGAAGCCCACAAAAAATATTGTACTGATTTCTAAGAAAGACTATTAAATAAATCTAGGAATAATATATTTTAACTAAATCAACAAGTCAAAGTTGAGCTCACATTAAGACATCATCTAGGCCGGGCAGTGGTGGCGCATGCCTTTAATCCCAGCACTTGGGAGGCAGAGGCAGGCAGATTTCTGAGTTTGAGGCCAGCCTGGTCTACAGAGTGAGTTCCAGGACAGCCAGGGCTACACAGAGAAACCCTGTCTCGAAAAAAAACAAAAAAAAAAAAAAAAAACCAAAACCAAAAACAAAAACTAAAAAAAAACCAAAAAAAAAAAAAACAAAAAAAAACCAAAACCAAAAAAAACCAAAAAACAAAAAAACCCATAAAGTGATAGTAAAGGAAAATCTGGGATTCCACATACAGGGTTCTTGATTGAAATCAGGGAGGCTCAAACCTGTTCCTCCTTTTTGGCTTTTGTTTTTTTGTTTTTTGAGACAGGGTTTCTCTATGTAGCTCTGGCTGTCCTGGAGCTCACTCTGTAGACCAGGCTGGCCTCGAACTCAGAAATCCGCCTGCCTCTGCCTCCCAAGTGCTGGGATTAAAGGCGTGCGCCACCACCACTGTGCGCCACCACCACTTGGCTCTGTTCCTCCTTTTAAACTTATGGATACAACTGTGTTTTTCTAAATGTTTCATTAGCAATGCTGAGTCTTGTAAGTCTGGTTCCATAGTAGTCTATAATGTATATAATGTATACATTATATATTATAATGTATATAATGTATACATTATACATTATAATGTATATAATGTATACATAGTAGTCTATAATGTATAATGACTTCCATCTGAAGGAGCAGCAATCTGCACTGAAAGAAGAACAAAATCAATCAGGCTCCCAATTCCACAAAATTCTATGGTGCAAAACTCTAACAAGCCTCGGGCAGGATATCCAAGGTAAAAGCGATCTGCTCCCAGCCATTCCCCCCGCTCCCCACCCCAAAAAAAAAAGAAATAATGCACTGCCACTCTGTGCGAATAGCCATTTACATTTCGGCAAGATATGGACTTGAGAAAACCAACTTCATTTACAGTAAAATGTGTTTCATTTCCACTCAAATCCTTACAAGTTATGTTGGGTGCTGGAAAACATTGAACAGGAACTGTATAGATAGTTCGTACAATTTACTGGTTCTTGCACCGTTTATTTTTGGTTCTTTACAAATATATTGTCCCACTCTGAGGTCCTCACACTTGGGCCTCTCCTGGCCCCCCGATGGCATCAGAGGTAGCAGCCCCACAATGTCCCACAGTGACCCGCAAAGCTACAGAGTGCAGAGGAGGTCCGGAGGTCCCAGTGCAGAGGAGGTCCGGAGGTCCCACGGCTGGGAAGCCGGACCCGTGGGCCAAGTGGCTGCCATGTTGAGCACCTCGTCCTCCCTATGCTTGTTTGCTTGTTTTCAAAGTAAGAGTAGCCCTGATGAATGTCTGTAAATGTATATGTTAATATCTAAGTAAATAAGTGAATATAATAAATTAATAAAATTAAAAGAAGGGGAGTTGTTGGAAAACCCTGATTATGGTAGTATTTTTTAGCTCATTATTAATTCCGTTTTGGGAGTACTAGTTCAGATTGCTGCAGGGGTGGAGATGGCTCATCTCAGGATTGCATTTTGGCCATGAATGCAAGATCAGCAAGACCAGCAAGACTTGTCGTCTTTGCATCCTCTTTCCTCCATTTTCAATCCCTTTCCGGCAAAAAGTTCTAACTATAGCTCCTGATGGTATGCTTAGCTAATAGGAAATGAGCTCGCTCTCTCTCTCTCTCTCTCTCTCTCTCTCTCTCTCTCTCTCTGTCTCTCTCTCTGTCTCTCTCTCTCACACACACACACTTAAAATCATTTCTGCTAATACCTTATAATTTAAAATCCAGTTTGGTGGGCACTAGGCACAGAGATCATTTGAGATGAAGTCCATGTAGAATTAGATGCGCTGTTGAGTATGAAATAAACATAAGATTTTGAAGACTTAATATTTTTAAAAGAATGTAAAATGCCTATTTAATGTTTTAGATTGTTGAAATATAATATTTGGAATCTCTTGGGTTAAATAACATCTATAACTAAAATTAATTTGAACTGCTAGTCTTTTTGTCCTTTTTAAAATGTGGCTTCTAGAAAATCTGTAATTGGCTTTATGTTTATGTTGGACAAAACAGCACAAGAGATTAAAGTACTTGAGCGAAATTAGGAATGTGTACTATTCAAATGTTAGTAGCCAAGTGAGAAGCTACATGCCCAGAGTGCTGTCATTTTAAAAATTGTGCCTGGTGGTTCTTGTTGGGAGCATCCTGAGGTGTTAATCACCTAGACATTTGGGTCCCACTTGAAGACCACTGATGGTCTAGGCAGCCCCAGGTGATTTCAAGATGTAGCCTAGAGCTAGGTACCAGAACTCAGGGGTATAGTGCTTGCCTAGAGAACTCAAGGACCTGGATCCCATACCAACATGACTGAAAAGCAAGAGCAAAATTAATTAAAAAATTGCACACTTAAAACTGCAGCAGTGGACTTGGAGCCTTTGTGACAGACAGGGTGGGTGGCTGATGGTTCATTCACAATGAATTCTCTAGCTGGAGCTGGAAAAGCAAGCAATAAGGCAAGTCATAGCCTGTGTTTTGGCAGGAGGCCTTGGACTGGAATACAAGCATTTTAAGACTTGCAGTGAGAGAGAAAGGCTCTACACTTCCCAGGTGGGAATGGGGGTGGGGCATGAGAAGAAATAGAGAGATGGTCGCCATGGAGGAAAGAAGAAGAGCTAGTGGCTACACCTTCTATTGTGTGAGTGACTTGTGTCCTAGAAACCTAAGTGCTGCTTACAGAGGGGCAAGCAAGGGGTATTCAGAATGTCTTTCCTAGCCATCTGTGCTGCAAGCTGTGAAAGATTCAGCTACATTGATTCAAATATATTCTGTCAAAGTAAATACCCAGAGACAGTCATGCTATTCTAAGTGCTTTCAATACAGAGAATAAGGATTTTGGAAAGTTCTATCTTAGGATTTAAGTTTTTATTAGAATTAAGAAAAGAACCAGCCCCCTAGCAATGTCACTCCTTGGGAGATTTTTCCATCCAGAATCCTTAGGACAAACTTTGGTTATCCCTCTGCTAAGAGTACTAGTCCATTAGTTGGGCTCTGTGTCACATGCATGTAATCTCAGCACTCAGGATCAGGAGTTCAAGGTCATACTTGGCTTTACAGGGACCTTGGGACCACCCTGGACAATGTGAGACCCTATCTCAAAACAACAAAAGAGTATTGGCCCAGGACTGGGGTGTGGCTCAATAATAAAGCTCTTGTCTAATCTGGGTTCAATGTCCTAGTCTGAAAGAAAACAAAAACAAACAAACAAACAAAATCTCTGACTCAGGAGTCAGAGACAGGAGGACCACGGCAAGGTTATGACCAGTTTTAAGCTACATGGTGAAACTTGTCTTAAACCAAACAACATCAACAAAATGTAAAATGAAGAGTCCTGATACCCTTCAGATCTCTGTGAGTGAGTTCATGGCAGGGGTGGTGGTCGTGGTGGTGGTGTGGTACAGGTGGGAGTGAGGAGTGGTGGGTAGGTGTACATGTGCCATATCAAACACAGGACCAAGAGTATCCCACACAAGCACTGTATTACCTAACTCGAATATGCTTTTCTTCTTTTCTCTTCTTTCTTTCTTTCTTTCTCTTCTTTCTTTCTTTCTCTTCTTTCTTTCTTTCTCTTCTATCTTTCTTTCTTTCTCTTCTTTCTTTCTTTCTTTCTTTCTTTCTTTCTTTCTTTCTTTCTTTCTCCCCGTGGTTCCTTTCCTAGCAAAGTCAATATTCATGTGGAAGTTTGGGCCAGCTGCTACTCACTCTTTATGCTAAAACATAGACCCTTTTCAGAATGGAACGTGTTTCCTGAAACAAATGCCAGTTCTTTCCTCCCTCTCCTTTCCCGTCATCTGCTTGTGATTCAGCACTGTACTATGGTTTGGGGAGAAGGTCATTCTCCCGATTTGACTAAAGATCACCAAATGGCAAACAACAGTTGGGTCTCAAATGTACCCATACTCGAATGGTCTGAAGACAGAGAGTCACCATTTTGTTCCCAGACACTGCACGGGTAACATGGGACAACTTGTGTCCCATGTAGACAGATCCCCACCTGTGTCAGTTTTCCCCCAACATCTGAGGGTAGAGCCAGGCTCTTAAACACCACAGGCCCCTTTTATTTCATATTTCTTGCAGAAGAGGAAGGTCAGAGCTGCTAGCGAGGTGAGACCACATTTGTGAATGGAAGCAGTCAGGCCCAGCTTCCTTTCTTTTGCATTTGCTTGTAGATTTAAAGTAACTCCCACATGATACAAACAACTTTAACAATTTCCATTCCTTCACCCCCACCCCCGTCCCTAAGGGGGTCATAGTTGGCAGTATGTCCAACATCAAAAACAAAATTCCTTCCTCTGGCTGCCATTCAAGATATTTTTAGGTTTGGAAGTGCACCCTCCTCTCCCTCCGCCCAGCATGTATATTTTTACTCTGCTCGTACACTATCCAAACTCCACCAGGGTCTGTTTCCTGACAAACTGAGAAGTGAGAAATGCCTGCGTGGGGGGAAAACTGAAAACTGGAGACACATGTGTTGAAACTCTGCCAGGGAAGCATTGCCCAATGACAAACCAGGGCAAGTCTTGTGATGTTTTCCTCTGCTCATTCTAGCTGTTCTTCCTCCGCTCTCACAGGGCCTGCTCAAACTGCCTAATTCAGATGTCATGACCCGCTTTTAATCTAAGAGGAGTACCTCAGCCTAAGGACAGACAGCATCGGCTAAATGTGCAGAGTTGGGAGGGCAGCTGAACAGACGTAGACAGCAGCGTCTCTTCAATCCCAACGTTGAAAGCAAGCTTCTTCAGCCTTCCTTCTGGTCTCTTAAGTAGCTATCTTATGGATGTCTCAGAAACCCTTCAGACTTCCTTTCTCCCTATCAACAGGGATGCAACGGATATTTAGCAGACGCATGGCTGCACTCCTCAGAACACACTCAGCAGAGGATCAGGCCTGCGATGCTGATGTTGCAATCATCTGAACTCACAGCCAGGATACAGCAGAGGTTGCCTAAGGACAGGGAGGAGCTGTCTGCAGGACCCTGCCTGCCTCTGAGTTCAGATTAGCTGTGATTTGCTCTGAAGCCATCTAAGCCAAGTACTGTGCTGGATAGCCCTGCAAATGCTTGCAGGCCACTGGCCATCTGTTCTCTTTGGTTTTTAATTTCTGTTCTATTGGTCCATAAGCTTCTGAGTAATGTCCTATCTGCTCTTCACAACTACCAGATCAAGGTGAAGTTTATGGTTGTGTACTGTGTGCGTGCGAGTGTGCATGTATGCATTCGAACATGCGTGTGAGCGTGCGTGTGCATGTTCGCGCAGAGATCAGTGTGCCTCTCCCTCCCAGGTGCTATGGTAAAAGGCACATGCCACCAAGCCCAGCCACTGTCATGTACATTTACACAACATCTTTGGGTACCCGATTATATTCTGACTCTAAAACAAATCACCGCTGCCGCCGCCACCACCACCAACAAAAAAGACAACTGAAGAATATTGCAAAACTTATTTTACACAGGATTATTGTACAGTATTACAATGTATTATGTGCAAAATTTCATTGAAAATCATTTACAAAAGGAAGTACAACACAGCATGTGCTGAGGGTTCTTGTACAACAAAAGCCAGGGGTACAAGGTACAGGCACCCCCAAATCAGATGCCTGCACATCCTTACACAAGATAGTAACATGGGTTTTTGTTTTTGTTTTGCAATGACCTGGATTACACTGATATATGACCCTTCTGGAATATATGTGTCCATAAATCATTTTATATAACATAAATCTAACTTCACCATACATCCATGTTTTCAGCTTGCTTTGCTCATATTTGTCATGTTAAGGTTGGAACCCAGCATGCTAGTTTGTGTCTGCCAGCCCTACCACTGAGCCATGCCCCCAAACATTGTCCATTCTTATAATAAAGAGGGACTTTTTTGTTTGTTTGTTTGTTTTTGGTGCATTCTCTTCCCATCAACATCTTATCAAACTCAACAAAACCCATATTATACATTAATTACTTGGTCTCTGCCTCCAAATAAATGGATGTCCTTAGTGTCGACTTACAAAATGGGTCATAGGGATCGTTATCCTTGATTTACTTTTCCTTATAGGGATTTTAAAAATTGTTTACCAAAGCAGACAGTATATGGAACAGATCTTTGTCAAAGCTCACTGCAGCACATATGTTACAGTACTGACTCCAATGTCCTCCGAAAGCCTGAACCTGCAGACTTCATTCCTCAGCCCCTCCTTAGAGTCTGTGTTTCTCTCTCTACCTCTCTCTACATTCATTTCTCTCCTAATTCCCAGCATCGATTGCTTCAAAACAAAAGACAACAAATGGTACACCAGCACTGAAAGTGAACAATGTAACAGTACACTCGATTTTTCAAAGGCAGCCTGTGGCCAGCGTCAGGGATTGCTTTAAGACAACCAGGAGTAGAAGTCTCTCTCCACAAATTTGCCGAAACATCCAGTTACAGAAGAGAGACATCTAAGAGGCGTCTAAAATGTGGTACTCTCATATCCAGCAAGAGATTTATCTTCAAATATTAAATGTTAAATCACATGCATACTTATAGAATATTTTAAAAGTTATAAAAATATTTTAAAAACCAATCCTGACAGTTTACCTGCAACTGCTATAAATTTTTCTATGAAATATATAAAAACACAGAGGCTCTTTGTAAAAAAAAAAAAAAAAAGTATAAGATGAAGGATGCACGAAAGAAGGGAAAGAGGGAAAGATGGAGCCATCCACAGAGCTGAGAGGGACCTGACACACTGCATCGGACAGTCTTGTCAACACCTGCTATCAAATCCAAGAGAAGAGTTTGTACCTTAAGTGTTTTCCTCAGCACATACACACATGTGTAAGTCAACCCTGAAGCTGGCTAAGGTAGCTAGTTAACCAGCCAGTGATCTCAGGACACCTGAACCATTAAATCCAATTCACCATTTCTGGAGGAGCGTCTTACTATTTCCCAAATCTCGGCTACCTCATCTGGGCAATGTATCTAAAGGATGCCCTTGGCCAAGTCAGCCTATGGATGGCTTAGTCACTGAACTGAGGGGTCCTTGAGGAGGTGGCTGTCTTCTAAGCTCAAACACGTGGCAGCCAGAAAGCTAGACTCTCAGCTCCCTTTTGGATGTATCAACAGGATGTATCCCATGTGTCCCCTATGAGGGAGTGAGGTCATCTCCATTCTGGAAAATCACACCGTAAGGATCACTCTTGATTCGCTTGTAGACAAAGTGGAAGATGTGAGGCTGAGGCCGGCTGTGCAGCTCGGCCTTGATCTTCTGAGGATAAGTGTCCTCTGCCAATTGCTGCCACGTCTCATCAACAAAGAGAAACAGGCTGTACTCTTTAGGGTCCTCCACCTTAAACTTCTCAGCACAGAGCTGACACACATCCTCTGTGGTGATATACGGTCTCACAAGGAGGGTCTTCCCAGTGCATCCGCTGTTGACCTCTTGGAAGGCAACTCGGAGGTAATTCTGCAAGTGGAAACAGATGTCAGAAGCAGGCACAGAAAAGCAAGCAGACGCCATTCAGAGGTAAGTGCAAGGCCGAACTGGCGAGCTGCTCAAGGCTCAGGCTTGTCCTGACGTTTAGTCAGACTAGCTCTTGCCAGGAAAGACTCTGGTCTGTATTTGGACAGTGGCAGAGACTATGGCGTGGACTAAGCAGCCACATGTTAACACATTGCAAAGGGAAACAACAGGAGGTCCTGCCAGTCCTGTTTTTCTCCTTTCTTATATCCATTGTAAACCCAGCTGCTGAAGAGATCCTAAGAATGTGAACCATATCCAAAGTTGGGATGGTTTTTTTTCCCCCAGCTTGAAAAATAACCCAAACAGCAGGAGAGTCTGGGGCGGCAGTTAGCAGGAAGGGATTTAAAACATCTAGACATACCAGCACCCATGATGATCGATTTGCGCCGTTCTAGGAAGCCTACCCAAAGACAATAATGATTGGTCAAACTGCTGAGGTCTGACCATTCTGCCCAAATGGTGATCTCATGCGGCATGACTTTACATAAGGCTCCCAGTGGCTCGGGATGAAATGTGGGAAGAATCAGGGAAGGGATGTTGATTCTGCAAGAAGGCTTTGGAGACGGAGCTGACTAAGCATAACGTGATGCTGCAGGAAGTAAAAGGAGCCGGGTTGCAGGCTTGGCATTAAGAAGGATGTAGGTGTCCTGAGAGGCAGTGAGCTTCTCAGGACCCCCTCTCCTTGCATACCCTATATAGCAGTAGCCCAATGCCTGCATGAGCTAAACAACTCACCATGTAGATCGTCTTGAACAACCTAAGCAGGTGTGTGTGTGTGTGTGTGTGTGTGTGTGTGTGTGTGTGTGTGTTGGGGAAGGTGGTGCACAGCATATGTTCTTCTTTTGTAGTTTGTGTGTCTGAAAGGAATTTCTGAGAAAATTGCAATCTTGGAGAAGAACATGCTGACCTTGCTTTTCAAGCAGGGGCTTGACTTTGAACCAAGGATTGCTTTCAGCGCATGGAGAAGTGGGAGAGAAAAGGCAAGGGAGGTGACTCTGGACAGGAAGGCAGATTCATCTTGCTGTTGCAGGTTCCTGCTAAGGGAACTTGCTGCGCAGCACTTGGAAATAAAACACAGCCGCGTTTTCGGCTTTCACAGAAGCCTTCAGATGATTTATCCAAAGAGAGCTGCAGATTGGATCATCATTGCACAGACAGGAGTAAATCCAGGGTTGCTGGGCCAGGCTGGGCCAGGCAAAGGCTCTGCCTTGCTAGCTTGCCTCCAGGAAGTTAACTCATAGGGAACCATACAGCCGCGGCCTGGAAACTTGAGAGGAGCCGGCTGTAGTATTCACTCGAAAACTGACCTGCTGCCCTAAAAGCTGGGCTGAGATTCCAGGGGATTCAGTTTAGAATTTGAAGGGGGGGAGAGGGGGGAGTGGTAGAAAGATACTTTGTTGCACGTCCACCACTTCCCAAAGGGCAATGGGGTTGGGGGATGGGAGTGGGGTTGCTGCAGGGTAAACACTGCTATTTCCTGAGGAAACTGGATATCCTTTGCCTTTGCCTGGGCTTTCTCCTTTGGACATTTTGTTGCGTGATTTTGTTGTTCTAACAGCAGCCAACTGTGAGCCAAACCTGTGTGTATATTTTATGTGGTGATAATTATATTTATCTTTATGTTGGTGCTAAAGTGAGTCACACACTGAGTAGAAACTGTATCTTGACCTTTTCTTTTCCTTTCCTTTCCTTTCCTTTCCTTTCCTTTCCTTTCCTCTTTCTTTCTTTCTTTCTTTCTTTCTTTCTTTCTTTCTTTCTTTCTTTCTTTCTTTCTTTCTTTTTCCTGTAAGTGTTAGGAATGGAACCCAGGGCATTGCAGAGGGTGGCTTAATTATTCCTTTTCCACAAGGTGATTCTGCCTGAGCCAGGGCCTCAGGCCCTGAGGTCATGGGCTGCCAGAGACAGCTCTACCTTCCCGGAAGACAGGGAAGCAGGGTTGGGATTTGGGTGTATACCTGAAAGTCATCAACGGAGGGGATAGTCCGGTTGGTGGTTCTCCGCTTGTGCCACTGCCTCAGGGTGTCCCTGGCTTCTGAGCTAAGCAGTCTCGCAGCCTGTTCTTCTTGGAAATTCTTTATTAGAGATAGGGCCCCATAGGCACTTGTCAAGTAATAGCCTCCTGGAAGGGCAGAAAGAACAAGTTCTCAAGAGTGTCACACTTGTGATGGCAGCGGAGATGTACAAGCGTTAATGTCATATTGTATACAGTTGTCTTTGTGTATCCTCGGGACAGAGTCTAGGGTCTGACCCCTGTATACTATGGATGCTTAACTCTTCATTAAAACAGTCACAACATTTGCATATAATCTATATAACCCTCCCACAAACCTTACATCATCACTAGATGACTTATAATAACCTGTAGAATAGAAATGCTACATAAAGAGTTTAGGGGAAAAAGGACAATAAAAAAGTTTGTATGTGTTCATTTCAATTTTTCCTAAATATTTATAGCTCATGGTTGGTTGAATTCTCAGGCACAGAGCTTTTAGCACGTGAAGTAGATGGTGATTTCTCCATCGCCTCCACAAAGGCACATATCCAACAGTGTATCACTCATCTTTCTACTCAAGCATTCATCTCACACACATTTATGGAGTGACCCAAGCCTGTGCCAGGGGCAGGGAATACCAGAGAGCTGACAGCATCTCTGTTTCCATACGTAATGAAAGAGATTTACATTTTAAATACAGTGGTGTCCCTCTGAGAGTACCATTAAAATTAATCTCTCCTGTCTGTGTGGAGTGCTGACAGACAAGAGACATTTTAAGACATCTATGTATTTTTTCTGGGTTTGTCTTAAAAATAAATCAGTTGCTCGCTGAAGAATTTGTAAATGTGCTTGAGCACCACTAGGGGGCGTTTTGAGGGTGTAGTAAGAATTCCTTGCAGGGTATGTATTTTGTATTTAAAGATATAATCCTCCCATAGAGACATAATTGTATCGTCGCTAGATGACTTAAAACACCATGTAGAATAGAAACACTACATAAAGAGTTTAGGGGAAATAGGACAAAATACCCATTAAAGTTCTACTATGTGTTCAAGAAGAGTTTAGGGGAAATAAGACAAAATACCCATTAAAGTTCTACTATGTGTTCAAGACAGAGTTGGGGAGAGGGAGATCATAGGAACTTGTTCCCCAGAACAGACACACATTAAAGAGAACAGTCATGACAACAACAATTGATTCATTCATAGAACAGAAGTTCGTTTCAGTTAAGTGAGAAAGAAGTATCACTTTCATGGCCAAAGCCTTTAATTGCTCACAGGGAGCCTTGCAGAACTCTCTCTGACCCATGTGCAGGATTGAAATGGTTTCACCTCTCAGGAGCATGGGTAGTGGGCCTGTGAACCCGCACTGAAGTTGAACTTGGCAAAGCAGCCTTGTTGTTGGCAGTCATTGATGAAGATTTTTTTCCCCTTTTTCTTTCTTTGTGGTGCTTTGGGGTGCATGCTAGCCAAGGGTTCTATCATTTCACCAGACCCGCAAGCCAAGGCAGGCCACATCAGGCTTTTTGTTTAGAGTTTTCCTGACCCCACCATCCATGAGTTAAGACCTCTACAGCAACCTCTGCTATGAATTATTAATCCTTAGTTAGTGTTTGCCCCAGGAATAAGTCACACATGACTCAGTGTAAAATGCTAGATCAAGTGTGTGAAAGCCACACAGGGGAGTTCGGGGCAATTTACACGGGTTACTAGAATCTAACAGACTGTAACCTGGTGTCAGCATTTAACTGTGGGCCCAGGAGCTACAACCCCTGTGGGGTGGTGAGGGGTTCCTCGGACTTTGAATTTGACTCCACAGCCCTGATGTGCTCAGCCCACTAAGGAGAAAACCTCACATGCTGGAAACACAGAATTGACCATACTTTGAAACATGTGGATACAATTAGAGGAAGGTTTTCAATTTCAGCAAAACTATAACCCACCATAAGCAAGAGCTCTGAGCTTGCAAGGGAATCTAAGGTGCCGGGCCTGTAAATGGCTGATGGCCTGCTTACACAGCAGAAAAGGCACGTGACTGTTGTAAAGGCAACCCAAGAGAGCTTTGGACAGGCCACAGAAAATACGGGTCTGTGACACACATGACTTCAGCTCTTCTAGATCCAAATCAGAAGAGCTGCAGTTCAATACCCAACAACTTAGTCTGGAACTGCAGGCAGCCTGCCTGGGCCATGCTCTCCCAAGAAAGACAGGCAAGCAGAGTGTCTGACACAATTCCTGCAGAGGAGCCCATGGGCTATTTACACATCGATGTATCCTCACAGGGATTCCTCCAGGTGAAGACAATCCTGCCCATCTATCACAACACAATGCTTATTTCTTCTCCTTTAAGAAGACAAGCTTGAAACCTGAGGCCTCACTCGGAGGCACTGCCAGGAAAGGGAGCAGGAAATGGTGGTCTCTGTCCTCAGACCACAAGACGTAAGCGTCTAAGTATACACTGTCTATAACAGAAGGGTGATTTTCTAAGGGAGACTGAGAAACTCTTTTCCCCAAAGCCTCAAGGGGTCTTCTTGCTACTAGAAACCACCAAAATAAGCCCCAAACCACAATAATCACATGGTGGGAAAAGGGGTGGCTCCACATAGGAGCTTAGAAATGTCTATCTCAGTGCCTGAACAAAGCCATACTCATTTTCTCTCCTGCCCAATCCCAGGAAGGGGAAAAGACACCCTGGGACTCATGGGCTGATAATGGAGTATCTGGGTCCCTGCATGAAATTTCATGGAGAGGATATGGCCGGGTGAGACATAGAGGCCTGAAGAGCTCACTTGTATCTGCCTCTGCTTGGGGACAGAATGGAGGGTACTTATCCCAAGTTGGCAGTGGCCAAAAAGGAATGGGGTGGGGATGTCTTAGGGACCAGGGAAAGCAAACAGGTCTTTGATAGGTAAAGCAAACCTGTAGATTCAGAAGAGGCCTGAGGACATTAGAGGGCATTCTGGAGATGACAATGTATTTAACACCTTCTGTGGGAGATTCCTAGGTGATGCAAACCCAGGGCATCCCGAGGGCAGGCAGACCTTTGTGCTCAAGCCCAGACAGAAACTCAACAGGAACAGAGAAAACATAGTTGCCCCCTCAGTTTCTATCTGGGTGCCCAAGGGACTCCTGAAAATATTTAAGAGATGGGCACACAGGCCTGGATTTGTCTCCTTCCAGAATGACCAGCTCACAGGAAAGTCCCAGTTCTTGCTGCCTTTCAAGGTTGTGAGCTACACAATCAAGCATCTGAAGGCTCTTCATGATACAACCTCTAAATGATGCAAAAAGAGAAAGGCTTTCCTCTTTAGGACACATGCAGGGTAAGACTGAAACAGAACACAAAGATAAATGGAAAGCAAACAAATGTTCAGATGTTTAAAACAACAATTCTCTCTTTTTTTTAAAAGGCCAGCTTTTCATTGGTTTTAATGACAACAATAGCAGGCTATTTTTCTATCAGCATAACTATTCTTTAATAAAAAGTTGGCAACTTTCTAAATAAAAGAATCATTATCTTTTTTTAAATGATATTTTAAGAGCAAGGGTTGCGGTTCAGTGATTGGCTACTTGCTTAGTACATGAGGCCCTAGGTTCAATCCCTAGTATTGAAACAAACAAACAAACAACAAACAAACACATACATACATACATACATACATACATACATACATACCAAAAAAGGGGAAAATATATTCTACTGAATGTTTAATTCTACTAAGTTACATTTTTATTGTCAGGCTTGGTTGCATTTTCTCCTTTTTTAATTTCAATTTTTCTGCAATGAATTACTATTACTACTGTAATTTAAAAAAAAAGTCACTATAGTGTTTGAGGGAATTTGTTTGGGGGAACAGGGTCTCATGTTGTCCAGGTTGGCCTCACACTCACTATTTAGTCAAGGAAAACCTTGAATTTCTGATTCTCCCAAGTGCTAGGATTAGAGGCATGTACCAAAAACACCCAGGCTAGTACATAGTTTTAAATTAAGAAAAACAAAACCAAAAAAACCCCAATTAGTCCTGCAGTTAACTAGTGAGATGTCAAGTGCCCCAGGAACTGGTTTCCTAGCCACAAGGTTAGGGGTCATAAAGATGCTTTGGAGTTAGACAGAGGTGGTATTGGACAGCACTCTGTGTGTACTCCCAGTCACACACGTGCCTGTGTGTGTGTGTGTGTGTGTGTGCACACGCATGCTCGAATAAAGGTAGACACCAGAGGACAATCTTTGGTATTATTATTATTTGAGACTGGATCTCTCATTGGCGTGAAGCTCACTGATCCGGCCCAGCTGGCTGGCCAGCATGTTTCCACCTCTCCAGGGTTGGGATTGCAATTTATGCCATCATGTGAGCTTTGTGATGTGCATGCTGGGGCCTGAACGCAGACCTGAAAGCATTTCACTGGCTGAGCTATTTCCCTCACCATGCTTTTTAAGACAGGTCTTTGCTGCGTAGCTCAGGCTGGTCTGGACACCTAAGTGTTCTGCTTCAACCGCCCAAGTGCTAAGGTGACAGTTGTAGACCACTGGGACAGCTTCAAAATGGCTAATTTTACATTCCATGAGTTTCATCTCAAATTTAAAATGTATAACCCCTGCCAACTGCCCTGCCTCTCCCCCAAAACCTAGCTGCCTAGTTCCTCTGACACATTCAGGAGTACATTACCTTCTCCATGCAGCAGTGATGGGTCGAGAAGCTCCATCATGTACTCGATTTCAGTGTCCAATTCAAGCATGTCACACTGAGCTATGACATAGGTCAGGACTGGCAAGAAGTCGTCCGCACCATACATCCTCCCTAGGATCAGGAAGAGAGGGCAAGGTGGGATATTTTTATCTATGTTTCTTTCTTTCACATCCTATTTGCTGCTTTTATTAGCTACCAGGAAGTCATGCTGGGGAAATGAGCTACTTATAACCAAGTGTGGGAGGGAGTTCCTGGAATCCTACCTACGTGGCCCTCAGCTCTACTCACTGCTTTCTGTGACCAGCCCTGGCTCACAGTCTCATAATGAATGTCTTGGAGACAGCTCAGATTTTCTTCCCATTTTTAAGATTTGTGTACTAGAACAGAGTGCTTTTAAGTGTTTTTAGGCAGTTATCAAAGCATGATATTAACCCTGAATGAAATATTTCCTTAGGCTAATTCTTTCTGGCTCACTGTCTTCTGTGCATATGTATCGCAAATGTAATGATAGACCAAACTTACACCAGGAAAAAAAGCTTCTTTCTGCTCAACATTCATTTTATTTGTTTGATTTATTTAAATCTGTGTTGATAATAGCAATTCAGTCCATTGATGATAGCACCTGATTAATAGTAATATAGAGGGAGAAGGAGGAGGAGGATGAAGAGGAATAGGAGGAAGGAGAAGGAGAAGGAGAAGGAGAAGGAGAAGGAGAAGGAGAAGGAGAAGGAGAAGGAGAAAGAAGAAGAAGAAGAAGAAGAAGAAGAAGAAGAAGAAGAAGAAGAAGAAGAAGAAGAAGAAGAAGAAAGTCCTTGTCTCTTAAGTAGTTTGCTTTCAATGGTGGTTTTTAAATGGGGTGACTTTGCCAACTGAGAGCACACTTGACACTATCTGAAAACAGTTTTCATGATCACAGCTGGAGGGTAAGGGTGCAGATGGTATCCAGGATGCTGCTAAGCTTCCCCACAGGAAGTGGGACAGCCCCATAATGAAGATGGTCATGTCTGAAACATCACCAGTATACAGATGGAGAGACAATGCTATCAGAACAATGAAATCCTGAGCAGGTATTTATTTTGGAACTGCTTATACATGATCTCATGAGCTACAGAGATATGGGCTTCAAATTTCAGAGGCCTTGTCTACAGGCTGGCAATAGCTCAAGGGCCATGTGTGTGTGTGTGTATGTGTATACACGCACATAGAAGCCAGGGGTTGACATTAGGTGGTGTTGTCTATTGCTCTCTTTTGTATTTATTGAGGCAGAGTCTCTTACTTGGAGCTCACCTATTTGGCTATTCTAGCTAGTCAGATTACCCTGGGGATCTCCTTTTCTCTGCTTCACAAGTGTGGGATTGCGGGTAAGATGGCACACACATCCACCCAGCATCTATGTGGATGCTGGAGATCTGAACTCTGGTCCTGAGGCTTGTCTGACAAGTGCTTTACTGGCTGAACCACCTGCCTGGTCCCAAGAGCGCAGAGGTTAAAATCCGCCTACAATGTAGGTGCACATGCATTCCTATCCACTCCGGCACTGGGTAACAGAGCCTATGTTTTCTCTCTATGGCTTTTCTACTACGGCAATTTCTGTCAAGAAAAAGGTTGGTCACCGCCCATGCTCTGAAGGCCTGGAACAGGGTGGGCTCAGTCACTACCCATGAATCATGGGTACTTCTGCATCTTTAGGAAAGAGCCAGGGGAATTCTGAGGACTTGTTTCCTACTTTGTAATTCTTTGATGACTTCCAATTTCTTTGCTTCAGCCTCATTCTTCCCAAGCACTCCAGATTTCTCATACGTTGTGCTGGAGATTATTAGCACAAACACACATGGGCCAGAGTGTGGCAAAAGTTCTCACTAATGTTCCCATTGCACTTGGAGTTCAGAATGAGTTGCCTTAACTCATTCTCACATTATGAAGGAGAGGGTCATATGTAAACAGATGTGGGAACTGCAGGGTTGAAGAGTAAGGTGGTCAAAATCCCTCAGGAAAGAAACTCATTTGCACAGGGAAGGTAACAAATTCATAAGCATGACACTGCACTAACTCTTTTTATTTAAACCAGCATTATAGACAACTCTTACTTTGTCCTTATCCACGTTCACTGACTGAGCTATTATGTTACTCAGTTGCATGAAACTCATTTGACAGATTCCATCAGTTGCATTTGTATTTCTATAGACTACTAGGTGAAATCTAGAGACTGAAGGGAGGGCATATTGGGGCTCAATGTGAAATCAGGACCCAGTGACAGGCTGCCTCACCTGAGTTGTTCTCCATGACAGTGTAGATGAGCTTACAGACCCGTAGCAAAAGCATGACTTTCTTTTCTGGCGAATACTTCTTCTGCATGGTCATGAATTTAAGCTTGATTTTCTCCAGCTCCATCAAGTCAGGGGTTGGGGCAAAGACCCCCAGCTCCTGAGGGTTCCTCTGCCGCACGAGTTGTAGGTTTTCCTTGAGTTGTTTCCAGGAGCCGTCAGCTGTGTGGAAGTCTTTCAGCATGGCCTCCACGTGGCCCTTGAGGGGCTTCAAGATGCATTTGTGCATGGCCTTCTCCAACACCACATCTGCCAAAGAAAAAGAAGCTACCGTGACCACAGTCTGAAGGAAGGATGATTACAACCGATGCTTTCTTGGGATACAGATCTGTCACTCTCCACAGTCTTCAGAGGAGAGGACAAACACGTGACCAGGACGGTTAACACCCGGCAGACTAGAGACAGAACCATCGTGACTCACGCAGCAGGTAAGGTGAGCTTGCCCTGATATCACTGTCTTTGCATATACTTAATAAAATAAGCAGGTTTATATTAATCTCCCTACATTTGAAAAAATATTTCAGAAGACCTTCTGATCTAGGTGTTCTACTGTTCTTTCCCGTTGATATGGTATCTGGTAGGATTTTCTTCCCTTAAAAAAAAAAATCACGTGGGTGTGCCTTCATGTATGTGTGTAAGAGTGGGCATATGCTGACAGGAACAGGGAGGTCAGAGGACAAGCTCGGGTGTCCACCCTCATCTCCTATCTTATTTGAAGCATGGTCTCTTCTTTGTTGTCCACTGATATGCATGCCAGGCTAGCTGGTCTGCAAGCTAAGGGGTTTTCTAATGGCAAGGGTGGGATTTTGGATCAGATTCTGAATCAAAACCCTCCTTTCATTTGCAACAGAGGACATCAGTAAAGCATCAGGTGGGATCTGAATACAGCTTTGGTAACTGAAGGGACCCACACACAGTGGGGTGCTCCCTCCCAGAACCCTCCAAATTAGGTACAAACTGTACCCAAACACTTATTTTCACAGAGGGTATCTTTAAAGCTGGCAAGAAAAGTAAAGTGGATGTTTCCTGGCAGAAGGCAGCAGCAAATGACCTTGCAGGTGTGACTTTTTTTTAGGAGGAAAAAAGGGGAGGTCTATGTTAGAATGGGCCAGGATGTAGTGGTATGTTTTGATTGGCATGTTAGGTGAACCATGAGGGCTTTGATTGCTGGACTTGAAGGCTTTGATAGCTAGACCTTGGTGATCAGCCTTAGGAATGAGTCTGGCATAAGAAAGTGTCCAAATAAGGGAATAGACCTTGGTGGCTGACTTTAAGGATGTAGTCTATGGTTTACAAGGGAGAGGGAAGTGGGAAGGGCAAGGCCTGCTATGCTCTGGTCTGCTAGAGCCGTCCAGTAACTGTGTAAACACAGCTTTAATATTTTCCCCCCACCCAAGTTTGATAACTATACTGAAGTTTGCAATAGATAGCTTTGTTTTTAGGAAACAACAAAATACTGTGGTAAAGGGGGCATAATGCCTGTGATGAAGTCTCTAATGGTTCAGAAACAAAGAAAGTACAGATGTGTGCATGTGCAATGTGTGGATAAACAGAAAGAAGAACAAAATGACAGTGGCAAAGGGCTAACACTGGGGACTTTGGGTGGAGGCCGGACGTTTCTTTGTATTATTTGTACAATTTTCCTCTAAGTCTGACCCTATTTCAAAATGAAAAGTTTAAACGTTTAAATTTCTATGGAGTTAGGAAAACCTTTAGGTGTGGGTGGAGTTAATTTTCCCTCCTTCGCATGGTCACCCAATAGCTCCCATTGTTGATACTCAGATGAACAGTAACACAAATCTGTGTCTCTAGGTTGAAGATAATTTGCATAATGATGAATTCTCTGCTTCTTCAGAGCCAACTAGTTCACCTCACATGCTCCAAATCTCACCATTCCACCTGACTGCTACCATGGTAACTGATATAACAACGATGTGGCCCCATTCCACAAATGTACGGATCTAGTCACTTCTAAGATTGGAAAGAATTGGGTTCTTTCTCTAGCTTCTGAAATTCTTGATATTGGGTCAGTTCATACTGGATTCAGATTCCTATCATTAGAAGTCTGGGGGCAGGGTGGGGAGTAATCTAAGCCAGGTGTGCAAATCACAAGAACAGCTTGACTGCGTCTCCGAAGTCAGTACTGAGTGTGGACGGTAATGCTGATCCTGTAGCAATCAGACTTCCTCAGCCTAGGTTTTCCTTTCTTCCTTCACTTCCACACTCTGTCTTTGTTTAAAGACATAGCACCACACAATTAAAGACAAAATTAGCAGCACAAGGGGTTAAAAGTAAGAAGAAAAGCAAGGGAACGCACTCACTTCATGGGAGACCTTCAACAGGTCACTTCATTTGCATTGGTTCTGTCAATGAACTTATCTGATGTCATAGCTTCTTTGACCTTACTTTGTACGATCATCCAAAAAAAAAAAAAAAAAAGTCAATAACAGCAATTGAATGCTTAGATGAGCTAAGCCCTAACCAAATACTTTACCTAATTATAACCCAATCCTTGCCATAGCTCCTTACTTTTGCATAACATTAATACTCAGAACAAGCATTTAGGCAGCGTTTCAAGGTAAATCATCTTTTTCCTCTCTCCTTTTTCAGTGTGCTAGGGAGCAAGCCCAGGACCTTGAGCAGAATAATAAGCATGTGTTCTTCCACGGGAGCAGCACCTTCCCACAGCCCCCAAGTAAGTGATCTCTTATTGTAAATTTCAAGTCACTTTGTAAGCACTGACCAGTTTGTCTACCTCACTCAAGGGTTCTGAAAGTGGCATTCATAAATACCCGTCACCTGCACCTTGGCAGAACGGGTCACCAAGGAAGTGGTTGGGTCATGCCAATCATGAATTAGGAATGCACATAAATGTCCATAGCAGGGCTATTCACGATTGCTCCAGATTGGAAAGAACCTAAAGCCTGGTCCAGCAGAATGGCTGCATGGGATGTATTCACACTGTGGTATATTACAATAGGACTCGGACAATGGGAAACATTGAGTCAGTGCGGAAGCACACAGCTCCACAGACAGCATGGGTGAAACTCCCAGATACCACACAGAGTGTGAAAGAGGCATATTAGGCAAACCTCCCACAGCCTTTCACCTCTATAAAGTCCAATGCATGGCTTGCCAATGGTTCAGAAGTCAGGTTGGCAGTTGCCCTCGGGTAGGAACCAACTGAGGGGCCATGGGGCCACTTTGGTATATGTGAGGACGATGGAGAAGCTTTGCCTATTTGAGTGTCCATATATGAGACCCAATGCTGAAGACTAGTGCACTTTATGTATCCAAGTACACATATGGACAGGGACTCTCAGAGCAACATGTAACTTCAGAATGAGCCTGGTCACCTCTGTGAATGAGTGTTATACAAACTATCTCCAAATGGCTCTGGGCTGTTCTTGGAGGGTGAAGACAATGGCGGGTTCATTCCCAGCAAACTGATCAGGCTCCCTCTCCCATTTAATCCATGTGGCCAGGGACCAGTGCTGTGCGTAGTGTAGTGCAGCTATAGGAATTTGTTAGAAGTAGCTCGTTACCTTAAAAACCCAAAAGTTAAAAAAAAAAAAATTCCTGGTGTTGAAATGGATGGGAAATCTGAATCTACCCTCTGATTTCACTTGATTCTAGCGAGTAGCCCAGGCTGTCCTGGGAGTTGTTACTGTATAGACCGAGCTAGCTTCAACCTCACAGCAATCTTCTTCCCTTAGCTTCTGTGGTTGGCTGACTCTTCACTGATTTTAGAAGTCACTCAAGGGGTGGAAAGCTTATAAGAGCTAGAGGACCAGGACATTTGCCTAGAGATAATGTCTTCTTTAAAAAGAGAGAAGAAGAAGAACAAGGAGGAGGAAGAGGAGGAAGAGGAGGAGGAAGAGGAGAAGGAGAAGGAGACGTTTTGAGTAGGGAAGAAAGGGTAGATCTTGACTTGAAGGAAATTCTTAAAGGATTAACAATAATAATATATTTAAAAAGATGTCACTCAGCTATTCAGGAAAGAAATACGCCTCTATTAGCTTCACCATGGATAACATGACTGAAATGTGGTCACTATGGTGCAACTATTTACTTTGTTTTCAGGAATCTGAATTTGTCTAGGAATTTCTCCGAAATGCGTCTAGCTCAAACCAGTTGAAACCAGTGACTCACTGCCTGAGCATGCCAGGTGTTTGATGGGTGAGCATTTGCTACAAAGGGTTGAATACTCCACTCCCAGAATAGCTGCTGTTTTCTGTGCAGGTGGCCAACTGCTTCATTTTCCTTGTCTGTAAACACCTCTCTCCACACCTTTGAGCACCTTATCCATAAACACCCCCCCACACACACACACACTTTCTATCCTCAAGAAGGTGGATTTAAGACTTGGGACTTTCCATCTCCTCATATCTGGCAACCCTGTGAACACACTCTTTTGCCAAACACAGTGGCTTCAGACATATGTGATGGTCAGTGATAGTATTAGCGATTTCTCTAAAGTTGTTTTTGTTTGCTTGTTTGTTTGTTCATTCTTTTTAAAGACCACACTTTAAAATTAAGACTGATCTCTTCACTTCTTTTTAGGACTGTGCTCTTACCTTCTACCCCTACCAAACCCTTAAAAAGAGTGTGGAGGGTTTGAAATAAAAGGAAGGACCAGCGACCCCACC
The DNA here is from genome assembly GCF_011762505.2 of Arvicanthis niloticus. NCBI lineage: Eukaryota > Metazoa > Chordata > Mammalia > Rodentia > Muridae > Arvicanthis > Arvicanthis niloticus. Next base: position 115,698,510 of record NC_047659.1, on the reverse strand, counting down.
GAGTGAACCCATTGCTTCTCTCCAGCAAGAAACCAAAGTTTCTGCTTTTAAGCAAGAGAGCAAAATCATTTGAGGAACATAAGAAACGAGACCTCTCAGACATTTTGCCTAGCCCAGACAAAAGCCAAACCAAAACAGTGGCGGTGCTCACAGCTCTCGTAGATTTCCAACTTGTCCCTTTCTGCTGTTTTCCATCGTCTCTGGGTGCTTTAATTTCCACAGGAGAATCTCAGATCTTTCCTACTAGAGAACAGCAACACTATTCTAGACACTGTTTGTTCACAGACTCCTCAAATCCCCAAACAAACCCTGTCTGAGGACTAAGACAGAATCACTTCACAGAGGAAGAAATCATGTCACCAGCAAGCAAGAGGGAGAGCCAGGATTGCAACCCGGAATACCTGCTTCAAGGGGTCTCGATGGTAAGTTGGCTGCAGCTGCACTCCATCAACAGAAAGCATGTGTAACAGAAGAGTACAAACGTCATTAATGAAAGAGGAACAGCCAACTACCCTTTGCTGCTCAGTTTTTCTGCCTTTTTGGTAATAAAAAAACACTAGAACAGCTGGGCTTGGTGGTTCATGCCTTTACAATCCCAGCACTTGGGAAGCAAAGACTGGTTGTTCTCTGTGACTTTGAAGCCAATCTGCTCTACATAGAGAGTTCTAGGACAGCCAGGGCTAGAGAAATCCTGTTGAAAAGAAAGAACGAACTAAAGAATGGTCTGAACTGGAATATTTTGGATCTTAGAAACTATATATTAGCTGCACCCTCTGAATGACACAAACTGGAAACAAGGTTTGTGAAACACGGGTCTTATCAGCTGGTCCCATAGATTATCCCTAAGTGGGAAGGGGCAAAGACTATGTTGGTTCTCCTAATGTAGTAATTGATTTAAAAATGTTCTATGTATTGGCCTCTAGGCAACAATTGAGTGACTCTTCTATGAAGAGACAGAGACAGGACACTTGGGAGAAGACAGCAGGGGGATCAGAATTTCAAGGCCAGCTTCAGCTATGTAGCAATCTAATGGCCAACCTGGGCTCCATGAGACTTTGTTTCAAAACAAACAATTAGAGGGGAAAAAAGAGTCTTCCCCTTTTCCATCTGTGTGAGCTACAGGATATATTCAGAGGGTAGAGACAGCAGAAGAAACACCATCTGCTCCTAAAACACACTGGCTTCGCTTGTGAGCTTTCTGCTTCCCCACTGCTGGCCAGGCAGCCATGAGAACCCTAGAGGAAAGGGTAAAATCCAATGAAGGCTGCCTTAGAAGGAGCACTGGAGGCCATTACACGCAGCAGTCAGTCCAGCTCCACCTTCTTCAGTGGCCATGACGAACTGACTTTACGTTTTTACAGTTACCATCCAGACTCTTCAGAATGTTCAGAATGGTTCATGCAATGTCATACAGGAACAATTAGACTGAGCTTGACTGAGCTGGAGACTATTTAAATGATACAAAATGGCGATTGATATCCTTCAAGGGATTCTAACAGTAATTCCATTAAACAAATACCAAGGGTTGGGAGTTCTTAGTTACTTTTCTGGCCATAGTAACAGAATACCTGACAGAAAAAAAATCTTCAGGGAGGAAGGGTTTACTTTGGTTCACAGTTTGAGGGCACACAGTCCACCATGGTGAATGAGTTGGTTCTATCTCTGTCAGTGGGAACTCAGTGTCTACTTGCTTATTATCTGGGCAGACCAAGAAGCAGAGAGAATAGGAGCAGAAGTAGGGTTAGACTATAACCCTTAAAGGCCTTTTTCTCAGTAATAAAATACTGAGGAAAGCTACTTGACAAAGATAATAGGAAATTGGCTTGTACAGCTTCTTAGTTGACTCTCAGCCTAGCATTCTGGTTATTTAAAAATGATCTAAGTGTCAGAACTAGGAACTAACACTTGATAGTAATACAAGGTGCTTTTGTAGGAATGTTGAGTTGTTGAATTTAATCGTTCACAGTTCTAACATACAATTGGCCATTGTTTGCGTAGTTCCTGTTTTAAGATTACCCGTGAACCCTCAATTTTAGCCCTGTCAAGCAAAAACTAGGTTATTCTCAGGTGGGGCCTGAAGTTTAGAAGCTAAATGACTGTCCAAGGAAGGGGTTGGTGGGGGGGGGGGGTGAGGCATAAAGTATGCTACTCCTTCCCCAGGATCTGGACAGATGCATTATGGACCTTTCAGTATGCAAAAAGTTGGCAGCGAGTTGACATGTCTTTTTCTCATGCACTGACACACATTGCTTTGGTGGGACTGTTATAGAGAGGATTGGAGCCCGAGTGAAGGCTAGTGCGGTTTGAGCATTTGCGTGGCTTTCAACAGCCCAGACCAAAATGGGCACAGAATCCCTGGCTGGCTTAGCTTAAGGTCTCCCAGAAGCTGAACCTGAGACAAGGGTTTGAGTATGGTTGGCCAGCATAGGAGATGGTCCCAGAAAGGAAAGAAGAATAGCCAATAGGAGGCTCTGTAACAACTGAGGGCAACTAGAACTTGACCTAGCTGGTGATTCTAAGATACTGTGCTGACCTGACCGTGCCTTGGAAGTGCTGCTAGCCCTAGCGCCTAGAGGGTAGAGTGGGAGTTGATTTCTCAGCCATCCCCACCAACCTGGAAAAACACTGTAGTGGGATGAGAAAGTCTGAAGCCAGATGTCTTGGGTGCTGGCCACTGGACATCACACAGGCAACTGTCACAAGGCGGGGTACAGCAATGTACACCACACCTTGTTACATGGAAAGAAAAGGCAGCAAGCAGGTGCTGTGACCAGAACGTGCACATACAGGTGGATCAGCCGCTAAGCAGAGACTTCCAACCCAGGAGTCTGGCCTCAGCTTTTCCAGTGACCCAGCCCGCACTCCTGCCTTTCAGCAGAGAAGTTTCCCTCAGCAGAATGTGCAGCCAAGGGAATCAGAAGGTTGTTTACTGAGGTTACCTTACTTAGGCATAAAGTATACATGTCCACTTTTTAAATTGTGACCTTGAGGGAGGATGGCCTACCCCTGGTTCTGTTCTCTCATTTGCTATCAGGCTTCCTCCAGCTTCACAATGGAACTGCTGAGAGGACTTGGTGAGGTCCCACACCATGAGTAGCCAATCTGCATTGGATACCTACTAAGGATGCTAAACTCACTACTTCCCTTGGAACAGGTGACGCCTCTGAAGAGACTCCAGGTCTATGGATTCAGGTCAGGGTTTTTATTTTGCATTTTAATATTAATTGTGGTTTGATTAAGAACCCTCTGCTTTCCTGGTTACCACCTTCCCTTGCTCAGGTACTCATACCTGTTAGCTCCTCCCCTCTGCTAAAAAAAATTGAGGGTCTGAGGCTTTCTAGCTTTTCTGTGCTTCAGTTCATCTAGTGTTTAATCACAGCCTCATTCTATGCCTGTCTAACAGCGTGGAAAGCAAAGAGAGTTGGATAGCTTGGGTGGTCATGTATCCATCCCAGCAGGGGAAGTAGTACGAGGAAAAGAATCCTAGCCCCACTTGAGATGAGAAAACATAGCACAGGGCAGAGGCTACAAGGATACCCAAGCCTTCCACTGAGTGTGGGTCAAAGGGCAGGGTCAACCCATCATTAGTGCAGGTTTGGGTGAGGTGACTGGAGAAGCCCAGATGACATCGCTGTGCCTACTCCATTCTGTCTACTCTAGGACCTGACAGGACCTGTCTCTGCTTCTGTACATTCTCACAAGCTCCTCTTGGGTCTGCTCTAGTTTTTCGCAGCATGGATTCCAATGACGCTTTCCATTTGCCCACTCTCTCATTGCTTCCCCTGCAACAGCCTCACCCCTCAGTGTTCTTTGTGGCTGCTTCCAAGACATTGGGAAAGTTAGATTTTTCTCCTTGATAGGAACTCTTCTGAAGATCTCACCTGGGGGAAATATCACTGGAACTGACTCAGCATAGATCTTTCAGGTAACATATATCCCAAGCCTGAAACAGAAAATCCTTCCTTTGGGTACCGACATGAAGATGATGTGTTTCTTTACTCCTGAAGATCATCGATACCTACTGGTGATAACATCATTGCCAGGTGTGGGACAGTCTCCCTTGCAGCTCTGCTGGGATGTCTTGGAACATATGGTTGCCATAGGCACGTCATCCACACGCACTTCTACTCATCAACAATAGTGCTTTATACCAGCCCAGCAAAGAAGGTATCAATATACAGAGGGCAAGTACTGACATTGTGATTCACTTAGATTTTTTATTTTTAATTACATGTATGCATGTGTATCTGTGTATGGGTATATGAACATAAGTGCAGATACCCCAGGAGGCCAGCAGAGGGCATCAGATCTCTAACAGGAGGTGGTAAACTACCTAAGATGAGTTCTGGGAGCTGAACTTGAGTTCACTGAAGGAGTAGTGGATACAATTAATCACTTTCCCAAGCCTTTCACTTTAGGTTTTGCCTATTTGGTAAGTTTCAGTGAAGGCCACCATGAAAACAAATGGGTTTGATTTAAGTAGCATCTCACATAAGAAATCTCTAGGGCTGATTTTAGTGCCTTCAGATCAGTAAAAACCAAGGCTTAGAAGAAGGGGAAGTGAGCCTGTCCTCTGCTCAGACGCTGAGCTTGTGAAGCCGGGCTGGAGGTCAGACCTGCAGACCACTAAAGCCTCAGCCTGTGCACTACCGACTTTGCTGACATCGCCAATTGGAATTATTCTTTTTGTGAGTAGTGTAGTGGAAAAGCAAACTGTAATTCTTCTAGTCAATCAGTGTGGTAACTTAGGGCCCCTGACTCACACTCCTCAGTTCTGGCACAAACTCCTCTTTTCCCTGGGGTTTCTTGCCCAAGAAGCAGAACTGTCTAGCACAGCAGTCTAGCACAGACACGCCTTGCTCTGTAATACAATCCATACTTTGAACCTCTGAGCAAGGGCTTTGGGAATGGCAGAGTTGGAGGCTTCTTGGGTGGAATATCATGGAGTGGGTGACTCATGCTCAGAGATTCTTCTCAGCTACAGGGTGGCGAGTCTTCTTGTGGCTGCTATAACACAACAGACCAAATTTTGATGCTCTAAAGTAAGAAAGAAGCTGGACCTGGTAGTGCGCGCCTATAATCCCAGCTACTTGGGAGGCTGAGACAAGAGGATCACAAGTCAGGGCCATTCTAGGCTGCAGAGTAAATTCAAGGCCAGTCTAGGCAACTTATTAAGACTCTATCACAAAATAAAAAAAAAGAAAAATGAGGGCTTATGTTTGCCTACTATGTGCCAGGCTCTAAATTCAATCATCAGTACTGAGGCAGGGTATAATAATTATTTAGCATTTAAATTAATTTTCTTTCTTTCTTTCTTTTTTTTTTCTTTTTTTTTTTTTTTGGTTTTTTTTTTTTTTTTTTTTTTTTTTTTTTTTGGTTTTTTCGAGACAGGGTTTCTCTGTGTAGCCCTGGCTATCCTGGAACTCACTCTGTAGACTAGGCTGGCCTCGAACTCAGAAATCCGCCTGCCTCTGCCTCCCAAGTGCTGGGATTAAAGGCGTGTGCCACCACCGCCCAGCTCTAAATTAATTTTCTTTTCTTTTCTTTTTTTTTTAAATTTGACTATCTTTTTTTTTTTGTTTTGTTTTGTTTTTCGAGACAGGGTTTCTCTGTATAGCCTTGGCTGTCCTGGAACTCACTCTGTAGACCAGGCTGTCCTCAAACTCAGAAATCCACCTGCCTCTGCCTCCCAAGTGCTGGGATTAAAGGCGTAAATTAATTTTCAATAATAATATAGGTACTCTTCAAATTCTAGAAGTGGCTATTCTTTCTCCCATTACTGTACTAATTCTTTTTTTTTAGATTTATTTATTTTATTTTTATATGAGTACACTGTCACTGTCTTCAGACACCCCAGAAAAGGGCATTGAATCCCATTACAGATGGTTGTAAGCCACCATGTGGTTGCTGGACATTGAACGCAGGACCTCTGGAAGAGCAGTCAGTGCTCTTAGTCGCTGAGCCATCTCTCCAGCCCTACTGTACTAATTCTTAACTCTAAGACACTTGATCTGTTCAGGTGATGGAGTCACAAGTACTAGATTAACAGTCAGAAGATACAAGGTTTTAATCTTAGTTTGGCATTAGCATCTCTCTGGCCACATGACTCAGAATGGCTTTTTAAAAAGCAAATAATTTAAGGTCTTAAATCACATTGTGAATTTATGATAATTACGTTAGACACTGGAACTTGTGCCTGACTTGAACACTCATTAAAAATAGCACCAAATCTTCAGGACTTGAGAGGCAGAAGCAGAGGCTGAGGTGAAAGCTACAAGTTTAAAGCCAGCCTGGTCTATACAGTGAGTTCTAACCTGGTCTACCTAGTGAGCTCCAGACTGTATATATAGCGAGTTCCAGCCTAGATTACATAGCAAATTCCAAGCCAATGGAGACTCCCCCAAACACAGCCAAAACAAAAATGGAATCCCTAAATAAAACAAAACAAACACATTAAAAACAAAACACAATGGCTTCACTCAAACCAACACACAACAACCCAAAACAATACAAAACCAAAGCAAAAACCTTTACCACAATCTGAACCAAAGCAGCAGTGGTTGCTTAACTTGGAAAAATGACATGTGACCTCCCCTTTTTAGAGGTGGGGTTTCTCACTAGGTTGCCTAGATCAGCATCTGACCCCTGGGCTAAAGTAATCCTCCTGCTTCAACCTCTTGATGAGTTGGGGCTGTAGGCGTGCACCCCTGCACCAGGCTCTCAATGTTCTTTCTTTATGCGTTCTTCATTCTGCGGTGTTCAACCACATGTCAGTACTGTTTCTCCAGGGAAACCAACAAACAACAACAAAGATTAAAAACCAAAACCAAAACCACCCTTGAATACACAAATCAATGTGCTCTTTGACAAATGTGGGAATTGAGTTTAAGGACGCTTCTTCAAAGAATTAAAATACTCTTTGAAAAAAAAAGCACGTTTTGGTTTATAGCAATTAAAGAAAACATGATATTGTCTCGCTTTTCACTACTAGTTGTTAGGAATGTGGAGAGTTGGATGTTTTGCCAGAATTAGTCATCTATGGCGAACATTTTCTATGAAATAGAAACTCTGAGGGCTACTAACATTTTCAGAGTAAGACAAATCTTGCTTTTCTTGAAACCAAACTTAAAGACAGGAGGAGGCCCCAGGGCTGATATCAAGTCAAAAGGAAAGAACTGTTCTACTAAAATTAAAACAGCCAAACAGCCAATATTGCTACAAGTTTGGCAAAGAGATTTTTTTTTTTAACAAAACAAAATAATATGGATTCTCTGTCTCATGAACTGTCAGAGACCAAAGTAAGAATACCAACAAGGAATGACTATTGGGGTAAATGTATGGTCACACTCATCCATGGTGGTCCTTCATCCCATAGGATACCAGTTATGAGTCTAAATCCCTCTGCCAGCTAAGAAGTGACTTCAGAGCTTTGGGTAAAAGCCTTGAAGTGTGTCCTGTTCTTGTTAAAACACTGGCTTGTTCTTCCCTCTCCCACCTCGAGGTGGAAGGTGAGAGACTGAGTGACAGTTGTCCAGAAGGGGAGCCCATTGGTGGCTTGGAATGAAGGGAGAGAGGTTCACATGGAAATTGTCCCACGTCACTCCCTCATTAACTTCATTGTTCAACAGACTCACCAAGCTGATGCCAGGCAACTATATATATTCAAAACCCTTTAAAAGACAGAGCTGTGAGGCAGTCTCAATAGAATGAAAATTCCCCATTTTAGGACATGGCCACAGGCATTGGCCGTGTTTCATTTTGACACTGACTCACTACATAAAACTGACACTTGAGTAGAAAGCACTCCAAAGGAGAGGGGTCAGCACTTGAGCAAAGTGAGAGCGGATGAGACCTCGCCTCCTACCCGCCCCAGCTCCTAAAGAACCATCCTCAAAGGGCAGTATCAGCACCATCTGCCCATCTGCATACACCGAACAGATCCTTGTGCATAGAATACATGAGGTCATTTTACCTGTGAACGACAGCTCTGATTCTCCAGGGGTTAACCCATGAAATACCTCCTCCCACTTCTTTGGCTTCAGAATGAATGTTCTGTAAGTCTGGGATTAAATTAGAATTCCTGTCTCCTATATTTGGTCCCCCAGAAGTTATGAGAAAGGAAGACAGGATGGAATTCTTTTAAGGCAGAGAAACCCAGATGACATTCTTGAAAAGCTTTCTCCGCACTCACAGACACCTGTTCAGAACAAATTTGAGGCTTGGGATTCTGCAGATAGCTCACATCGAAGATTCTTGTATTCCTTCCAGGAAGTGAGTCGTCTCACACACACACACACACACACACACACACACTCAGAGAGAGACATCAGAAGACCTGGCTGCATACCACTTCCCTACAGGCTCAGGCCCATTCTCTGCCCATACATAGCTCTATACAACCTGGCCTCTTTTGGAACTCGCAAATGATGAACAATATATACAGAAATATACCAATATTGGATTATGCGTCTCGAAAGTGTCATTGTACTGACAAGTCCATAGGAAACCACCTGGCCCTTCAACATGGGGAAATGTCGGGTTAACTCAAAGTTCTCATTAGAGTCCAAATTTAGTCACTTCTACATAGGAGGGGACTGACTGGCTTTCTAATAACCAGGATCACTTCTTCCCCTTGGTGTGGTTCTCAGGCTGACCTCTGCTTCAGTACCCTTCTCCTTACTTTCCAAAGTCTGGTGCTCTTCAATATCCTTTCATAACACTCTGGTTTTCATTCATGAAGCAATAGGAAAAACTGCCTGCCTTCAGGCAAATGTTAAGAAAATAAAAAACACCCCAAACCAGGTTGGGTATGGCAGCACAACCCTGTAGTCCCAGCTAGTCCTGAAACTAAGCAGGATTGTGGGACTCTAGACTGTGCAGCAAGGCTAAGCCATACAGCTATACGTCTGACTTAAACAAACAAACAAACAAACAAACAAACAAATAAAAAGCAAAACCAATAGAAAAGCATAACAGTGTTTGATGTTTTTTTTAAAATAGGTCTTAGCCACAGCATAGGGTCAGTAAAGTGTCACAACTGCCCCAACAACAGGACAAACACAAGCAATGGGCTGGCACGGCAGAGGATTGGGCGCTGAGGCTGGAGGACTGGGGATTCAAGGCAGGTCTAGGCCACTAAGTACAGAGCTTTACACCAGTTCAAGCTCTGAACTTGCCAGCTACTAGATGGTATGGGCTGGCGTACCAGCCGCCTTCCTCCAACCCTCAAGAGGTAGAAAGCATTTGACTAGGGTGCTTATGGAAGGGGAGGGGAGCGATCACTGCAGCCGCTTGTTCAGGCTGCTCAGCTTCTATGGGAGGCTCTACAGATATGGGCTTCCTTTCTTATTAGGGACTTCAATTTTAAAGTAATGTTCAGGATGATTTTGAAGAGGATTGAGCTTTTGAACTATAAGCATTCTCTCTCTCTCTCTCTCTCTCTCTCTCTCTCTCTCTCTCTCTCTCTCTCTCTCTCACATACACACACACACACACAGAATATCTGAACTTAACTGACAGGTGACCTTCCCAAGACCTTCTTGTATTGGTGTGTCCCTCATCAGGCAAGCCCAGGCTGCCTACCTGTTCACCAAGAAGCCCTTGCTCTGTTGGCTAACTGGTGCTGTCTGCATGTAGCACAGTCCTGCCAATAGTCTCCTGGCTTCCTCCAGCCTTGGGAGAAAGCATCATTTAAGTAGGGGTCCCTGTGGATATGGTGTTGGAGGGGTCTTCAGGAGAGAGAAGACTCTAGGGCTGCAGGGGAAAGAGGCAACTCATCCAGACAGTCTGCATTCTGCAGAAGTCTCCCGAAGCGCTTGCTTTCCATGCTTAGGCGTAGCACAAAGACACATTCCTTTCAACCACTTTCTCTGGAGCACCCCAGCTCCTCTAGCCACGCCCAAGTCGAACCCTGGGCTAGGTCAGAGCCCCACAAGAAAACAAACAAGGCTTTGAGTCTTTTGTGACCAAATCAAAGAGCTGCTCAAATTCAAAGTGAGAGAGAGAGAGAGAGAGAGAGAGAGAGAGAGAGAGAGAGAGAGAAACATGCTCTACCACACACTGTTTACTACTTTCAACAAACACACCCAATCAGAAAGAAGAAACCTGGGTTTAGCTAAACCATGGAAATGTTTGTAAACTCTTGGCTGTTGCTGCCCACTAAATGAAGTCTCTGAAATTAACCTTTTAAGAGTCAACGCCTGAAAGTAAAACAAACAACAACAACAACATCATCATCATCAGCAGCAGCAACAACAACAAAAACCCCTGGATACTCTCACCCTGGAAAAAAAGACTGCCTGCCAAATTCAAATTTGCCTTGGCAAGTTGCTTACCAAAGTAACAATTCAGCCCTTCTGTGAGGTTGCAAAGAAAGCATTTCCCCTTGACTCTGGAGAGGCGGCCTTTCATGTGATCTTCAAATCATGTCACTTATTTTAAAGGTACACCAACTAAACTTCTCTTTCCTAGTTCTTGTTTCTTCCCACACTGCCTAATACAGACTCTGTGAAAAGGGTGAAAGCCAACAGGGAGATTCCACTTGAGGCTGGACAGGATCCCAGGGTCCCGAAGGTTAGTTTGTGTTCTTCTCTCTGGGCTGGGGGCTTGGACACACGTGTGCTTCCCACACCTCACTCCTAGTCTTTACACTCCTAACATATGCTACAAAACGAAAGCACCCACTGCGTCTCAAAAGACAGCAAAAATACTGTCAATAAGTATGCAGGTAACAGAGGGATGCACACTCAGAAATGCTCTACAGATGTGTCACATACATAGAGCAAGAGCGGATAGCAACTGAGTCCTTCTAAAGTGGTACAAACCCCACCTCTGGGTAGAATCCTTCTGCAGTTCTAAATCATCTGAATCTTGATGTACAGCATCTGCCTTAAAAGGGAGATCTTTCCATTCAATTCAGGTGAGAGAGTGTGTCCTTTGGAACTCCAGAGTAAACGTCATCCCAAACAACTAACAGGACACACCAGCCGACAAGGGTTACAGCAGACCTTAGGTTTGAAGTGGGTAGAAGGGCACTTACCAATTTGGTCTTCTGGGATCAGTGACTCAATAGGGGGATCCAGTTCAGAGCTCTGAGACAAATAATTCTTGACCTGGGTCATAAACTGCCGGATGGTCTGCAGCATGTCGGTACTGGACACATGGCATTCCTTGTTCTCCTTCAGGAAGCTCACGTAGTCCTGCACCAGGCACCCAAAATAGGTGCATTTGTCCCGGGACAGCTCTGCGATCCTGCGCACCATCCGCTTCTCTGGGGTCATGAAGGAGCTGAACACCCCGCTCATCTTTTGCAACTGGGACTTTACAAGCTTGGGCAGCACAAAAGAGCTGTTCCTCTTCTTTTTAGACTTGATGGGAGGTGCCATGGTCTCCTGGTCACTCTCCCCTTCGTAATCCTCCAGGCTGCTGGTGGTGTCGGCCTCGTACCCATACAGAGGCATGCTCCGGTCGAACTCCAGCGAGTCGGAGGAGGAAGTGGAAAGGCTCATGTCGCTCAGCCTCTGCCTGGCTCCATGGCACGGTGGTGGCTGTGATTCAGAGCCGGGCGGCGGCGCCCTTGTGCAATCCCCGGGGTCGTCCCTAGGCGGGGCTCCACCTGCGTGCCCAGCTGTGCCCATCTCCAGTTCCAGCTCCAGTTCAGGCTCCGGCTCCGGCTCCGGCTCCGGCTCCGAGCTCCGGCTGGGCCGGCAGGCAGTCAAGGTCTTGGCGCTGCTTTCCGCTTCCAAAAAAGAAGCCTGCTTCTTCAGCCGGGGTGGAGGGATGGGAGTTGGTTTTGTTCCAAGCAGAGCTACGTTCCCATGTTTGCTATGGTTGACTGTTTCTGGCATGCTCGTCTGGGGTTCAGTCCTGGATAGCCCAGGGCTTGTGTGCAGACTATTAATAGCGGGTGGCGGGGGCCTGGGTGGGGGGGACCGAGGTCTCTCGGTGCCATTCGCGTTGGGAGTCCTTGTGCTCGGCCGCTTTGGGCCTGTGCTGAGGTCCTGGCTGTGCACTTTCAAGAAAAGAGGATTAATAAAACACAAGGCTCCGTTGGTCTGGCTGCACTCCAGCTCCGAAGGCGTCCTGGTTTTTATAGAATGCACTCCATTTATAAGGCAGAGCTGACGCAAGGAGGCAGGGCAGATGCCGGCCGAGGAAAGAGGTCTATGGGGAGGTGGGGAGTTTGAGGGTTTGTTGTCTGCTGAGGAGCTCCAAAAATCTGAAAGTCATTATCAATGAAGACAAGAATGTAAATATAGTGCACTTGGGACATTCCTTCACACACACACACACACACACACACACACACACACACTGTGGGGGCAACAGAGGCTTAACTTGGGGTCTGCTTTTTCCTTTGATCCTCCTCCCCTCCCTCCTTTCACGTGTTCCCTTACTGGAAAGAGCAGAAAGTCAACTATGGGTTCACAGACTCCAGGGGCCTCTCACCTTCAAAGCCTTTGAGAAAGGTTGGCTGAGCCAACAGACAGCTCCAGCCCAGCCCTTCACACAGGTAAGAAGGGCAAAGAAAACTGGAATGGATCCAGGATAAGCTCGTAAAGGGCACAGAACTACTGAGCTTGCTTTTCAAAATCCCACTTAGCCCAGAGAGCATCGCCACCCTTTCCAATCAACTTCTCCCGGGTACCCTCCAAGGAGGCGGCTGCCAGCCAAGGAATCCATCTGGCCTCCAAGTTCCCCTTTATGAGGTAGGACCAGCAGCTGGGCCTAGGGGATATTACACAATTTACTTGAGGTTTTACACATTCAGCATTAAAACTCAACAAAGAGGAAAACTGCATTCAAGGGTCCCATCCTTACAGGGGGTGGGATGGGGGTGCAGTGTGTGTGTGTGTGTGTGTGTGAGAGAGAGAGAGAGAGAGAGAGAGAGAGAGAGAGAGAGAGATTGTTTTAGGTTCTAGACGTTATTCAAACACTGTAGTCTTGATTGTTAACCTATCCAAAAACCAAAGTCCTAAAATCTTAAAAGAACTCTCTTTCCATCTAGGAGGAAAATATTTAACTAAACTTAAACCTATACTGATTCTGCCAGAGCACTGGGATAAAGTCAAACCAGGTGAACTATGTGTATTGGTCTATTGTCAGCCACAGTCCAGTAGAATCGTGGTGGGGGTGGGGAGGGAAAGAGATTTGGCAGAGACAAACTTCAGAAGTCCCAGCTGCCAGAGTAAGGCCCACATTGGCAGGATGAGGGACATGGCCCACAGCAGCAGGGTGGGAAGCTGATTAAGAGGGGAAGAGAGACAGGTGCCATTAAGAGGTCTTCATCATTACCCTCTTCACAGGACCAGAGTGCCACAGGTGTCTGTGTGCCACGGAAGAGAAAAGAGGTGCAAGTGAACGTTCGATGCCCCACACTGCACCTCTCTTTCTGTTAGCTGGCTTTCCTCAGAAAGAGAAGACTCTGACAGGTTGTATGGGCATATGCTGGGCTCTCTACTTCTGGGGAGCCTTACTCGTTAGATGGGAGGAGATTTGGGGTTATCCAGGCACACTTAGCTCCAGTATTTGAGAGTTAGATGGACATTGGGGTAATGAATCCCAGAAAGTGTGACTCAGGGACCTCATGGTTATGAGCTGCATTTTGCCACAGAAGTGGGATTCTTACAAGTGTTTTTGATGTAGCGATGGGGCCACGAGCAGCCCCACAGGGATGCATTTTAAGACAGACCTATGCCTGGGCACCCACTTACTTAGTCCTAGCTGGGCTAGTTCTTCAAGCTGAGACTCCGTCTTGGCTGTTGAAATGGCATAAGGTAGCTTCAAGGTGAATGGCAGAACATCCCTGTTATAAGCACAAAAAGAAGGAGAGAATGTTTATAATTATGTGGCTGGTGACTCTTACATTCTTTTTTCACTCTGGAAATGTTTCATCTTAAACTGTCGAAAACATCTCAGGTTGATACCATACCACATCCAACCAGACCTTCTCTCTTTTGGCTATTCTCATCTGAATTATCCCACTGTGGGACAGGCTGACACACAAGGCTGCTTGATTGAATCCGGGCCAATGATCAAGTGTCCCTGCTGCATAGCATTAGGTGTGTAGAGTTCAATATCAGAATGTTTTTGCTGATAGACCCATCACTCCTGTAATGCATGCTAGATGTCAATCTTCATGTTGAATGCTTACTCTTTAGACAGGGGTGTTCAATGATCAATCCCCATTACTTTACAGGCAGCAGGCTCTCAGCAAGTATCTGCTGCCCACATTAAATGCAGTTTCATTGTGCCACATTCCAACTGGAGATCACTCATGTGACCTCTATGTGCTGGAAATGAAAGTCTCTACTGTGTTTTACAGTGAATGTACTCTAACTTGGATGTACACATGGGTCCCTGGGGTGTGTGCCTCGTTATATTACACATTGCATACTTAGATTCAGGAGATCTGGGTGGGGTTCCCAGGTCACAAAGGCCATTTGCCATTGGATTAACCTTTGAAGGCAAGTTTCAGGTGCCTCATGTCAACAACCATCAAAGAATGGCACCATATGCTGATGTGCCATATGCAGAGGGGAGTCAGAAAGCAACAAGCCTAAGAGGAAAACACCAAGCCAACATCAGGGTCCTGCCATGGTCAGAGATAAAGTCTTCAGGAGCAAATGCATGGACCATGGTATGTTTCTCAGAAAGGGGGTTGGCAGATGGAATAAATAGACATTCATTTTCATCTGCAAGGCTGAGAACCAAGATCTAAGAACTCATAAGGTTGGCACAGGTCTCAGCATAAGCCCCTGACCAGGGGAAGGTTATATCCAAAGACAATGGTGACTCAAACAAAAAAGTGTTATTTATTTATTGGTAGTGGTGTTGGAGTTAGGAAAAAATTAATTTACTCCTTTACTCCGCAAATGTTTATTAAAAGCTAGGACAAACAGACATTGTTCTGGGCCAGGAAGAAAACAGGAGTCCCTGCTAGAATAGAGAGCCATGCCAATGACCACTACTAGGATATAAACAAGCAAGCTATGCATAGAATTTATGGGAAGGGTCACAAACCATGGGAAAACATGTGTGAAGCCAGGTGTCAGGAGGCACACTTGCACCACTATATACAACAGGGAGGCTTAAGCAGGGGCATCAGAAGTTCCAGGCCAGCTGGGATTTGCCACACAGCAAATTCCAGAACAGCCTGCTTTCAAAAATAAAGTAAATAAAAATATAAGAGGGCCAGCCAGTGAGATGGCCCAGTGAATAAAGTTGGTCACTATGCCAACCTGGCCCCCTGAGCTTGATCCAAGGATCCCATGGAAAGATGAATGAAAAGAACTGAGTCCAAGAGTTGTGCTCTGGCATCTACGCTCACAGTGTGGCACCAACTTCCCCAAGAATTATCCTCTGAGAGCCACATACACACTGTGGCACCAGCAGCCCCCACCAACTCACACATTAAATTAAGTGAGTGAATTAAATTAATTAAGAAATTAAGTAAAAAAAAAAAAAAAAAGAGTTTTTGAAAGCAATTGGGGCCTAGGCCAAGATTCCCAAATAGTTATTCAGATTATATATAATATACATATTATATACATTACACATACACACACACACAAAGACACATAGACACACAGACAGACAGACAGACAGACAGACAGACAGACACACACACACACACACACACACACACAGTCTGGGGACTCAGGAAATATCTCAGTAGTTAAAGCATTTGCCTTACAAGCTTGAGGACTGGAGTTTGAAACCTTCAAACCTATGTACATGTCACCTGGGTAGGTGACCCCTGTAATACCAGCCTCATAAGGCAGAGGTAAGGAACTCCCGGAGCAGGCTGGCTAGTGAGAATAGCCATATTGCTGAGCTCTGGCTTTGGTTAAGAGACCCTGCCTCTGTGAGTAAAGTGGATATGCCATTGAGGATGATTCCTGACATGCACAAGCATATATATGAATGTGAACTCTGCCCACACGCACCCACACACATGCAAGACGCATACATACTACATACACAAATAGAAAGACATATCCAGTGAGTAAATCACATAGGGAAGACAATTCCAACAATTCCAAGTAGTGAGAACAGTAGGTGAACAGGGCCTGGGATGGGGGGCAGGGGGGTCTGGCACAAGGAGAGCAACAGCAAGTAGGTCACCGTATGAAGTTAGTGGAGGATAAAAATGGAAGCCTCTGCCTCTTAAATTTGTCATCAAAAAAATGCCTTCAGAGTTTCTGTTGAAGAAAAATCATACACCAAATCATCCTGTTGTTTATGGTAAGATTAGGCAACACTGTGGAATGAACTAGATCAAATCTGGGCAGCTGGAAAATCTTGGAACCCTTAAAGCTGTTGACAGTCAATTACAAAGCTGCAGAGTCCATGAAAATAACAAAGCAAGGGTGTTCCGACACCCGATGGTGTCACTCAAACTCTACCACGCTCTCCTACGATGTCAGGAGGCTGCTTCTCCTGAGGGTGTCCAGCCCTGGTCAACTCCTGCTTCCGTGAGGCTTTTTCACCTGACCTGAGACTGTGGACAGCTTCTTCAGCGTCCAGGCAGGGGCAGTGACCCTGACTCTAATCTGAAGTGGACATCAATGAGAACTAGAATTTTGAAACATGAAGGTATATCACAAACACGCGTTTGTAAAACCTCACTCAGTCGATTTGAATCTACTTTCTTTATGCAATGTGGAGAAAAGTTACATGTAATAAAACCAACCTATGTTTATTTTAAGCTTTTACCTAGCTCAGCATGCTACATGGAGTCTAAACATCATCTGACTGGCTTGGGTTTTTTTAATGATACAGGACAGGAAGCTAAACCTGGCATTTGCTAATAGATGGTTATAGGTTTTGACTTATTTAGACAATTAAATGTTGTACATGAGTCATCTTACACTGGAGTACCCAGCATCTTAACACACACACGACACACATGCATGACCACACACACATGCATGACCACACACACACACACACACACACACACACACACGCACACTTCTTTCTTATCTCCACCTTATTTAGAAAACAAAGGAGCCCCAATGTTAAAGTTTGCACATAACAAAATAGAGCAAACATCTTACATACAGAACTTTCTCCTGAGAGTTTCAGTACATGCATAATCTAGATTTATTTTATCTTTGCTCTGTATGTTTTGTTGCTGCAATGCACCAAGCATTTGAACACCTGTGGGGCCTAGCGGTCATGCTTGGAAGAAGCTATGTTATCCCTCACTCAATGATCATCAGGATCATGCAACACACTGACTAGGGTAGCCCTTGATGCACTCCCTAGAACCTGTGGGAGCAAAGCAGGGACTGGAACCATGTGTGTTGAAACGCAGGCATTCATAGTTGGCAGAATAGAGTAAGGAAATGTGGGTTTTGGCATCAAGGTAAAGGAGGATTCAAATTCTGTCTCTGTCTTTCTGTGTGTGTGTGTATGTGTGTGTGTGTAGTTTCTCAAGGCAGGGTCATTGATATAATGACTATATATAAAGCTAGCCTGAAACTCTCAATCTTGAATGCTGGGATTATAGGTGCATTCTATATCTGCTAGTTTTGTTTCTTTTTAAGATTTACTTCTTTCCCTTATATGCATGAGTGTTTCGCCTGCATGTATATCTTGCCAAATGTATGCCTGGTGTCCTTGGAGGCCAGAAATGTATGTCAGATCCCCTGGGACTCCAGTGACAGCTGTGAGCCAAGAATCAAATGCCAGTCCTCTAGAAGACCAGCCAGTGCTCTTACCACTGCCCCACCCCAGCAATTTCGACAAGCCCCTCAGAGCTGCTGGGTTTTGATTATATGATGGTAAAGAAGCACCTCACTCCCATAGTTCTGATTCACAAGGCTGCCAGGAGGGCAAGGGATGATGTGCCTGTTGAACCTGGCACAAATGTACAGGACTCCAGTTACTATTTCAATGTTACAAGTATGGTCCAAGCCCAGCAGCAATATCAGCATCTCCTGGGGGCTTGCTGGACATGCAGAATGTGGCACAGCCCAGACCCTTTGAGATTGCCTCTTAACAGAGTTACAATTGATGCTGGGGCACAATTGAGTATGAAAGGCACTTGTTTCTCTATACTATGTCAGCATTGCCCCAGTTGCTGATGGAAGGCAGTCACTACTTCTTTTCCCAACTGTGGACTCTTTTGTCCACGCACATGGGGTATGGTCCGTGTGGGAACCCACCATCGTCTCGATGATGAATTCTCTATTAGCAACCAGGTAGGAGACTTCAGAAATACTTTAGTAAGACTGGATCCTGTCAACCACTGATGACCAAGAATGTCAGGAAGGAACACTAGAGGAGCAGTGGAAGCAAAAGAGAAATGACTCTCAGGCCCCTTTACTTGCAAATGTTAGTGCTGGGATCTTCTGTAGGCAGCTCAAGCGCATACGTACTATGCTTACTCGTTTGCTAACGGCCTTCATTTACTTTATGACTTTTAATCACCAGCCTGCCCAGCTACTCTAACAGGTACTCTGGCCTGCTGAGTGTAAAGGACAGAGATGGGAGCTTCTCTCTGTGGCTGCCAAGTATTTGTGGGTGTAAGGCTCTTTCCCCAACAATAGCACAATTACCAGAAGGCAAAGTTGGAAGGAGAGTTGACAGCCAACCTCACCTCTGGCTGACATATCAGCACCAACATCCTCTCTAACCTGGGTGGCTTTAGACCAGACGGGGTGTGGTCTCCTGGGGTAGGGGTGGCTGAGAGAAGAAGTGGGTGCTGTTGGGGCTATGTCTTTGGGTAACACATTTCTTTTAAACCTTTTAGAGATGGGAATTGCAACCATCCTATCATCAGGGTGCTGTTGGTTTTAGTTACACAGCGCTTCAGGAAGCTAGAGAATTTCATTGCCTGAGATAGTACACCTCACAATTGTTTAAGGGTTTTATTTGTTTGGTTTTTTTGAACAATTTTAATATAATCCTGAATGGTCAGAATGTAATTACATTTAAAAATATCGTACTTTGTTCTAAACTTTGCCTCCAAAGCTTCATATTTACATAAAGCAGCTTTACTCTGTGGTTTGTGTGATACCCAACACTGCAACTGCAACACTCTTTGCCCTGCATTTGGGTTATTGCATGTGTGCATTAAATACGAATATATTTAGTTCAATTTTAAAATGCCAAAGAAAAAGAAGTGACATTGTATTCAGCTAGGCAATGCCCTCATTCTCTTAATTGAAAAAGATGTGTTATGAGCAGTTGTTCCTCAGATGTCTAGAAGTAAAGCACACAGGCTCCAGGGACCGTGACCCTACCCTGGAGAATCCCTTTGGGAGAGCTCATCAAGCAGGCACTGTCCATCCTGGGAGCTGCCCTCACTTTCTTCCTGCTAGTGAGCAGGGCTATAGTCTCCTCTGGAGAAGCCTCCTCTTCCTCAGGCCATTCACTGGGCAGCTTCAGCTAGCCTGAGAGCTTAGTTGTTATGCCAGGCAGAGAAAATCAATAGGATGTTGGATGCAAAACAATCTAATCCTTAAGTTAAAATAAACTGGGCCAAACTAAAATGACTCTCCAGCCTCAGTGAGACGGCCGTATGAGTTATGAGCTCTGAAAAGATATTTCCCTGTAGTCACTACAGTGAGCAAACAGAACAGCTAAGGAAGCCAGACTGGGTTAAAACAGGCAAAGACCAAGCTGGAGAACTGGTTCAACCATTAAGAGCACACTTACCAGAGGACCTGGGTTTTATTCCTAGCACCCATGTGGCTCACGACCATCCATAACTCTAGTTCCAGGGGAGCTGATGCCCTCTTCTGACCTCTGTGGGCACCAGGTATGATTGTAGTACACAGACATGCATTCTGGCAAACACTCATATGCATAAGATAAAATAAAAATTCAAAAGGAAGGAAGGAAGGAAGGAAGGAAGGAAGGAAGGAAGGAAGGAAGGAAGGAAGGAAGACAAGAAGGAAGAGAAGCAGGCAAGGCCAACTTCTGCAGGCAGCAAGAGTTTCTTTGCTTAATCATTGCAAGAGCACTGGCTTCATTTGGCTGTTTTTTGTTTTGTTCTTTGGCATTGCTAGGGCTTAAACCCAGCGCCTCAAGCTTTGTAAGCAAATGCTTTACCACTTAGCTACAAACTCTGGCATAAGAACGCTGACTTTGAAAAGCTGTTATTCGTGTAAAGAAAAGAATCATAATAGAAACTTACAACTCACATCCTTTCAGCCTTGGAGAGTGTATGAGCACCCAGGTGTCCTGAAGAGGAACTGTGTGGAATTTATGGGTTGGTTTAAAGAATCCATATTTGAGAATGGGCTCTGTTCCCTGTCGTTTTCAAAAACACTATTGGGGACCTTGACAAGTAGTTATAGGTTTATGTACTATGTACTGGCTCTCTCTCTCTCTCTCTCTCTCTCTCTCTCTCTCTCTCTCTCTCTCTCTCTCTCTCTCTCTCATCTCCCCTGCTATGTTCTTATGGATGCATCTGGTTATACAGGTAGGTATATTGGTATGTGGGCATCTGTTTATGTATTGTGTAGGTATGTTTCCTGGTGAATGGGTCTAGCAATCAGGAGCCATGGGACCAGCTTGAATAACCATATTAGTGAGAATTTGCATCTGGAGGGCCAGGCCGTTGTTTTCATCTTTAGCTTAATATTGGAATGGGGTGAACATCTTAAGTGGCAAATCCTTCTCTGACATCTCATAGGTGACCAGCCTTCTCCAGACAAATGTCCAGATCGTATCACACAACAAGCGGGTCCTTCAAGTCATGAGCTGTTCAGAATCCTTACCTGCTGATGCAGTAGAAAGCAATGAGCCGGAACAAATCTGCAAAGCTGATTCCTGAGCCTTCCAGGGAAAAGGCTAGAAAAAAAAAGAGAGAGAGAGATCCCAGAAGGTGGCTGAATCTTCCTGAGTGTGTCTGGGAAGGAAGGGCATCTAACACAGCATATGTAGGCCTGTCTCCACCCTCTCAGACTACTGTGCAGCTTATCCAAACCAGCTGTGAGGGGGTTGTCTGACAGCCAGACCCAGCTTTAAACAGCCAGGAGGCCGAGGGCGGTCTCCCTGACTCACTGTAAGCACACGCTCCATGCATGGTAAACACTCCCTTGCACAACAACCTTTCTGTTTGTTTTGAAGTTCAGAGCGCAGAGTTGGGCAGGGGCAAGGGCTCATCTGGCTGCACTGAGAAGCCACCAACACTCATCAGTAGTGGGTCAAAGGTTTCCCCCACCCCAACCTTTCTTCTTAGATCATGGACCTTCAGTGCTATACTCCCTTTGACAAGTCAGGAGCCCTCTCATGTAGGCACAAGGCAGAGGAACGTGAACCTGGAGGTCAGTTTAAGGGCTCTAGAAATCAGTTCTGAGATACATTCTACATAAAGATTCGAAAGTCTGGTCCTCTCTGGCCGCATCACACAAGCTCCCAAATAAAAGATGCTTTCTGACAAGATGCTGTTGCCACACGTATGGCTCCCAAATGGTGGGGGCAGGGGTGGCTTGTTTTCTAATCCTCATCCCTTGGCCAACCGCCTCCATCTCACCTGTGAAACAGACAGGAACAGCTCCTTGCCAGCCAGAAGGATGACAGTAGAATAGAATTTGTTTTTAATGAAATATCTTACGTGAAAGAACTATACCTGAATAATGGTGGTGTTCATTCCACCCTCCAGAAATAACGCTAAAATATTTGTCACTGTAGTAAGTCCTTCTCCCACCCCAATTTGTGTAGAAGACAGGCATGCTGGGTAGATATCATTATCTCAGGACTCAGGCCTGCAGTAAGCCAATATGGATAGGATAATGCTTTGTATAAACTAACTCTTTCAGTCACTTGGAAGTCCCTTGGGGAGGATTAGAGGGAGATGACTGAAGTCTTAGAAACTAATGGAGGAAACAACAACAACAACAACAACAACAACAACAACAACAACAACAAAAACTCCTGGCTTCAGGAAACTCAATAAACAAGGTTGGGGGTGGGGCATGAGGCTCCCTGACAGTGAGTGTGCTTCAGAAGAAAGGAAGTGGTTTCCTTGTCATGGGGAACTTTAGAAATTGAGAGGGACTTAAAAGCTAGGAGAACTTGTTGCTGGTTAGGTCAGCAACCTTTCAAAAGCCAACTCAGAATGACGGGATCAATTTAACGTAAATTCGTTATTTATTAACTTACGATACACTCACTGTTTTTAAAATGGCAGTGGGTCTGAAACATGATGTTGGATCATCTCCCACTGTGTTTAATTCTTCCCCAGGTTCAACCTGCCTGGGGGTCCTGTTTCCCAGCCATGCTTGATTGTGTGAGTTCTGGGTTTATACTTGGACCAGAAGCAGCCTGGCGTTTCCTGTGCCAGGAATGTCACTTCCATGGATTCTATGCAAGGTCATTGGCTTAAGGAGACTGGACACAGATGTAAGGGAATCTCATGCCTGCCCGTCAATTAGCCTCAGTACCTTCAAATGCAGGGACCAAGACACGCTCCATCCTCAAGGCTCCCCAACTCTCCTGGCCTTCACCCCTCAGCTCGCTAACCTAGAATTTTCAGATCTCCCCACTGTTGTGCAGATCCATTTCCTGACCCTTTCTTGGAGACTGGCAGTACCTCAGAACTGTGTGTTCCCTCTTTTATTTAAAACTTGGCCTCTCGAAACTCCACATTTTCAATGACCAGAAAGGAGACAACAGAAGGAAACCAAACAGTGCGGAGCACCAACTCCCTGCAAATCTTCAGCTAGTCAGCTAGTCATCTGCTCATGGGGCTGGATTCATTTTGATTAACTGCCTTTCACAGAAGACTGAACAGTGACTACCTGGCGGGAACTTGTATGCTCCAGGCTCATTTAGTCATGAAGATGTGTAGATACATGTTTTGGCATTAGACCTTTTAAGAGGGCTCTGTTGCTCTGTGATTTAGTCATCAGTAAACCCAGGCATCAAATCTATACTGTATCCAACAGGGGACAGGGCAAGAAAGACAGTCTACACTCAGCCCCTATCATGTGCCAAGCCTCAGGGTACACACAGTATGTATGGATTGTTTAACTGGCCTATGAATTGCTCAGAGGTTAACATCGTCTCACTGTAGAAATGGGAAAGCCAAAGCTAAATTCCAGTACTAAACTCATCTGTCTGAATCAAAGTCCAGGCTCCTTCCCAGCAGCCTTGCCCTCACTACCCAGCACTTACTGTATGTACTTTCCTTTATAGTAAACTCTTTGACAGGTGACCCGAATTCACAGGGCAGGCGAAGGGAGAGGACTTTCTTCTGCATTTTGGAGGATTTACGAACCAAAAAGATCTAGAAGGGGGGGAAAAAAAAAAACCTCATGTTAAGGAGATTGAAACCTGGGTACATAAATTTTTCTTATATTTGATGCCCCATGAATAAAGCATCCTTCCCAGCAGGAGTATGCAGTTCGGTGCAGAACACTCTACAGAGAAAGCTCAGAGCTAACTGAGGACTCTTCACTTTCAAAAGGGACTTAGGAGCTGGAGAGATGGCTCAGTGGTCAAGAACACCAGCTGCTCTTCCAGAAGACCTAGGTTCAATTCCTAGTGCCCACATGGCAGCTCATAACTGTCTGTAACTTCAGTTTCAGAGGAGTGGACACCTTCACACAAACATATATGCAGGCAAAACATCAATGCACAAGAAATAAAAATAACTTATTCAAAAGGGGCTTAGAAGAATTCTGCTTTCCCTCTGACCCAACCCTTGCCTGCAGAGGCAGTGGCACTCTGGTAACTCTTTCACTGTGGTAGGTATAATGCCTTAGCTTATGTCTCAAATAGGTGTCTTGGTGGGTGAAACAAATTCTAAACGAAGTTCACATGGTCAAACTGTAGATGGTAAACTGTTGAGTTCACTGGCTAATGAAAGGAACTTGAATTTAAGAATGAAAAAGCGGTTACTTCATAGTTTTAGTTTTCACTTTTGACTATGAATTTCTAGCTTCTTTTAGAAAAATGAGATAGTACATCAAGTCAGACAATGGCAAAAACCTTCAGAAGGAGAAAAATGGCTGCTGGCGTTGCGAGGTGGGTGGGGGTTCTCTGACGTTCACCCCAGCCAACACTGAGGCTGCTACCTCTGGTCCCAACATTGTCTTCACCTCCATGTTTTAGACCAAAAGAATTTCCATTAAGGACGGCAAGACTGCTGGGCCTGTCCATGCAGAGACAGGCCTGCCACGTCCTGCTGTGTAGGTCGAGTCCTTCCAGCTTCAGGAAGCATCATCCACCTGGCCTACAAGTCAAATGAAGTGTGTAGTGTGGTGGCCTTGGCTAAGTCGTGGTCCCCATCTACAGCAAATGGCCCTTCCTTAAAGATCCTACACTGTCTTGTTCTTTGATTAGCTCTTTCCTCCGGATTCGAACCTTACACTCTCGGCTTCTCTATCTTGCTACAGTATCTCACAGATGAGCCCCTCCCCCCACCACCACTATGATCTTTGCCCTTCTTTTTATGTTACGGTACCCATGATGCTTATCAGGGGAAGGTGTGATCAGAAAATCTTTTGAGTTTTTCTTCCCCTATTAACAGTGCAGCATCCATGGGACTCATCTGGTTCATATATCTGGGACAGATTAAAACTGACAGATTCCCCACAAATAGCATCCTCGGTGAATGTGTTTGGGGTAAGGGGCCCAAGCTCTGAGGAGCAGCTGTTGGCGCAGAGATGAAGCACAGTTCCCTTCTACAGGACAGCCAAGACTACACAGAGCTCCAGGACAGCTAAGGCTACAAAGAGAAACCCTGTCTCAAAAAAAAAAAAAAAATTGGGGACCTCCCTGAGGACTAATTAGGGACCAGGGGATCAGGAGTACACCCTCCATGCTTTGCTTCCTAAAACACTGCAGTCACAGGGGCTGACAAAATCAGACTTGCAGAACACACCCACCCTGACCCTGTTTCTGTGAGTAAATCTGTATTGAAGCAGAGTTGCTTATTCCCGCCACATATTATCTGTAGTTGCTTTTGCCTGACAAAAGCCTGTGCTGAGTAGGTATGACAGAAAAACCAGCTGTCTCTACACTCTGGCTCCTTACAGAGCTGTCCACAGACCTCTGTCTCTTGCTTAATTAAGGGTGCCATATCATCTTCAGTACATTCGTACATTCATGCCACCAGGACCACGCTTCTAGCCACCTGCCTTTCCTTCATCCTCATTATCACTTCTGGTCCACATGGCGCCTGTCCTCAGCCTGCCCCATCTTGTCAGGAAAACTCTGTCAAGAGCTCAGGTAGGTGGATAGAGAGACTACTCTGCTAGCTTGCTTCTCATACAAGCCTCAACAGGAATGGCTATGCCCCACCCCAGGAGGGAAACAGCAGGGTGGGGAATTACAGGGTAATGTTCTGCTCCAGAACATTTGGCAGAAGTGCACAAGCACAGACTTCAACTGGGAGAAAGTAGAGGCTCCCAGGAAGACGTTTCTGACCATAGAGACCTAGCCTGGAGGCAGCAACCCAGTATGCTGTGTAAGGAATTCTCTCCAAAGATGACCAAATGTTGCCCCTCATAGCCCTCAGTGTTCTAATGGAATTTCCAGTCCTGTCTGTTTCTGTTTTCAGGAAGGAAGAAAGAAGCAAAGAAGAAAGAGTTGCTAATTTCATTCACTGTAGTGTGTTAGAACTTAAACAGCTACAATGGCAGGGAGACCTTGACATGGTGAACAACACAGGATATGCCAGTCACTGAATAATGTTTTGTTGTTGTTGTAGTAGTCTGTTTTAAAGAAATTTTTATGGAGTTGTGAAGTGGTATTTATTTATTTATTTATTTAGACCCAAAGTTGATATCAGACATCTTTGTCAGTTACTCTGTGCTATATTTACTGAGATTGCTCAGTTGAATCCAGAGCTCACAAATAGGCTGGTGGATCCAAACTCTAGTTCTCATACTTTGTATGACCAGTGCCTTATCTATTGAGCTATTCTCCAGTGTCATGTCTGTCTGTCTGTCTGTGTGCATATATATATATATATATATATATATATATATATATATATATATATATCTGCATATAGTCTTTATTGTCCAGGCTGGTCTTAAACCTAGATCCTTCTGCCTCAGCCTCCCAAGTACCAGGATTGCAGATATGGGCTACCATATCTAGCTAGAGTGAGTATCCAGGAAGCAATGGTCCCAGATAGTTAGTAGCTGCTAACAGAATGAGATTCTGATTCACATGGCAAGCTACTGAAAAAGCAAGGAAAATACTGGTAGTCTGAGAGGACAAGTCTGTGGTGACAGACCTTTCTAATGTTGTATTCCCAGATGAATGGCTGAGTCCTACAGGGTCTATTGACTCAGAATGAAAGAAGAGAATCAGGGGCTACCAAGGATCCAGAACTGGGCTCAGAAGGTCAGGCCCAGGCCTCTGGCCAGGGACTCCTCCTTCCTTTGATGCCCTGGCACCCTGCTGAGCCATACAGTCCCATAACTGAGCAAATAAAGACAGGAAGACAGGCCTGGAAAGGTATCTACTCCTAGAAACTGTCTTATGGAGCCCAGAATTTTTTCTGTATTGTATTTGATGTCTACACTGGAAGCCACATGACCCAGAAGCTGGAAAGAACTATCTGGCAACATCTCTAAGTGTTTCTCTGTCAGGCAGCAGCATTCCTGCCTCAACTTCTGAGTCTTGGCTCTTACTCCAGGAGGCTGGGCCTGCAGGACTTCTGCTGCCTCCTCCTCACTCAGACTGAGCTGCAGCCATATGGGATGGGTATGCAGGAGCCGGTCCAGAATGCTGAGCCTGTTGGAGAGGCTGTCATAGCCAGAGTCTCGGGGACATGTCTTCCCATCCTTGTCTTCAGAATAGCCACCATCCTTGTGTCTCACCATGCTAGAAAAAGGAAAAGAACGGGGCTCAATGACAGATGCTATCTCCTGGAACTCACTGGTCAGATCTGTCCCAGCATATGTACACCACAGGGTCACCACCCTTCAGTCTAAAGGTATAGAGGACAGACATGTTTCCTATTTCATTCTACCTGTATATTTTTTCTCCATAAAATTAGAGTTTATTATGTTTCTTTCCTTTTAAAAATATACACAATTCAGTATATATTAAATTTTTACTGTGAATAAGATACAACATTATGTTAAGGATTCACAGTCACATTAGCTATGGATTAACTATAAATACATTATTATGTTAAAGAAATGAGTACATTAAATATAAAGCTATGATTCTTTTTTTGGATATTTTATTTATTTACAATACAGATGTCATCCCCTTTCCCCATTTCCCCTCCCTAGAACCCCCTACCCCATCCCCTCTCCTCCTTTATGCTTTTATACCATTTTGATCGCATACATATATTAAGGTCAGTTCTGGGTTGAGGGTCTAGCAATACAATAGATGCAAATAGTCAAGGAACAAGCAATACAATAAACACAAATAGTCAAAGAAAAGGCAAGCCATTAAACCCAGTTATGTGAACACTCCCATGATCACTGTTTCTTACCCGTATTTTCAAAAGGTCCTAAGCACC
This sequence comes from Arvicanthis niloticus, assembly GCF_011762505.2. NCBI lineage: Eukaryota > Metazoa > Chordata > Mammalia > Rodentia > Muridae > Arvicanthis > Arvicanthis niloticus. Next base: position 115,671,056 of record NC_047659.1, on the reverse strand, counting down.
ATAAACACTGTTTGGTTTAGGGCTAAAGTATTTGTTACTTGGAGGACAGACCTTCAAACTGCTAAATTTCAGACTTAAGGGACGCCTGAGGTCTAAATGCTTAAAAGCACTTGTCATGAACACAAGTTCTGTTGTGCTTTGCAGGCAAAACACACCAGAGGATATTCATTCTGTATCTAAATGATTGGTTTTCATTTCTTCTTACAAGCCTAAACATTCTTTAGCCCCAACATTATGGATAATAAAAATATCAGAATTCAATGGAGCTGCATGTGATGTTCATAAAATCCCCTTGACATTATTCCTAAAAGCCAACACATATATGTCCTAAAAGCTTTTTACAGTTGGGTGTGCTGAGGTGGCACATGCCTTTAATCTCAGCAGCCAGGCAGTAGAGCTAAGGCAGGTCTCTGTGAATTCAAGGTCAGTCGGGGGTACATAGTGAGACCCCTGCCTCAACAACAAGCAAGCAACCAAAACCCTACAAATAAACAACTAAAAAAAAAAAAAACAAAAAACAAAAACAAAAAAAACCAAAAAAACCATAAGAAAACAGAAGAGCAACCCAAAATGCTACTACTGATAAAAGGCTAAGCTCTATTACTCAGCTACAAAGTAGAATGCTACCACAAGATGCACCGGGAGAACACCATGTTAAATGAGAAAAGCCAGGTATGCAAGTCCATCGCCTGTTGTGGGGGTGGGTCAATGGGGCACTGAGCTAAGGTCACAGTATCATCTGACTCTATTACACAAGTTCAGAATGGGAAAAGTCTTAGGGAGAGAAAGTAGGTTAGTGGTCGGCTGAGAATAAAGGAGAGGGAGATGAGTATCAAGGATGAACAGGTGCCAGGTGTCTTTGGGAGTTGTAGGAAATGTGGTGTGTGGTAACGGCAAGGACTACAGAATGTTATGAATCCACTAAAAAACCCGGAGCGACTCATGTCCTCCAAATGGGGGAGGTTTAATGATTTGTGAATCATATCAACAAACAAGCCTCCTTCAATGCCAACATTTAATTGTAGGTGAGGAATGAGCAAATCGAGGCCTGAGGATGTATGGAGCTGCTGAACTTGACAAGCACGCGATCACTTCCTTCTTGAGGCACTACACTACGAACTAGGATGTTGGTTTTAAAGAGGGTGCTGGTCTAGGCACACACTGTGTACCAATGATGTGATTCTGGCACTTGGAAAAGGAGGAAGAAGGAACAAGAAATCACAGGCAGTCAAACACAGGCCTTTAACCCCAGAAGTTTGGATGGCTTTGAGTTAGAGGGCAGCTTGATTTGCATAGTGAGTTCCAGGCCAGCCAAGGCTACAGGTGAGATCCTATTTCAAAAACAAAACAGAACACAGCACAAGAAAAGAATCAGAGGCCAGATCTTGATCAAGGGCATGTCCATGCTTGGGAGAAGAGTCCTGAAATTCTAGTCCAAGGTTGCTTAGCTCTGGGTATTCTCTCCATCTCCTAGCACTAACACTTTTCCTGGTTCTGAGGAAACAAGTCTCCAGCATAGTCTTGAAACAGGCAGCAGGAACATGAGACTTGATCTTTGTGGCCAAAGACGTAGGCTCCATGTGGAATACAGTCAGTCATTAAACACACACCCAGGGTGTGTACTGGATAAAGCCTCAAGACTAGGAAGAATGGGAGAGTGGAGGGCTGCAGAAAGGAGACATGAGATTGTTCATGTGGGCGATGCCAGTCCTCAGAAACAGCCAACCCGTGATGACCACCTCTGTTGCTGAACGAGAGCACTGGGAAGACCAGGGACCATCCCACCCCTGGCTCCAGTGTCTTGGTTTTTATACAGATCTAAACAGCCTCATATTTCTTCTTCTAGATGCATAGCTAAAACACCATTTACACAAGAGCCCGAAGCAGAAGAATCACTTGAACCCAGGAGATCAAGCCAGTGAGATGCCAGCTGTCCTTTTTGTAAACCCCCTGAAGTCCCTCTGGGGGTTCTAAGTGACTATTCATAGAGGTAAAAGAACAAACTCTTTCAAGGGAAGCTGGTGCTAAAATCTCTATTGCACAGGTGAGTTAACTGATGACCACTGCTCTCCACCCTGGCCATCTACAAGGACCATCAGAAAAACTTAAAGAGAGTCGACAGTGACAGTGCTCCCCAGGTCAAGTCAATGACACGCTTTGAGGCAGGATGCGGGTATGAGAATGCAGGGGCTCCAACTAGAGCCACATTTAAAGACTCTATACTTTGCCAAAGTTTTGAGTGTGGGACTGGTGAAGCCACAGAGTCCTGGTTTTGACCCCTCACAATTCTGATTCTGTAGGTCCTAATGGACCAGAGCCACTGTAGTTCTCCCGGGCTCTGGGAAACATGGATCTTGTGCATGTGAGGACTCCGATGTATGTGTCACTTGGCTGGAGAGCTAAGCAGGAAATGTGCACTTTGGGTACTGATCAGTTTGCTATTTGGTTTTGTTAGGGGACTGGAGCGGGGGTGGGGTGGGGGGTGGGGGTGGGGAGTGGTAACACGCCACTAAAGGAATGTTTGAAGTTGAAAATAAATATTTTAGAGCCAGGGACATATGGCAGTATAGTGCTTGCCTAGTATGTTCAAGACCCTCAGTAGGTTCCTCAGCACGTCAAACCAAACCAAACCAAACCAAACCAAACCAAACCAAACCAAACCAAACCAAGCCAAGCCAAAGTAACCCAGAAAAACATAACCCAACAATTCCCACCATCATCACTTTATTAAACTTTAACAAGTCCAAATCTGACAGTGTTTAACTGTGGGGTTCTCCTCTCACATGTGTCAAGCAAGTAAGAAGGTATTTTGTTTCTCCTTAGATGGTCACATCCCACAAATCTTCCTCGTTTTTTTCTGTTTTAGTGTGTGTGTGTGTATGTGTGTGTGTATATGTGTGTGTGTGTTTGTGTGTGTGTGTGTGTGTGTGTATGTGTGTGTGTGTGTGTGTGTGTGTGTGTGTGTGTGTGTGTACTCTTTGCTTTAATGATTGGCCTTAGCCTAAGCAGCCAGGGCCCCAGACAGGAAGATGGTGAGTAAGATTCATGGAGCCTCATAAAGAAGAAACCATAAATTAGACCTTGCAATTAGTCTTTGGTATTGACTTGATCCAGCCAGCCATGTGAGGTTTATAGTGTATTATTACAGGACAAAGTGGCTTTTTATCAGGGATAATCTTCAGAAAAGAGCTGATGGATGAAATACGGACTGTCAGGTGCATGCTCTCACCCCTTACAGAGTTCTCTTTCCAGGACAGGAGCCCACATTCTGGTTGTTAAGGACATTGGCTACCAACAGCGTAGAGCCTTCTCATTCTCCTGGAAATGCCTGCAAAGTTGTATCTAACCCAGTGGTTCTCAACCTTCCTAAGGCTACGACCTTTTAATACAGTTCCTCATGTGGTGACCCCTAACCATAAAATTGTTTCATTGCTACTTCAGAAATGTAGTTTTGCTACTGTTATGAATCATAATGCACTATCTGATGTTCAGAATATCTGATATGTAACCCCTAAGGGGGCTGTGACCCACAGGTTGAGAACTGCTGTGCCCTCTCCCTGGGAAGCAAGCATTGCTCATAACATACAGATGTGGCTGGAGAAGGGAGTGACCTTCTTGTCTCAAGATGGGACATCTCTGGAGTGAGATTTAGAGATTTTGCTTTTTGTTTGTTTGTTTTGGCCTTGTTTCCCTTTCTATCCCCCTGCTCCCAAGTGCCTCCCTCCAGAAACCATCTGTACAAGAATCCCTCTGCTTCTAGGGAATCCCACCTAATACAGGCCTATCTGAGAGTAACAAAACCCAGCAACTACTAAGACAGACAGGTGTCTCCATGTAAATGAATGCTGACAAAGGGTGTACAGCTCAGAAAGGTAGTAAGGCATCCCATGATACAATCCAGGCACATAATGACATAGTCACAGTGAGATGTCCCAGGGGCCAGCCTCAAGGGTGGAGGCCTGACGTCCCTCTCCTAGCTGGTCCAGACATGTGAGACTTTGACTGGCTCCCTTTCTGAGCATTACTGTTTTATTTGTAAATGGTACCTCCAACACCACGTGGTGACTCTGCCTTAAGGCTCACTTGCCCGAGAGCAAGCAAGTGAGCAAGTGTGGATGTATGCCAAGTCCAGTAGATAAAAGATCATTAGGAAAAGAGGAGGAGCCTGGTAGGACAAAGGGGAGTTAAATGCAGGGGCACCAAAAAGAGTAACAAGATGAGATATTGTATATTTTCTCTCATATGAAGCATCTACATTTAATAATGCACACATATGATATAAAAACAAAAGGGACCATTTGAGGAGAGGAGGAGGGCCAACAAGAGAGTGAGAAGCAGGACAGGGGAGAGGACAGAGGGAGGAAAATAAATACCCACTGGAAAACTCAGCCTACATCTGTTTCCATGGAAACAAGAGCCCAGCATTATGGCTCTAAGTTAGACAGCTGAGTATTCCAACAGAGCTCTCAAGCACCTGTTGTCCCTAGGTCACACCTTACTTATGGCTCTTCGGAGTGTGGGATGAGGGGCCTTTTCATTTTCTTCATTTCTGGGAACTGGGCATTCATAGTTGGAGGAGGTGGAGGGGTCAGTGAGAAAGAGAACTCTCAGCAAAACAGCCAGGGTGATGCTGGACTTAGTTTCATTAGAATCAGCAGGATTGGGCTCATCTCTGAGAAACTGTGGCTGAGCAGCAGAGTCAAGGAGAGATACTCTTTCACTTTCTGATCAGAGCCTGAAGTCAGAAGAGGCCACAGTGTAGCACTAGTTCTAGAGACCATGGTATATCCAGATGTCTTCTTGAACATTCCAGAACACTGCTTCCTCTTCCAGGCGTCATCCAAACACACCAGAAGTCTTTATTTTGACTTTACAGTTTAGTTTTGTTTTTTAACCAATGAAATGTGAGACAGTAAAGTAAAAATATATAAAAATTTGAGGTTAGGGTGTGTAGCATAGGATGGGCATGGTCTTGGGTTTGATTCCTGGCTCTGCCCAAAATAGATATATTAATTATTAATTAGCTGATTTAGTTAATTAAAATTGGTGTGAAGTTGTTTCAGTCAGAAAAATATTAGCAGAGTAAATTCAGTCCATAATTTTCCAGATATAAGAATCTCTTCTTCCTCATCTTCCTTCTCCTCCTCACCTTCCTCCTCCATCATCATCATCATCATTTTTTTTTTCTGAGACAATGTCTTTCTGTGTATCCCTGACTATCCTAGGATTTGTTATGCAGACCAGACTGGCCTCAGAGTTCTGCCTGCCTCTGCCTCCCCAGTGCTGGGATTAAAGTTGTATGCCATCATCACACCCAGCCCCTTTCTGCTTTTTTAAGTCCAGGTTTCACTACGTAGCCAGGCTGGCTCAAACTTGTAACCCTCCTACCTCCATTTCTCAGGGCCCCACCTCCTGGATTGTCTGGGTTAGGCAGCCTCCTGAGACTGTCCTGTATCTCTCTTCCTCTTCCCACCTTACAAGGAAAGTTACTTGGAAAGACCCAAACCAATTTAAAAAAAAATCATTCTTGTTTCTGGCTATAAAACAACCTCCTGTCTCTTCAGCTCATGGCTACTCTCTTTCTGTTTTATGGAATGATATGTTGTTCCATCCCACAATTGAAAATAAAGACAATTAAGATCTTTAAACAATTCTAATTTTGTCTTCCCATTGTCAGAACAAAATGCAGGAAGCTTATAAAAACAAATACAACAAAAAGATCCCTAGATCCTCTCTTTGTGTGTAAAAGAACATCTATATTGCGTTGAGCAACTAGGACTTTTAAAAATTGGACACCTTTTTTTTTCCCCCCATTTAAGATAGTATGTGTCTCATTTTTCTTTTAAGGATAAAAGGTTTGTTGTGTGTTTGTCGTTAAAATAAACCCTGTAGGCTAGGGAGGTGGTTCAGAGCTAGTAAAAGCACTGTCCACACAAGCCTTAAAACCTGACTTCCATTATCTAGAACCCAGGTAAAAGTGCATGTGATAATCCCAGCATCCCTAGAGTGAAATGGGAGGCCAAGACAGGAAGCTTTCCCAACATAGAATCTCTCAAAAGGCCAATGATCATCTACCCTGAAGTACAGCAGCAAAAACAAGAGAGCCCCTAACTCAGCAAGACAAAAGGTGAGACTCCTAACAGATAACCTCCACATGTGTGCACCATGGCACAAGCACTACCATGCCCTACCCCCAACACACCTACATGTGGACAAAATAAACTTTAAAAATTTGATTGACAACTCAATGAAATTAACTAAACCCACCTGGCTCCTTGCTCGACCTATGCTCTCGTGTGAGAGCCTGTGTCTACTCAGCACAAATGCTCACAATTGTGCCTTGGAATTGGCTATGTTCAAGGCCCACCTTCACTTGCAAAGACATCTTTATGCTTGATCAAGGTCTCTATTTTGCTTCTACTTAGGAGCTTACTGATGAGCCATGGAAATCTAGTCATTTGGAGACACTGGGAAGGTTTGAGTAAGTGAGACAATGAGTGTGTGTGCGCCCGCGTGTGCATGCGCGCATACATGCTTACACACCTTGGGGTACCCATAATTATGACAACTTAGTGGATGGTTTGGCTTTTATTTCCTGCTTCCCAACTCCTAACCTCTGACCCAGAACCCCCTCTTTTCTTCCCTTGGGCCCTACAAAGATGTGGAACCCTTACTTTTTGGAAGAGATGCCAATGCCTGTGTCTTCCAGGCCAGTGACTATGTTGGGTATAGGCTGCCTGAGGTCTGAGGTTTTAAGAACTTGGTGGTGGTGAAGAAATCTCAGGTCTCAGCCTAAACTTAAAAATTAACCTCTCCAGAGACACGTTCCGGGAGGAGCACATTCCAAAGACACGTACATACATTCCAGGAAAAGGGCCCAAGATAAGAGAGTTAAAAGGTTATCAGGAAGCTGGGTCCTTAGAGCAATACACCTGGGTAAACAGGAGCTATGGTATAACACTCATTGTCATAAGATAATGTTGCCAAGAAACCGGGCGTAGGAACAGCCATTTGAGGTCAGCCTTTGGGGTTAACATTGTCTAAAAGGTGATTGTAAAACTTCCCTCGTAAACACTGTAAAAATGGTATAAAAACTGCTCTTAGCTGTAGCTCGGGGTTCCTCTAGCCTGCCTGCAGGAGAACCCCAGTGCACTGGAATCAATAAACCTCTTGCTTTTGCATCGAACCCCCTGTCCATGAGTGTTTCTGTGGAAGTGTGTCCCCCGGTTTGGATCTTAGGGTCTAACAGTGGGACCTTAGTAACTCTTGCTTTGCGAGGCTTCTCCTGGATCTCCAGTCAAGTGCCCCTTGAATGTTCTCCCTTTGCTGTATTTGAATCTTGAAGGCCATTCCCTAAGGTTCCTAGTGGGCTTTCTATACTTTATTTTTACTTACTTGTGTTTCAATGTTAGGGATAGAACCCAAGACCTTTTTCATGCTAGGAAAGAGCTCTACCATGGACCTGCACAGTAACTTTTGACTCTAGATGTAGCTTGAAGAAATCTGATGCCAGAGTGTTTGTCATTCTGACTCCAGCCCCGGCCCACCCCCAATCTTATAAAGGATTGATCACATTTCATTCACCTCATCCCCGCTTTATTAGTCTATCTTTATCAGTTTTTACAAATCTGTTCTGCACATTGGAACGAGCCACTTTTTCCGTTTTATGGAATGCAATGTCCAACTGTAGACTAAAAGCTAAAGCCAAGTCAGGTCTTTAAACTACAATGTCATAGTGTCCTTTTACAACAGTATTTCCTAACCAGGGTAGAGAGCTGAAATTGACCTTTTTTAAAGGAAAGTAAAAATATATAAAAGGAAAATTAGCTTAAAGAACTCATGAGTTAATACTAAAGACAGGAGAGAAAGGAATAGGAAAGAGGATTGAAATATGGGGTATGACATCTTAGATTAGAAAGCAAGAATCTTTTTCCTGTATTAATATTTACACATCTTTCTCTTGGATTCATAGAGAAGACCAGCCCAGCTTGTAAGATCTAGTCTTTGTTTGGTTTGCCCCACCTTGCTAAGCTTAAACTGCTCCAACTTTATTAATTTCTCTGGTGGTGGAGCTAGAACCCCAGATACATGCTAACCACACTCTCACAGGGCTAAGCTATTCTTGACCGTCCATTGCTCTATCTGGCTTCCTCTGACCTGACAAAACTGAGTTCAACTCCTAGCCTCCCCCGCCAATCTCCTTCAGCTACAGGTTACCCATGGGTGGAATCTCCTCACTGCTGTCTGTACATCTCCAAAGCATTATCCCTTCACATGCTGATCTCACATGAACCACGTTTAAGCTCAGCAACAGAGCAGGCGTGACCAGAGGCTTAAGTGGGAGGTAGTATGTGCATAGTCCTTGCTCCTGAGCAAGAGGAGGTAGATGCTCATGCATATTTGGTTTGAGCTTCATTCTGGGGCTCCTATGTTCAACCTTAGATACTGGCCTTCTCTCCACCAGATGCTTGGATAAGAAGTCTCTGGCTGCTTAGCTCTAGCCTCAGGAGACAAAGTGTTCTTGTTTGTGTGTTTAACAGGAAATAGGTGGCCGAAGTCACTGCAGCCACCAAGCCTTTGGCCATCTTGCGGCCTTGGGCCAGGAAGCAGCCTCATTCTTACAGAGTAACAAATCTGAGGTTTTAGCAGCTCCTTCCTCATTGCTCGTGGATTCCTCTTACAGACAACCTTTCTAGCCCTGGGGTATAAAGCCAATGAGGATCTTTAGTCTCGAGTTGCAAGGACAAAGTAGGACACTGTTGACAAATACTCTGTCTAAAGTTGCCAAATACTGTGTGCTTATAGCAATACTGGGAGAAGGAGCTTGGTGCTCACAAGAGAAATCAGAAAATGGATAGCATTGGTGAGAACAACCCTTCAGTTAAAGCAGGTGCCCTGATGGAGGCTTGGAGAAACAACACTAGGGGACCTCTGAACACAGACCAAAGTGGCTTTAGCATTCACCTGAGTTCTCTTTGATCTGAAGTCTACCTACCCAATCCCTGGTACGTATGAGTGCCTTAATGGAGGGCCCAGGTTTCTTGCTTCAAGAGGTTAGTGATCAGGCCATCTTAAGAACTAAGGACCAGACAGAGGATAAAGTCTTGTGTCTATCACGATTTTGCTCATGTACTAGCAGATCCTTGATCCTGTAGCAAAATGCCTGGCAGTGGCCCATCAGATACCACTTAGTATTTAGTGGGAGATGAATCCTGGGCTTTATAGGGCTTGGGGTGGCGGTGGTGATGGTGGTAGTGGTGGTGGTGGTGGTGGTGGTGTGACAGATGGTAGAGCTAAGGGTCAACTGTTTTAGGCAAAATATAGGTTCCTTATGAAGAACAATAAAGAGACCATACAGAAAAAACACTGCATTTGATAAAAAAATATTTCTGGCACAAATAGCAATTCCTCACACATATGCCAAGCACACAAAACTTCCCAGAAACCTTCAATTTCAACAACATCTACTGGTTAATTGTGGTATGATGATTGCTTAACACCTTCAGGCATGGCAGCGATTTCCTGACTCTCAAAGCTAAATTAAACCCCTCTTGGTTACATTAAGCCTGGAGATGAAAGGAGGCGCAGATCTATCCCCAGTGACCCAAGACCCTAGTGTGCAAATTCAGCTTATAGCACAAAGGTTGGCCAGATGACCTGAGAGGCCTTCTACCCACTAGCCAAGACAGGGAAGGTAATGGCCTAGGACTGGGTAGCCATGATTTTGTAAAGTCCCTGTATATTTAGCTGAGTTGGGAGAGGTAGTTCGGCCATCCAACTTAACTCTTTATTTGAGATGAAAATGATAAAAACAAAAACCCAAAACAACAACAATAACAACAACAACAACAAAAAACCCAAACCACCAACCAGAATCCACAAAGGCCCACTTTTCTGAATTGTGGCTGCCTTTCTGTTCATTTTGTGGCACTGGGGTCAAAGCCAGAGCCTTGCACACGCCACACAAGTGCATTATATTGCATGACATTAGGGTCCACATTTCCAACTTCTGAAGTTTCCCGGCATCCCACAAGTTACTGCTTTAATCCCCTGAAGACCTCTTATCCCTTCAAACTCTAAAAGAAAAACGAAACCCTATTATATTTTGGGCATAGATTTGATTTCCGTGTGGCTGAGGGCTATTACTTCTTGCGGGAGGAAGCCGCAACTTCCTGAAAGTGATTTCTACTGCTGTACAGCAGGGAGATTTTTTATGAGGAGGAAAAAAAACCCCACATTTTCTTTAAAGGATTCCATTTGATTTTTTAAATTTCTACCTCCTGAGGCCCAGGAGGAAAGTACTGAGAAATGGGGACAAAACCTGATGGTTGTCACCTAGGGCAGGTGGCCATTTTCACACAAGAAAGAATGGGGGTGGGGTGGGGGTGGAACAGTGATGGGGGTAATTCCACTCAGGAGCTTCCTCTCCAGCTCCAGATGAAAAGGCCAGATATGGAGTCAGCCCTGGCAAAGGCTTTCATTTGTTCTTGTAAAAATAAGAAGTGGAAACAAAGAACCTGTTGTCTTGGTTGCCCTTGGAGCTGAGAGCAGGCTGGAGGAGGAGCCAGGCTGGCTCTGCCCTCTATCCTGCAGTTTCACAGGAAGGCAACATTCCCTACATGCGTGGTTTCTACTACTTAAGTGCTTCCGGTTGTGCCGATGCTATTGCTTAGCTGGACCAATTCGTCTGCAGAATTCTAACTAAGCGCACAGCTTGTGGCAGAGTGGAGTTAGCCAGGAGACAAAGCTGCCAAATAAAATAGGACAGGGCTATAGCTTAGTGGTAGACACCTGCCTCTAGAGCAGGAGGCATGAGGCCATGGGCTTTAAGACCAGACAAAGAAAAAAGAAAGTGTAAAATGAATCTAGCCCTAGAGTGTTGCCAGTGTTACACTTACGTGGCTAAAGTGTACTGTTAACAGCAATGTCAACCATGACACGGAATGGTGCCACTGGTTAAAACAGGGACTCCAGTGAGGGCCCTGGCACTGGCCTGTAGTCCTAGACACTAGTGAAGCTGAAGAAGGAGGATCTAAGAATAGACCAGCAACATAGAGAGACACTGATGGGACACAAGCAGTGACAACACAAATGAGGAAAAACACCAACCCACATTAGCACCCCAAACCCAAAGTAGAACCAGAATATTAAAAGAAACAAAACAAAAAACATCCTTGTCAGCTGGCAAACATTCATTCATTATCCACCGTTTATATATTTAGTAATGCAAAAACAAAAATGGAGGCCTACTCACTGCTGAGATAAAACAGCAAAGAGATAGAACAGTGCCTGGTTCTGCCTCAGTGGTTGTTTGTTTGTTTGTGGTTTTGTTTGTTTGGTTTTTTTTGAGACAGAGCCTTCTGTAGTCCAGACTGACTACCAACTTACTCTGTAGCCAAGGATAATCTTGAACTTTGTGATTCCCCTGCCTCCTAAGCTGTTTTTGTTTGTTTGTTTGTTTGTTTGTTTGTTTTTCTGATAGATCTTTCTTTGTAGCACCAGTGGACCTCAGAGTCCCCATCCTCCTGCCTCAGCATCCCCAGGGATGGGTAGAACCTATGTACCACCATGCCCAGCTTCACCACACATCATCTTTATTTTCTGATACATGTTTTCCTCACAATATACACACCATCTGTTAGTAATCAAGAAAAAGAAAATTAAATGCTCTTTGGAAAAAAAAAAAAAACTTTCCTAGGTACCAAGAATTGAGGCACACTGAATGGCTCTCTGGGGTGTTTGTAATCGCAAGCTGTTCTCACCTGTAATTAATTCTGTAATGAAGTGATGTCAGATCTCATTTTTTTCTAAAACCACCACTGACCTGGAATTCTCCAACTCCCCTCCCCGAAAATCCGGCACATTCCTGTATTCCTCTGTATTCATCCCATTATATGACGGCCATTCATTTACAATCCTCTCCTTTCTATAGTGTGTAAATCTCTAAGCTCCACTGGGGGAACCTTAACAAATGTATCCACTCAGTCAATAATCCCCCTACGCTGGACACAATCGATGTCATATTGGCAACAGTATGAGCAGTGGGCTGGCAAATCCTCACTGAACTCTTTGAAGCCATATTGAAAACACTCTTAGGGCTTTGAGGTAAGCCAGCTCAGGGGATGGTTGGAGAGAAATGGTCAGTCTAGCAAATGTATACCCACTCCAGGCAGGACAGAGCACGTTCCCCCAGAGTTAGTGCTTCACCTAACCCAGCTCCACAGGGTTCACTTTCGGCTGCCTTTCAATCATGACCCAATTTGAAAAGCTTCTCTTTCTGGTTTCCTTGAGAAAGAATGGGAATGCTCAAGACACAGGAGAAATAGGTGTTTACTTCTTCAAACAGACAAAGTATAAGAAGGGACTATAAACTGGTGAACATCAATCCCTCTCTTCAAAGAAGCTTAGTATTCTGTAACACATGGTTCCTACAAGTCTCGTATTTTTGCAGAAACCAGGGTAGACGTCATAATAGAGGAAGAAAACCACTTGCCTTTCCCGTCCTGTTTTCAGTGTTGGTAATGGTACCCAGAGCTTTGGAAATGCCAGTTGAAGGCTCTACCATAGAGTGGTACTTCCCAGCTCTCAAACCAAACCTTCTTTTAAAGATGAACTTGGCTTTAGTTTCTAGGACTGGCTTCTCATGACTCTCTAGCAAGTGCCCCAAGTCTGGAGCAACAGTGACCTATGGTTTAGACAGGTTTCCACATGTGATATGAGAGGAAACTATTTACTGGCTAACATGGCACATGACACAGATAGTGCAAGGAGTCAAAAGACACAGTGACTTTTCATCCAGTGGTTTAACCTGGCTTCCCAAGAGTATCATGAATGTACTCTCTAAAGTCTTCAGAAGAGCAACAGAGGATTCAGAGTCTCTTTGAAGAAACATGGGGAGAGAATAAACTGAAGTGGCTTTGAATACCATATTTGAAGTCACTAAAGGTGAGGATGTAATCAATCTTTTTCTTTCTGTCTGTCTGTCTGTCTGTCTGTCTGTCTGTCTTTCTTTCTTTCTTTCTTTCTTTCTTTATGTTTTTTTGTTTGTTTGTTTTTTGAGACAGGGTTTCTCTGTATAGCCCTGCCTGTCCTGGAACTCACTTTGTAGACCAGGCTGGCCTCAAACTCAGAAATCCGCCTGCCTCTGCCTCCCAAGTGCTGGGATTAAAGGAGCGCGCCACCACCCACTGCCTGGCTTGGGTATAGTAATCTTAAGGGCAGAACTACAAAAATATCTGTACGATATTTATAGTTATGATGCTGTTAGTGGCCTGAGTCAAATTAGTTCAGGAAACGCTGAACAGTTCTTCAGAGAAATGGACAGTGTGTATTGCAGCACACCTGTAATTCCATCAGTCAAGAGGCAGCAGCAAGCAGATCAAGAGTTCGAGGTCACTGAGCACAGTGGCCCAGGATTTTAATTCCAGCACTTGGGAGGCAGAGGCAGGAATCTCTCTGTGAGTTAGAGGCCAGCCTGGTCTACATAGCAAGTCCCAGGCCAGCCAGGAACACTTAATGAGATGCCTTCTTAGACCCCCAAAAGAGTTCAAGGTCATGTTCAACTACTCAGTGAACTGGAGTCCAGCCAAGGCTACATGAGACCCTGCTCAACAAACAAAAATGCAAAACAACAACAAAATCCAACTCTGACCTGGAGCCAAGTCAAATATCAATCAATTGCAGAATGGTTTAAAAGTTTCTGTGTGTCCGCATGATTGGAATATTATTTTTTTAAAAGTTGAACAAAAGAAGTCAGACTTTTAGAGACATCTGCTGGTATGATTTTAGTTATATAAAGTTGGAAATTAGGCAAAGCTAGAATAGGTGGAGCATGTATATAATGAACTGAGCTCAATTCCCAGCATCGAAATAGAGACAAACAATAAACTCATCAATCAGAACAACCTAGATCACTGCCAGTCAGGAAACTGGCTAGACTTGAAGTGGCTATGACCAGAGGAAACCCTCAGGGATGTTGGGAAGCTGTTTTCTGATCTGGCTCCTGGATGTGTGGTTTCTCTATGAAAACTCACCTTAGCTACATACCCATGTACTCTTGCTGAATTATGTTTGACACTGGTGGGTTGCTTTAAAAGTGGTACCTGCAGTGGCAGAGTTCTTCAAGAAGGGCACGCACAGAGCAATGTATTGGATACAACTCTCTCACTAGAGACATGTTCTGATGGAATTTCTTTTTTTCTAGATCAAATGCTCTCAACCTGTAGATCTCAACCCCCCCCCAAAAGACCATCAGAAAACACAGATATTTACATTACAATTCATAACAGTAGCAACATTATAGTTAAGAAGTAGCAATGAAAATAATTTTATGGTTGGGGGTCACCATAACATGAAGAACTGTGTTAAAGGGTCACAGCATTAGGAAGACTGAGAACCACTAGCCTATATGGAAGCCACAGTTCTTTTTTGTGATCTGGATCTTCAAGGGAAGAGAGTAGTGGTTTTGATGTAACTGCCCTTTCATTGCTACCATGAAGCTCAAACTTGTAGATAGGCCAAAGGTGGAAGGCAACTTGTTACATTCTAACAGTATTAACTAGAACTTTCTGACTGTGGGGCAGGGTGAGAAGAAAGGAGGGGTAGGACCACAGACATCACCCAGGGTTCCAAGTCTCCCTGCACCAGCAAGCTGGCAACAAGAGCAATATCCCTCAATGACTGTGTCTAGGATGACTCTGTGTGTGTGTGTGTGTGTGTGTGTGTGTGTGTGTGTGTGTGTGTGTGTGTCTAGGATCCTCTGGAGTCCTGAAAACCCAGTGTGGACCAAGAGAATCTTTATGAGATTTTTAAAAAATCCCTCTTCTTCAACTGAGGACAGAGGAGTGAGTATATAGGCTGTTGGTGCAAAATGATGAGCCCAGGAAAGATGAGGGTGAAACATGGGACCCCTTCAGGCCTGGACAGTGTACCCCTACACAGGCATCTTTCACCCAGAGGGATGTGGAGCAAAAGGCTGTTATGTTCCCATACTTTCTAGCCTTTGGAAGAAGGGAGAGACACAATACCTTGTAGGAGGGTGGTCCACCAGGAATGACCCTGCCATCTTCCTCCTGGTTATCTAGCTTCTTTTTGCTAGCGGGGGAAGTAGCTTTAATCAGCTCTTAGCCTACAAGTCAAGGACCCCAACAGCTCAGACCTCAGGACTGATAGAGGAGGCACAAATGGAGACAGAAGGGTGCACGCATGTGCGTGTGCGTCTATGTGTCACACGCATCTTATGCTTGTGTTGGGCCTCTGATGAACTAATTAGAATCTTCACAGGGCTGCTATGGACCTGTTGGCCACCTATTCTCCCACAGCTATGGACGATATGCCATATGCTAGACACAACTCTTGGCCCCAAAATCTACTATAACAAGTTAAACTTTTGCTTTCATGGAATTGGGCCTTCTTGGAGGTAGATGATGGTTGAGTAAGCAAATAGGTAAACAAATCCCTCAGTATTGGTTCAAAGAACCCCACATACCCAAACCTGTGGATAGCAAAGTCTCATATAAAATGGTGTCATATTTAATAACCTACAGACATCCTCTTGGAGTGTCTGTAATTCCAAGGAAGCACATTGATGCAGACCTATATTCTAAGCATTTGAGAGGCCGACAAAGAAAAATCATGGGTTTCAGGTCAACTTAGGATGTCAGAGAGACTGGCACAAACGACAAACAAACAAATAAACAACAAACAAACAAACAAACAAACAAACAAACTCATTTCTGGAGTAGTTCTAACACTTAACACAGTGCCAAACAGGTAAGATTAGACTGACTTGTTGCTTCTTAGATGACAGCCCAGAAAAATGGAAAGCATCATGGCCAGGATACCAGATAGGACCATGGTGACGGTGCTGGTGAGAAGGGGTTCCTTCATGAATCTACTCTAATGGGTGGAACTGCTAGGAGCTGAAGACGATGCAAGAGGAGTTATGGGCACGAGGCTGCAAGAACGGCAGGAAGGTTCATGTGAGTGGGTTAGAAAGACTCGGGACAAAGTGGCTTGCAAGGGGACCCCAAGGGTTCAATCACAGTCTCTGTAAGTTTGATGCAAACCTCTCAAGTCATGAAGAGGACCAACCAGAGAGGACCTAAGTTGGACATCACCAACATGTTGATGGCATCAAAGTCACAAGACCAGAGGGGATTAACTTGAGGCTCTAGAGACTTTCTTTGTAAATATATACTTCATCTGCCAGGTGATACTGTGCTAAGTCCTTTACGGCCTTTGGCTCGTGTATTCTTCCTGAGGATGCAATAAAGTTGCTCTACTATTATTCCTATTTTACTAATGTGGGCATTGAGTAAAGAAATCCTCAAATATCTTAGATAAGGTCAACTGGATGAAGAGCAAAGAAACAAACAGAAGAGGTCCAAGAGGTCTGGGTATTCCAGGGTTAACGGGGTCAGGGGACAAGGGAGCACAGGATAGAGGCCAGAGCAGCAATAGGGGAGAGGAGAGGAGTCTCCAGTGTGATGTCCACATACCAAACTTCTGATCCTCTTGCCTCCACTTCCCAAATGCCACCATTATAGCATGTGCCACTCTATCCTGCTTAGAGACGATTTAACATATACACAAGGATGTGTGCAGGTGATAAGCAGTGCTAGAGACGGAATACAGCTGAGCCACGCCCCCAGCCTTCTTTTATTTCACTTTGAAATGAACATACTGGCCAAAAAGGATGGCTCAGTGTAAAGTTTCTGATGTGCAAAGACAAGGACCTGAGTTTGGACATCCAAAACCCATGTAAAAGCTGGACAAGGTAGCTTGTACCATTATCCTTAGTGCTAAGAGGTTGAGAGGTACTGGAAGCTCAGTGGCCAGCTAGAAGAGAACTGCCTCAGAAAAAAATAAGATGGAAAACAATAGAGGAAGAACACCTGAGTCAACTTTTGGTTTCCACAGGCACAAGTGCATCAGCTCATACATACATGGGGTGGTGATGAGAACATGTACCTCTGTCCTCCTGGAAGATGGGTAACAACAATACTAGAGTATCCCAGTGGCTGTGCCTTTGCTGCCAACAGAACCCAGCAATCGCACCAGGGACAGAGCTCCCCTCTGCTCAGATGACAGCCATTGCTGGTCCCACTTGCATTAGTAAAGAACTGTCTCTGCTGTGAAAATACTACATTTGTACACATTTTGCCCTTGTTTTTCAAGCATAGCTGCTTTTCCTATATCATCCCATCAATTTGATTTAACACATTAAAAAATGTTATTCTGAAAAGGAGTCCAGGGCCCAAGAAAACATTAAGACTGCAAGAGCATTTCAGAGTTAACCATGGTGTAGTGAAACGCTAAACCAAGCAAGGGAATAGAGGTCCTTTACTACCTAGGAAACTAGCTCGGTATTTAACCCCAGGTTCCATCAATTGAGGAAGTTCAGGCATTTTGCAATGGCTATTGGGAAAGATAGGAGAGACCCCATCAGATTCATACTCATGGAGAAGGAACTCGGTGGAAAGAGACAGGGGTGCATTTGTTACATCTGGTGCATTGGAAGAATAGCAGCAATTCTCTAGGAAGGATGGAACTGCTAGCTAGCTCCCTCCCTCCTCCCTTCCCTCCCTTCTGTCCCTCCATCCTTCCTTCTTTTCCTTCCTTTCCCCTCCATCCTTTCTTCCCCTCTTCTTCTATCCCTCTTCCCTTCTCTCCCTCCTTTCAGGTTTAACTTTCTATCCTCCTGCATCAACCTCTGAAGTCTCAGGATCATGGCTTACACATGCTCATCCACTTCTCTCTGCAGCACTAAGACAGCTCCAGGGTTGAACTGTGCCCTTGTACCCATACCTGTGTCTTGCCTTAATTCTGGAAATAACTCAAAGTCTCCTTTTCCTACCTCCTTGTTGCCTGGCTCTCCTGATACCTCTGTTGGAGATATGGACAAATTAAAAGCAGTCACTGCTTCTAAAAATACTTAATGCCCAAGCATCATTGGATTGGTGTTTTAGCCACATTATCAATTTCTACATGAGTAGAACAAGCTTAATAATGGACCTCTGCCTTTTAGGAAGATTCAATGGACTGGTAGCTACAAACCCCTGAGGCTGACACATCATAAGCACAACATGTATATGTGTATATAAAATATATATAATTTATTAGATAGATAGATAGATAGATAGATAGATAGATAGATATCACAAATATTTGCCACTACTATGTCTGGCAAGTAAGATACCTCTAAAAATGAGTAAATTCCACAAGAATGAACACAGTATCCAAGAATATTAGTCTGAACAAATATGTTATGGTGGTGTACTTTTTTGGCCATTCTTTTTGGTTTTTGTTTGCTCATTTGTTTGAGACTAGGTCTATCTATTATGTAACTCTGGCTGACCTGGAACTCGCTATGTAGATCAGGTTAGCCTCAAACTCAGAGATTACCTGCCTCTGCCTATGCTGGGACTAAAAGCATGTACTACCACGAACAGTCATGTCCTGCACTTTTGGTCATTCTTAAATTTGGAAAGGAAAAGATGAAAAGAGATATTAGGGCTGGGAGTGTGGTATACTCCGTGTAGTAAGGCTCAGTAGTACAACACATACTTAGCACATACCACAAATAAACACAAGTGATGCTGGTGATTAAATGAACTCCAGCTCTCACCCTATTATCTGCTGAGGTCGGGAAACAAGAGCTCAGTGGTTTGCAAGCCACCATTCCCCAAACCTTGACAGCCTTTGTGACTTAGACTTAGGGGAGATCTTTTCCACTCTGTGTCTGTCCCCTGCAGAGCTTGGGGGTCTATCTCCCAGCATTGCATTTCCTAGATATGGAAGAAACAAATGTCACTATATTCTACTTAGCCTAGACTCCAGTTTTGCTTATGCACAGCTGTGCAAAGTCTAAAGGTCAACCCTGTGCTAAAGTTCCAAGAAGAGCCTTTGAACTATGGATATGAGATAGGAACAAATTCTCTAACTGAAAACCACTGTGCACCGTGCACCGTGCATGTGTGTCAAGTTTATGGGAGAAAACAATTTAACTAATCAAAGCCCTTCACACTAGGGTATAAAGAAAGCACTAAACCCCAGGTGTCCCAGCATGGAGGGACACCTGGTCTACCTCCACGACTTTGTAGAGATGGCCTGGAAGTAGATGGTATCTGGAACTTGCCCAGCTAAGGGAAATGCAGCTCCTCCTGAAAAGCATGGCTTACAGCACCACCCTCTAGCTGCCTAGCACCTGCCTCCTTGGCTTGGTGTTTTTTTTTTTTTTTTTTTTTTTTTCTCCCTCAGTCTTGGGCAGAGAACAAGTCAGGCTGGTTTGAAACTTGCCTGGGCAACCAGTGTCACCTGGTTTGTCTGCGTATCCTGTGACTTGCAAGCAGACTCATAAGACCATAAATCTTAACTTTGTATTATTCCATGAAGCCTCAAGCAGGGAAGGGGGTGGGGGATGATGAACTGGGTTTTCTAGGCACCAACCAACACCTCCATCATTCTGTAGAAATGACATTCTGCTTCTCTGTCAACAACAAAGGCTTTATCAAAGAGCTAAGAGGCTTGACCTTCAACCTACAACCTCACCTCTGACCCTTGTAAAGATAATTTTCCAGCTCAAAACCAGCCCCTCCTACATATTCAAAGCGTGTGCAGCATGTCCAACTGGCATCGTCATTTACAACCTCATTCAGTTATAAAACCCCTGATGGCTTTTCAGGTTAATAGCTATGTAGGTCTGAGGATTTTTCTGACCTGAGAATGCAAAATGGGTCCATCCTCTTTAGTTGCTCCCCTTTAAACCTTCTGGAGACTTCCAGGGCTATACTGAATTTTACTTCATGCACGGAAGGTCCGCTGTGTTACTCTTTCCATCATTGAGACATGGCACTGACAATTTCCCGGTTCTGGTGCCAGGAGGAATCAAGAAGGTATAAAGTTCAAGTGCCTTCAAAGCAATTAAAATAAACAAGCAGGCAAGGAGCTTCTAGGCCACTCCCACCTCCTACAGAGAATTTCATCTGGTGTTGTCACCACATTCCCAGTGCCCAGACTTTGAAGGAGCGACGGGATGTTGGCCCTCCTCATTCACCAGCTTCTCTGAGTGCCCCAACTCGCTGCAACCAGCACCTAGCTTCGTCTTTGATCACCTGTGGGTTTCAGAAGGTTCCAGGCCATTTTCCAGGCTGATATCTGTCTGCACCATCTCCCGTTTCAGTTCTCCGATCTCCGAGGCGATCGTGTCAATGAGCTATACAGAGACAAAAATAGCATGACGTCAGGAAGTGAAGAGGCGGGCCATGTTCCTAAAGCCAAGGAGCTCCTGCCCTCAACAGATGACCCCACCCCCACCCCAAGTTTGAAATCTTGGCCCTGCGAATTTCCTCTAACCAGAGGAGAAAATAAAGGGGGAGGAGCAGCTCCCCTTTAAAAAGAGGAAGAACTTAGGTTTTGATATTGGGAAAGAGCTGGGGGTTCCGTATTGTAATAAGGAAAAGGTTCTGACACCCAGTTTGGGTTGCTCCACACGAATATTGAAGAATAAATCAATCCTTCTCAAACCAGGCCTCCAAACTCACTTTTCTCAAAAGAAATATTCCAAGGATCTCTGTGAAGTGGAGGCCAGCTTGGTCTACATAATGAGTTTTAGACCAGCCAGGGGCTACAGAGTGAGACCCTGTCTCAGGAAAAAAATATATATTACAAGGCATGGTGGCACGCAATGATAATCCTAGCAACAAGAGGCTGAGGAAGGGGTATAAAGAATTTGAGCCGGGAGGTGGTGGCGCACACCTTTGATCCCAGAACTGGGGAGGCAGAGGCAGGCGGATTTCTGAGTTCAAGGACAGCCTGGTCTACAAAGTGAGTTCCAGGACAGCCAGGGCTACACAGAGAAACCCTGTATCTAAAAAACCCAAAAAAAAAAAAAAAGAATTTGAAACCAGTCTAAGCTATACAATAAGGCACTGGTTCAAAAAGAACTAGACAAGTAAACAATGTAGTACTTAAAAATTAAAATTTTGTGAGATTCTAGGGATAAGCCCAGGCCTCACACACACTATGTAAATATTCTACCCGAGCTGTTATCTCCAGCATTCATTGATTGGTTGACTGAGTCACTGAGTGAGCCAGGCCTTATCATGTAGCCTAGGCTAGCCTTGAACTTACTAAGTATAGCAATTTTGCCTTGAACCTGAGGTCCTCCTGCTTCAGTTTCTCTCTCTCTCACTGTAGTTTTTGATTTGGTGTTTTGAGGAAAGGATTTTGCTAGGTCATTCAGGCCGGTCTGGAACTGACTGTGTACACTGAAGCTGACCTACAACTCAAGGCAACCCTCCTGCCTCAGCCTCCTGAGCACTAGGATTTTAGACACATGCCACTACTATGCCTAGCTTAGCTTTTAAAATATGATAAATGTGAAGCCAGTGGGTCATACTTCTGCTCCACTACATGGAAGGTGGAGACAGAAGACTCATTGGAACACAGAAGACTAAGACCATACTGAACAACATGGGTAGAACCTACACCTGCATGAATAAATGAATGAATGAGGGAACAAATGAATATAAAATCTCAAAATTAAATTATAATAGCATGGAGACAGGTTAAGGGGGGGAGAAAAGATTGCTCAAGTCTAGGAATGGGTAAGTCAGGGTGGGTAAGGCCCCTGCCACCAGATATCTAAGGGATAATTGTGACCTCTCCTGGCAATAGCTTCAGCTGTCTTGTATCCCTCACCTCTTGTGAAGAGGCTCCATTTCATCCCAAAGGCTGGAGTAAATCTCAGGCTCATCCATCCACCTTGGTTCCCCTCCCCCCCCCATCCTCCACATGCCCCACCTGTCTTCTCTTTGGCATTGCTGAGGGTTGAACTCAGTATCTGTGCATACCAGGCCAGTGATACAACTCTGAGATACACTCTCCAGCTTCCCAACATAAGCTCTACTGACATTTACTAGTCGCTGTAAGTATATAGAAAGCACGTGTAGTTGCTACTCTGCTCCAGATTTTTGAAAGTACAGTTATTTTTCAAATATGTGTGGCTTATGTTGACATTCAATGTGTCTATTTATGAGCTATTTGAAAAGCCTGACTTCATTCATTCATCCATTCAGCTTCAAACCTTTATGGGCACCCACTTCATGCCAGGCATGAAGTGGAGAGAGTAAGGTTGGCGGGTCTCAGTTTTCCCTGGGCTAGCATTCTTGTGGGAGAAATAGAGTCCAGTACTGAGGGTTGAGACTTTCTGGATTGAAGGTAGGTTACTTAGGGGGTAACTAAGGATCATTGTTACTTAGTGTGGGTTATCAGGAAAGGTGTTTGCACGGGTAATAGATCCCTGAATGACATGAAAAGAGCAAAGGAACAACAGTCCATCATGCAGAAAGTTCCAGAACCTGGAAAAATGAAGCATGCAGACACTAGATCATGTTTACTGAATATTACAGTCTTCATGCCTTTGAGTTTCCTGCAGTAAGAGCCAGTGGGTGTTTTTAATTGTGGCAATGGCGAGGCTTACATTCCATGAGCTATAGACACTGTCTAGTTGGGTTTGAGTACACAGCTCAGTAGCTGTGGCAATTGCCTAACCAACACAAGGTCCAGAGATTGGTCAAGAAAAAGAAATCTTGTCTTTGGGCTATAGATGCTTGTAAGTGCTGTTGGAGAAAGGGGACACAAGTTAAGAACAATAGCAGGGGCCCAGACGAGGGACCAACTTAGGCTTCTTGGGAAGTGAGAATGGAAAGAAGAGGAAGATCCAGGAACAACTTGCCAGAAATGGATATGTGTTGATGGTTGGATATAAAATCAAGAGAAAAAAAGAATCAGAAAATTAAGCTGCAGGGCGTGAGGGAGGGTGCACAGTTGTAATCCTGGGCCTGGAGAAGAGGCAAGTTGAATCAAGAATTCAGGATCATCTTACACAGTGAGTTCAGGGTCCAGCCTGAAATAATATCATCTCAAACACAAACAAGGTACAGGAGAGATGATTCAATAGTTAACAACACTTACTGCTCTATCTGAGGACCAGGGTTCAGATCCTAGCACCCACACTGGGTGACTCATGAAAGTCTAGAAGAATTACAGCTTAAAGGGAGCTAACAGCTCCATGGGTGCTCAACTTAAGTGCTCACATGCACTATGGTCTAGACACAGAGCCATGCATAGCAGAGGGCCCCACCCAAAGGACACCCTGTCATAGCCTTAAGCAAACCTCACAGAGAAGATTTCCACCCCAGCAGCAGGACTGGTCACATGTCTCCATTCACCTCTGCACTCTTCATCGCTCAGCTACCAACAACACAGATTTGAACAGAAAAGTCTCCCTGTGCAGGCCGGTGAGACGGCTGAAGACCTGAGTTCAATTCCTGGCTCCCTAGTGGCCTTCCCCAGAAGAAGCAAGGGACCTCTGCAGTTGAGCTGCTTCCTGCAGACACTGCTCTTATCCCAGCACCTTGATTGCAGCTTAGGCCCTTGTCCGCACTCCCTTCTCTAAACCTAGACAAGCACAAGACTCTATGGTGTGGCTCTCAGTGACACCGAGCTGGCTAATTAGCAAGCACACCGTTTCTCTGCACAGTGACCTGAAGGTAGGAAGGTGGATGAATGCAAACGTTGCTCCTGGATGGATCCCTGACAGAGGAAGGTATGTTCCCCCCACCTCCATCCAATCCCTACTTAGCCCACACACTTGACAACATAGAGGAAATTCTTCAAGAACTGGACCAGAGTCAAATGTTCCAGGGCCAGGCCTGCTCTTAGCATTGTTTGTAAACCCATCAGGCTCCTCCATCAGTAAATGTTATCACTGAGAGCCACTCCTTCCTCTCTGAAGTCCCAGGGATTGGGCTTTGGCAGTTATTCAAATGGTTCTTTGATAAAATTGTGCTTATTTGTTTGTTTTTTAATTCTTAAAAACTTTCGTTATAATCTCTTACATTTGGTTCTTCCTAAATTCATCCATTTGGATATTCTTTGAGGATATAACCCCTGGAGGGACCCATGTTAAAGCCACCAGGAGCTTCTGCATAAGTCTTCTCCCACACCTGGTGGTATTAACTAAAGCAGTGGCTTTCAACCTTCCTAATGCTGCAACCTTTCAATACAGTTCCTCATGTTGTGGTGACTCGACCCATAACAAACATCATTTTCATCACTACTTTGTAACTATAGTTTTGCTACTGTTATGAATCGTAACGTATCTGTGTTTTCTGATGGTCTTAGGTGGCCCCTGTAAAAGAGTCATTCAACCCTTAAAGGGGTCATGATCCACAGGTTGAGAACCACTGAACTTAAATTTCAATCCAAACACAAGCATCAATCTAGAAATCTGAATGTCTTTGCTGATGTCTCACTATGCTGAGGCTATGGTCCAGAGAAGACTGGATTCGGACTAGCATCTGCAAAGCTAGTCCATGAGTGTGGCTTCTGACTACTCTGGTCACACAGGAAGCCTGCAGTCCCTAGTGAAGGGGACAACAGTGGCTGTTAACTGGTCCAGTCAGAGGGTGAGATGGGACTTCAGGTTGGCAGGGCATAAAGTTCATGAGACTATGATTCTTATGCCCAAACCCCAGCATATCACTGCATTCTTAAAACAGCACACAGTAACTAAGGTTTGAACCCAGCAGAATCTACAAAGTACAGCAGAACAGAGTCCCACTGTCAAAGCCAGGACAGTATTTATTCTCTGTCTCTCTCTCTCTCTCTCTCTCTCTCTCTCTCTCTCTCTCTCTCTCTCTCTCTCTCTCTCTCAGCTTTAATCCCAGCTCAGCAGTGTGGAGCAGTGGTAACTGGGCCATCTTGGGGGATCAGGAAAGCCAGCTTTCAAATCCCTCTTCCTCTGTAGGCTGGGTCACCTTGGTCCAGTCAGAAGTCTGAAGGGGTGATGCTATGGGAAGGTGACTGGAGGACTGAATATGGCCACTGGTGTCTAAGTGTTCTCTTTCCTCTTCCTATGTATACTGACTCTTATTTTTCTAAATCAAGATGACAGACAGCTAATGCTAAGGGACACTTAAGAGAGGCCCTGGAAGGGTCCTCTCAGCCTGGAAGAGACCCTGATCACCAGTAGCAAGGAAGGGCCTGGGGCTGGGGCATCTCTATCTGTCCAGAATTCTCCCACCTACAGGGCACCTATTTTCCTCTTACGGGAAGGAAAGTCATTGTATGTAACTCTGTATACAAAGGAGAGAGGAGGGAACAGGGAGGGAACCCTAAATCTTTTCTTTTTTTGGGGGTTTAGATAAAGGTAGAAAAATTGTCTTGAAGGTCAAGTAAAAATAGAACAAGAAAGTGCTTAGAGAGCAAGGCTGAAAATCCCTGGTGTCACTCAGGAATGTTATCAATGCTGAGAAGGGATGTGCAGCTGATAGCGCGGTGGCTGGAGACCTAGGGTGTGGGAAAAGTCAGGCACTTGGCTGCCAGCTTCACAGTTTCTTCTATACCCCAATTCATCAACGTGGCCTTGGAGTCTGGTGGGCTTTTGCATTCTGGGAATCAACTGTGTGGGAAAAGACTTATTCCAGGACCTGAGAAATCACATGATCCAAACAATTCCCTCCCCTGTCTATTTCTGTTGACCTGCTGCTTCATGGGTCTGGTGGGTACATCCCACACTGGGGGTTTTCCAAAGCCTACTCTGAAAATGATGGACCTCTTCCACACTTGTAAACAATCTTTGTTACTGGGTTTATCACCAGGGAATGAAAGGTAACACAGGGCTCCCTGCTCTATTTGTAGACAAGAGTTTGTTGATAGTGTTGTTGTTTTGAGACAAGGTCTCACATAGCTTCTGCTGGCCTCAAACTAGATATGGACCCAAGGTTGGCCTTGAACTTCTGATCTTCTAGTCTTGGGGTATTAGAATTATAAACATGTGTCACTATGATCAGCTATTTTCTTTGTTTTTGTTTTGTTTTTTTAAACAAGGCTTCACTTGTACCCCAACCTGTCCTGGAACTTTGTAGCCCAGGCTGGCCTCAAACTTGAGGTAATCCTCCTGCCTTACCCTCCTGAGTGCTAGGATAACAAACACTGGTGACAATTCACAACTGGATCATTCTTGCATGTTATCTCTTTGTTTTTTTTTTCCCCACCCAATGGAGTGAATCATACCGATATGCTGCATAGCTTACTAATGTTCTGCCATAAGATTCACTAAACAGAATCCGGCGGGAATCACCTAAATGTGGGGAAATACCACAATCTTAATTTCCTTTGCTTATTTATCTATTTTTAGAAGGGTCATGCCATAGCCCTAGCTGCTCCAATATTTGCTGTGTGGCTCAAGCTAGTGTGGAACCCATAGCAATCCTCCTACCTCAGCGTCTCCAAGGTTGGGTTACAGACATGCACCACTACTCCCAGCTGAGTTTCTGCTCGACTTTGACAGACACTGGGGTCAACGTCACTGCTTTGCTATCATGAGCAGTGCTGAGCTGAGCGTACTGGTTCTCCTTGTGTAGCATGTGAAGGCTCAGAGAAATACCAACATCCATGTGCTCAGGCTATAGGTGGTGTCACAGTTATCCATGTGGCTTTGCCTTCTTTTCCTGCCTCTGCCATATTTGAAAGTGTCCATGGCACTTGTCTGAGTTTGATATTCTATTTTTCAAAAATATATATGTGTGGGTGTCATCCCTGCATGTTTGTCTGTGCAACACATGTGGGTTTGGTGTCCTCGGGGGCCAAAAGAAAACATTGGATCTGGAATGTTACAGATGGTTGTGAGCTGCCATGTGGTTACTGGGAATCGAACCTTTGTCCTCTAGAAGAGCAGCCAGTGCTCTTAACTACCGAGTGATTCCTCCAGCTCTACTCATGTCCTATTTTTAAATGTGTGTGTGCATGTGCACATGCCACAAAACAATCTGGGTCGTGGGTCCTTGCCTTTAACTTATCTAAGACAGGGTCTTTGTTATTTACTGTTGGGTGTGCTGGGCTAGCTCAGATAAAAACTTGTGGAGGTTTTCTTGTGGCCTCACGCCTCACTGTAGGAACAATGAGATTACAAGTGTGTGCTAACTGCACCAGACTCTACATGGGCTCTGGGAATCTAAACTCTAGTAACTCATGCTTAAATATTAAGTGCCTGATCCACTGAAACGTCTCCCCAGACTGTTATCCACTTTTAACTTGAAAAAAATGTTGGTGCTGGGTATCAAAGGCGTTGAGGTAAGCACTTCCGTATTCCAACATCATATATGTGTGTTTGTGTGTAGGCACACATATATGTATGTATGTATGTATATATACATATATATGAAGATGTATATCTACACACACACACGGGAGAGAGAGAGAGAGAGAGAGAGAGAGAGAGAGAGAGAGAGAGAGAGAGAGAGAGAACACCTCAGCCCCACTTGGCCTGGAACTAGATATGTAGGCTAGCTTACGAGTAGATCAGGATGTACTCAGACTCAGAGTTCTGCCTGCCTCTTCTTCCTGAGGGTTGGGATTAAAGATGTGCCACTATATATAACCCCAATATCTAATTTTTAAACTTCATTCAATCTGATGGATCAATTCTTTCTCTTTTTTGCTTCAGCTTGCTTGGTTCCGAGTATATTTTAGTTATGTATTTGTGGGGTTTTTTTGCCTGTTCATGTATCCATTGCTCAGCTGGGGGTTTCTTTACTTTTCTCATTAAGTTGTACAAACCTGTGGGTTGAATTCACTGTCCCATATATTTCAAATACTTCCTTTCAGACCATTTTAAATTAACTTTTTTCTTAAACCTTTAATGTTGATAGGATCTCTTTTTCTTTCCCAGTACTGGTGGTTGGACCAAGGCCTTGTATTTGATAGCCAAGCAGTCTATCACTGAACTCTAGCCTATCATTGATTCTGTCTGTCTGTCTGTCTGTCTGTCTGTTTATCTATCTCAGACAGGGTCTCATTCCTTTATTTATTTATTTATTTATTTATTTATTTATTTATTTATTCTAGACAAGGTTTCCCTAGGAAAGCATTCTTATCTCTGAGCTCTATCCTATCCCCAATAGTGCCTGTATGTGTGTATGTATGTATGTATGTATGTATGTATGTATGTATTTTAGACAGGGCCTCACTATAGTGACCCACTGGGTCTGAAACTTGATGTATCTGCTGACCTTAAACTCATAGAGAACAGCCTGCCGCTGGCTCTCACGTGTTGGTATTAAAGGTGTATACCACCACACCCAGCCTTTTGGGGTACTATTTTCATTTTAAAAAGGGGAGGAGGAAGAAGGGGCAGAGAATGAAGACGAGAGAGAGGAAAGGAAAGAAGAGAAAAGAAAGGGAAAGGGAAGAAGGGAGGGAGGAAGGGGGAGACAGAGACAGAGAGAGAGAGACAGACAGAGACAGAGACAGAGACAGAGACAGAGACAGAGACAGAGACAGAGACAGAGAGAGAACTTCAAACTGAGGTCTTACTAAATTTCCCAGGGTGCTCTGTCAGTCTGTTTTCCAGGCAAGCCTTGAACTATTGAGTATCCTGCCTCAGCCTCCAGAGTAATGGGAGAATACAGGGCTATGCTACCAGGTCAAAAGGTAGATTAAAATCATCCAACTTGTCATTATGGTTTTTGTTTATCTTGAAGTAGTTTAGAGTCCACATATTTTCTACTTGGACTTGTCTACAGATTTGCTTATTTACATACATTTGTTTGTAAGTCTTCCATTCCTCTGGAATTAAATTTTCTATGTGACGAAATCAGGACATTGCTTGAGCTACACAGCAAGACACCGTCTTAAGGAACTGAACAAAACCACTTCAAAATTAGCAAAGCAAATAAAATATCATCAGACCTGGAATCTTAAGCCACCAAGCCCTCAACCCTGAGATGACTACATCTGTCCCCCAAAAATCAAGCCCTAGAAAATTAAGGACACCATGTCCCTTATATGTGATGGTATCTCTAGCTGTTGATGGACCAGGTGCTCATTACTTCAGTGTGCCAGATCTTCCTCGGACCTGAAAATCCCTGTGAAGACCCGACTGCTGATGGTCTTGCTCAAGACTTGTACTTCACCATTGAGGCCTCTCAAACCTTGGTAGAATGCACAGGACAGCCCCACTCTCATAGCCAGCCCCATATTTCTTGCCAGGGGACATGCAGCTGCTGAAGCCTGTTTTGTCTGTTGTACAGAGACCAAGAAGGACCCCCCCAGGGTCAGTCTTCAGCCAGCTACTGATGACATATAAGTAGCCCAGCCAGCTCCCTCATCCCCTATAGGGTGACTCTGAAATAACAACACGTCCTCAGGCTTCTTTTAGATGGATTCAGAGCCACCTTCAGGGGACTGCTCTGTAGTGGAGACCAGTGTAAGATGTTTCCTTCCCTCAACTCAACCCTGACCCCTCTATGGGGTTCTGAGGGAGTGTTTCTAGGTAAGATACTTCCATGAAAATCTTCATCTCTGGAATCTGAAGAATGCAACCTAAGACGCCTTCTAGCCTTCCTGCTTGGACCCAAACCTTAATCATTCTAGCTGCTGGGTTTGCCTGAGGGTAATTTCTGGAGTTCAGGACTCTCAAGTGTCCTTCACTGAAAGTGACTTCCCCAGGCATGCCTTTTTTGTGTAGAGCTGTGATCACCAAGCCCAGAGCTGTCCTCATGAATGAACCAACTGCTCTTCCTTCTCCCATCTTCCTCTTGCTAACTTCCCTGTTTGTTTGCCTTCCAGACAAGGGGTAAATCAGGACACTGAGGAGATAGAGCTCTGAACAGTCCTATATCCTCAGCTGGACAGGATAGGGAAGTAGGAGA
Source organism: Arvicanthis niloticus (assembly GCF_011762505.2). Taxonomy (NCBI): domain Eukaryota; kingdom Metazoa; phylum Chordata; class Mammalia; order Rodentia; family Muridae; genus Arvicanthis; species Arvicanthis niloticus. The sequence goes on along the minus strand of NC_047659.1, from coordinate 115,641,336 downwards.
AAGTATGAGAGCTACTAAAAAGGGTCTGCTGAAGACTCAGAAAGATGGTTATCTTATTTTTTATATGTAGATTTAGGTAATATGTATATGTATGCATGCACGTATGTACACACACACAGACATGAAAGTAAAAGAGCAATAATGAAGCCAGGTGTTGGTGGCTCACACCTTTAATCCGAGCACTCAGGAGGCAAAGGCAGGCAGATCTCTGTGAGTTTGAGGCTAGCCTGGTCTATAAAGTTTCAGGTCAGTCAGGCTTATACAGAGAAACCCTGTCTTGAGACAACCCTCACCTCCACCCCTGCCAAACAGGACAATGATGAAAGGAAGAAGGTGTTCAAAGGGAAGAGAGGGAGGTGACAACAGCATAACGAGAGACAGAAAGACTACACATTGCCTGGCTTCTCTTGTGTGCAGTCTAGATCTGTCTGTCCATCCATCCATCCATCCATCCATCCATCCATCCATCCATCTCTGGCTCTCTATATATATATGGGACATGAAATCAGAAGGGGAACTATTTGGGCTGAGGAAAGAGACTAGTAGGAGGGAAAGAGAAGGGAAAGGGGAGGATAGTGGAAGGTAACATGGACAAAGTACAATCCTCTTTCTCTCCATATATGTGTGTGTGTGTGTGTACATATATATGTATATATACACATATGTATATATATGATATGTGTGTGTATAATATATATACATTTATTTTAACAATGAAACCTACTGTTTTGTAAGCTAAGTTAAAGTTTTTCCTAAAGCATTAGGTCTGTTCCCTTCTTTACCACTGCACAGTAGAAGGTCTCACTGAGGTACCATTTGCTTTAAAGCATGCTCCTCCTGATAAGACACTGTGAGCCTCATGTGCCAACAGGTCAGGGAGACCAAAGATGGTTCCATGTTGTTAGATATGGATCACCAACATGGTGGAGGCTGGAGGAGTATGGTTAAATGTGTCACAGACTCAGTGTCACTGCTAGAGCCCTGGCCCCCACACCTCCCAAATGGCCTTTCCTTTCTGCCTATGGCTATGTTTTCAGGTTCAGGGATATGCTATAGAATAGAAGCACGTTGAAGAATGGGATTCTATGTGTTTTCTTTCTTTCTACAGCACCTACAGCACTGGTTTGCTTTAGGAGTTGTGTTTTAAGCTTGATTTTGTATTTTTTGTTGTTGTTGTTTTATATTTTATGAAGTGTTCATAAGCCAGGCATAGTGATCCATTCCAGTAATCCCAGCACTCTGAAGGCAGAGGCAGGAAAATCTTTGACGTTGAGACTAGATAGGCCACACAGTGAGTTCCTGGTCAGCCTGGGATGAATATGTAGTGAGACTCATCATAAAGAAGAATAATATGTTATAAGGTTTTAGGTTACAATGAGGAAGAACGATAAATGATTGTGTCCCATCAAATTTAAGTTCTTTCCAATTTTAAGATGAACTCTATGTCATAGATCACCCGGGACTACACACATCATGGAGGACTCTACAATCCTGCAAAGCTCAGACCTGAGATGCCCTGACTTAATGCTTTCATGAAGCTCAGGATGAAGAGGACCGAGGTTGGATGAACTAAGTTCTAGTGACTTGTTTGGTTGTCATAGTAAGTGACAGACACACCATGTGCAGGAGGGACTAGCATCCTGGGGTTTACCAAACCAGCTCTGCCTGACAGGATAGTCTCTGTTTCCCAATCCAGTGCCTTCATTTCTGTGGGTGTGACCAGGGCTCTGTGGAGGTGTCCTTTTGTGGCTGAGCAGGAAGTCTGAGCAAGCGGAAATTTGCATAGTACACAGGCACCCTTGAGGAAACACAAAGCCTAGGAAATGAAAACAAAAACCTAGTCTAATAGCTCCAATGTCTTTCCAGCCTTCCAACAAACCCCATCAGAAAGCACGTGGAGGAGTTTCAAACTTAACTTCAAGGTTCCCTGTCAACTTATGTATCAGTTCAGCTCAGCTCCCAGAGCCTACTTCCACAGCTAAGAGAACAATGCCAAATTGGAGAAAAAGTTTTACTGTTGAGGGGTGGGGTGGGACTGGAGATGCAGCTCAGAGGTTACAAACACTAGCTCCTTCTCTAGAAGGTGGGAGTTTGCTTCACAGCCCTCATGGGACAGCTTACAATTGTTTGTAACTCCAGTTCTAGGGGATCCGATGCCCTCTACCAGCCTATGTGGGCACTGAGCACATGAGTGATAGGTAGATGTACATAGAAACAATACAGCCATACACATAAAATAAACAACAAATTTAATAAACAGACAAATTTACCACTGGGCATCAACAAGTCAAACTCAGTGCCATGTGGGATATCAATTTGTTTGACTCTTTGGACAAAGGCCCAGTCTATAAAACCAGATGCTAACTTGGGAAAGATCCATAAACTACCAAAGATTTGTTTAGTAGAAGATAGAACATCATAAATTTTGTTTTTGTTTTTTTTTTTTTAATTTTCTTACATGTCTTTAAGCAGCTTTGTATTTAGGTTGAACTCTATGGAGTTGTGCTGTATATGGGCCAAATAACTGTTAAGTAATCACTGGTTAAATAATTGTTAAATCAAGACTGGTAGATATATAAGCTGCCCCACAGAGGATGTTAAAACCAGTTGAAGATGCTGTTCTTAAGAACAGTACAGTTGATTCATGCCTGTAATCCCAGCACTCTAGAGGCTGAGGCATGGGGATTACAAGTTAGAGGCCAGCCTGGGATATACTGTCTCAGAGAGGAAAGGACAAAAGAAAGAAAGGAAAGAAGAAAGGGAGAGAGGAAGGGAGGAAAGAGGAAGAAGTAGGAAGGGGAGGAAAAGGGCTCAGGAATAGGGAGGGGGCAAAGTGGGGCAGGACAAAGGCTCTGAAGAAAGGGGGTGCTTTTTCATGTACCAATTATATTTGCCTTTTATATGTTTGTTTTTTGTTTGTTTGTTTGTTTGTTTTTGTTTTGTGTTTGAGACAAGATCTTAGTATGTAGCCCAGGCTAGCCTCTAACTTAAGATCTTCCTGTTCCAGTCTCCCAAGTGCAGAGACTATGACACTGGTCTTCCACTGACTCTTCATTTAATAGTTTCTGCCACCTGGAAACAGCTCTTAAAGCTGTTGATCTGGGGCTGGAGAGATGGCTCATCAGTTAAGAGCACTTGCTGCTCTTGAAGAGGTCCTGGATTTAGCAGCCACATGACCACGCAGAACTTGAGTTCTAAGGGATCCAAGTCTTTTTAAAATGCTACTGGTTTTCTCATTAGTGAATTAAAACGATCTGCAACATACTATTTATGTTGTTATAATATAGTACCTGAGAATGGGGCAATTTATAAACAACAGAGATTTATTTCTTACAATTCTGGAGTGCAGGAAATCCAGGAGCTGCACTGAGCACAGGCTATGCTAAGCTATTCCATGGAGAAGGTGGAAAAACAGGATGTACAGACGTGTGTCAGAGAGGAAGGGAGTCACATCGATCCTTTCACCAGAGCCAATCCTCCAGGGAAGCAAACCACTCCCACAATAACAGTCTGAACACATTCTCCAGGGCAGAGCCACGTGACCTCAGTACTTCTTTAAGATCGTGCTTCATCTCTAACACCGGAACCTTGGGGGACACAGTCCAGCCAAAGCACTACTGGTTTTTCACTTTGCTGAAATTCACCCTGGACTTTGGGATTATTTGTTCTGAAAACCTTATCAGCTGAGCAGTCTTGGTCTTGGGGCATGGGGATGGTTTGTTAGGGAGTGTCACTTTAAGTCAGAAGACTTCAGTCTCCTCATATACTAAGTGGGTAAGTGGGCCTCTGATGTTCCCTTCCAACTCAAACCCAGTGTCCCCAGATGCCCCACTGGGCCTTCCCTGAGTTTAAGGTCACAGTCACTTCCTTTATTATTATGATTTTTAACTTCCTACAGAGCAGCTGTCTGTAGTGGGCTTTCTCCAAGCACCAGAGGAAAAGGAATGACTGAGTCACCCTTTCTGGAAAGCAACCCAAATACATAGAACATCATTTTAAAATATGAAACCTATCAGATTTAGTGTTTCCAGCTCAATGAATTGACCCAAAGAAATAGACATGTGAAAGACTGTTTCCAGAAGCACGATTTATAACACTGGACGGTGGGAAAAGAACTAGATGGCTAGCAACAGTGGACCTGGGCAAACAGTGTGGTAGCAACTCAGTGGAATACTGTGCAACATACAATGGTGAATCTGGGGTGTGTTACTGAGATCAAGATGCTGCGAGACAGTACGTGTCCTCTGAGCCCACTACAATGATATATACATATACATTTATATATTTATGTATAGAATGATGTAATACAATGGAATTATAAGTAGACAAAGTGAAAACCTGGACACGCATTTTCTGGTGTTTTCTGGGCTCCACTGTTTTTATTGTTCTCTGGGTCTAGTGTTTCCACTGGAGCAACTGTAGTCCCAACACCATACAGGCAACAGCCTTTTTCCTTTTTCTATCTTTGTAAAAATTTCTAAATTGATGCACTTTTTTTCTCAAAGGAAAACAACAACAACAACAACAACAAAACAAAACAAAAAACCAACAACAGGGGGCTGAGGAGATGGCTCAGCAGTTAAGATCACTGGCCACTCTTCCAAAGGACCAGAGTTCAATTCCCAACACCCACATGGCAGCTCATAACTGTCTATAACTCCCGTTCCGGGGGATCCAACATCCTCACACAGACATGCAGTCAAAACAGCAATGTGCATAAAATAACAATAAATTATATTTTAAATAATCCAGATATCTTCATTAGCAAAAGACTAATTCAATGAGTGGAACATAGTGAGCCTGTCATGAAGAGCAGACGATTGACTAGCTGTCTTGTTTTCTGGGCCCCTGGGATCAGTTATTTAGTGCTTCTGTGACAGGGGCTTAATCCTGCCATATGCAAATGGAAACACCAGGTCCCTGTATTGGTACAGACCCTGATAAACATTCTAGGGTGTTCTGTCAATAGTCATGGCTGAGCTAGTGTGTCATCTTTCTCCCTTCCCTGGAGCCAGGGAGTTAGTTACTAGTCACTGCCGAGCTCACCTATCTCTCCTGGACACGGTCTCATTATAGAACCCAAGCTCATTCAGACTTGCTATGCAGCCCAGGCTGCCCTGGAATTTGGGATGCTTATACCCTAGCTTCCTGAGTGCAGAGAGCACAGATTTGTAATATCACATGTAACTTTAGGCTCTGTCTTCCTTCCTTCCTTCCTTCCTTCCTTTCTTCCTTCCTTCCTCCCTCCCTCCCTCCCTCCCTCCCTCCCTCCCTTCCTTCCTTCCTTTCTCCCTTCCTTCTTTCCTTCCTTCCCTCTCTCCCTCCCTCCCTCCCTTCCTTCCTTTCTCCCTTCCTTCTTTCCTTCCTTCCCTCTCTCCCTTCTTCCCTCCTTCCTTCCAAATAAATCTCAATTACATACTAGGGTTCACTTTAATATGGAGTCACATTCTTTATTCCAAGCATTCGTTATGTGGAAGGTATTTTTTTCCTAGTTAGAAAATACAAGCAAACTCTATAATTTTCCTTGTGCCTTGTTGCTTCTCCCCAACCCACACCAAATCCCTATAATTTCAAACTCACCAAGCATCAGTGTCTATGAACAAAGTATCATTTCCCCAGAGGTTTTCTTACTCAGACAGAGTAACATGGAATGTGACAATGTGACGTTGGATGACTTCTTTAAAGAAGTCACTGCTTCAGTGACACTGGGAGCATCCATGATGCCAACCCCTTCAACACAATTACACAAAACCGCCCCGAACTGTAGATGCAGAGTGAACCTGTGAGCAGTGTATACTCAGGGGATGGAACAGAGTGTGCCAGGTCCGCCAGACCTGTTGGCCAAAGGCTCTTTATTGATGATCATCTTCTGGGAGTACTGCCTGCCAGAATCACAGTGAAATGTGAACTTAGTGCCCCTTGGGGATGCCAGCCACAGTATTTGTGGCTTGGGTTTTTAATAATAATAGTAATAAAAACAATAGATTGAATGTTCAAAAAGGAAGAACTAGAGTTGGAGGCATGAATCTGCAACTTGCAACAACAGGATGAACATTTTGCAACACGGAGATGTTTTCTGTAAGGCCAGCATCATCATATCACCTGACACCATATTCTCAGTTAAGAGAAGGGGTGGGGGAAGACTCTTGAGAAGGGAATTGCACTATAAGCAAATTATAGCCCGGTTATTCTCATTTTCATGAATATGGTCAGCAACCTCAGGGGATGAATCACTGAGATGTGAAACTTACTGTCACTCAAAGGCTTTGTTCCTCTCCGGGAAGCTTCCGAGGTTCTTGGAGGCTGACTATTTCAGAGACTTTCACAGCAGGTACCACTGGTGCCTGCATAGGCCCTACACGCCACTGCTCCCTGAGGTTGTGCTAGTTTTCTACAGCAAACACCTGAAGTCTCTATACAGAACATCTCCAAAATGCTGGAGAGTCAACACCACAGGGTAGCTCTCCACTAGGGGCTGCCAGGAGCTGGACCATGAAAGACCCAGCTTTCTCACTGGCTCAGGCTCACAGCCTCCCAGACTTTGAGACTGACCTACCTAGTCTGGTCTTGGCTGCCTCTCCTTCTTACCTCACTTTCTGCTCCCCTACTTGAGTTTCCTGTGCCCAACCCCTAAACAAGGTTAGCATTAGGATCCCACAAGTACCCAATTCTCATATGTTTATATCTGTTTTCAAAGAATGGTGTGGCATTTTCAAATAACCTGCACAGTCCTCCTATGCACCTCAAGTCATCCCTGGATCACTTTTAGTTCCCTGCAGAGTGTGAGCACTATGTAAATTGTTCTTCCACAGTGTCGTTTCAGAGATAATGACAAGGAAGCCAATATATGCTCAGCAGAGATGTAATTGTTCCCCTTGATTTTTTTCAATTATGTTTGGTTGAATTCATAGATGTGAAGTGCAGACACGAGAGCCCCTCCCCCACCAGCTTCAGTCATGCTTCATCGCCCCTTAGTGAAGTCTAGTTATTTTGGACCATGGTGCAGCAAACATGGGAGACACACATCTCTTGGACACACTGGGACGGTTTCTTTTGGATATATACCCAAGAGTGGGAGAGATATTTATGAGAGAAAATCATATTACAATAATTGAAGAAATTGAAAAATATATGAATAAAGGAAAAGCTAGGCTGGCTTGTGAGTTGTAAGAATTTATCTTGCTAAGCTATTCACACCATCCAAAGTATTTCACCAATTCAAGGGAATCTATATTAAAAGTTTTCATAATCATGGAAAAAAAAATCCTAAAATTTATTTGAAAGCAAAGGATGTACTGAATAATCAAAGCAGTCCTGAACAAGAAGAACAAAGTTGGAATCATCAGACAAACTGACTTCAGAATATTCTACAAAGCTATAGAAATCAAAAGAGTATGGTACTGGCATAAAAACAGTAACACAGGCCAGTTAAATAAAGGCCACCCTATAGAACATGCTGATTTTTGACTAGTATGCAAATTACAGACCTTGCGAGTGGAGTGGCAAAAGGTGGTTTCTTTAAAGAACAATGCTGAGAAAACTGGATGTCTGTCTACATGCTCAAGGGTGAAACCAGACCCCTAGCTCTAACTGTGCGTAAAAATGACCTAAAATGGATTAAAGACTTAAACGTAAGAACCAAATCTGTGCCGGGCGGTGGTGGCGCACGCCTTTAATCCCAGCACTTGGGAGGCAGAGGCAGGCGGATCTCTGAGTTCGAGGCCAGCCTGGTCTAGAGAGTGAGTTCCAGGATAGCCAAGACTACACAGAGAAACCCTGTCTCGAACCTCCCCCCCCCCCAAAAAAAAAGAAAAAGAAAAAAAAAGAACCAAATCTATGAAGTTATTAGATGACAGCATAGAAGACCTCTCCATCATATTGGTTGGGCCATACATATTTTTGTATAAAATCTCAAAGACAAAGGCAAAAATAAAATAAAATAAATAAAATACACATACTCCCCCAAAGATTATACCAAACTAAAAGTCTCTGCATAGCAAAAAAAAAAAAAAAAAAAAAAAAAAAAAAAAAAAAAAAAAAAAAAAAAAAAAAGAGAGAGAGAGAGAGAAGAGAAAGCATTTGAATACGGTAAAAGGTTTATAGACCAATGATATAAGAAACTCAAATAATTCAACAGCCCAAAAAACAACATTATTTTAAAATATAAACAAGGGACCAAAAAAGATATGCCCCTAAACTACTATATACAAATGGTCAACGGGCATATGAGGACAAAGTTTAACATCATTGATCATCAGGGAAATGAGGATCAAAATGAGTCGGCACAGCCGCTAGAGAGAAAACAACCCTTTTCCCCAAAACAAGGGCAGCTGTCCTGGACCTGGAGAACGTAGCATTCTTATTGGCCACATTCACAAGTGTGGATTAGTGTAGTCATCATAGAAAACAACATGGAAGCATCTAGAATCTCAGCCCAGATCCTTGAATCCATGGCACGCCTCCAAAGCGGTTCATCTCTCCCAGTCAGCAGACACTGAGATTGTCATTTCAAAATAGAGACTCAGATTCAACTTCGGTCCCGTCATAGGCTCACTGAAACACACTTTGTTCGTGCTTCTTGTAAGTGAGTAGGTTTCCTAATTGGAGATTTAATATTCCCAGTCAGGGCAAGAGAGCTGAGCAGCATTCTTTAAAAATGTAATGTCGACTGTGGAGGGAACAGTGGAATTAAGTATGGTGTGATGATCGTATGCTATTATTCATCCTGAATAAGTAAGGACGCCTTGATGCAGGATACGACATTGGATAGATCTTGAGGATATTTTGCTAAACGAAACTAGTTAGTCAGAGATGGATACATGTGGTGAGCCCACTCCCAGGAGGAACCTAAAGCAGTCATCTTCACAGAAGCAGAGAGAATGCCGGTAACAAAGAGGAGAGGAAACTGGTGACTATTTGGTGAGGACAGTTTCAGTTTTGCACGATGAAAGGAGTTTGGGAGCTGAAGGGTGGCGACAGTTGCACAATAATGTAAATGTACTTAATGCCAAAGAAGGGAACATTTTAAAAGGGCTAAAGTTACAAATTTTATGTGACATACACTTATCTACAATTAAAACAACAACAACAAATGTAGACGCCGTAAGTAGTCTTTTGCTTGTGGGTTTGTTTGTTTTGTAGGTTTTGTTTGTCTTGTTTGTGGGTTTGTTATTGCTACTGAATAGGTATGTTTGTTTGCTTGTTTACAAACCCGTGCTGTAGAGACTTACTTTTTAAGAAATAATCCTAATAACACAGGTCCAGCTTTTAAATGACAGTGACAGTCATCTGACATCAAGGCCTGGAGTATCCCAAGTGTGAAGTAGCCCCTCCCCCATGGCACTTTCACTGGTTCTTTGCATAGGGGATGAGGTCATCTCTGTGTGGGACACACTCAGATGCTGGGAACTAAATGCTTTCCCATACCTGGTGTCTTCTATTTCCTGATGGCATCAACTAACCAGGACAGTGAAGCAAGGCTCTGCTGCTTACAGTAAGTGGGGTAAGTGGGGCGGTGAGGGATTACCATCTTCCTGAGAATGGCAGGAGCTTTCTAATGTGGAGCGGCCTTCTGCAATCAAGAAGCTGGACTGAGATATCCCAAGACAGCCCATTTGATGTGACAGGGATGACCAAACTAGACAAGCTCAAACACCACACTTCTCTCTGTGTCTATGGAGAAGGGTGGGAAACCCCTGTCTTATCTGGCTCATAGCATTTTGCTTTAGCAGAGAACATTTTTCGGTGGCCAGTTGACTTTTGCCTGAGTCCAGCTGACACATAGTTGAGGAAGACTCTTGGAGTTGAGATCGAGCTTTGGAGTCTGTTTTCAATGCTCAGCTTAATCTAACTATCAAAACGCTCAGAGTGGTAAGTCAGAAATAGGTGCAAGCTGCTGAGGGAATCCAGCTCCTGTTTATAACTGTGCATAACTGCCAAGCCCAGGGTCTTCAGATGGATGGAAGAACACATAAATAAAATGTGGCATATGTATACAATGGAATAATAGCCTTAAAAATAAATCCTGACGTGCTACCAGAAGGCTAGGAATACAAGCAAAGGACGCCCTTGGAGTCCTTCAATGGGAGCTATGGTCTACCTCTATTGTGTGGTCCCAAGGCCATGGCTTGCTGTACGTCCAGATATTAGGCTCATTCACGAGATTTGTTTGTTTGTTCAGTCTTTAGTTGTATTGATTATTTTTATTACCACTGTGATCAAAATGACCAAAAGAAACACCTATGGAAGGAAGGACTAGTTTTGGCTCACAGTTCCGGAGGGGTCAGTCTGTTGTATTTTGGAAGGCATGCATGGTGGAGACAGCCCTTCACATCAGGACAAACTAGGAAGCAGGAAGCAGGCACGGAGTGGTGGAGGTGGACACTGGCCTTTGGTCCCTGGTCCCATTTTAATTGACCTGTGCTTCCAGCCCATCCAGCCTATGACATGGTGCCACTCGTGGCTAAGTTAGGCCCTCCCACTCAGTTAACCCTCTGGAAATGCCTTCATAGACAGGCGTGCTTCAGTCTCCTAATGATTCTAAATGCAGCCAATGTTGACACTGAAGATTACCCATCACAATGGTGATGTAGGAGATGGAACCCTGGGCCTTGCACATACTGAGAGGCTTGCCGACACTGAGCCCTGCCCCCATTCATGAGAATCAGTCATTCTTTATAGTTACAGCATTTGTTTCTTGGCTTCACACATAAGCACTATTTAAAATCAGTACCAAGGATACGGACTTGGTGAAAATTCATTAGACTGAACATTGATAGGAGTCCTTTCTATTACACATGGCATTTCAGTGGGAAATGAAACACTTAATCATCAGAACAAATGCAGTCGAGTCATGTGGACACTAAAGACCCATGACAATGGAAGATCCTGATTGGATATAGGAAGATGGGAAAAGAAGTTCCTTAAGGACATAGCTGAAGCCATCAACAAACCCAGAGGATAGCTTACAGAAGATTCTCGAATCAACATTTAATTTTTTTGGTTTTTGTCATGGACTGTGCTGAAATAACAAAATTTATAGCCAGATGTGATGGCATACATCTGTATTCCCAGAAATCTAGAAGCAGGGACAGGAGGATTTTGAGTCCAAGGCCAGCCTAGGACACCTTGCCCCCCCCTCTAGATATAGATACATTTATCTGATATATATATCATATATGATTATATATATATATGATAAATGTCATTGTTCTCAGGATTCCGAGGTACATACTTGGGGATTCTTCCACTATATTCTCAAGTAGCTCAGAAAATACGCTACTTGTGAATATAACTCCTTATAGAAAGAGTAAATCACACACACACACACACACACAAACACACACTCACGCACACTGGCACCAGTGCAGTCTTGTGGACTTATGAAGAGAGACAGTAAGAGAGCGAGTGGGGACACGTGTAAGTGATTAGGAAGCTGGAACGAGGGCAATGAATGGGTTTACAGGAATCCTCCTGCTACAATGGCAACTTTTATGAAACTTAAAACTCTATCAGTAAAAACCACTCCCCTCTCAGGAAATGAAAACTTCTAACCGTGCATCCAGGAATGACACCAGGCTGCTGGCAATCACTTCTCTGATTTCTAATGGCTCTCCAAAACTCACTTTGCTGTTCTTGTTGGGAGCTGTCTGTTCTGGAAAGTTCTGTCAGTTCTGTTCCTTGTCCTCAAAATCTGTAATAATGTACCCTTGGCACAGCGGAAGTATAGCCAGCTGCTCTGGGGGCCGCACCCATTCCTGCTCAGACTGGCAGTTCCTGGGCATGGGGACCAGTGCCAGTGGCTACCAGGCAGGACTTCTTGTTCCGAGGAGAGGTTAACTTTTAGCCTCCTAAGGAATCTGGGACCCATAGCTATGGTATGATGCCTTCTCTGGCTCTGGGTCCTTTGCATCCCCCGGGGCAAGACTGTAAGTGGCCTACGTCTCTGTTTGCTTACCTGTAAAAGGGGCAATGGGCAATGGTAGTTTGGTGGAAAAATGAAGGAAGCTAGTGTGAGAAATATATCCAGCATTCTGTGAGCCCAAGGCCTCAGCCAAAGTCATCCCATGCCACGGGGGGAACAGTCACCGAGTGTGTGAGAGCATTAGCACACAGGGGTGTGTGTGAGTACATCCCTATTCATGTATATACACTGACACATGTACATGTAACATATATACCATGTGTACACATTTACATACATACATTCACTATTATATACACATATACATTCACATACATGTACAAAATACATACACAAATATATACACACATACACAGTGACACACATACAATACACACACGAATCCCATATACACATTCATTCACGGGCTGGAGAGATGGCTCAGCCGTTAAAGGCTAGGCTCACAACCAAAAATACACATTCATTCACACATATATAAATTCACATATACACACATATAGACACATACATACACATATAAGCAGTTGTTGTTTTGTTTTTGACAGCTGGTTTCAAATTCACTGTGTAATCGTGGAGGATGACCTTGAACTCCTGATATTCCCATCTCTGCCTCCCAAATGCTTAGATTTACTTTATTTTTTTTTGTTTTTTTTTTTTTTGTTTGTTTGTTTGTTTTTGTTTTTCGAGACAGGGTTTCTCTGTATAGCCTTGGCTGTCCTGGAACTCACTCTGTAGACCAAGCTAGCCTCGAACTCAGAAATCTGCCTGCCTCTGCCTCCCAAGTGCTGGGATTAAAGGCATGCGCCACCAACGCCCGGCTTCATTTTTTTTTTTTTTTAAAGACAGTGTCTTACCATGTAGTCTTGACTGTCTTAGAACTCACTTTGTACTCCAGACTGGCCTCAGATTCCCAGAGATCCCCCTGCCTCTGCCTCCAAAACACTGGTACTTAAGGCGTGCACTACCACGTCTGGCTCTACCTTATGTGGCAGCACCACACCCAGCAAAACCATCTGTATTCACTGAACTCATCCAGAGGATTTAGCTGTCAATGGGTTCAGAAAGGACTTTCCATTTCAGTATATTGTTAACTTTGGTGTCACTTGAGAAGAATTAAAATTTTATTTAGTGGATGGGAAAGGTGGTTTAGTGGATAAAGTGCTGGCTGAGTGAGCATGAGTTTAGATCCCCAACATCCATCCATTTAAAAAGCTTGCTGTGAAGCTGTGCACCTGCAGTCCCAGTGATGGGAGCTGGAGAGAAGAGGTTGGATACAGGTGAGGGACCGGGCTCACTGCCATCCGGTCTGCTAATTCAGTTCAATTAGAGACCCCGTTTCAAATCATAAAGTAGAGCAAGGCATGGTGCTGCACACATTTAATTCCAGTACTTTGGAGACAGAGGCCAGAGGATCTCTAGGAATCTGAGGCTAGCCTGGGCTACATAGTGAGTTCTAGGACAGCCAAGACTACCTAGTGAGACATCTTGTCTTCAAAAAGAAAATAAGAGGATAAGATAAAGTTGAGCCAGGTAGAGTGCAACATGCATTTAATTCCAGCATTTTGGAGGCAGAGATGGGAGGATCTCTGTGAGTTCGAGGCCAGCCTGGTCTACAGAGTGAGTTTCAGGATAGCTAGGGCTTCACAGAAAAACCTTGTCATGAAAACCAAAAAACCAAAATGATGATGATGATGATGATGATGATGATGATGATATTGATGTTGAAAATTGATAGAGGAAGAAGACACTGGATGCCAACTTCTGGCTTCCACATGTCCATGTGCGCAAAAGTAAAGAGTAAAAAAAAAAAGTTAAAATTTAGTTCCATTTAAATAGTGACAGTGGAACCCACACTCCTGTGATCTGACCTCAGGGGTAGAGCAGAAAAGGGCACCATGAATGTGCCTCCCCCTCCCCCGGGAAACATGGCAGGGGACATCCAGGATGGGAGATTAGTAACCCAAAGCCATGCTGCTCTGGTGCGGGTGTGCCTGCTTTCTCTCCCTCAGTAGACAGACTCGGAGACCCTGAGGGTAGGCATGCTACATCCTGTGTGTGTGCAATTCCTAACGCTTGTCCCCTAAGTCAGCTTTTGCCTAAGAGAACAGTGGGTATGCAGCACACAGCCCAATCTCAGAGTGGAAGGCAGTCCTCCAGCTCCTGTGACTACCACCGCTCTAGTCTGACTGAAAATTCCAACTAGAAGGCTGAGCTGGTGAACAAGTAAATAAAGATGTCTCTAGGCTGCCTGCTGTTGTCTGGAGAGTCATGAAGCTGCCTGCTGGGGATGGGCTCTTCTTCCCAGCACACATTTACCCGGGGGTGAGCGTTAGTCATCTCTCTGTTATTCAAATCTTTTGAAAAGATCCTACATATAGAGGAGGACACAGTGTTTCTGTTGACTCTCACCAAGCCTTGACGTCACAGTAGTGCAGAGAGGAGACAGGATTACACTGTCCTGACTTTAGGGACATCTCAGGAAGTCAGTGTCACAAACACAGGAAGGTTTAAAAAGCACAGTTTGAGCTGGGCAAAGTGGCATTCCATTGTCACACCAAGGAAGTTGTTAGACGCTAGGAGGCCATCCTGGAATGTGTAGTGATTTCAAATCTAGTTTGGGGTTTCAAACCTTATCTCAGAATCAAATCAAATCAAATCAAATCAAATCAAAATATCTCAACAACAACAACAACAAACCCAACAAACAAACAAACAAACAAACAAACAAAACACCAGACACTGCTTGAGGGCTCGGGATGAGCTCAATTCTAGAGTGCTTGCCCAACACGAACAAAGCTGTGAATTCATCCCCAGCACCACATAAACCAGGCATGGTGGCACTGGCCTGTAATCTCAGCACTCAGGAGGTGGAAGCAGGAAGTCATAAATTCAAGGTCATCCTCAAATACAGTGAGTTCAAAGCCAGCCTGCACCAAATAAGGCATCATCATCATCATCATCATCATCATCATCCACTTCTTGAAGCAACAGAGATAAAGTAATTTAAAGCTAGGCATGTCTTAAAAGGTCTCTTCTAAATAGTAAACCGTTGCCAGACATGGTTATTCACATCTGTAATCAGTGTGGTACTCAAGAGGCTGAGGCAAGAGATTGAGAGTTTGAGGCTAGCTGGGTCACACAGCTTCAACTGACAACAGCTGCCCATGTGTACAGAAGGCACTACCCCACTCAAGTCACTTGTCCCCTCAAGCACTGTGGAGCAGAGACGGTTGTCAATCCCACCTTATAGTCAAAGGAACTGAGGCTCTGATTGTGTGGGAAACAGTGCAGCCAGGAATGATGGACCAGGCCAAGGCCTTCCTATGAAGTAGGCCACACATGGCTCCGAGGCACTGAAGTAACACTGGGTTGTGGGATTGTAGAAGGTGGGAAAATCTGCACAGGCCTCAGACCCAGAGGCTGCACAAGCCCACCCCAACTTCTTCCTCTCCAGCTCAGACTCCTGGCATCTGCATATCTTCCCTGGCTGGTGGGCATTTCCTGGGCATTTCCTGGGCACATCCTTCTCTCTGGTGATAAGAGGCAGGGCCAGGAGCTCTGTCCCAGGGCTGAGCACTTGTCTGGAAGCCAGAGAAGCCAGGAAGTTTATCTCTCTGTTGAGAACCTAGTGCAGTTCCTGGGAACAGCCCTTCCCCAGGAAGCTGTGAGTCACAGCAGCTCCAGTGTGGACATTCTGGGGTGGCCTATGGGGCCTGTGTGTCTTGAATCACAATGAGCTTCTCCTGTCATCCTCAATGAAGAACCATTTAATATTTAAATAAAAAGATGTTGGGGCTGGAGAGATGGCTCAGTGGTTAAGAGCACTGACTGCTCTTCCAGAGGTCCTGAGTTCAATTCCCAGCAATCACATGGTGGCTCCCAACCATCTGTAATGGGATCGGATGCCCTCTTCTGATGTGTCTGAAGACAGTGACAGTGTACTCATATACATAAAATAAATAATTCTTAAATAAAAGATGTAAAAAACAGAAACTTTACACACAAATCTAGACTTCTACCTTCTTACAGATCACAGTACTGGGTCATTGTGTGTTGCTGTCTTCTCCATTTTTTTAGTGGTAGTTTCACACATTTTAATTAAAACACCAGAGAATCATGCAATGATGCCTGCGCTGGGTGCAATTCTGGTCCATAGGCTTGCACGTGCTTTGCAACTGGTTGGGTGATAGACCCTTGACCTCATCTTCATTGCTTACTGCAACCTCTGCGTCATCAAATCTCCAAAGCAGCCATGCTGCAGCATTATGCATACAGAATTACCATATGGTAAGTCAGACTGAGCTCCCGAAAGAAGCCAGGACTCAGGCGGAAGCATGAGCTTGTCACACATCACACGTGACCACTCCCAACTGGATGTGTAACACACGGACACCTCTCTGGTTAGGGTGAGGGAACACACATGGGATCTAAGATTCTTTACTGAATTAACTCTGGATGAGCTAAAAAACTACCAGTTTCAATAGAAATAATCATAGTTTCCACCCATTTCCCACCAAAAGACTCATAAAAGTCCCCTGGGCAGGGTAGCAGCAAGCATCTCACCTTAATACATCTACATTTGCCTTGTTCGCTCTTTGTTTCCTTGTTTTTCTTGGGCAGGCGTGCAACAATGAACATGGAAGCCACTGTCTGGGGTGTCTCAGATGTCCCTTGATCGCCTAGCACACTAGTTCTTCAACTGAAACTCACCAAGAGCCAAGAAGGTAACATTGTTCCCCAAAGGACCCATATCAGGAGGTAGAGGCAGAAGGATTAGAAGGTGAACATCATTCTTAGCTACACAGTGCGTCTGACGCTCATCTTTTTAAGAGGCGGGCTCAACATACACTAATCATATGGTCCATGAACAAGTCGTACCCCAGCTTTGGAATGCACCCCAGCTCTGGGACAATCTTAAAAAAAAAAAAAAAGAAAGACAGGAGCTTTCAATATCCCTCCTTTGTTACCCCCAAAGTGGAAATATGAGAACTTTAAGTCAGA
Organism: Arvicanthis niloticus; assembly: GCF_011762505.2. Classification (NCBI taxonomy): domain Eukaryota; kingdom Metazoa; phylum Chordata; class Mammalia; order Rodentia; family Muridae; genus Arvicanthis; species Arvicanthis niloticus. Next base: position 115,624,412 of record NC_047659.1, on the reverse strand, counting down.
GTTTTATGGAACAGCTTTTAAATCTGCCCAGAAGAAACCCAGAAAGAAACCCCTCCAGATCAAGGTGATCTGTGCTGCAAAGAACAGCTAGCTGGTGGGAAATGGGGGTGAAAGCTGGCAACATCTGCCAGGCAGGCACACGAAGAACCAAGTACATAGAGGCCTGCAGGCTGCTTTCAAATGGTCATGGTCTTCTGAAGAAATTCAGGAAGGTACTGAGTTATACTTCAGTTTCAGGGTGATTTCTATAAAGATGGCACTTGGGTGTTACTATGCCTTCCATGCCCCCAGCCCTCCTCAGTTCTCAACTGCACTAAAAATGGAATCGCAATATCTCACCCAGCTGCAATACTGGCCCCATCTCTCTCCTCTTTTCATCATTCCCTGCTGCCCTGACTCCTGGTTCTATACAGACCATCAGACGCTGCTCCAGGCCCCAGCACTGGCAGCTTCCTTGTTTAGAAAGGAAGCTGCCAGTCCTTTTCTCCCATACAGTTCAACCTACCTTTCATCTTCCCAAGAAGGCTACCCAGCAATCACACAGGGAGCCCTGCACCTCCTCCCCTCCCTCAAGCCCAGGCTTCTCTGTTATGAGAACAGAGACACTTAGAGCCCAGGACTCACCCTGCTCCATGAGGGCTGGTTCTATACCAGGTGGATTCCCAAATCTTGCATGTAAACATGTGTACATACATACTGCACCCTCTTCATCCACCCAGCCAATGAACTGAAAACTTGGTGTTATAGACCAGGGGTTAGCCAAGCTATGCAACAAAAAGTCAGTAAGTAAATCTCTGCTCTGAACAAGCAGTAGGTTAGAAGATGCTAAATGTATGGCCATTCTTTCTTCCTCTTATTTCCTTTGCTTTGTAAAGGCCTAATGCAGATCCAGCTAGAGAAACCCCAGGCAAGGATTGTCTCCTAATTTACAGCGCGCATCAGGATCTCTCAACCCCAGCACTATTAAAATTTAGGGCTGGTTAATGGTCCTGGGTGCTGTAGGAAGTTTGGCAGCACCTCTGGCCTCTGACCACTAGAGGCCAGTAGCTCCTCCATACAAGTTGTGGCTGCCAAAACTATTTCTGGAGATCAAGTGGCCTAGATTGAAACAGCTACCAGTCACCTGCACCTTTGAGACTCTGAGATAAGCTCTCTGAATCTGGAAATACAGAGAACAAAGACTAGAAGTGTCCCTATGTAGCTAATGTGGAGAGAAAGCAATCACAGATTATCCAGGTAGCTCAGCACGGGTCTGAAATGAGACAGAAACCAAGACACTCACCACAAACATAACTGAATGGCCTCTCCTAGCATAGAAGTGTGCTCATAGTGGAGTGTCAGATAGCAGCAGTAACACCACAGCTCCACAGACACGAACTGATGGACATCTTCAGAGCACACACTGGAATGATTCATTTTATAACCCAGATGGGAAGGTGACATCATTCACTCCATTTTCCACAGGGCAAGGGGCCCCTTGGTCTTCCATCTGTCTTTCTCTTACCTCCTTCCTTTTCTCCTGGTCCTGAATCTGTGGCTCAAGCAGTCTCCCTGTGCCACCCTCACAAGTAACTTAGATCTCACAGATGTCTTCTGCTATATCTCTTAGCCGTGTTATTGATAAAAAAAAAAACAAACAAACAAACAAACAAAAAAAAAACCGGGCCTATATTACCCATGCTGTTCTTGAACTTGTGTGCTCAAGAGACCCTTCTGCTAGGATTAGATATGTGTCACTAGGCAGTTTGAAGTTTTATTTTGTTTAAAAACACTAAAGTCCCCTGGAGCATATGTGGAGACCTGCAGGCAACATTCAGCTTCAGACACTGTTGGACATGGTATGCTGGAAACTGACCTACAAACCCACTTGACCTGTGTACTCATTGCTTTTTAACAAATACAGCACCTGCTATCTCATAAGCTCGTGGCATTCCTTGAAAGGCATGTCCTGGGGGGATGGCTTAATATACAAAGGTGTTGAAATCACTGGCATGTCTATACACCTAAAAGGCAGACTAGTGTCATCTCTAAAGAAAGCCACTGTCCCTGTGACCTCTCTGTGTGGTATTTCTTGGATGGGCAATCTAGAAAAACTGCAGAAGCAGCCACACTGCCTGGGCCATGTGGTGTGGGAATACTGCCACCAGGATCCCAGGGGTCAAAGCTTGGGTCCTGGAGACCCTAAAGAGCTCAGCTATTGTCCTCAATAGGATGATTAAAGAGAAAACCAAGCAAGGAGATGTATTCACTATGGTCAAGAACATCCAGAAAAGGGAAAACTGCAGGGGTCCAGTGACTATGTATGACTTGGCATGAGGTTTATGCTTTACCAAAGAGTAAGGATCACACGGTCCTGGTCATGGCGTGGTCTTCCTTATCCCTGAAACATCACTGTCCCAGCTCCCTCAGAACTGTGTGAAATCTCCCCTTCTGGCTGGCATCAGGCTTCATTCTTTCTCTTAGTATGAGACTTTTTCTTAGTCTTTCTCTTAGTATGAGACTCCTGGGGTCAACAGCAATTTCGTGGGACCTACTCTCTTAAGCTGCCTTTTCTCTTGTCACCATTGTTATATACCTGAGAGCAGAGTCAGGCTGGGTGGACTCCCATGTTCTACGTTGTCTTGTCTAGCAGTAGGCTGTTTCCCCAGCTGTAAAAGGAGGGGTTTATGCCAGCCAAACATTAACTCTTTGTTGCCCACTGTGGCGGCCACCAGCCATGTATGACTGCTGAACATCAAGATATAGCTGATATGAACTGAGACACACTCAAGTGTAACAGGAGATGGCTTTAAAAAAATATTTCAGCACATGTTCATGTTGTACATGCTAAAATATGCTATTGGAAATTAAAAATATTGCAAGTGAAAACTTATTTAGACCTTTTACTTTTATGAGATGTTGTAGTTACACAAATAAATTTTGCCTTTGAGGTTAACTTTACTTGTGTTTTTTTTTTTTTTTTTTTATTTTTAAAGGGAACAAATAAAAAAAAAACCTTCTATTTTTTCATATAGCTATGGAAAAATCTTAAATTACATCTGTAGCACATATGTCTGTCTCCATGGGACAATGGCATTCTCTAGCCTTTGTCTGTCTATCAGTCACTGTGGGCAAAAATGTATTTATAAAAAGCAGAAGGCACAGTCAAATGTCAAAGCAGGGGCACTTTGCAATATTACAAATAAACTGTGATTCTGCCTGTCACCCTGACTACATTTCTAATTGTCACTGTTATCACCATAAGGTATTTGGGGCTGTTTGGTGACAGACCATATGAGTGAGCTTCCTGTACATTGGCAGGCGATGCCATCTGCTCACATTCTTGGGGACAAGCAAGGAGGAAGAGAGACAGCCACACGCATCTCTATGGCTTTTAATTGTCCACAGATCCACAACAGGATCTGTTCAATTGAATTTGGTTCCACCTGTCATTCTTCATTCCTCTGCCATATCTTTCCACTGTTCTGAAACACTGACTTGACTTTGGTTGTGTTGTGCATATGGAGAAATGAACCTCCATACAAAGGCGATTCTGAGAACTCAAAAGCAAGGTGCCGTGAGGCTTGTCCAGTTCTGGGTGACTGAGGGTCTACTCTGTAGACAGGGTCCCTGAAGACCGAAAACCACTTCAGGTGCCCAGAAAAGACTGACAGCCAAGAGAATTCAGTCAGGATGAGACGAACCATCACCAAGTCAGTAGAGACAGATTTCAGCCAAGCACCCCCATCTGTTACCATGCCAGAAAGCTCTCCTCTGTGGTTTTTCCGACATGTAACTGCAGGTTCCCTGTTTCTAACAGACAAGCTCAATACACCAGATTGTCTAAACCATGCAAACCAACCACAGAGAAGGATTTCTGACATGCAGTCCCTGCTGGGATTAGGGTCCTTGAATGAACCCAGGATCTCAAGCATGCTACGAAAGTCGACCAGTGTGCCACTCTCCCAGAGGTTCTCAGCTGGTTTGCAATGGGCTCATGGGTGTCCAAAAGGCTCAAGCACTTGTGAGGCAAGGTGAGCAGGGTCTCTGTGATCCAAACACATTTCCTTCCTGGTTAATTAAGATCAACCTTCACCACATCCCTTAGGCTCAGGCAGGTGAAGAAGTCCCACTTAGGATAGGGGAAGTCCAGATGGGCATGAGTGGGCTAGCCAAGGAAGCACAAAGGCATTCCTATAAATGTAGGTGGCATGGGCTGGCCATTGTCTGGCATCATTCTGTACCAGGAGAGTGAAGAACTTCCTTTCAGGGCCCGAGTCATACAACAAAGGAACAGGAAAAACTCTGATGGAACCAAGTGGTGGATTGAAGTTTAAATCCTGAAACTATATTGGGACCACAGCTATGACTTTCTACATGCCATCTCTACATATGTATACACAGGTTTGTGTGCATGCGAGTGTGTGTGTATATGTGTGTATGTGTGTATGTGTGTGTGCATATGTGTGAACTTGAGGTCAGGGGACAGACAGTATTGTTCCTTAGGTGCCTTCCCCCTTTTTGTTTTGAGTCAGGATCTCTCATTGGCCTGAAACTTGTTCAATAGGATAAGCTAGCTGGCCAGTAAACCTGTCACCGCCTCCCACCTTGACATCCCTGGAATCACAAGTGTGTGACACTGCACCCAGCTTTTTATCTAGGTTCTGGGGACTGAACAAATACTTGTGAGGTAAGCACTTTATCACCCAAGCCATCTCCCAAGCTCCCCACATCCAGATCCTTACACACACACACACACACACACACACACACACACACTGACCCCCCTTCATTTTTACTGCAATTTTATTTTCAGACAAAAGTGAAGGCAGATTCCCACTTACTTAGCCTGTGTGAGTTTTGCTACCACTGGATAGTAGGTTGGTTCTATCCAGTCTGGAAGGATAGCCAAGGCAGAGGTGAGGGACAGGTGGTAAAAGGGTAAACCTTAGAGGCTGGCAGACAAAGGTTTGGCCTCAGGTGGTAAAGACTTGAGGGAAAGGCAGATACAGACTGATGGTCCTAGAATATGAAGGTGAATCCTGCTGACTTGATCTAAAGCAGATAACTTAGCTCAATGGGCCGTGTTTGGTGTTAGTGTAGCTGGATGGGAGCATCCTTCATGATGTCATGGACCATGTTTGGTGTTAGTGTAGCTGCACAGGAGCACCATCCATGATATCTACTCATGAAAGAATGAGGCTGGAGAGACTCTAGCCAGCCCAGGCCTGGCACACATGGTCCTGACAGACCTTGCTCCTTCCCCATTTCCTCTGCCTTGTTAAAAACCATTAGATTACATTCCTGAAGTTAGCCCCCAAGGTCCATTCCCTTATTTGGCCACATCCTCTCCTGAGGCTGACCACCAAGGTCCAGCTACCCAAAGTATTGAAGTCCAGCAATCAAAAGCCCCCTTTGGCTCACCTAATTAACCTGACCAATCAAAATTAAACACCTCATCCTAACATGGGGTTTCCCCTTTTTTAAACTGACATTTTTCTATGGGCCAGGTCTGTCTTTTCTCTCTCCAGAGACAGTCCTCTGTCGTCCCTCCCTCTCCCTTCCCCCAGGACATATACCCCTTACCCAGCTCCTTTGCCCCTTCTTTCCCCTTCTACTGTTCTCTTCCCCTCCTCCCTTTTCCTCTATCTTCTGTCTTTGTCCCTTATTCTTGTTTTTTGTCCCTCTAGAACAAATAACTCTCCTTAGTGTTGAGAACTTGGTTATGGAGTATCTTGAACAATTTCTTGGGTTTCCTACAGAGATCCTCAGAAGATGGTTGGTGTAGTGGAAGGAAGAAGGGCATCAACTCTGGGGACTTGCGAAAGATCTGTCAGCATGGGTACGTGAACTGTAGAGGCAGCGTGGAGGAAGCAGTGAGATTCAGGAAAAGGAAGGCTCATGATGACTGAACATCCATGTTCCTAAACCTGGAACAATGTCCAGCCTGGAATAACATCTTTCTTATATAAACTCTTTGATCCAATTCACCCTTCAAGTATGGTTGCAGTCGGTATACATTTCTATTACCCAGCTACACATAGCTGGTTACCCTGTATAGGGTTCCATGTCTCCTCATCTCTCCATGTTTTCATACTGGCTTCATGAAGCAGGAAAATAGTTTTTTTTTTTTTTTTTTTTTACAGAGGTAACTAAGGAAAATTAATCATGATGCTGTGAACAACTGGAAAACATGTGTGCCCAGCATAGGATTTATGTGGCTTCCAGGATGTGACCCTACAGGAACCATGACCAAGGGCATCCACAGTTACTCCAGGATGCTTGGGCCATCTGGGCCTTTCCCATGCACCTGTGTCTTCTAATCTAAGTTGCTTCCCTGAGCCAGGACACTCGAGAAACCACAAATCAAAGCTTGCCACTGGTGGTTAGCAACTCTGCTTTAGAGCACACAGCTGGGGAGGGAGAGTCGTGATGAAGAAAAGGTTGCTGAATGTCTTCCAATGATTGAGCTCTGCACAAAACCACAGAGCACTAATAACCACGGAGGGTGATAAGCCTAATGTGGGGCTCAGTTATGAGTCAAGACTCCCTACCTTTTATGATGTCTGTGGGGGAGTGCTTTACCACTACATAGGTGTCATTCTGAATTTAGCTCCACTCCTACCTGTTGTAGTAAATATTTAAGCTTAATTGGGGGTTTCTACCTCACCTTTGATCATTCAGTTCACACACAATCTTTATATTTATAATAAGCCTTTAAAGCACTAGATAGAGCTGGGCAGATATCAACACTTTTATATCTACTTCGCTACCAATAACCCCGAGATGTGACTAGCCTTGTTCTACCTGGGCTGCTCTTACTCCAACTGGCCAGCCCTCATGGCCATATTTTCATGGCTTACCTACCTCATTGTGTCTTTTTCTCTTTCCACCTCCTTCTCTCTTCCCTTCCTCTTCTCCCCACCTCCTCCCTCCTCCTCCTCATGGTCTCTCCTCAGACCCCAAGCCCAGGAACATAAACTCCATCTGCCTTCATTCTATCTAGCTATAGGCTGTCAGCATCTTATTCAACTAATAGTTTTAAATTAAAGAGCAAGGTCACATACCATTGCTTGGTGTATGTGCAGATTCTCTTGTCTCTGGAGGCAACCAGGCCTTTGGAGGCCAGCATTTAGCATTACAATACATAGCAAAAGACCAAATCTCAACACCTACCTTCCAATCTCAGCTGTCAAGTGAACTTCCTTAATAGTGATTTCTCTGGAGCCCCAGGTTAGGCTGCCCATTCTCTGAGGCCTCATATACTCCATACCCCCAGAACCTGTTGTCTTCCATGATGACGACACTGTGATGCTGGGCTGATTTGGTAGTTACCTTTCTTTGCTGCCAGACTAGAAGTTCCAGGAAGCCAGGTGTGGCTTTTAGTTTTTCTCTAGCTGGTCTGGGTCAGGGCTTGGTGGAATCACAGGTGCTTAAGAGACATGATTCTAAATAAGGTAAGTCCTGATGAAAGACCCTATGGGTCCTAGAATGTGCTGAGGGGCAAAGCACATGGGCCACTGGATCCAGTTTACTGTTACTAAATGTTCAAGGGCATTACTTTATCCTTACAGATCACTCCATGCTGGTGGAGACCACTGGACAACAATGTCTTCACCAGGAAGACATTTTCACACAAGGAAAGGGGGAAAAAAAAGACTTCATAAGAGTGACTACCATTTACATGAACATCTAACGTAAAGTATGTAATTTAAGCTCTGTCAAACATAGATAAAATAAATGGTTCAGATGCCTTTGCCAGAATTTTCCAAAGGAGGCTCTGACCCAGGAGAGGTCAAGAAACGGAACTCACAGAGGGTTTAGCTAGCTTTCACCTTTTCCCTGGTTGACTCCTTCACATAACCTAAGACGGTATTACAAGCCATTTACTGTGCCTGCTGCTTCACTGAAAGCTGAAAATGAAAACAGGACTGAAAAAAAAAAAAAAAAAAAAACCAAACAAACAAATAAAAACTACCCAAAACAACTGACCAAAACCGACGTTAGGACAGACAGTCCATTGAGTCCAGCAGGACATCTTCCTTAGAAAATTTCAAACTCAGTCCTGACCACACTCTATTTTCTTTCGCCCTGACTTTGAAGTCTAACTACTATGTAAGCTATGATTCCACTAAGGTGGTAATTAAGGACTAGCCAATATTTAGGCTAATTTAGGCAATGCTTTGGGATAAAGCAGTGTTTGAGATGGTGCTTTTGCATGCATATCTCAGTGTAAGATACAATCAAGGGCTCTGGGGTTCAGCTCCTTGTCCCTCAAGAAACTGGAGGATAAACCTCCTCCCACCCGTCTCATGTGGAGAAGTTTACACTGGTTTGATGAAAGCTGAGTAGCCTAGCTGAGGGTTGAGGTTAGTTATTTGGACACAGCTTAACTACCTGAACTGAGAACAGAGGTCATTTGTGTCAATATTACTTAATTCTTCCAGGATCTTCCTCCCCATAGAGTTAAGGCTATGAGTCAGTAAATAGCTTTTCTGTTTGCTGCAGAAAATCCCAACAGTTTGATCACTTGGGAGAACAGCATGCTTGTCAATGGTTTGCTCAACAAGACTCACCTCTGTCTGCCAGTTCTGAGACACTACCCACCACGCTTCGCTAAAATCCAATCTGAGCTGCTACCTGCTACCAAGCTTTGCTAAAATCCAATCACACTCTGCTTTGAAGAATTCAGCTTAAGGGACTTGGGACTCAACATCTAAAGCCTAGCAAAGCACCTCCCAGGGGTCCTTTGCTTAGATACTGATGAGACCATTGCCCTCATTTCAGCAATAAATGCAGCTTTGCCCTATCAACAGGGTTTCTGGTGAATTTACCGGGGTCAACCTTTGACATACTACCAGTCCCAATCTCTTTGGAAGCAGAAAACATAGATAAGACCAAATACATACTTATTAACACTAAAGGGCTTACTAACCATAAGCACCCTTTTCCCTTTCAGTAATAAAGCAGTAAGGTTTCCTTGGTGCGCCTCCTCTGGGGACAAGGGCCATTGTTTGGAATACCTGACTGCAATACAGTTCATGTGCACATTTAACTTCCTTTAGTTTATTCTTCCCTCCCCAGGGCAGGGGATGGGGAGTGATTCAGGATGTTCCAAAATAAATTTGCATTTATTTGAGGCTTTTAATAAACAAGTCAAAAAGCCACAAGAGGGAAACTAATTTGCAAGGACACATTAGAAATGACCAAATCTTAACCATACGTACTCCATATAAAATACCCTTTAAAAAAAAATCTCGAATTAAGTCAGAAAGTTACTTTAGCCCCAGCAATGCCCACATGAAACAGTCAAGTTGTATGGGTTTAATCTTTACCCTTGCCCCACCATAAGAAACCTTTGAGTGTTTGGGAAAACACACCAGGAACTAACATTTGATCAGCTTAAGGTGGGGTCCTTGGAATCAGGGTTTTGCTTTGGTTTTCTTTTTCTTCTGCACTTTAATGATTCAGTCAGATGAACACACTGGTCTCACACCATTAATTTTCTGGAAAGTAAAGTCCAGCTTTCATCCTGAAATTTCCTAGCTTAAAAAGCCGGAACAGCTTTCCACTACAGAGCCCCTCTAGGGTCCTACAGTGTGGCATCTCTGCCCCAGCCCCCAGCCAGTGAGGAAGTATTAAGCTACAAAAAGCCCCAGCCGGCTGAGCACCGACCCTGCTCACGGGCAAGCTCCCCTGGCTCCAGCTGGTTCAGCCAGCAGGCGTCCAAGCTCCAGTCTGCAGCTTAGGGTGCCTGCAGCTCCTCAGGCAGCCACGCAGAGGGAGCAGAGCTGAGATCCCAAATCCAGTTTCCTTTTACCTTAAAGAAACTTCCTCGTTTGTCCAGACCTCGGGCGCCCATGGTCCAAGCTGACATCTCCCCCAGCGAGGCTCTACTGCAAGCCGGGGACTCCTGAAGGTAGAGACATTTTCAGTGGTTAGTCCAGCCTGTAGGAAATTCCTTTCTAAGCCACAGAGCACTCACAACAACAGTGCTGCCAAGATCTTTTTCCGTCAACAACATTGTGCCATTTATTTCCCACCAAAGCCCTTACATCTCCTTTCAGCCCGGTTTCCTGCCGCGGCCAGCACTCTTCCTAGACTGTGCCCCACCTCACTGCCCCACCCCCTCTGCCAGCAGCTGACGTACAAGGTCCTCAGGACTTCAGGGAGCATAAAGATGGCTTTGTGTGTTTGCTTGACCCCACGCTGAAGTGCAAAAGGAACCAATATTAGTTGTCCCCATAATCTGCTCTGAAAGCTTATAGATTTCATATGGCAGATCGCAGAAGAATGGAGTTCTCTATGTCCCAGGAAATCCTGCTGTTAGGCACTGAGGTCAGCATTCCCTCAGTTAGCTCTCCTCCCGGGCAAGCAAGGTCAGCAGAAGGGCACTAGGGAGAAATCCCTCTGTTCCCCCCCCCCCCAACCCCGCCCCACACACACCCTTAGAAGCCAGTGGGGCTGGGATGCAGCCCAGAGAGTCACTGTTTACAGAGCTCATTTGTGTAAGGGGCGCATGAAAACAGCTCCAGGATCATCCAAAGGCTTGGGGGTAGGGATCACGTTGGAACACAGAGGAAAATTTAAAGGCAGGATAACAACATGGTCCTGAATCATCGCCGAGACTATCATGCTTGGAATTTCCCTTCCTAGAACATAGCACAGAAACCAATAATATCTGCACACACCCTGCAAAGACTTCCATCTTCATTTCAACATTAACTGGGTACACACACCTGGTGCAATAAACCTGGCTGAGGCAGGTGTGTCCTGGGGTGGCAAGGGAAGTCCCCAAAGCCTTACTTACCCAGTAAAACTACAGTCAGTGAAACTGTACAGGTTTAAACAGAAAGCTCACAAAGAGTTGTCTCTCTCTGTCTCTCTCTGTCTTTCTCTGTCTCTCTCTCTCTCTCTCTCTCTCTCTCTCTCACAGACACACACACACACACACACACACACACACATACACATCTTTCAACCACACACCAGCATTCCTACTTGCTATAACATGCACAGGCCAGGGCACATTGCAGACATGAACAACACAGGAAGAAGTGCAAACATCACTTGAATCATTAAGGAATATTAAACGTGGTTGGGCTGCAGGCATGAAGTGGTGAGGTACCAAAGCCTGGGTGACAGAGCCAGCATCAGACACTTGGATGTTGAGGTCAGCGTTAGTGACAGTCAAACAGGGGGAAAGGCAAAGTCTACCACAGAGCAATGCACACGGGTAAAAGCAAGAGGCTTTGCAGGGACTTCTTTGGCCCCCAAACTGCCTCTCAACTCACACTTACAGTGAGCTGTTTGGTTGGACTCAGGTGTGGCATCTCATCTAGGCAAAACAGCATCTCACATACGCAGCCTTCCTTCCGAAACCTCCTCTATTGAGGTTGTTGCCCCATGTCTTGGTCACTTTCTCTCCAGCATTCTGTTCCATTTGTGATCCTGCTGGGATGAAGAGCAGTCTTCCAAAACCCTCCTGGAGAGATGGCAAGTTTCATGGCAATCTCGCCAATTCCAGAGGTTCAAGTTCCCGGCTCAGCATCTGAGTGGAAGCCCAGCTCCAAGACCTTTGAAGTCCATCCTTATTAGCAACGTCCATAGACTGGCGTCACTCCAGAGGGAAAACACAGCTCTGTGTTCAGAACCAAAGTGGGATGGGAACCTTGGGCAGCAGATGATTAACCGTTTAGACCCAGAAACACGGACACTTTAATGAAGCATACAGTTTAAACAAACCTAAAGCTTGTCATTTTTTCCCCCCCACTTCTGGACGTTTTCCTGGCAGGAGATTCCACATAGCCTGGCAATTCAGGGGATGCTAAGAGAGGGCCAAGACTTCATTCCTCACCCAGAACAGTTTCTTTGTTCTGTTCCAGGGTTTTCCATATGCAAACCTTTGCTGATGAGCTCACAAGGAATTCTGCTTTTGGCCAAGGAGTCGTCTGCATTCCTGAAGTTTGCTGGTGATTTAATTAGCTGCTGATACACACATACACCTGTAACTCAGGCAGTCCTGATTAAACACTCAGTTTAGATCTGTGGGGCCTGCGGATTGTTGTATTTCTTTAAAAGATGAAGGAGATGTCCTTTCTTATTTGCAAGGCTTCTCCAAGACATGAACACCTAGACAAGTGCCATAGGAGGTATATGTCAAATAACAGGAGATGTGGAGAGATGTGGACCATACCACAGTTGTGCCAGATTGGGGTGTGCATGTATGTGTGTGTATGTATATAAGGTTTTCATGTGTGTGTGTGTATGTGTATAAGGTTTTCATGTGTGTGTGTATGTGTATAAGGTTTTCAGGTGTGTGTGTATGTGTATAAGGTTTTCATGTGTGTGTGGATGTGTATAAGGTTTTCATGTGTGTGTGTGTATGTGTATAAGGTTTTCATGTGTGTGTGTATGTGTATAAGGTTTTCATGTGTGTGTGGATGTGTATAAGGTTTTCATGTGTGTGTGGATATGTATAAGGTTTTCATGTGTGTGTGGATATGTATAAGGTTTTTGGTGCTTGAAGGATTTAGCTTATGACCATTCCTGTCCCTGCAATGATTTTCTTCCCAAACTCTAATTTTTCAATACCTTGGTTCAACATCCATAGCACAACCGTGGTCCCTTTCCCCTCCTGTCATCTCCCCTATCCTTCCTGCAGATGTCATCCAGCAGTGGGACCCCCAAACCACCCAGTTACAGCTGGACAACAAAACAAAGCTGTACTATCGCTTGAGTCTCGATACAGTTCCTCCAGATTTGGATGCTGAAGACCTTGCCTGGTTTCTGTGAAAGGTAAAGTCATCAGATTCTTGAAAAACGAGACCCTTCTGTCCAGTGATCTGTCTTTCCAGACACCACCAACAAGCCACTGGGATGGTCTGGAGGAGCCAGGCCTTTCCATCAATCATTGAAAGGATGTAAATGGAGCCACAGTCGGAGAGATAAAGGACAAAGGCAGGAAGCAGGTGCTCCTCACTTGCCCAGAAACCCCAGGCTGGCCCTCTGTAGTTGGCCTCTGTGGCTTTCCAGGTGGTTTCATGGGTGACTTCTGAGGTAACTGAAGGTCTGTCCTTAAAAGCATGAATGACACGCATGTCCCCTGGCTGGGAGCCAGCCATCCTGGCAGCCTGCTGAGCAAGTGTGGTCCAAGTCCTAGGAGCCACCTGGACAGGCACTGAGGCTACTGGCTCCTGCTGGACATGGCCACAGCCCAGCCTCTGTGGAGTCGAAAAGCAGAGACAAATGCAGAGGTTGTGGCATCTGGCTGGTCAATTCATGAAGCTGCTTCAGTCCAACAAGCTCTCTCTCAGCTTTTGTGCAACTTTCCTGGGGGCAGATTTGGAAAAGGCTGAAGGGCTGGAGCCTGCAGTCATGTATTGTTTAAGGGCAGGATCTATTCTGTGTGACTATCGTACAAGGTCCAAACACAAACTAAGGTGACTACCGAGTCACACAGTGACATAATCCAGGGGCGTGGCAGGTTACAGCCCTATGCTTGGTTTGCACCTGACCGAAGGCTGTTACGTGGCATCAGAGCTACTGAGAGACAGGCTTTCCCCTTTCACTCCTCTGTTCCCTTCCTCCTAGTTTGCTCAAACTATATCCTGTCTATTGTTTTTTTTTTTTTTTTAAAGTAATGACTTATAAATACATGATACAGTATTTTAGAAATCTGTAAACACTATGAATAAATAACTTGTACTAACTAGCATGTCCATTCGCTTGTGTGCTTGTTTACTGGAGACAACGCTTAAAAGTCATTTTATCATTCATTCATTATTTCCCGGGAAAGGATCTCACTATGTAGTCCTGTGATATAGAACCTGCTACATAGATCAGGCCTTTGTGACTCTCAAACTCACAAAGATTCATTCATCTTCACCTGCCTCCTGAGTGCTGGGATGAAAGGCACATACCACCACTCCCAGAAAAAGACATATTAATGGCAGTCATCATTTTGTACTATAGATCTTCCAGATTTGTTTCTCTCGACTGAAATTTTGTAAGCTTTGCCCAACCTCACCTTAATTCTTTCCCCTCTGATTTTTTATTTGTTTTAGGTCACAAGCACAAACCCCACCAAAGAACAGCAGATGCAACAGTTGGGAATCTGTCATTCACAGTGAGGTTCAAAACACAGAGCTCAGGGGCTGGGGAGATAGAGGGTCCAGTGGTTAAGAATACTTGCTCTTGCAGAGGGCCTGGCTCCGACTCCCAACACCTACACGGCAGTTTACGACCATTTCTAACTCTAAGTTACCAGACACACAGGATACACACATACATTTGAGCAAAATACTCATACACATAAAATAAAATAAAATTAAATTAAATTAAAAATTTTTTAAAAAGACAAAAGAAAAGAAAGGAAGAAAGGCAATAAGAAAACATAGTTTTGCAAGCCCCCAACTTCTGCTTCCAGATCTAATCACACTCCCTAAAATTTGCACTCATTATCTTTTTTCTTTTAGTAGTTGAGTGAAGCATGGCAACTGGGTTTATCTTAGCAAACAAGAGTTTATTATTATGATCATTTTACTGTCAAAATGACTCACCCCAGGGAGCCAGTCAGGGGAAGTCCAAATCTGACTAAGGTGCCCCACTCAGCGTCTGGCTCCTTAAACTGCTCCAGGTGTAGAGACCTTCTTCCCGTGGCTTTTGTCTTCTCTGAGAGTACAGTTAGTTACCCCATCTGGGTCTCTGAGCATTTCCCTAACTGCCTTCTTATTGCCAGGGATTTTTCAAGTTGGACAGGAAAACGTTATTCCAGACTCTGGCTCAGCAATTCAAGTTATGTAGATTCAAAACCAGTTTTCAGTGTCCTGTCTTACACGCACCAGTTTAACTATCTTTTAAAACAGTTGGGTCTTTTGTTTTGTTTTGAGACAGACTCTCCCAGGATAGGCTTGGTTGGCTTGAACTCTCCTGCCTCAGCCTCTTGAGTGATTACAAGTATACACCATCACGTCCAGTTTTATGTCCAGTTTTGAGATCATGAAAACTTTTCATTCAAAGGACAAATGGGCTGGAGAGTTGGCTCAGTGATTAAGAACGGTTACAGCTCTTGTAGAGGACCTGGGTTTGGTGCCCAGCAACCACATTGGAGCTTACATCCTCCTGCATCTGCAGTTCCTAGGGATCTGACATCCTCTTCTGACCTCCAGGAGCTCCTTCACACGGGGGTGGGGGGTGGGGGGTGGGAGGGGGTTTACACATACATACTAGACATACTCAGACACATACACACATACACACACACACCATTTTTTTTTAAATGAGAAGCAAATTCAGAGAAAGTCGTACATTTGAAGCAAATAACTGTGTGTCCAGCTCCCTCTTTAGTCAACAAGTGTATTTCTAAACAGAATTGGGGTAGCACCCACTATCTGTCTTCTCCACAGTAGCTGGGGGAATTAAGGAATTATTACTATGCTGTTGCATATTGTTGTTGCTATCATGGTAAGTGCTGCTGGGACAAACAGAAGTTGTCTTGTAAAAGGACCAGTTTCAGTGGAAGTCTATTCTCTCTCTCCTTGATCTTTGCTTTCACAGAGCCACAGAAAGTCTCTCTACATCCGTGCTTCAGAAGTGATGGCGGTGTCCACACAGCCACCCAGGGGCTAGAGGTAGGTAGCTAGCTGTGGAGAAAATCTCCCTTTTCTTAGATGAGAACTACCTCTCTTACCATCAACCTTCACTTCCTTCCTCGGGCCACTCAGCAGTTAGTCTTCTGCAAATCTTGTGTATTACTATAACAAAATACCCGAGGTCAAACAACTTTGTAAAGAAAAGATTTATTTAAGTATCAGTACTAGAGGCTCAAGGCCCCATTTTCTTGCTGGCATTTTCAAGGGGGTACAGAGTGTCACATATCCAGAGACAAGGGAGACATCATTCTCATTCTCTCTCTCTCTCTCTCTCTCTCTCTCTCTCTCTCTCTCTCTCTCTCTCTCATAAAGAGATGAAGTATGACCTGGAGAGATGGTTCAGTAGTTAAAAGCACTGTCTGCTCTTCCAGGAGATTCATGTTTGGTTTGAAGCACCAACATGGTGGCTCATAATTATGTCTAACTTCAATCCCAGGGAACCTGGCATCCTCTATTGGTATCCATGGGCA
This sequence comes from Arvicanthis niloticus, assembly GCF_011762505.2. NCBI lineage: Eukaryota > Metazoa > Chordata > Mammalia > Rodentia > Muridae > Arvicanthis > Arvicanthis niloticus. The sequence continues at coordinate 115,608,310 of NC_047659.1, read as the reverse complement.
CCGGGAGGACACATGGTGCACAGACTATACATGCAGGCAAGACATCCATACACATAAAATAAGCACCTTTTTCAAACTGTCAGAATTCAACCAAGATGATCTTACCTAATTGTAATCAGCTCTCATAGACTTCACCTTTAAACACAAACACTCTATCTACCATACACGATATATTAACCCTGTGTGTGTGTGTGTGTGTGAGAGAGAGAGAGAGAGAGAGAGAGAGAGAGAGGAAGAGAGGGAGAGAGAGAGAGAGAGAGAGAGAGAGAGAGAGAGAGAGAGAGACAGACAGACAGACAGATAAAGACAGACAGGGAGAAACACATTGTGCTAGGAATTGGACAGAGCCCCAGCATGTACTACACAAGTGGTTGACCACTGAATATCTCAGCCATATTAAAAAAATTATCTAACTTAATATTCTGAGATAAGGACTCATGTCCAAGCAGTTTGTTTTCTATTTCATTTTATTTATTTGTTTGTTTGCTTGGTATGCATGTATGTGTGTGTGTGTGCACTCACATAAGCCATACCAAGTGTGTGGAGGCCAGAGATCACCTGGCAGGAGCTGGCTCTCTCCTTTCACTGTGTGGACCCTGGGGATCCAACTCAGGTCAGCGATCTTGGCAATAGACACCTTCATCCACTGAGCCACTGCACTGGCCCAGGAAACAATACGGTTTTAAAGACACAGACCTTGTGGGGAGACCTATGCATACCAGAGCAGCAATTTCATACACTGACCCATTTAGAAGTGTTGGAGTAGAACATACTGTCACACACAGTGTGACATACAGTGTGTCTGGACATATCGTCATCATTCCGGTATGGCCGCTGCTTTGACTGTGTTAGACAGGACATGAGTTCTTTAGTTTACCAGAGCTCACGCTGGCTTCCCTCACTTCTGTGATGTGTGTGACCACCCTGACACCAAGGCATACCTGGAGGAGACCACATACTGCATCTGGTATGTCACTTGAGTGATTCCACTTGCCACTTCTCTTCTGTGGACTGTGTCTGGACAGACATGGACTCAGGCTAGTAACAAACTAGCTGCTCTCAGATGAGTGGAATCTACTCAGAAATGAGAGACACAAGCAGGATTTGAGGCATGTAACAGCTTGGCTGTGGGAAGCAGAGATGCAGAGGACATGGAGAAAATGGCATAAATAAATATAAGAGGCCACTGGATGGCAGGTAGCAGAGACTGCACCCGAGTCCTGAGAAGTCCGATAGATTCACAATCTTTGACCAGAAGAGCTACAAGGGGACTGGGGCGACTTTGGCTTCTCAGGAGCAGGAGAAAGCTGAAGTTATCCTCTAGTCAGGTCTTGAATTCAAAGATGTTGGAATAAACTAATAAAGACTTTAGGACAGAAAAAGGGCCCCTGACAAGAATAGCATATGATAATGACACCTTCGATGAAGATTTCTCAGTAACAGAACAAATTAGAGACTCCATATGTACCTGCTCTGCCATATCACTGCCAGTGTAGGGAGACCTGTATGCATTCATTCTCCTCCTCCTCCTCCTTTTCTTCCTTATCTTCTTCCTCTTCCTTCTCTTCCTCCTCCTCTTCTTCCTCATCTTCCTCCTCTTTCCCCCTCCTCCTCTCCCTTGCCACCCTGCTGTCTCTTAGTTCAGTATTAGATCATGGGACAGAGTTGTGAACTGCTGAAAGATGTGTTTGCCCAATTTTGTTTAATCTGGTCTTTGTGACTTTAAAGGAACTTTCAACTCCATGTTTAATAAACACAAGAATTTTCATTGGAATGGTCCCAATACTAATAATATTCACACAGAACATATTTTCTAGAGCAAACTCCATTAGGTCGTCTTAATTACTTGGCTAATTTACTTATACAATACTGTTAACGTGCTTAAAATGGCTCTTTAGTTTTGCTTTTTAAAAACCATTTTCCTTTGTCTAATATCAATTGTTAAGCTACCAAAGAATGTATTTTATTCTAGTTGTTTTTTTTTTTTTTTTTTTTTTTTTTTTTTTTTTTTTTTTTTTGCAGTGCTAGATATTGAACTCGGGGCCTTATGCCTGCTAGTTAAGTCTTCAGTCCCTGAGCTATGCCCCACCTCTCTCATGTTCTAAATGCTTCATAGTTTTTACTTTCATGCATAGGTCTCCAATCCATGTAAAACTGGTTCTTGTGTAGATATATGCAGAATAGACAGTTGAGAGGAATTTTTTCCACAAGATGTTCATCTAATTTAAATTTTGAAGAGAGTAGTTTTAAGAATGATATGCTCTTTATTCGTTAATATTTTATCTTATTTACTAGCTTTTTTTTTTTTGCTATTTATAAGAAGTAATGAGCATATCAAGTTCAATGGTGTCATAGAGATGTCCTGCATCACTAGGCATGGTCAGCCTAGACTATATAATTACATCCCATCTCAAAAAAAAAAAAAAAAAAAAAAAAAAGTCGTTGTGTCAAAGTGTGCCATCTACCTCTCAGAAGTAAGGAAAGAGGGGTATAATTATAACATAATGAAGTATCCCTGGGAGGGCATGGGGTCTTGAATACCATGAACTGAGTTGTGTTGGTCTGAATATAAAATATCTTCCCAGACAAAAATCTCAGGGTTTGAAGGCTTGCTATTCAGCCGGCAGTGCTATTGAAAGGTTACTGGATCATGAAGAAACTAACATCACTAACGCAATTCATAGCCGAGTGGAATATCAAGAAGTGGGACCCAGTTGGAGGGTAGAGCTTATCCCTAGCTCACCTCTCTCTCTGGCTGCCAGGAGGTGAGCACCTTTCTCTATGATGCCCTCCTGCCAAGATGTTCTGTAGTGCCACAAGCCTAAGAGCAAAGCAGTTTCCCTCTATTACAAAATTGTTGAAATTTTGTCAGCACGACAAAAGCCACACAATTGCTGTCTCCTTGTCTGCCTCCTCCTCTAAGAGTCTGTGAAGTCTACTTTCACCAACCTATTGGAAATATTGAAGACCGGAAATATTGAAGACCTTCCAAAACTAGCACTCAAAGCCCCAAGTTTTAATGTGTGCTTGTTTTGTGGTATGAAAACGTCTACCAGAGCTGACGGCAACCTTCCAAAATGACTTCAACAAACTGGCAAAAGACACACACATTTAATAATCAGCTCTGGTGAACAGGCAGAACCAAGGCCAGTGCACCATGGCACTTCACTCCCCTGTCCTGGCCACAAAGTCTTTGAAGAGGTTTCATAACTTGATTCTTCATACACTGAAGTAATAAACTATAGCAAATGTAGGAAATTAGATCTGTACACTGAGAGCATGCTTTATCCACAAATCATATTTGGCACTAGTTGGACACAACTGTTTCTGGCTATTATTTTAACCAAGTAAAATGGTGCCATTAGGATAACCTTAAGGAATTTATGTGTTTAGTCTGTGATCTTAGGCATTGTGAGTTCCGTTTCTTTAGAGGTTAGACCAGAAGACAATGGGATTCCTATCTGCTTATTAAAAGTGGTATTACTGGGGCCAGGGAGGTGGTTCAGAGGTTAAGAGCACTGACTGCTCTTCCAGAGGGTCTGAGTTTGATCCCCAGCCCCCAAATGGTATGTCAAAACCATCTATAACTCCAGTTCCAGTTGATCTGATTTTTCTGGACTCTGTGGGTACTGCACAAATGTGGCACAAAGGTAAAATACCCATACCTATTAAAAAAGCTAGCAGTATCCTAGAGACTGGGGATGTGGGTCCATGGGTAAAGTGCTTGCTGTCCAAGTTGTGGAGACCACACCTTTCATCTCTGGCACCTACAGAAATGTAAAGTGGGTGTGGTGATCCAGCTGTGATTTCAGGAAAACTGGGAGGTGCTCACAGGGGATACCAGGAACAAGCTGACTAGACTGGGTAAATAGGTGAACTCTGGGCTCAAGCAAGAGATGGTGCCTTTACACATAAAGTGAAGCATGACTGAGGAAGGAATTCAACATCAATCTTAAACTCCACACACAAGTGCACCCATGTGCACCAGCATATACAAACATGCATATATGTATGCAAGCACACAACACACAAACACATTAACATACAACTAGAACTATACTCTTCCCTCATTATCCATGTTTCCGTTACTCAAGTCAACTCTGGTTTGAAATGATAAGTGGAAAATTCCAGAAACAAACTGTTTATCAACCTTACATTGTGCATCTTTCTGCACGGCATGATGCTTCTATCTTCCCACCTGGGACCTGCAGCATCCAGTACTCCTGTGTATACCACGGGCCCATCTGTCATTCTGTAGCTGCCTTGGCTTTGAGACCAGCAATTGTATTCAAGTGATTCATAGTTACTTAACAATGATCTCAAAGTCTAAATGATGCTGGCAACTGTGACAGATCAAAGAGAAGCAATGAAGTGTTGCCTTTAAGTGAAAAGCTTAAGGTTTGTAGCTTATTAAGTTAAACAAAAATCAGTAAGTTTTGTTTTGGAAGAAGGGAAAAATGTGGTAATTTTATAATCATACCTCAAAGTGCAAAAACTATGGCCATAGTGTATGAGGGGTATTTAGTTAAGATGAAAGAACGGTCAATGGACATATGGAAATATAAGGCATACACAGGGTTCTATGTATGTGGTTAGGCATTCCTTAAGGGTATTTGAATGTATCCCTCAAGTCTTAGGTTTTTTGTTTTGTTTTTTTTGTTTTTGTTTTTTTTCCCTGTTGCTATGATAAAATACCCTTAAAAAAGCAACTTAAGAGATAAGGGGTGGGGGGAGGGCTGGAGAGATGGCTCAGTGGTTAAGAGTATTGACTGCTCTAGCAATTCCCAGCAACCACATGGTGGCTCACAACCATCGTAATGGGGTCTGATGCCTGCTTCTGGTGTGTCTGAAGACAGCTACAGAGTACTCACATACATTCAATAAATAAATATTAAAAAACAAAACAAAACAAAAAAAACCCAAAACAACAACAAAAAGAGATAAGGGATTTGTTTTAGCTCACTATTCCAAGTTGGAGTCCATCACCACAGGGGAATCAACACAGCAGGGCCATGGAGTAACCGATCGCATCCTCAGTCAAGAGCAGACAGAAGGATGCTTTAACAGGAGCAGGTGCAGCCTTTGGGTGAAGAGACTTGAATGCAGCTCATGCAGACAGCAAGAGCAGGCTCAGGTCTGCAGATCACTGAGCTTGTGGAACCTGATCAAGACCTGGAGGGACTATGAGCTCAAAAGTGGCTCAGCCCTTCTGTCCCATAGACTTGTTCTGCCATGGGGAGAAGATGAGTGAGAGACGGACAGTGTGCAAAGCTCCATGCCCAGGGCACAGAAGGGTGGTGGGTAATATTATCTCAGGGCTCACAGCAGAAAAGGCCCACCTTCCCCTACCACTTTCTTCCCTCTATAGCTTTTACTCATCTTGGTTTACAGAAGTACAGGGTTCAGTCCTGGGTGGCCCTTTGTATACCCCTGTGACACTTGAAGAAAGTAGGCAGCATGGGCTTGAGAGCCAAGAGGGAGCCAAGTTTCATTTTGACCTTTATTTTCTTTAAGGCATCCTGGCTGCTGGGCTCTTTCTTTGCCTATGGCCTTTTCTAAGTCTCTGAAGCCTCTTGACTGTGGGCCCACCATATCCGGTTATGCCCTACTGCATCCTAAACCAACTGCCATGTCCCTCCAAGCATCCTCATCTTAAAGTCAAAACACATTCAGTTAGCCTTGCGAAATCTTTCCACCTTGTGTCTGCGACCAAGTTGCTGTATTTGCTGTCTTGGCTCTGGGATAATGGCCACAGCCTTTCTACAATCGGCTTCTCCAAGCCTCAAGTTACTGCAGATAATAGTAATAAAAAAAGTGGGTAATGTGATCTGACTATATTGATAAAAAACGAGGCCTTCTCTTTGGGTGGTTGTAGTAACATTCAGCCAAGGGACAGACAAGATTGTAAGTTAGGGCTTTGCTCAGCTTGAAGCCCCTCCCCTATCTTCTTCCTCTTTTGCAGGAAGGACAGTTTACATCAGCTTCGATCGTGGCTTCACTGAAATGATGTTGGGAGTGGGGTCTGGATAATTCAGAGTTAATGCATTGTTGCTCTAGAGGCAATAACAATAGTGGTTATTCTTGACTGTCCACTTGCTGAGACTTAGAATCACATTATGACTGTGTCCGTCCGAGAGGGTGGTTCCAGAGAGGTTTAACAAGTGTCTTAGTTAGGGTTTTATGGCAACTCTTATAAGAACAGCATTTAATTGGTTCTGGCTTACAGGTTCAGAGGTTCAGTCCATTATCAAGGCAGGGACATGGCAGCATCCAGGCAGGCATGAGATGCTGGAGGAAGAGCTAAGAGTTCTACATCTTCATCTGAAGGCTGCTGGCAGAATATGAACTTCCAGGCAGCTAGGATGAGGATCTTAAAGCCCACACCCACAGTGACACACCTACTCCAACACAACCACACTTCCAAATAGAGCTACTCCTTGGGCCAAGTGTATTCAAACCTTGACAATGAGAAAGGACGGCACACCCTTTGTACTATCCCAGACTGAATAGAAAGGAGAAGTGAGCTGAGGACCAGTGCTTGCACTTTTTGTTTCTTGACTACAGATGGAAAGTGGCTGGCTATCTCATGGTAACCCTCGATGTCTTCCCACAATGGTAGACTGGAGCCTCGAAGTCTGAGCTAAAATAAACCCTTCTTTCCTTAAGCTGCTTTTAGCAGGTACATCGTCATGGTGATAAGCAAAGTACCTACTATAGACAACCAGTTGATTTCTGGTATTTTTTACTTATGAACGGTTTTATATGTAAATCCCCATATTACCTGTCTCTTTGGAGACCACACCTATGTGTTTGTTTGAAATATGATGCTCCCCTATAGTGCTGGAAGCCTTTATTTTATCCAAAGCTTTCTCTACAGACACTGCCAATTTAACCTTCTCCCTTTACTTAGAAGTATTTCCCTACAAACACATTTTTCTCCTGTTTCCTGTTTCTAAAATAATTATTTCCTACCCCTTCAGTACTTCATCAAGTTGGATGCCTTCATCAAGGGCAACAGACAGAAACCAATGTGTCCTGCCATCAGGTTTACATGCTGTTTCTGGGTTGCAGTTATTTCTTCTCCCTGGTTCAAATATAAGACAAAACAAAACACGCAGGGTTTGTGACTTCTTCCTGCTCTCCTGCCTCCTGCTCTGGACTCGGATATCTGTCCACGAAAAGAAGCAAAAGCACTCATTTCTGCTTTCTTCCTCTCAAATTTAGCTTCAGATGCTCTTCCACTTCACCTCCCATTCTCCTAAAGTCCTTTGTACTCTTTCTGTTAATGGCAACCCCAGGCTTGACGGCTCAGAGAAGGAGCTGGCTCCCCGCCTCTCGGCCCTGCACGTCAATCTGTCTGTACTTCTGCTGAGTTTTCAGGCCACAATCTCTCTCATCCTCCTTCCCAGTCAGTACACCCACTTGGCCTTGGCCCGGGCTTCCTTAATGGCTTTAGCAGTGCCCTGTCAATCAGCACTGCCCACCCCGCTAGCCTGCCCAAAAGGAATGACCTTGCTCTAGCTTAGATAAGTTGAGTGTACCCATAAGGGTTCTAGTATTGAAATTCAATTTCTACTTTGAGACAGTAATGTTAGGAAGATGTGAACTTCAGTGGTGGGGACTTTGGGAAGTGATGAAATTGGCTATGCTCATGAGATTGCCTGTGATTGAACACTGGTGGGTGGGCATATAATCAGAGCAAGGATTTGAGGAGTGTACTCAGAGGAAGAGCAGGTATGAGGCCCTGGGTTCAAGCCACTCCAACAACAGCACACACACACACACGTACACGCACACGCACACGCACACGCACTCATGCACACACACGAACATGTGCTGTCTCCCTGTCTCACCACACTGCTCAGCCTTTGCTAACCTGACAGTCTTTACCAGATGCAAGCTGTTTGACCCTAAACCAGGACTGGGTGCCAAAATAAATCTCTTCTCTTTGTAATCTACTCAGGCTGTGACATTATGTTATTAGCAACAGAAAACAGACTATGACTGCCTGTTTCCCAGCCTTCCACTTTCCTGTTGGAAATGGAGATTTTTTAGAATTTAATATCCCTGTGTCCTTCTTAGGTATTCAGTACTCCAGTTTTTTCTGTATCAAATCCAAGTTTCCAAACTTCCCAAGGAAGTGACGTGTCCCTGCATCCCACAAAACTTACAGGGTCCCTCTTTTATTGCCACTATTTAGGCTCAGTCCCGAAATCCTGAGACAAGTATCTTATTTGGGAGGTGATCCCAGAAAATACTGTCAGGGAAGAAGACAAATACTGTAAGTACTATAGGGAAGGAGAAGACATCTGAGTAGCACTCCAGGGTGACCAGTGTGTTATCTCAAGCCCTTCTGGGTTATCTTCTGTGTGGTTTGTTTTTTGTTTTGTCTTAAAGCAACAAGAAATTCCTTGCACTCATGGTATTATGTTCCCTGGTTAATGCCTGCACATTGTTAGCAAACACTGACTCTTTGCTCCCAGGCTACGCTCCTGCCAGCCTCTATTCACAACTAGTTACTCACAGATCAATACCCAGCCTTGCTTTCTGTGTGTTTCAACTTAAAATCCCCCAATTCAGCACACTGCTGGTTCACTAACGCTGCACTCAGGGTCAGTGGCGCTCTACCTCATGCCCAGTAACGCTTTTTTCAGCATGCATACTTTCTCCACAGCGGAATGCTAGACAGCATTTCACTGTTATCCTCTGGGGCCACTCAAAACAAGGAAATCACATAGGGGTGCACAGCAGGGCACAAAAATGTGAAAAATGTACCCCTCGAGACACAACAGAAGTGATTTGTTTGCCTCTCTTTAGTCTGAGATGTACAAGAAGGCAGTGCTGTACCTCACCTAGGCAAGCTGAAGGTGGGCGGGTCAGGGCAATTAAAGTGTTTGGCTCTTCGTGCAAATGTCTCAATGGTCAAAAAGGCCCCATCAAGATTGATTTAGCTTTAGTGGAGTGGGCAAATCTGTTAATGCCAAGACTGCCACTAATAAAACCAATGATGTGTGTTTTCAAATCTGTATGTACATGGTAGAGAAGGGAAGGGTGCCTGCCCACGAGATGCCTTTTGCCCTGTGAGATGCAACTCTTATAGTCCTTTGGTTATTGAAAACACTTGTATTTTTAATATTGCTTTTTCATGCTCTCATATAACCCAAGCTGCCATCAAACTCACGATTTAACTGTAGGTGACTGGTATGCTAGGATCATAGATGTGTGTTCAGTATTGTGAATTTCTGTTACTGGCTGTCTGTAAAGTTGGCCAAGGGCCAGATGCACCTTTCAAACAAATTTTTACATAAAGTTTTATTGACATACCACAGTGAATGCTTTACAGTGACAATAGATCTCATGACCTGTAAATGCTGAGATATTTCTTATCTGACTATTTCCTGAAAAGTTTTACTATATGTTTATATGTATGTGATTACATTTAAAAATCACTTGTGATATTTAAAAAATAATCTTATTTTTCCTTTTGAGGCAGGCTTTCATAGCCTATTTAGCCCAGGTTGGCCCTGACTTCATCATCCTCTTGCCTCTTCTTCCCAAATGCTGAGATTACCGGTGTGGGCTTAAAAAAACAAAAACAAAAACAAACACGCAAACAAACAAAACTTAATACAGTTGTTTTTTTCTTTTCAAGCTAAGGGTTTCTCTGTGTAGGAGTCCTAGCTGAACTGGAACTAGCTTTATAGACCATGCTGGCCTCGAACTCACAGAGATCCACCTGCCTCTGCCTCCTGCGTTCTGGGATTAGAGGCCCTCACTGCCTAGCCAGTCTTTTTTTTTTTTTTTTTTTTTTTTTAATAGTATAAATATCTGGTTTGTTTGTTTGTCTCTGTGTTTTTTTTTTTTTTTTTTTTTTTTTTAATAAAGAACAGGAATTAAACCAAGTGTTTTAAACTTGCTGAGCAAATGCCAAACCACGGAAGCCTTTTAGCATCTTGCTTCATCTTTCTGTATACCCTCTCTTGTCAGTGCTAAAGCTGGAAGCAAGAGCCTTATGCTTGTACTGTGTGCTGAGCTACACTCTCCACCAAACATTTTCACCTTTAAAAAGAGGTCTCCTTGAGTCAGAGGCAGGAGGATGTGAGTTCAAAGCCTGTCTTGGCAATATAATGAGACTTTGTCTCAAAGCCAAAAATAAACAGCAAAGAAGCCCATTGGAGTGTAAGGTAGGGACAAGATAAGATGCAGCGTACCAGAAGCCCACCCAGCCCAGCCTTTCCCACCCACAGCCATCGTTGCATTCTGATCAGAATGCCCTTCTCGCATCTGCTTTATTGGTTAACTTAGCCAAACCTCATCCAATTCCCAAAAGTGTCTCAAGATGCCTTCTCCGTGAACTTTCCCCATACCACCGTCCCTCCAATGACCTAACCTCCACGCTACACACAAAGAAACTAAACAACGAAGTGGATCTGCTGGAAGAAGGCTCTCAGGGGGTTAACTTTGAGAGACACATTCAATACTGTTCAAAGGTTCTCCAGGAGGCTGAGCTCCAGCTGGGAGCGGACTGCAGGCAAAGCTTTCACTGGCTGCCACAACTCAGCTCTCTTCCACAGATGCTAACTGGGACAGTCAGACAGTCAAGCACACATGCATGCACACAGGCATACTTGATCTCTTCAGTGGCAGCTCCATTCCCCAGACTCCAGTTCCCTTTGGGGTTTGTTTTCTTAAATCATCCCTTAATTGCTGAGGGGAGGGAAAGGGGGAGGGACTGGGGGAAGTGGAGGGAGGAGAGGCCATGGTTGGGATTTAATATATGAGAGAAGAATAAATAAAAAGAAGAAAAAAGAAGGAAACTTGCTCAATTACTACTGTATTTACAACGAATGAAAATGATGTTGTCAATGAAAATTCAAAGCAAAATTGTAGACATATAGTTTAAATATACTCCATTCCGAATATAACAACCATCATTATCCATTTGAAACTTATGGAAATATGGAAATAAAACATGGCAAAGTACAAATCAATCAAAACGAAGATGAAACTATCAGCAGAAGGTATAATTTTTAAAATATTTTTTAAAGATTTATTTATTTATTTTATGAATGTGAGTACACAGTAGCTGTCACCAGATACACCAGAAGAGGCCATCAGATCCCATTACAGATGGTTGTGAGCCACCATGTGGTTGCTGGGAATTGAACTCAGGACCTTTTGGAGGAGTGGTCAGTGCTCTTAATTGCTGAGCCATCTCTTCAGCCCAGAAGGTATAGTGTTTAATAGAAACTATCTGTCTCTCCGTTCCTTCTTTCTCTCTTTTCTCCTCCACCCTCTTCTCTTTTTAGCCCTTACCAGATACATTCAAAGAACAAATACCACTAAATGATTATCCTCTTAGGACACTCGTGAGCTACAATCCAGCTCTGTTTCCATGTGCTTGGGTCAAAATTTAAAATTCAAATGTTTTCTACTGAATGTGAATAATTTCAAACCGGTGTAAAGTGAAACAAACAAACAGTCACATTGTCCTAAGTCAGGAACCACCGCATATAGGCTATTCTTGGGCAAACTGATTAAAAAAAAAAAAACAAAACCCTAAAACAATAACCTGATATTTATTGTAGGACTTGGCATGAAACTTAGTAATAAAGGACTTATTTAGCAGGTGAAAGCTCTGAGTCTGATTCCCCACCCCCACATGTGGTATGGTGGTATAGATTTAAACTCCAAGCTTAAGACAACAGTCCTAAGGTCACATGACTACAGGAATGTAAGATAGCTTTGCAAGGGCCAGAGAGATGGCTCACTTGTTGCTCTTGCAGAGGACCTGGGTTTAGTTCCCAGCATCCACATGGAGACTCACAACAGTTCATAATGGCACTTTCCAAAGATTCTGATGCTTCTCATCTCCTTGGTCACAAGGCATTCAAGATATATATATATATATATATATATATATATATATATATATATATATATATATATATGCTGGTAGAACACTCATACATATAAAAATAAATAAAATGGTTTTTAAAAGATAGCTCTTCAAAGTTCCCTACAGATATAGCAAGTGGCAAAGAATTTGATGTTTATGATTGGCCTTCCACTTCTGAGATTGCTGAGACATGGGTGACAAATAGTACAAGTCTGTATGGCATGGGTGGGTGGGAAGGTCCTTTGTAATATACTTGCAATGGCTCCAGAAGCTTGACACTACTTTAATGTAGAAACTTAAAGAAAAATAAAAAAATAAAAACTGGGCTTCATGAAGTGGTATGAGTTGTCCAGTGGTTTCTGGGCTCCCCATTCCCCAACTTTGACCTTTGCCTGTCCTAGGTCAGTGTCTGTCCATCCTTGGTGTGTTTAATGGTGAATGACCTGGGTGACTGCAGGCTTTATCCCTTTATTCTTCAGCTTCGATCAAAGTTAGCAGCTGAAGTCTGAGCCACAGTCTTCCTTCCTAAAAATCTCACTCCAGCTTAGGAAAGCCCACATCTGACCAAGCATCTCTGATACTTAGAACATTAAGTCTAGACTATGGACACAAGGTATGAGGGCTTCCCAAATCTGAGTCAAACCTTTATCTTCATTCTGATCCCTTCTCCTGAGCCTGCCCACATCCACCACACCCTGTAACCCTGCCAGCATCATTCAGCCTTATTGAAATGTAACCTGGGCTGGCACTATAGCTCAGCATGTAATGGTGCCTGTGGCACAGGCCTGGTGCCCTGAGTTCTATCCCTGGATCCCTTGTAAAGGTGGAAGGAGGAAACTGAGTCTACAAAGTTACCCTCTGATCTCACATGCACCAGAGGTTATGTCCTCCATCCTGTGCATTAATAATAATAATAATAATAATAATAATAATAATAATAATAATAATAGCAGCTATAAAAGAAAGCCCACCACCTCCATCCCCTGGTAAACACCTTCTGAGAGTTTGTCTTCATTATCATTTGTTTGTTTGGATTGAGAAATTTTAGGAGTTAGAGAAACACTTCCCTGATTGTGTCTGTGGGAGAGGCTCAGGAGACAACTAGATTAGGACTCAACTTAATCAATGGTTGATGAATTTGTATGATGGCATTTGGGGGAATGGGTGAAAAGTAAGAAGTGAAGACTAACTGGTAGAAGCAGGTAACTGGGGGCATGTCCCTGGAGCTCTGGTTTACCTTGGCCCTGTCCTCTATGTCCTAGATTCTCTGCTTCCAGTTTTCCCAGTGCACAGCCCTCTGCCACAGGCTCCCTCCACTGTGATGTTTTGCTCAAGTATATGGGGCCAAGGCATCATGGATCGAACCCTTTAAAACTGAGCCCAAACAAATCTGTTCTCCATTAAGTTGTCTCTGTTAGGGAATTTGGTCACAGTAATAAAAAGTTCACTAATAATATACAAGTCCTTATCTCTCAAGAGTTGGCTAGATGATAACCTGATCTGTGAGTCTTTGCCTGATCTCCAGCACCTGTCATCGGGTCTTTCTGGGTGCCTACTGTCCTTTCCGACCACATGCATTAACACCATGACTACATGGTTCTGCTTTTCACTCACAAGCCATAGAGTCCCTGGGGGACAGGGTACCCAGCATCACATGGAGGACACTGTGGTATCTGTTCCACTCACCCACCTGTTCTTGGCCTGGTAAGACTCTGGCAAGAATCAATGAGAACCTGTGAAAGGCCTTAAAATAGTGCAGAACACAAAATACCTTACTAAAAGAAAATGTCATTCAACATAAGACAGATTCACTCATGTAGGCATTTTCCTACAAAGGAAAATTATCCTGTTATTTGAGATACAGAGAAGCACTGAGAATGAAAAACAGAATGTGGAAAGTACATATATTCTTATTTCCTAATTTTTTTTTCCCCACCGAGTGGCTCTGCCCCAGACCGGGTCAGGTAGTGGGTAGTTTGTGGCTCGGCACGTCCATGACTCTGGATGAGAAGAAGACCATGTTCACTGTATGTGGCAAGGTGGGGAACACTGAGAAAAACCACACCAAACAACTCTCACATCAGCAAACAGCGAAGGAAGCGTTCTCACCAGGACCCAGACCTCGCCTGATGCCAGCTCCTGAGGCAGACTTGGTTAGGTTCTCCTTATAGCTGGTATCACACACTGCAGCTCAGGACAGGGAAGACTGCTGAGACTGAGCTTTTCTCAGACCTCGAAAGTGCCCTCAGCTTAGTGAGTACCCTGGCTGCCCTGGCTACATGATATCTGCAGAGAAGCTTCAAAGTCAGCACCCAGAAAAGGCCAAATAAAATCCCTCTTATCTTCCCCCTTCTCCACCTCCTTCTCTTTTTTTTCTTCTCCCTCTGTTCCTGGTTGCTTGTTTTAAGACAGGGACACAGGCATCCCAGGCTGTCCTTGAATTTACTATGTAGCTAAGGATAACTTTGAATTCTTAATCCCCCTGTTTCCACCTCCGAAGTGATAGGATTACAGGTATAGTCTACCATGTATGGCTTGATTTTTCTCTTGTGTTTAAAATACTGCTCACAAACAAACAAACAAACAAACAAACAAACAAAAACTTCCCACTGCAGGAAAATGTAAAAGGTACCTCTAGGAAAAAGCAATCAGTCAGCATAATCCATCATACAACAAAGACAGCCTCCTGATATGACCATGCCTGATATTTTATATTGCTGTTTGTTTGTAGGACATGAACGCAAGGCCTTATGTTTATGTCACAAGCATTTTACCGACTGAGCCATCTTCCCAGCCCCTTATAAATGCTTTTAAAATGTATAAGATTTGTTAGAGAACACATTAGTGGCTGTGTGTTTTGATAATTAGTATGCTGTATTAAGGATGCGCTAGAAGTGGCCAGGCGTGTAGTTCAATGACAAAGCATGTGCTGTGATTAACATGTATAAGACATTAGACAAAGCATGTATTTGATGCATTTGAAATCCTAACTCTTCAGCACCCCCTAAGAAATAAAGAAGAGAAAAGAAAAAGATAAACACAGTGATTTAAAGCTCCTTCCATCCATCTACCACACCACTGTGGACATCTCCTTTTCACACCGGCTTCTCTAAGGGATTTAAAACCTGCTTGTTTCATTGTTTTAGGCTCTCACAATTCCTCTGCTCGATATTCTTGGCTGTCAACTTGACTACATCAGGAATGAACTACAATCCAGAAATGCAGGGCACACCTGTGAGAAATTTTCTGCTTGGTTTGAAGTGGGTGAATCTGTTTCTAGTCTGGACCTTTGAGGTAGGAAGACACATGCTTTTGATTTAGATCTTGAGACAAGAAGATAGGTACCTTTTAATTCTGATCTTGAGGGGAAAAGATGCACCTTGAATCTAGGCCACACCTTCTGCTAGAAGTCTGTGTAAGGACATGGAAGGAAGGAAGAGAGGTTCTGCTCTTTGCTTGCTTGCCCTCACCTTGCTATCAAGTCCATCCCTGTACTGGCATTACAGCTTACTTCTTTGGGATTCCACATTCTACTGAAGACTGAGACATCCAGCCTTGTGGGCTGAGCAATGTCTGGATTCTTGGAGTTTCTATTCATAGCCCACCATTGTTGGTTAGTTGGATCATAGCCTGAGAAATAATGTGTGTGTGTGTGTGTGTGTGTGTGTGTGTGTGTGTGGTGTGTTGTTTTCAGTATGCAAGTTCTGCTACTCTAGAGAGCCCTGACTAATATTCTTCCTCACACATTTGCTGCATATGATGTGGACAAGGGCATTTTAATTGTACTTTTTAGAAGTAGAACTTCTTTGGGAAGCAACTGCATGCCATCATGACTGACATGCATAGAATATATGTCAAAGCATACTGCCCCCAATATCATACCATTGTAGATGTGTACAGGAAGCCACTGGGCACACCTATCTTTTAAGTGAGTGAAAAAGCTAATTGGAGTTTTTAATGTAGTATTTTTGAACTTCAAAGGAAAAAGGAAGAACCAAATCTCATTTATCATTTGTGGCCCAGAGACACTACAAGAGAAAGTCTGAAGGTGAAGCCAGATGCCCTGTTTGAAAAGTGCCCATCATCTGCCTTTTGAAAAAAAAAAAAAGTATGCATAACCCTCAAAATACAACTTACACAGAGAATAGCATTGGTTTGATAGGCACCACTCCAAGGGCGATGACCTACTGCAACAATCCCCCACCCATGAGCCATGGTAAGCTGTGATGGATACCAATGGGCAAGAGTACTGTGTGTTTCAGCATCCCCCTTGAGAGATATATATTCTTTGTTTCTGTCTGCCAAGGCTTGCTGTACTCATCTTGTCTATAGGCTACATCTCTTTTTCTTTTCCTTTCCCTTCTTTTCTTCCTTTCTTCTTTCCTTCCCTTCTTCCTTCTTTCTTTCTATGTGTACATGTTCATGTGCACAGTGTATGTGGGCATGAGTGTGGGGGCTAGGGACCCACCTCAGGGATCTTTTTATTTTAGACGCTATCTACCTTGTCTGTACAAGGTGGTCTTTCATTGGCTTGAGGCCCATAGAATAGATTTGATTAGCAGGCCAGGGAGCCCAGGGGTCCTCTTGAGTCTGCCTGTGCAGTGCTGGGGTTATAAGTGTGCACCCTATGCCCCGACTGTTTATGTGGGTACTGAATGTCCTGGTGCTCGCACACCAAGCCCTTTGCTGACTAAGCTATCTCCAGTCTCTTATTCTTGTATTTCTAAATTCTTTAATGATCAGACTTCAGGAGCTAAAGAATTTGCTACTTTTTTTTTTTCCTTGTCAAAGTCAATGTCCTGGAGAAGAGGGTTTAGAAGAGTCAGAAAAGAAAGATTCAAAAGTCATCACGTCTGGGGGACTGATCATTTTTCTTGCCCATAATGCCAAGCCTCATGATTCTCTAAACATAACCAAGTCTGGCTGTAACAGGACCAGGAAAATCTTAACCACAAGCAGATGGTTGTTTTGCCAAAAATCCTGGTGACTCGCTGGACAAATTTAACCAAGCAATTTTAATGAAAGTTCAACTGTTAACTCCTCAATCCAGAAAAGAGGACATGAACCCTACAAACTAAACAGAGCAATTTGAGGTGGACAAAAGCCAGGGCAACATCAAAGACTTTTCATGCCCCTTGTGAACCAGTGTTTCCTAGCTTCCTCCTGCATTTTTTTTTTTCATCTCTTTGTTTGGGTTTTCTTTGAGAAACAGTTTTGCTGTGTTGTCTTGGCTGGCCCCAAACTAGGTAGACCATGCTTTCCTCATACTTGATCTCCTCCAGCACTGGCCTTCTGAATCTCAGGTTTACAGGTATGAACAATGATGCTTGACTCAGACATCTTTTCTACTTGTGTGTCCTCCAGTGAACTTTAGTACCACAGACATTACGGTGCATTTGCTTATGCATCTCATATGTACTTGTAACTCTAGAGTTTAGTAAATTTTGTTATTTTCCTCAACTCTCCCCTGAAGGCGATCCAGCCCTCACTGAGCACGCAGGCTCTAAATAGACAGTT
Source organism: Arvicanthis niloticus (assembly GCF_011762505.2). NCBI lineage: Eukaryota > Metazoa > Chordata > Mammalia > Rodentia > Muridae > Arvicanthis > Arvicanthis niloticus. The sequence goes on along the minus strand of NC_047659.1, from coordinate 115,590,894 downwards.
ACAGATCATGCTCTCACCCAGCCGGCCCCTCCCACCGCGGGATCTTCCTGTGGCAAAGCGAACAGCATGGGGTAGATGAGATGGCTTTCCTTTCTATGATCACCTTGTTTCCTACTAACAGCAGAAACAGTAACAACTTGAGGCTTGCTAGATGCTAGTCCTGGAGCCAGCACTCTATACAATGTTGCAGATGGCTAGAACAAGATGGCAGGTGGTTTCTTGGGAGGCAATCCTAGGAAATATTGGTAGGTGAGTGGAAAAGTGAGTGGGACAAGAATGGGATGGGTATCCAAGCCAATTACCACTGCAGCTTGGTCCCACGAGGACCTGGCAAACAGCATCAAATACAAGTTTCAGAGACTAGAAAGGGAAAAGGACCTGAAATACCCCCATAGCAACCCTTGTAAGACTTTGGTGGATAACTACTCCTGGAGACATGAATTCTCCAGTACTCTACAGGAGAGACCTGCAAATGCCAGTAGCTGCAAGTCAAACTGGCATGGGGTTATATAATCCTGATAGCATCCATGAGAAGTTGGCCTCTACTTAGCCTGAATCATAGAGATATAGCAACAAGACTGCAACATGTTAACATAATGTTTCCAAGTTCAGCAGTGTGAAGGGAAAGAAACAGGGATTCCAGAGACTGCACATTTATGTCCCAGGCTACCTGCTTACAAGGCTAGTCCTCTTGTACATCCGTACATCCACACAGTGGGGCTTCATTATTCCACCTCAAATGGCGCAAACAAATTATTAATGTATTAGATATGGCCCACCTTCTATCAAAGGCCCAATTTGAGAAGATGAAGGAGGCTCCGAGGAGTGGATAGAGGGATCCAGAGAAGTAGCTGGAGATGTGGAGGTACTGTGCAGGTCTGATGGCTCCTCCACAGCCAAGAGTCATGGCTTCCTTAAGTGACTAAACTTTTGATACAGCATGAGCAGGTGGGGATTTACAGTAGAGAGCAGGTTGGGGGAAAATTACTAAGAGGAAACATCAGATGTGAGGGGCATTCTGTAGAAAACAGCCTACCAGGAATCTTGCTGAAGATGACAAGCAGATGTCTCTGGAGCAAGGATGGAGGCTGAGAAATTGGATTAGACACAGAAAGTGGAGGTTCTGGCTAATTTGGCAAGGCTCTTTGCTAAAACAGGATGGTGCAAGGAAGTACACACAGAGAGAAGGTTCAGGAGTCTGACTAAAGTCTGATCAAGCAAGTCTTTGTCAAGAGAAAGGCTATGACACAACAGCATGCTGGGTAAAGGCTGACGAGAGTAGAGTATAGGTAGATAGATTTTAATTTTCTCCAAGAGCCACACAAAGATGACTAGGTGTTTTGGAGGGGAACAGTGCCATATCTGCTAGGAGATTCAGTATTTAAAGTAGTGAATCGAGCAGCTTCTGCTGTTGTTTTGAGAGAAAGACTTGCTATGTAACCCAGGGCGATTTTGAATTCTTGAATTCACTGGACTAGCATTGAACATGGTCTGTCTGTCTCAGTTTCCCAAGGGCTAGGATTTTATGTATGTGCATTCGTTACATTCTTCATTTACTCTGCTGACCATACTCCACCCAGAAGACAGATAAAGGCATATGTGGAACTATCAAGGCCTGAGCTCAACAAGGAATGACTGGATGCTGATTTGGAAGTAATTGGATGTCCTCTTAGTCTGTAGTACTGAAAGGAAGGTGCTCTTCTTTGCTGAATGCCCAGGTTACCTGAGCAAGCCTACAAGAGTCTGCACAGTGCACCTCTGACCCTGTGCTTTCTTCATTCACTCCTTCATTCACTCAACTACAGAGATGTACAGAAGAGAGAAGGCTTGGTCTCTGCCTGATGTTTGTACATCAGCAAGGGCCACAGCCAAAGAGACAAAATACAAAAACATCAATAGCAACAGGAGGAATGCATTCATATACACTCTGAAAGGGGCAGGGTATGTGTATGGGAAGGCATGTAGAGCATCGGAGGCTTGCATGGAAGCAGATAATCAGGCAGCATGAAGTTATCCCAAACCAATTACCCAAGAAAAATTACCCAAGAAAAAGTACAGTCCACTTCGTAAAGTGTATCTTACTTTATGACCTGCAAATGTCAACACTGACATCATTCTGGATATGGGTTATACCTGACCTATGGGACCCAAGGCTACCATGTGTAAGGCAAACAGGAAGTACCAGGAGCAGGCAGACTGTGATGGAGAAAACCAGTAACTGACAGGGCTGATGAGACTCCCCAGCTCCTCTTCCTAGTCTGAGTCTCAGCATTCCTTAGCGAGCTCACCATGGTAACAACATTAATAAAGCCTCCTAGAGTCTCACCTGTCTCTTTCCTGTTTCATCTCCCCTGTCAATTACTGGTGACTGTCTGGGGGCACCTTGATGATTTGGGGGTCATTTCCCAAATAAACCACTTGACTCCCAATTTGGGGGCTTAGGGACTATTTTCAGAATGAAGAGCATACATGAGAGAGAAAAGGGTTTGGGGTAAAGATAATGAAGATAAAGGATTTGGAAGTTCTAAGTTTATTAACCAATAAACTTAGACAACCATGTGGACAGTTCAGGAGGCAGGGCATCCTCAGACTTAGCTCTTCAGAAAAATACATGCTGGAGAGACAGGAGGAGTTATAAGTCCATATCTACAAGCTGGACACCATGAGACCAATGGAATCTGTGTGTTCAGGGAAGGTTTAAGGCATTGTAACCATTCAGTGAGGTTGGGCCAGCACTGCAAAATAAGCATGAAAGATAAGGACTAAGAGCTACTTGTTGATATAGCAGCAGGAAGGAAGAGACAAACAGATGAGAGGAAGCTCAGAAAACTATCAGTCTACACACGCATCCTGTTCCATCCTTTTGTTGCTCTTAGGATGGGTGGTAATCACCGAGATGAATGTTACCTGGCCATCAAAAGAGTGAATCCCAGATGGAACCAGGTGTGTGTGACTCCTCCATCCTCCTACTGTATCATCAACTCCATGTTGGTTCCTCCAGCTCCTCCCTCTTGGGAGACTCAGTTCTATCGAGATGTGGCAACTCTGTTGCTACAAAATCCCAATACAAAGCTGGATGGCCCACCATGGTGGATGCTCTGCTTAGCCTCGCTGTCTTGCAATGGAAGGCTCACAGTCATGGGCTCCAGACTTGTCGCTCAGTGAGCGGTTCTGTCTTCTTGCTGTGCCTCCTGGTTCCTGCCCACTTGGCTCTGGTCCTCTTTGCCTGGGCAGCTCTATCCTGGCCCTGTCAGGGTCTCATTATGAAACTCAGACCCAAACACTTGCCTGGGACGGCAGGAAAACAAGTGAGATCATGGAATCACTGACATGGGTCTTTTTTTAGTCGAGCTTATGGAAAGCGGGGGGGGGGGGGGCAGTCAGAGAATTAGGGATGAGTAAATGTTATTCCAATGGAGGTTTGACTCCCTGGATATGGTCAGCAGAGGATTATTCAGATGACTGTGTCTGTGTGTTTAAAAGCAATTGCCACCTGACACTGGCATGATGTCTCTAACATAAACTTTATTAACTTTTTAATGTTTCTAGGCAATGGATCAGAAGCAGATGGTTTGAAAGAGAACAGTTTCCTAAGGGAGTCTGACAAGTCTCCCAACGTGCTCCTAAGGGAGAGGTTGTTGAGGTGGGAACAGGGCAGCATGAGAGTTAGTCATCTGGTCTCCAGCCCCAGAGGCTCTGGGACATAGCTTTTCTTCTTAGTCCCTTGTATCAGCAAGCTGATAAGCAGTTTCTGCTTTAGTTTATGCCACAGATTTGCTGGCCTACCTCTTTCTGCTTCACCTAGATTTAGCCAGACTGGTATGCTGGTTTGAATGAGAATGGCTCCTATTGGCTCATATATCTGAATGCTTAGACCAAAGAGTGCAACACTTTGATAGGATAGGATTAGGAGGTGTGGCCTTGCTGGAGGAAGTATGTCACTGGGAGTGGGCTTCCAAGTTTCAAAAGCTCATCCCAGGCCCTGTCTATCTGTCTCTGTCTCTGTCTCTGTCTCTGTCTCTGTCTCTGTCTCTGTCTCTGTCTCTGTCTCTCTCTCTCTCTGGATGTGGAACCTTCAGCTACTTCTCCAGCACCACGTCTGCCTGCATCATCCCGCCATGCTCCCCACCTGCTTTCTTTTACTAAGAGCTGCCTTGCTGGGCGGTGGTGGTGCATGCCTTTAATTCCTAACACTTGGGAGACAGGGGCAGGCGTATTTCTGAGTTTGAGGCCAGCCTGGTCTACAGAGTGAGTTCCAGGACAGCCAGGGCTACACAGAGAAACCCTGTCTCAAAAAAACAAAAACAAAGACAAAAACAAACAAACAAACAAAAGAGCTGCCTTGATCATGGCATTTCTTCACAGTAATAGACCAGGGGCTAAGACATCTGGTGTCCTAATCTGCTGTGACAAACACTGTGATCCAAAACCCTTCGGAGAGGAAAGACTTCATTTCATCTTACAGTTAGTTCATAGCCTGTTTTAAAAGGAGTCAGGGCAGGAAGAAGAGACCATGGAGGGGAGCTACTTACTGGCTTGCACAGCTTGCTTTTTTATATATAACCCATGACCACCCAACCAGGAGTCGCACCACTCATGGTGGGCTGGGCCCTCCCACATCAATCATTCATCAAGAAAATGCTCCACAGTCTTGCTAAAGGTCAATCTGATGGGAACATTTTCTCAGTTGAGTTTTCCTTCTTCCCGTTTGATTCTGGCTGGTGTCAAGCTGATGAAAACGAACCAGCACATCAGCTTCCCATGCCCCTCAATCAAGAATTGCCAAGAGAAATCTGCTAGGACGCAAGGCAAAGAAAGAGGGGCACAGAGTTCTTTAATAGGACATGAAAGTACCTACCATCTCAATGAAATAAAATAGAAAAGATCAAAGCCTTTGAAAAGATAAACCTGAACTAGTGTGATAACTCTATGGGTAAGGACACTTGCCATCAGGCCCGGGGACCTAAGTTTGGACTCCAGAATCTACATGGTGGAAGGAGAAAACTGACTCCTGTAAGCTGTCCTATTACCACATACGTGTGTGCTGTGTGGCATGTATGTACACACACACACACACACACACACATACACACACACACACATATGCACATATGTACACAATCCACATACACCCCAAAATAAATAACAAAACACATGTAATATTTTAAAGAAGATAGGCCATTAAGATAAGTTAGTAAAATTAAAACCCCAAATCCACTAAAATTAAAGGTGTTGTTGAACAAGAGATTTCATTTTAAAGTGATGAATACAGTGACCCAGACTGGCCTTGAATTTGCAATACACCTGCCTCCTGGGTAGGAGAAAAAATACAGCTTGCAGTACAACTTCCTGAGGAGGTGGCAACACAGCTGTATGTCTGTATACCAAAACACCAGGCTCGGGTTTTTGTTTTTGAGATATGGTCTTGGTATGAGCAACCTTGAATGCTTAGGTTCAAAAACCTGACCTGCCTCAGCTTTCTAGATACTGAGACTACCATCACTTTCGTGTGTACGTGCGTGCATGTGTGTCGGTCTGCCAGTGAACTCATGGGCTAACCATATAAAGAACCATAAAAACCAATGAGAAGAAGATGTTTTCTTTTAAAAGCAGAAATGGCTTGAATGGGGTTTTCACAATAGAGACTTCTCCATCCTAAGGCATCAGAAAGCGATGAACCTTGCTACTTAACAGGAAACTCCAACTTGAAGCTGTAGTGACACATCCTATGCATCCACTTCAGTAGGTAAAACTTACGGCTGACCTTACCGAGTGTGGATAAGGATGCAGAACATTAGGGATCCTCTCCTGCCAGTAGGTCAAACCTCTTAGCAGTCCATGCTGGTGTTTCCTATCCCACTTAACATGTGACAACTGTGAGCAGGCAGCAAGATGGCAGCCAATGTAATTAGCCTGTGAGTCACACTTGCTGTGACCTGACTTGCTATGTGTGTTCCATCCAAGGTCCACACTGGTATGAAGTTGAAGCATTCTCAGTACACACAATCACCTTCCAGAGACACAGGTCTATGGAGCCTGAATAAGTAGGGCTGAATCAACTAGACAAACCACCCAGGTCCCTTCAGCCATGGGAGGTGGAGCAGAAGACAGATATGCAGGTTGAAAATATAGTCACAAAGAAAGAATTTATTTCAATGTTCCCTAGGGCTATAGGAAACTCCCCCTGCCTCCCCTCCCCCCCAGCCCCATCTCTCTTTCTTTCTTCCTTTCTTCCTCTGCATTAGCTATTGCAACCAGAGTTCTGTGCATGCTAACCACGTGCTCTACTACGGATTCCACTTTCAGCCCAGGATATTTCAAAGTACCCGGTGAAGAAGTGGAAATGCTAAGTAGCCCAGTTTGATCACTGCGCACAGTATACAGGTGTTGGCTTCCCACCTGCCTCCTCCTGAACAGGTAAAAGCACCGGCAACTAGCAAAACAAAATGCAGGGTGTGGCTCGGATAAAGCAATGGGAAGTGCGGTGTCTTAAGGGAACGGTAACTCATGATGCTGGATG